>NC_090940.1:553157772-553795272 GCF_040938575.1 Ambystoma mexicanum
TGTATGTGCTATCGAGGACGGGGATTAGGAGCCATGAGCAAACAGCTATCAAAAAAGCAACCTGTCCCATTTCAGGTATGAAATGAGGAGCCACTACTGGATTCTATGATTCCTTAACTTTGCATTCTGGTTCTTGTAATTTCTGCATTCACAAGAGGGGACTCACAAAATAATCTCACATGGATGAGGCACTACTGTACACTGTGGGGCTACACTGTTGTATACTGTAGAATTATATTGCACTCTGTCATTAGTTACTACACCAGGACTTTAAGTGCTGCAGATAAGACACAGTTCAAAATGATTTTCCCAGAACCACACGGTTTGGTTGTACCAGCATTGTTGCAGTATGCACTTAGTTATGTAGACGAGACCACCCTTGTTCATTTTTACATGCTCTTGTTTAGGCTACGCCTTCAAGTTCTAGGCCACCCTCATTGGGCAAGCCGCGCTCCCAAATAAGGCCCCCCCCCTCAATTTCTTACCCCACTTAAAGCACTGCCTGTGGCTACCAAGCACATTATAATTAACCAATTATAAAAATATTAATAACAATCTACTTGTCCCCCAAATCGTGCTTTTGTGCAATTTTATATACATATGTAATAAAGAATGAGGCAGTATTGAATGAATGTTGCCAAACTTCTTTCCTTTAAAATCTGATTTTGTAATCCATTCCCAACTGGATCACACTCTGCACATTCCTATTTACATCATTATAAATGTGCTCCTGCTTCAAAAAGGACCCTCATTATATATAACATCCGCGGGAACGCTAATACAGGCGGAATCGACTAAATAGTACCTCTTTTAGCACCATTTAACAGGTAGGGCTGCATATACACCTTATAAATCTGCCACTGTTTGCCTCTCCTCAGAGGTGGTGTCCACAGACACAGAGCTGCCCACAGACCTTTTTCAACATATGTTTTAAGTGGGACGTGCAGGAACTTCACTTCAGTACAAGAAAGAGTGTATTTCCTTGGGCACATTGGACGGGTTCTAAAAGTGGGAATCGCGGACGCTCTCCTTCCCACCAACTTTCTAGTTCAATGTAAAAAAAATGGTCAGAATTAGCGCTTTGCACGTACAAAATGTACAGTACTGGTTTGAGCCACTACTGTTCACAATCTATTTCCATCCCCAAATGAGGGTGGAAATCAATAAAAAACAATTGGCGCATTTTCCAAGTGAATTTTCTGAAATACCACCAGTGCTATTTTAGGGAATCCACTGCCATTATCTTCGGCAATTGGGTAGATATTTCAGTTTACCAAAAAGAGATAAAGTGCACTGCAGAACTTTGCAAATTGAACAAAGCTGCAGTGTTTTTCTCAATAGGGAACAAAACTGTTTTTTTTTTTCCAACCACAGATATACTTATTGACACTACCCTTAGGTCGGGGTGTCTGAATGATTTTGTACAAATTATTTCCAAGTTGAGCTTCAAATAATAAGCCAAGTATCTTAATGAGGACACAATTGCGTCACCTAGTGTGACAAATAAGGCACAAATCCCTTATTCGTATAGTAGTAATTGTTTTGTTCTATTTATTAATTGTACGTGTTGTTCTTTTTTTATTTAAAAAAAAAACAAAAATCACACACAATATCAGACTATTTTTAAAAAGGACATCAACACAATATAGCAGAAAAGAAAATGGTTTTGTTTTCCAAAAATCATATAATTAGTGAGTTAGTATCATTTGAGTGATGCAAGTTACATTATACAACATGTAGAGAAAAAAAAAAGGAAAAGAAAAACAATGAAAAATATTTACATTGTATTCCGAAAACTGAGCGACCTTTGCACAGTACAGTTAGAGAAATATAGTGACCAAATGTTTGGTCCCACACTTTTTGCAAAGGTTGTTTAGTAACCTGGGTTAACTCTAAGTGCCTGAAGGTTTTTAGCGAACTAGGCAGAGTTCAATCTTGGCAGGACCTAATTTGTTGATCCAAAAGTACATAGTATTAATATAGACCCAAAAAAATGTAGAGAGTGCGAGGGAGACCTGATTTGTCGGACCTCAGGTACAGCGAGGTACACTCAGCCTAGCTGTGCATTGAGGGTGGGAAGATCAAACCAGGATGTGGATTGAATTCAACGAACAGAGGACCAAAACCATCGGTCTACACCAGGGGGAGGGGCGCCCTATCTAGTTGGAAAAGGTAATCAAGCACAATAAGTGCTTAGTCTTGTGGCGTTTCGGCTGGTTGTTAGAGCGCCTTCGCCTGGGCCTTTGACATAAAGATCCACATATTAGGTTACATAACTCTGTTAGCAGGAAAAAACGTAAACGGAGGCAAGTCCGTGACCTCCATAACCCCACATGACTACACCACATACACACAGTTTTAAAAAAAAAATTTTTAGGTCCCCTCTTCCCTAGCGAAGAGCATGTCCCTTGCTGGGCCCCAAATAGCTACAGGGCGAGAGCCCAAAGGTGTCGTTCTGCAGTACTCCTGCTCCGTGTCGCAACACTAGGCCAAGTCTCTCAACCACTTGGGCAGCGTTGGCGCCACAGGGCTCGACCAAAGCATTAAAATACACCTTTTCGCCAAGACCATGCATACTTACAGTAATTTCCTCCCACTCTTCGAGATGCCCTCTGCCAGCCTGAACATGCCGCTCTGAATAGTCAGAGGAACCTTGTAGTCAACCATGTCCTCTATCACCTCTACTACCTGTGTGTAGAACGTGAGAAAGTGTGGGCAGTCCCATAGTACATGAATAAAATCGGCATTGTATTTACCGCACCGGAGGCATCTGCCATGTAACAGCTGGGGTTAGGTACACTCTATGCAGGATTTTAAGTTGAATCAGGTAAAAGCGAGAGTTAATTGCCACTTTCTTGGAGTGCTCACACATTAATTTCAACTCAGCAGCCTCCACCATCTTGCCAATATCCCTTTCCCATTTTGATCTGCATGCCAATTCTTCCCCAGGCATAAACGTTTGCGCCACCGCATTTATCGTTGCCACTACCTTGTTGCCCCTACTAATCTTGTTGGGGCAGGGGCTTTTTGAGTAGGTGCTTTCTGAGCACTGACGAGGTGCACACTTCTATGATCCTCAGCCGTATTGCCTCATCATCATTGAAGTTGGTGAAAAAGCAGCACATAATATTCCTCTGGAGGCGGATGACAAACTCTCCTATGGACTCATGTGGCAGCTGTGCACGTTGATTGAATGTGTAGAATTCATAGTCTTTGTTGGGGGGTATTATTAGCTTGTTGTCGACTGCAACGAGAAGGCGATGGTATGCTTCTTTCTTGCATGACCCCTTTGATCTCTTTGCCTGCCAGATTGGCAAATATGTCCACCTTGTTTGGCGGGTCGTGGTCTCCTACTGCCCTCAGAAAGTCCTCAAATCCTTCGACCCATTCTTCCCATCTTTGGCCTTGATCGTGGTGTGGGTGTAGGGTAAATCAAGGCCTTGATGGCAGCAAATGGACTATGCCTCAACTCTGACAAGACTGAACTCCTCCTGGTAGGTTCCCCCGACACACTAAAAAATCTCGACTCACAGTTTAGCCACTTCACTATCGACTCCATTAAAATCCCAGTACCAGACTTAGTTAAAACCCTTGCAGTCTATTTGGACTCCAACCTATCCATGAACAAACAAGTCAGTGCTATCGCCTCCTCTGCAGCCTACTATGCCAAACTAATTAACGCAGCTAGGCCATTTCTCTCCAAAGAGAACTGCACCAACATAGCAAGAGCCATCACAGGCTCAAGGTTAGACTACTGCAATGTTTTCTTCCTTGGAACCTCCACCAAAAACCTGGACAAACTAAAAATCATCCAGAACAATGCACTCCGCGCAGCTCCAGGCATCTCGAAAAGAGAGCACATTACTGCCGCTATGAAAGCAGCCCACTGGCCCCCAATAAAAGAGAGAATCTTATTCAAAACCCTGACACCAACCCACAACTGCATCTACTTCTACTCACCTGAATACCTCGCACAAAGGATTCACCCATCCACCTCCACAAGGCCAATTAAGACACCCTACGCCAACATGCTCTGTGTGCCTATGGTAAGAATATCTAAAGCAGGTGGCTCTAGCTTCCCCTACTTAGCACCTTCACATTGGAATGCCCTACCTCCCACCCTCCGAGGCGAGGCATCCCTCATGACTTTTCGCAAAACCATGAAAACTGTGCTCTTCACCTGAAGTACGCCATAATTTACAGCCAAACCTGTTTTTCACATGAATGCACCATACTCATGTAATATATGTATCCTAATGTATATTTGCTCTATTTCTGTTCAATGTATAACTGCTGCTCCCCGTGTGCCCGCTCCCTGTAACTAAATTCCCTTCAAGTAACAGCGCCTTGATGCCCAAGGGCTGCTGTGCGCTATACAAATGTAATATAAATAAACAAACAAATAAATAAATAAATAAATAAATGGGCTGGGTCGTCGCAGAAACGTGGCGTGGGATGCGGGCCCTAGGTTTGCGAGGACACGTGCCCCTGCATCAGTGGCCTGTTGTGCCTGGTCTACCATCTTGATGGAGTCTTGTGGTGACTATGCCTTGAATTAGTGGGCTGGCCCTGTTTCCTGTGCTTAGAGGCCTCATGGTTAGCATTCTGCATTTCTGGCGGTTTGTGGGCACTCTCTGTGCATCTGTTGCTTTGTGGTCGCTTGGTCCTGGCGTGGTTGGAGACGTGGTGTCTCTGGGGTAGCAGCTTTGGGTTGCTGCCTGAGGGTCCTTCTGGACATGCCCACTGTCCTGGTATGGCTGGAGATATGGTGTCTCCAGGATCGCAGCCTTGCTCTGGTGTCTCTTGGGCTGCAGTTTTTGGGCTGCTGCCAGAGAAATGATCTGCAGCCTTATGTGCTTCGCAGGCTGTTGGTGCCCCTTTCAGTTAGGCTATCCTTCTGTGGGCCGGGTGCTGTCCTGCCACGGATTGTGGCTTTAAGATGTCGGATGCGTGATCTGCAGCCTCACGTGCTTCGCAGGCTGTTGGTGCCCCTTTCAGTTACACTATCCTTCTGTGGGCCGGGTGCTGTAGTGCCACGTATTGTGGCTTTAGGATGTCTGATGTGTTCCCCTGCCCCTTGTATGTTGAGAACAGCTAGTGTCTATGGTGTGCGTCATTCGCGACCCGCGCAGGCCTGCTTCTTCATGCAGTGGCAATGTGCTCCTGGTTTCTGTGTGGCCCCTCCTCTGCTGGGCCACTTTCTCCTCTGGCTGCTTGCGTCCGCCGTTCTGATGGCACCGTCTCGCTGCTACTGGGTGCTCCACGTGTATCGCACTTTCTGCGTGACGTGCTCTGCTGGAGGACTCCTTACTGCTGGGCTCAATGCCTCTGTCCTGCTGCTGGGCTCTTCACCCGATGCTGCTGGTCACTCTTTGCAGGCCGCTCCTAGGTTGCGGTGCGTGCTGCTAGGCTCTGCACACCCACATTTCCTCCTTCAGGGTATCTCTCACCTGTCACGCTGCAGGGTGATCCACGTCCTCCGTGCTGCTGACCCTACGCGGCCTTCGTTTCCTCATGCTGCTGTGCACTTTTCACCCTTCTCGCTGCTGGGCAATAACTGCTGAACCCATATGCATGCATTAGTAATGGCCGCACCCCAAACCCTCACCCATAATGATAGGCTCGCAACTTGTATCAAGTGTTGGCAATAAAAGGCTGTAGGATTTTATTGTACAGATATGGGTTATGGCAATAACAATATCACATATCATGATGGTATCATACTTTTGGGCACCGGGTCCTGAGGTTACCCCCTCGGACCCGTGCCGCCTTCTTGTGTCCCACGACTTGTTGTGGGCACCGTACAGTGCCTTGTACTTCTTTTTGTTCTTCTCCCCTTTTCGTAGGGTGGGCGGGTTCTGTGGTAAAGAAGCAAGAAGATTTGGAAGACACTGAGTAAACAGTGAACCTCCCGTTTGCTTGGGTCCCCGTTCAGGGTCCACAAACAGATTGTGTTTACTCTGAGCATGCTGTTCTCATTTATAGGACCCAGGGAGGCCCTGGGTCTTTGTTGTGTATGTGGTGGGGGCTGCTGTTGTCGCAGCCCCCGGCCGGATAGCCGACTGTCTGACCCCCTGCCTGATGGTTGTTTTCCTTGTGGCGCTTAGCACCTTGCTGTTTGGAGGAAGGGTGCGATGACTGTTCGCACCTTACTCTTCCGTGGCTTTTGTGCTGCTGAGACTATGTGTCTCCGTAGTTGGGGGGGGGGGAGAGGAGCAGGCGCGGGGAGGTTGGGGCTGCCCCTCTCCCAGCTGCCGATGGTAACAGCAGTTACCCTGCCTCGCTTGTGGGATGCCCATGCAGCATTGCCCATAACTGCTGAACCCATATGCATGCATTAGTAATGGCCGCACCCCAAACCCTCACCCATAATGATAGGCTCACAACTTGTATCAAGTGTTGGCAATAAAAGGCCGTAGGATCTTATTGTACAGATATGGGTAATGGCAATAACAATATCACATATCATGATGATATCATACTTTTGGGCACTAGGTCCTGAGGTTACCCCCTCGGACCCGTGCCGCCACACACCGGCAGGTTGCCGGCTGACCGTGTTCCCCCAAGAGTATGCCCTAGAGACAGCCCCTGTGAGCAAGTGTTGTATTGATTTCCCGAAAGAAATACTCCATGCCCTGGCTAGACAGATGGGAGCCGTCGTGGAGAAAAAGGTCAGGGTTGTCTAGTGTAATGGCTGGGTGTTTTATGAAACCCAGTCCTCTTGTCATACAGAATCTCTCTATCGTCCTGTTCAGTTTTCTTCTGGATATGTCTATAGATTTGTAGCAGTTGGCCCCTAGCCATTTCTTTCTTGGTAAGATGGCTGAGAAGTATATTTCAGTCCCCCGCCAGTTGTGCGAAATGCCTGCTAGGGAGGAGCAGATTTCTTCGCATAGGATGCGTCTAGCCGTGTTGACTAGGTTGTTGCCCCCTAGATGGATGATCAGGAATTCTGGGGGGTCCTTGTATGCCACCAGTTCTGCTAGTGTTTCGTGGACGTCAGCCCAGCATAGGTTTCTGTATCCCCACCATGAAGTATTGGTGTTTCTGAAAGGTGGCCCTTCTTTGGTCTCTTCTGCCCATCTGCCTGTCCTGAAAACGAATGAGTGGCCAACTAATCATGCTGATCGGAGTGTGGTCCTCGATTCGCCTGTTGTTTCTGTGGTGGTGGGAGGTAGGGAAAAGAAAGAAAATTTTAGGGCGGATGGCTATATCGATTTTGGTCTGATATATCTTTTATAACAGTCTAACTTCCATCCCCCTATGTTTTTTAGTAGTTGCGGTGCTAAACCTCCTTGCCATGCTGCAGTGGCGGAACCTATCCTGAAAGAATGGGTGCCGAAATGTTTGGGATCCCACCCTGCTCTGCTGATTGCTTTTATCAGCACTCCTTTAAATTGGTAGCGGCTTAGGGCCGATGCATGCTTGTGGATTAAAAAAACTCCCCCCTACTTTGGGTCGTTGTGCGTAATAGAGGTTGGTGATGCAAACCGGGCAGTTTGTTGCCTCATCGATGCAACAAATATTGATGGTTCTTTTTGCACCCGTTTTCGACTGTTGCATTTCTATGTTAACACTCTCCTCACCCTGATTTCCATGACGCCCAGCCGTTTGTGGCCTTGGTGCTGGAAGCGATGAGTTCTCCTACCCGGAAAGCCCCGAAGTAGGCTAGGAAAAAAGCTGTTTTAAATAACATTATCTCGTATGGGTGCCAACATATGGCTTCCAAATGGCTTGCTATCTGTACCAGTTTGCTGAAATCAAGGGGTCGGCGGGTGTCCACTTGTGGACCCTCTATTCTGCCCCATCCCTCATTGCATAAGAGATGAGGGCGTTCTGGCTGGGGTCTGAATCGCTCCATATTTTTGTAAAGTATGATATTGCCACCAGGTGTCTTTTAGCCCAATCCCTTTTGAAACCTTCTTCCCGGGCCCATTTTAAAAATACTTCTATATCTTTAATCGTCCTTAGTTCTATGTGGTTTACACCTGTGGCCTTAAATACTGTTTGCAAACACTTACTGTACTGCGCTGCAGTGGTGCTTGCCACCGCCCTCTCTGCCATCTCTGTTAGGAAGCCTGTGAGGTTGTTGGCACCCGTTGTTGCTGTGCCTGATTCTTGTTGGGCATCCCGGCCTGGGCTCTCTGGCGCTGCCGTTGATGCCAATGTGTTGCTGGCACCCCTTTTAGAGGTGCCTGCTTTGTATTGGTCATCCCAGCCTGCACTCTCTGGTGCTGGCATTGATGCCGATGTGTTGTTGGCACCCGTTTTAGAGGTGCCTGGTTTTCATTGGGCATCCCGGCCTGTGCTGTCTGGCGTTGGCGTTGATGCCGTTATTCTTGTCTTCCCATTATTGCCCAGCATTCTGCTGGTATTGGCGTCATCTGTTCTTGGGCGTGCGGCACTAGCTCTCGGAATCTTGTCCACTGGAAACGAGATAAGCCATCAGCAATGTTATTATCTGCCCCTGAAATGTGTTTCGCTTTGAGTACAACGTTTACTTGTAGTGTGACTGTTGTAATGGCTCGTAATACTTTTAGTACTAGAGGGCATTTCGTAGACCTTCTGTTTATGCAGCTCACTACAGCCATGTTATCGCACCAGATCAAAAGTTCCGTATTCGCTAGTCGCCTGCCCCAGATGTGTAATGTTAGCCAGATGGGGAATATTTCTAGTAGGGTGATGTTTCTTGTCCACCCTTCTGTTTGCCATGACTTGGGCCAGTGTCCTGCTACCCATTCGGAGTCTAGTATGGCTCCAAACCCCTTGCTCCCAGCTGCGTCGGTGTATAGGACCCTGTTTGACCGGGTATTTAAAGGCGTTCGCCAAAGTAAAGACCCGTTGAAATCTCTGAGGAATTTTCCCCATGTTTCCAGGTCTTGTTTCACCTCTCTGCCTAGCCGGAAGTGCAAGTGTGGTTTGGTGAGTGATTTGATTTTGAAATCCAGGCTTCTGGAAAATATCCTTCCTTGAGGTATTATTTTGGATGCGAAATTGAGGCTGCCTGCTAAGGATTGTATTTCCTTTACAGTCCCCTTATCTCTCATTATCAGGTTTTGTATTTTGGCCAGGAGTTCTGATATTTTTGTTTTGGGGATTTTGCAGAGCCCCTTTGCTGAGTCTATTTCGATGCCCAGAAAATTATGTTTGTGTCTGGTTTGGTGGTTTTTCCCCTGCTAGGGGAATTCCCCATTGAGCGGCCATGTGCTCCAGATTTGCTAAAGCCCGGCCGCATTCCTCTGAGTTTGGTGGCCCTATGACCATGAAATCGTCTAGGTAATGCACTACTTTTGTCCCTGGTCTCTGCTTTAGGAAAGCCCATTGAAAAAAGGGACTCAATTGCTCAAATAGTGCACAGGATACTGCACACCCCATGGGGAGGCATCTATCCACATAGAATTTGTTGTTAAAAGTGAAACCTAGCCACTGCTGTGACTCTGGGTGGACTGGCAAGAGTCTGAAAGCAGATTCGATGTCCAGCTTGGCCATCAAGGCGTTTCTGCCGCACTCTTGTATGAGCCTTACCGCCTCTTGGAAATGCGTGTAAGATACAGCGGATTCTGTGTGTGGGATGCCATCATTTAAAGACTGGCCTTTAGGGTAGGAGAGGTGATGGATTAGCCTCATTTTCCCAGGTTCTTTTTTGGGGACCAGACCTAGTGGTGATATTAAATAGTCCTTCAAAGGCATGACGTCCCAAGGACCTGCTACCCTGCCCAGTTGGAGTTCTTTCTTGATTTTGGTTTCTACTATCTGGGTGTTGTCCCTAGCTGACTTTAGGCATAGGGATGTATTGTGACCCAGTGCCCTTAAATGGGATGAAAAAACCTTTAGTGAAACCCTGCCATAGTAACCTGCTGGTTTCCTTGTCTGGGTAGCTGTTTAGGGCATCCCTAACATTGCCCGGATTGATGGGCGTTCGTCCTGGTTCTAAAATTGGGATATCATTCTCTCTTGGCTGGTAGTCTGGTGCAGTTGCTTGCTACATGGTTTCCTTTGCAGTTTGTGCAGGCGTGTTTGTACCAGCATTCTTTGCCCCATGTACACTGGTTTTTCCCAATATTTCTGCATGGGATGTTGGATTTGACAGCTTGCTGTTTGTTCTGTCTGTGGGCATTATTTTTAGCCGCCCAAGTTCCTCCGAAAGGGCTGCTCCCCTTTTTTGGATTTATCATTGTCATGGGATTTACTTGCGAATTTTTGCTATTTTTGGAAGAAGAATGCATGGTATCTTCTTCCTGGGGAGGTTCAGCGTTGAGGGTGTATAAATCGTTCTGGACTTCATCCCACTCAATGGCCGGCCTTTCTGACATGCTCCTCCTAAATCTGATGTCGTATGCCAGCCATGTCTTCCCCCTCTGTGTTACTTTTACTTCCCTTATTTTATCAACGTATGCCCAAATCTTCCTACCATCCATGGGGAATTTTTCTTCATATATTGTTGCTAAGATGGCAAAGGCCTCTGACCAGTTGTTCCAGTTTTGTTCGACCTGGGCGTTTCTGGCAATAGCTTTTTCTTCTATTTTTTTGGGGTCTCTGAAAGCGTCTTTCCCCTTGCGCTGGGCTTCTATTAGGGAAAAGATTTCTATAAATTCTTTGGCCCATATGGCTTCTTTGATTGTGGTATCGATGTTCCATGCCAGGCATCTTTTGTATCTATTTAATATCTCTGTTTGGAAAGTTTCATTTTTTGGTCTAATTGTGCATTACAGATTGTTACAATGTCAGTTGTATTGCTGCCGGGTGTCCCTATCGCGCCCGTGCTGTCTGTGCCCTGGGTTGCCCATGCTTTTAGGGCACCTGCTGAATCTGTTGCTGGAGTTGTGGAGGCTGTTGTATTTATAGCTGTGGGCGCTATCGGCAAATGCTGTATTTGTTGTGGCGGGATTGCTGTAGGTAGTGTTACGGGTGGGTTGGCAACCGTTATTGTAGGTTCTATTGTGATGGTAGGGTTGGAAAACACTGAGTAAACAGTGAACCTCCTGTTTGCTTGGGTCCCCGTTCAGGGTCCACAAACAGATTGTGCTTACTCTGAGCATGCTGCTCTCATTTATAGGACCCAGGGAGGCCCTGGGTCTTAGTTGTGTATGTGGTGGGGGCTGCTGTTGTCGCAGCCCCCGGCCGGATAGCCGACTGTCTGACCCCCTGGTGGGGGCATATCTTTGAACCTGGGCCCTGCCTGATGGTTGTTTTCCTTATGGCTCTTAGCACCTTGCTGTTTGGAGAAAGGGTGCGATGACTGTTCGCACCTTACTCTTCCGTGGCTTTTGTGCTGCCGAGACTGCGTGTCTCCGTAGCTGTGGGGGAGGAGATGAGCAGGCGCGGGGAGGTTGGGGCTGCCCCTCTCCCAGCTGCCGATGTTAACAACAGTTACCCTGCCTCGCTTGTGGGATGCTCATGCAGCATTGCCCATACTCGCCCGTCGTTCTGCCGGGCTCCCCTACCCCACCTGTTTCACGGCGTGTGACTCATTGGTCCCCTCGTCGCCAGTTCTTACCCCCTTGGCGAGGCTTCCATATGGGCCTCGTACAAACAATACAGGAGCCGTATCTCTGACCAACCTTCTCTTTATTTCCCTTCTACATTCTGTCCCCGTTTCCCGCCGTCCCTCCCTTACTTCTGCCTCCCGTTCCCTTCCCTTGTCCTGGGTTCTCACCCCCTTGGAGGAGGCTCATCCTGTTTCCCTGGTAACACCAAGTGCGGTTGGTGAACCTCAAAAGAGTTAGGGCTTAAATGCTGGTTCTATACTGGATGGAGAGGGCACAACCCTTCCTATGGTTGAGGTTTGAGTGAGCTCATTTTGAACACTTGCTCTCCCCTCGCACCATATAAGGTATTTGTGCATCATATATTACCCTATATATTGGCCAAATTCATCCAGTAAGTCTTACAAGGAGTTCTGAAGGGCATTTTATGATGTTCTCCAAGACTTTATGGTCTCCCATGGCACCCAGGTCCCACTTTTCCCTTCAGAAGCAAACTGTGTTTGTGCCCCTCCAGAAACGTGGTCCTAACTGAATGCACCACAGACAGTGCTCCACCGTGCCTGACACAATGTGCACAGTAGGGTATTACCCGAATTGTTTGAGTACAATTTACTGAATTACACAATTGACTGTGTTACAGTGGTGCTAATTGACCATATGGTTATTTTTATATATATAATGGGTTGGGTTGGCGTAATAATAATATAAGGGGATTGGGTGAGGGGTGGGGAGTGGATTGGTTGGAGGGTTGCGGGAGGTTCCCCCGCATACATATTCTAACTTACTTTTTAAATGTGGTCAATTGCGCAGAAGGGTAATTGTCATTCGGTTAATTGTCATTCAAACAATGTGTATACAACCCACAATAGAGCACTTTCTAATACCGATACAGCTTGCACATTTCTCGTATGCCTAGTCCCTTTGTTCACATTCAGATGCCCTCTCTTCAGCAATTAGTGGTGCATTTCCATACAATTACCAACCTTCCACCGACTGCATTAACTATCACTGCACCATTCACTCCCACATGTACAGTGGTACTCGCGTTCCCCCTACCGTTCACTCCATCACTCACTATACCAATCCTATTGCTAGAACTAGTCACTCCACCATTCACCACACAATTATTAATCACACCATTACTAGCCAAGCTAAAGTCTACACCCCCATTTACTGAATGTTAACGCCCACACCACCATTCACTACACCACTTATTTATTTATATATTTATTATGCGTTAGGCGCCTACACAACAGAATAGTGTTTCCTGGCGCCACACAGCAAAGTAGGGAGGGAACAAGGGAAGTAAATGACATGGCAAAACAGTTAATATACAATCATGGTCCTACTAGGCCTTGTGACATTTGGACGAGCAAGTGCACTGAAGAGCAGTGTCGGAGATAGGGAAGGGAGGGTGGGGGAGGGAATGGACAAGTGCTGGTGGGGCCCGGGGAGGGAAGTGCAAAGGGTAGCCAGGGGAGAGCTTCAGGCTAAGTGCTAGGGTGGCCGAATCCCAGTGTGGGGTGCGCTGCCACCAGGCAGTGGGCCCGCAGGGAGCAGTGCTGAGGATGGGTGCTGGTGTCCACTGAGTAGAGGGCCTGGTATCCTGTGAGATTCATGAGGACCAGGCTACCAGTGTCTTTCACATTCCTTCTACAATAGGATGCACCACACCATTTATATTCACCCGACTGTGCCATTTAACCCAGCATTCATCACACCATTCTCATTTGTGCTACAGTATCATCCACCCAGCTATGCCATTCATCCTCCAGAACCATTACCAACACCATTTTTATTCATCCTACAGTACCAAAATCCCACCATTAAACCCACAATTCCCAATCGTACAACCATTTTCCCCACCATTCACCAAACCATTCCCATCCAACATACCATACATCCCGCCATTCAACCACATGCTATGACATTTTTCACTTCAACATTCAACACACATTCTCATTCATACTAAAATACTATTCACCCCACCATTCATCAAACCTCATTCATGCTACAGTACTTTTCACCCCAGAATTCACATTCATGCTACAGTACAATTTGCCCCACTTCTCATTCACGCTAGGGTACTATTCATCCCACTATTTGCGTTCATGCTACAGTACTATTCACCCCACCATTCACCCACAATTCTGATTCATGCTGCAGTGCTATTCACCCCATCATTCTCATTCATGCTATGGTATTATTCACCCCATCATTCACCAAACTATTCTCAGTCATGCTACAGTATTATTCATCTCACCATACCTTGTAACTCATGCTACTGTACTATTCACCCCACCATTCACTTTCATGCAAAAGTACTATTCACCTCACCATATGCCACACCATTTAATGCATGCTACAGTATTATTTGCCCCACAATTCACATTGATGCTACAGTACTATTCACTCCACTATTCACCTTCATGGTACACTACTAGTCACTGCACCATTTACATTCATCCTACAGTACTAGTCACCCCACTATTCACATTCATACTATGGTATTATTCGTCCCACCATTTGTATTCATGCTCTCGTACTATTCACCTCACCACCCACCACACCTTCTCATTCATGCTAAAGTACTATTCACCAATCCTCATTAATTCTACAGTACTAGTCAACCAAACATTCACATTCATGCTATGGTACTATTCACCCCACTTCTCATTCACACCAGGGTACTATTCACCCCACAATTTACATTCATGCTATGGTACTATTTACCCCCCATTCGCCACACCAATCACATTCATGCTACGGTACTATTCACCCCACCATTCACCCACCATTTTCATTCATGCTACAGTACTATTCACCCCATCATTCTCATTCATGCTACAATACTGTTCACCCCACAATTCACCAAACCGTTCTCATTCATGCTAGAGTAGTATTCACCTCAACATACCTTCTAATTTTTGCTACTGTAATATTCACCACACCATTCACATTCATGTTACAGTACTATTCACCTCACTATACACCACACCATTCTGATTCATGCTACATTACTATTCACCCCACCATTCTCATTCATGCTACGGTATTATTTGTCCCACCATTCACCACACCATTTTCATTCATTCTACATCACTATTCACCCCACCATTCTCATTCATGCTACAGTATTATTTGCCCCACCATTCACCACACCATTCACATTCATGCTACAGTACTATTCCTCTCACCATACGCCACACCATTTTCATTCATGCTAGATTACTATTCACCCCAAAATTTACATTCATGCTACAGTAGTAGTCACCCCACTATTCACATTCATGCTATGGTACTATTCATCCCACCATTTGTATTAATGTTCTTGTTCTATTCACCTCACCACTCACCACACATTCTCATTCATACTACAGTACTATTCACCCCACCATTCACCACACAATTCACATTCATGCTATAGTACTAATCACCTCACCATTCTCATTCACGATACAGTACTAATCGCTTCACCATACCTTCCAATTCACGCTACAGTACTGTTCACCCCACCATTCTTGTTCAAGCTACAGTACTATTCACTGCATCATTCACCTCACCTCACCCCATGTTAGGGAGAATTCTCATTTATGGCTAATTTCCCTCACCTAGTGAGTCCCCCAGCAGCTTTGCTGGACTTCTGGAGTTTATTTTTTTTCCACTTGGTAAGAGTGTGAGCTTTTCCCCACTCTTACCTGTGTTTGCCATGTGTATTTCTCTGTTTTGTGATTGTGGACTCTGAAGTACACCACTTCAGTAGCCCCCTTCTTTTTGTGTGTCGCACAGCACCTTCAGTACCATGGCACAGGGTTGTCTTTGAGACTTCCCTCCAACTCCATTTCTCAGGCTGACTACAGTCCCCCAGAAAAGGGTAAAGTTGCCATTAACTTTACTTGGTCAATCTACCACAGATGCAGTACACCCCATCTTCCATGGAGTACTGGAAAGGGTTAATTTGTATCCCTTTTTATCTGTACCTCCTAGAGCATTGTTTCGCTCTTTTAACATTTAGACTTGGCTGGTGGCAGTGGTATCTACCCTAACTTTTCTACCGCGATTATATTAGATAAACGTGGTATTGTTCTTGGCTATTATATTAGCTTCGAACACAAACCCGCTTGATCAAATTGTCTTTCTTTTGGCTCCGGTTGGATATATTCGCCATTTCTTTTTGTTAAAGTCCTTCTTGTGTTTTACTTTGCACGGCAAACTAACTTCGCCTTCTTTGTTCACCGTCTATTGGCAGGCTTCTGCTCAGAAGCCCTCCACCAGGCTCCTGGGTGTCTAGGTGGGCTGAATGTGAGGGAGGGGTGTAGTCACCCCCTGCACAGGGTATCCTAGGAAACCCAAGTCGCACTTTGCCATGATTGGCTGAGGTGGTTGTCCAGGCTGGACAACCCCCTGCTGGGTGATTGACAGCCAGGCTGTGTGAATGGGGGTTTTGCACATAAAAGGCAGGTCTCTTGGGCTAGAAGTCAGAGAGTCGCCACTGGAACTACAAGGAACTGAAGAGAAGCGGAGAGAGTCGCCACTGGAACTACAAGTAACCGAAGAGAAGCGGAGAGAACGACGACTGCTGCAACTGCCCCGTCTCGGTGAAGCCCTGCTGCAGTCCTGAGCTATCTACCCTTCGACGACTAAGAGAAGATCCAGTCCGGAGTCTTCTTCCCTTGAGCCTGATGGGGATAACCAGCTCATCGTCCACAGCCAGAGGATCCTCTTCCTTGGTCGAAATCGCTGCACACTGATGTAGTGGTCCGGATAGCCACCTGAAGAGCCTCTCCTGTTTTTATGGAGCGCACCTTTTATTCATTGTCACTGCTGCCGGCTTCATCCCTGTGTGGTGCAGACCCCCTTCAGACATCCTCCTTCACAACGAAGCTCCAGGTTTCGTGGGTCTGCGGGAAACCAACAGGAACAACTGCCAGGGCACCAGCTGCACCATTGGAATAAGGTACTGTGTTCTGCTTGAGGAAACTGGGTGAACCCCTTTTCTTCATCTTCAAGGCTTGCCCTTGTCTTCCCTCCTTATAACTTTTGCTTCCGAACATTGACAATATCGAAGTACTCTTGGCTACGTTGAATCGTGAACTGTCTGAATGTGTGATCTTCGGCAACAGGCCCCCGGTGTCGCTTGACCCTGGCTCCAGCCTTTTGACTCTTGAACTCCTGTCTCTGAGTGTTCTCGATTCTGTCTGCCTAAACCAAAATATTTTCTGTGATTTTTGCCTCCAATTGCCTCTGGGTATCTCAGGTGCTAAGTGTGTTTTTGCCCCGGTAGCATTTCATGTCACGGATACGTGTTTATTTAGTAGACCAAACTGTCAAAAAGTGATCGCAATCGTGTTCGCGGTAACGTGTTTTGTTCGTAACACTGGTTCATCCAAACACAGGGTACTTACCTTGAGACATTCTGTACAAAGTGAATTGGTTAGTTGTAGTATATTTGACGTGTGGTTTGTGTTTAAGTTTAATAGAAGTGTTGTGTTTATAACAAATGGTTTAAAAATAAATGTACTATATTTTTCTACCTGAAACCTTGAGTCAGTGTTTGCTTGAGTCACGGTAATTGTGGTCCCTTTGTGTAATCTCTGCTACTGCTCATATACTCTTGAGATAAGCCTGGCTGCTCCGCCACTGCTACCACTCTGACATAGTAGTACAGGCTTGTACCAAAGGTAAAACTTGTATTGCCACCTGTAGTCTTAATTGTGTGTACTGGTCCCTAAGGGCACTGCACAGGATTCTGCCTAACACTGGTGTACAGCAGTGAGGATTTGGAAGTAGAGTGATTACACTTAGAGTGTTGCTGTTGCTTGGGTTCAACTAACCACAAGGCTAACACCACTAATTCGATTTAACTGAGAAATATGTCAACTATGGAAAGCTACACTGAAGAGAGTCTTTTACTCTATACTGCTGAGGTTCTGAGAACCATGTCTAGGGATAAGAATCTCTCTGGTAAAGGAAAGAAATCTGAACTGATTGCAAAGTTATCTGTTAATGGGAAAAAGTCTGGAGAGTGGGTCAGAAGGGCCTACCAGTCCAGTAAATGTGGATTTTGATGTTAATGATTCCGAGAGTGTTACTTTAGAAGAAGTAGATGTGTCCTTGTTAGGAAACCCTACAAATCCTTTGCCTGCTCAGAATGCACAACCTATGTCCACAGGGACCCCCACAGGTCCGACATTTACTCCTGAGTTTATTGCACTTGAGAACATGAGGCTTGAATTGGAAGTGAAACGTATTGATGCACAAACTGCCATGAAACATCAAGAGTTAAGGCTCAGAGAAATGGAGCTGAACCATGAACTAGTAATGAAGAAACTGTCTCTAGAAAATGCTTCTCTCTCAGAGTCTTCTAGGGCTTCCAGCCCTAAGAGACCCCGTATGCCAAAGGAAATGATTGGTATGTATGAGACTAAACTTGATGTTTTGGATTGGTTAGCACTGTTTGAGTACAATCATGGGATTCAAGGTATCTCAGGGAATCAGTTAATTCCTTGGCTTTTCTCTAGGCTTCCCCCTGTTGCAAGTGATGCTGTAATGGAGTTGGGGGAGGTGGACAAACAGGATTATGAGTGTGTGAAACTAGCCTTAATAGCTATATTTGGGAAGACCCCTTCCCAGTATCTTAAGAGGTTTAGAACCCTCAAAAAGCATGATGGGACCCCTTGGGCTACCTGGGTGTGTGAATGTTTGAAAAACTTAGATGGTTGGGTTAAGGGTTACAAAGTGAACACTTATGAAGGTTTGAGGAATCTTGTAATGCTGGAGTCTATTTTTGATGTCTGCTCTCCTGAGCTTAGACAGCACTTGGCTGATTCAAAGGGGATAGATCCTAAGAAGCTAGCGAAGGCTGCTGACTTATGGGTTGCCAACAGGGCTACTCACAAGGATCCAGGGGCTACTCAGAAGAAGGATGAGGGGAAGCAGCCAAAGAAAGACAACTAAGAGAATTCCAATAATTCCAATCCAAAAGAGGGCCCCAAACATAACCAGGGTAAGCCACAAGGTAAACCGAATCAGGCTAGTCTACCACCTGGTTCCACATCAGATGGAGGTCAGAGCAAACCCCCATTCCAGAGAGCATTTGGGAAATGCTTTGTTTGTGGGTTACCTGGCCATGTGAAAGGAGATCTCAAGTGTAAGGGTAAACCTTCAGGGATCAACACTGTCTCTTTAGCCTTCTCCCAGGTGGATGAAGTACCTATGACCAGTGGAAACTTTCATCTACCGGCTGATGAGCCCATGAGAGTCTTAGCTAGTGTTTATTTAGTGTCCTTGGGTCTTTGGGAACAACAGAACTTAGATGTCTATAACTCAATCCCAGATAATAGTAAAGAGTATTACAAAGATAGTGTTCTCGTGAATGTTCAGGAATCCCCTGCCATCAGAGACACTGGAGCCAGCACAACTGTGGTTGATGAATGTTTTTTCAAGGTGGAGGATGTTGCTAAGGCACCCAAACACTTAACCAAGTTAGCTGGAGGCCCTGTGCAAATGGTTCCCCAGTTACAAGCTCTCGTCCAATGTAATGACATGACTGTCACAATACCTGTAAGTGTGCAAAATAACGTACCTGGGAGGGTCCTGTTGGGTAATGACCTTAAAACTCTTGGAGTTGTGTCTAGTACCCCCAGGCCCCCCAGCAGAAGGAAGCAGGAGCTCACAAGGTCTGCAAGGGAGATAACATTAAGAAGCTCTTCTGAGAACATGATAGAGGAAACTATCACCCAAAGCCCACTGGACGTACTTACTGCCATTGCAGGACAAGAAAAGACAAAGGGGAAACCTAAGTCTGCCAGCAAGAAACCAGCAAGCACTCCTGTGCCCAGAAGGACATCTCCAAGACTGTCCAAAGTCACACCTGTGACTCCCACACCAGCTGAGGCTGAGTGTGAGGTTCAACCATGTATTGTCAAACTAGATACTGAGGAATCAGATCTAGAAGAGGATCTTACCTTGGTAGGAGATCGTGACCCTGTTGACCATCCTGAGCTGCAGTCTTTACTGGCAGAAGGTGGACCCAACAGGGATGATTTCAGTAAGGGACAAAGAGAGTGTCCTACCTTGTAAGGTCTTCGCCAACAGGCTACTTCTCAGCTCAATGGGACTGAGCCTGGGAAGTATAGGTTACACTGGGAGGATGGCCTCTTCTACAGTGAACCAACTGAGTCAACCCCTGGAGACTACAAAAGACTTGTAGTACCTCCAGTGACCCGAGTCCAGTTTCTGCAGTTAGCCCATGAGGTACCTTTGGCTGGTCACTTAAGTTTTAAGAAGACCAAAGAAAGGCTCTCTCTGCACTTCTACTGGCCTAAGATGGGTACAGAAGTAGACAAATTCTGCAGAAGCTTCCACACTTGCCAAACCTCTGGCAAGAGTGGATCCAAGAATGTGGCACCCTTAGTGCCTCTCCCAGTGGTGAGAGTTCCTTTTGAGAGGGTTGGGATTGACATTGTTGGTCCTCTTGACCCTCCCACATCTTCAGGCAACAGGTTCATCCTGGTTGTAGTGGACCATGCCACTAGATTTCCTGAAGCCATACCTATGAGGACTGTTACTGCTCTGGCTGTGGCTGAGGCCCTACTTGGTATTTTTACCAGGGTAGGTTTTCCTAAGGAGTTGATATCTGACAGGGGATCACATTTTATGTCCCACTACATGCAAACCATGTGGAAAACCTGTGGAGTCACCTACAAGTTCTCAACTGCCTACCACCTCCAAAACAATGGGCTTGTAGAGAGGTTTAACAGAACTATGAACAGCATGATAGGTGCTTTAGAAGAACCCCTTAGAAGAAAGTGGGACCTTCTACTGCCATGCCTTCTCTTTGCATATAGAGAAGTCCCTCAGGAGGGAGTAGGATTCAGTCCCTTCAAACTTCTCTATGGCCATCCAGTCAGAGGTCCATTGGCACTGATTAAGGAGGGGTTGAAGAGTGCTACTTCCCCCACGCCAGTCAGAGTGACTGACTATGTGATAGGTCTCCGGCGGAGAATGTCACACATGATGGCAGAGGCAAGTGATAACTTGAGGGCTGGTCAAGCTCTGGTCAAACATTGGCATGACCAGAAGGCTAACATGGTTGAGTTGACTCAAGACCAGCTTGTTCTTGTTATGGTCCCAACAATTCAAAAAAGGTAGCAGGCGCTCCTCTCCAGAAGGAACATGGCATGATAACCAGTTCTGAGATGAGAGTTTGCAGCACACGCTTTTTGCTCACTGTACCTTTCACAGTTGGGAAATATCCCTTTGCATATCAGTCTTTGTCCCGCCCACATGGGCAGTCCAGCACCGAAATGCTATGACAAATCCTCTCTGAACAAGAGTACCAAGAGCAACCCCATACACGTGTTTCAGCCTTGCTGGGCCTCATCAGTGAGGTGAAGCTGCACCTCTCTGAGCACAGTGAGCAGGGAGTCCATGTCAGATTGCCCCCAGGTAACCCAGGGTGACCAACCCCAAGTTCCTTACAAATATTCAAAAGAAGGTAGCAGGCGCTCCTCTCCAGAAGGAACATGGCATGATACCCAGTTCTGAGATGAGAGTTTGCAGCATACGCTTTTTGCTCACTGTACCGTTCACAGATGGAAAATACCCATTTGCATATTAGTCTTTGTCCCGCCCACATGGGGCAGTCCAGCACCGAAATGCTATGGCTCTCATCTCAGAACAGGTTGTCATGCCATGTTCTTTCTGGAGAGGAGCGCCTGCTACCTTTTTTGAAATATGGTCCCAACAAGGCAGAGGGCCTTGCAGGACAAATGGATAGGACCCTTCAAGGTTGTGGGTAAACTTGGAGAGGTGAACTATCTAGTGGACTTAGGCAATCCTAAGGAGGCTCCCAGAGTCTTTCACACCAACCGTTTAAAGGCTTATGTCTCTAGACCTGACATAGGAGCTCTGCTTCTAGCTTCAGCTCAGGAGGAGGAGGAGGAGGAGAGTGACCCTCTGCCTGACCTCCTCAGAGGCTTACCTTTAGATGAGCAAGTGGAAGGAGTTAATGCCTCTTCCAGTCTCACATCTGACCAGCAAGATGAGTGCAAGTTACTGTTAAATCAGTTTGCCTCCCTGTTCTCACTTTCACCAGGCTTGACCCCTTGGGGCCAGCATGACATACACACTGGTGACTGTTTGCCTGTCAAAAGCAGGGGGTACAGAATGTCAGACAATGTCAGATCCCACATAAGGAATGAGGTCAACTAGATGCTTGAACTAGGAGTTATAGAGCCCTCTACTAGCCCATGGTCTAGCTCAGTTGTGCTTGTACCAAAGGCAGGATCCAAAGAGTTGAGATTCTGCGTGGACTATAGAGCTCTAAATGCAGTCACAACGACTGATGCCCATCCTTTGCCCAGGACAGATGAGCTGGTGGACAAACTCGGTGCAGCCAACTACCTCAGCACATTTGACCTAACGTCAGGCTATTGGCAAATAGCCCTGACAGACCATGCCAAGGAGAAAACTGCTTTCTCCACTCCAGCTGGCTTCTACCAATTCAAGGTAATGCCTTTTGGATTAAAGAATGCACCTGCTACATTTCAGAGGATGGTCAATCAAGTTTTGAATGGGATGGATGACTTCTGCATGGCATACTTGGATGACATTGCAGTGTTCAGCCCTACATGGAAAGAACATGTTGAACACCTAGGTTATGTATTGCAGGCTCTTGAACAGGCCCATCTGACCATAAAGGCAAGCACATGTCAAATTGGTCAGAGTTCATTGGTCTACCTTGGGCATGAGATAGGAGGAGGTGAAATAAGGCCATTGCCTAGCAAAGTACAGGCTGTCCAAAACTGGGCCACCCCTACTACTCAAACCCAAGTGAGAGCCTTCCTAGGTCTCACTGGGTATTATAGGAGCTTCATAGAGAACTATGGGACCATAGCTTCTCCCTTGAATGTCATCTCCTCTCCCAAATTCCCTAAAAAAGTCAGGTGGAATGAGGAGTGCAATCAAGCCTTTGAAGGTCTAAAGAAAGCCCTTTGTCAAGCTCCAGCCATAAGAGCTCCTGACTATCACCAACCCTTCATTGCACAGACTGATGCTTCTAACGTAGGTATAGGTGCAGTCCTTAGTCAACTGGATGAGAAAGGTAGGGAATACCCCATTTGTTTCATCAGCAGGAAGTTAAAGGATCCTGAAACAAGGTGGGCAACAATAGAAAGAGAATGCTTTTTGTGTGGGCACTGAAGATGTTTAGACCACACATGTATGGATCTACCTTCACTATTCAGACTGACCACCAACCCTTGAGATGGCTGATGCAAATGAAAGGGGAAAACTCAAAGTTACTCAGATGGTCAATCTGCCTGCAAGGATTTGATTTTTCCATTGAGCACAGAGCAGGAAGTCACCACCAAAATGCTGATGGTCTCTCTAGGATGTTTGTAACCGACTAAAGGTATGAGGTCCATCCAGGAGTGGATTAAATCCTCCTGTGCCTTAGTCTGGGGGGGGGGGTGAGTGTTAGGGAGAATATTCACATTTATGGCTAATACCTAGTGAGACCCCCAGCAGCTTTGCTGGACTTCTGGAGTTTATTTTTTTTCCACTTGGTAAGAGTGTGAGCTTTTCCCCACTCTTACCTGTGTTTGCCATGTGTATTTCTCTGTTTTGTGATTGTGGACTCTGAAGTACACCACTTCAGTAGCCCCTTTCTTTTTGTGTGTCACACAGCAACTTCAGTGCCGTGGCACAGGGTTGTCTTTAAGACTTCCCCCCGACTCGATTTCTGAGGCTGACTACAGTCCCCCATAAAAGGGTAAAGTTGCCATTAAATTTACTTAGTTAATCTACCACAGATCCAGTACACCCCATCTTCCATGGAGTACTGGAAATGGTTAATTTGTATCCCTTTTTATCTGTACCTCCTAGAGCATTGTTTCACTCTTTTAACATTTAGACTTGGCTCCTAGCAGTGGTATCTACCCTAACTTTTCTACCGCGATTATGTAAGATAAACGTGGTATTGTTCTTGGCTATTATATTAGCCTCGAACACAAACCCGCTTGACCAAATTGTCTTTCTTTTGGCTCCGGTTGGGTTTATTCGCCATTTCTTTTTGTTAAAGTCTTTCTTGTGTTTTACTTTGCGCGGCAAACTAGGTTTGCCTTCTTTGTTCACCGTCTTTTGGCGGGATTCTGCTCAGAAGCCCTCCACCAGGCTCCTGGGTGTCTAGGTGGGCTGAATGTGAGGGAGGGGTGTAGTCACCCCCTGCACAGGGTATCCTAGGAAACCCTAATCGCACTTTGCCATGATTGGCTGAGGTGGTTGTCCAGGCTGGACAACCCCCCTGCTGGGTGATTGACAGCCAGGCTGTGTGAATTGGGTTTTGCGCATAAAAGGCAGGTCTCTTGGGCTAGAAGTCAGAGAGTCGCCACTGGAACTACAAGGAACCGAAGAGAAGTGGAGAGAGTCGCCACTGGAACTACAAGGAACCGAAGAGAAACAAAAAGAACAACGACTGCTGCAACTATCCCGTCCCGGTGAAGCCCTGCTGCAGTCCTGAGCTATCTACCCTTCGACGACTAAGAGAAGAGCCAGTCCGGAGTCTTATTCTCTTGAGCCTGGTGGGGATAACCAGATCATCTTCCACAGCCAGAGGATCCTCTTCCTTGGTCGAAATCACTGCACACTGCTGTAGTGGTCCGGATAGCCACCTGAAGAGCCTCTCCTGTTTTTAAGGAGCGCACCTTTTATTCATTGTCGCTGCTGCCGGCTTCATCCCTGTGTGGTGCAGACCCCTTTCAGACGTCCTCCTTCACAACGAAGCTCCAGGAATCGTGGGTCTGCGGGAAACCAACAGGAACAACTGCCAGGGCACCAGCTTCACCATTGGAATAAGGTACTGTGTTCTGCTTGAGGAAACTGGGTGAACCCCTTTTGTTCATCTTCAAGGCTTGCCCTTGTCTTCCCTCCTTCTTATAACTTTTGCTTCCGAACATTGACAATATCGAAGTACACTTGGCTACGTTGAATCGTGAACTGTCTGACTGTGTGATCTTCGGCAACAGGCCCCCGGTGTCACTTGACCCTGGCTCCGGCCCTTTGACTCCTGAACTCCTGTCTCTGAGTGTTTCTCGATTCTGTCTGCCTAAACCAAAATATTGCCTGTGATTTTTGCCACCAACTCCCTCTGGGTATCTCAGGTGCTAAGTGTGTTTTTGCCCCGGTAGCATTGAATTGGTTAGTTGTAGTATATTTGACGTGTGGTTTGTGTTTAAGTTTAATAGAAGTGTTGTGTTTATGTTTGTGTTTATAACAAATGTTTTAAAAATAAATGTACTTATATTTTTCTACCTGAAACCTTGAGTCAGTGTTTGCTTGAGTCACAGTAATTGTGGTCCCTTTGTGTAATCTCTGCTACTGCTCATCTACTCTTGAGATAAGCCTGGCTGCTCCGCCACTGCTACCACTCTGACATAGTAGTACAGGCTTGTACCAAAGGTAAAAGTTCTATTGCCACCTGTAGTCTTAATTGTGTGTAGTGGTCCCTAAGGGAACTGCACGGGATTTTGCCTAACACCCCACAATTCACCTCACCATTCACCCCACCATTTTCATTCATGTTATGGTACTATTTGTCCCACCATTCTTATTCATGCTCTTGTACTATTCACCTCATCACTCACCACAAATTTTCATTTATGCTACAGTACTATTCATCCCACCATTCAGCACACAATTCACATTCATGCTACAGTACTAATCACCTCACCATTCTCATTCATGATACAGTACTATTCACCCCACCATTCAGCACACAATTCACATTCATGCTACAGTACTAATCACCTCACCATTCTCATTCATGATACAGTACTATTCGCTTCACCATACCTTCTAATTCACGCTACGGTACTGCTCACCCCACCATTCTCGTTCATGCTACAGTACTATTCACCTCATTCATTGATCTTAATCCTACAAATACATTTCAAGCATATCCTTCTCATGACACCTGGCCCAGTTTTTTGGCGTAACCATGCCAAAACCTTATACCTCACAGCCTCTCGAGGTTCACATCCCGGTGAGGTCTCCAAATTGGTAATGATAACATTTCTATAGTCTATGACGATCTTCTTCAAGTCATCAGCAATTGACAGCATAAAGGTTTTACCAATGCGTGCATGTCTGGGGAGACAATACTTAGAGTTAATGATATTTTGTTGAGGATTTTGTGCAGGGGCAGGACCAGCCTCTCCTTCCCCAATCCACCGATGTAACAAAGATGGTTGAATATGATTTCAAACTGTAGTGGAAGTATGAGGGGCCGTGGCTTGTGGAACGGGTAGTCGATTTTAGTGTTCCATAGAGTTTGTATACGCAGGCTGTGTGGCGTTTTTTGACTCGGCAGTTGTTTGGCAAAAGTTATCCCTAATGGTCCCAACCGTGACATTCTTCCCACCTAATGCAGAATTATTTATTCCCACAGGGGGATACAGCAGATAGTACATTGGGATGTTTGCATAGTCTGGCTTATGTTGGTTTGAGAGATCTGATCCTTGTTGTCTGTAGGTTGCTCCCTTTGGCAGAATGTATCTACTTTCGTTGGCTGATTTTGCGCTGCTAGGTTATTCATCAAGTCTATTCAAGAACAGATCTCCGTGCAATATCTGCACAAGTGATGCTCTTCAATTAACCTATCCCTGATTGGCAGCCACTGTGTGGGGCTGCGGGGCTCAAATTGGCAAGTTTGTTCACCACTTCCCCCAAGTGGATTGGGAGAGGATTGCAAAGATAGTTCCATAATAGATGTACTTGTAGTTTGCAGTGTTAGTTTATCAGAGTCTAAATCATCTCATTTGGTTTCAGATGTAACAGTGGTAGTCAAGCCATCAAGACCTTTAGTGCAGTTACCAGTGTAAAGCCTCTTATGCGAACACTCCCTCTCTTCAGTATCAGAAAACAACTTAATAGGTAATTTTCCAGTGTCTGGTACAACAGGCTGACAACAACCAGGTTCATTAACAGGGAACCCAGATTACATATGCTCTAGTCTTTTCTTCCTTCAAGCACTTAAAGCCATAACTTCCATTAGTCGGCTGTTCTTAGGCAGGGGTAGGGTGGGAAATACATGTAGTCACAGACTGTAGAGGGCTCCGTTGAATTTTTACAAACTTTACTTCTAGTAGCAGACATGGTAGTAATGCTACAGTACTATTCACCTCACCATACTTTCTAATTCCTGCTAAAATACTATTCACACCATCATTCACCACACCATCCTCATTCATGCTACAGTAGTATGCACCCTCTATTCTCATTCATGTTGCAGTACTATGATCTGCTCACTAATCTCAATTCCAGCCTTCCGTCCTCATTCCCCTTGATCTTTCCTCTGCTTTTGACTCGGTCAATCATGCCATTCTGGTCAATAGACTTTGTGAGAACCTGGGCATCAAAGATCAGGCCCTGCAGTGGTTGACCTCCTCCTGGAGCAACCCTCCCAGGTCCAACATGGGTCCTTTCTCTCCACCACCTCTCTCCTTATGTGGTGTTCCCCAGGGCTCTATCCTCCCACCCTGGCTCTTCAATGTCTACTTGGCCCCTTTAGCCCACCTGATCTCTATCTTCTCTTCTAACTTTCAGTGTTATGCGGAAGACACTCAGCTCCCTTTCAGGCACCCCTCAGCCTGCTCCTCCACCTCGCTCATTCCTGACTGTCTTTCTACGATTCAGGCACGGTGCGCCACTAATGATGTCTGCCTTCCTTAATGCCAGTAAAACTCAAATCCTTCTTATTGGGACCTCTGCTCCTGGTTTCCCTCTATCCCTCTTGTCGCCCTCCTTGGGCCCTCTTCCTTCGTCTTTCTGTGAGGTAAAGAACATTGGTGTCATCTTCGGCTCCACTCCTTTTCTCCTCACATCATGCACCTTTCCAAGAAGGTCCACAACCAGATGCACCTCCTATAGAGGTGTTCTTCCTTTTCTCACTTTCCCCCAGAAGCTCACTGTCTCCAGAGCCCTGGGACACTCTAGGCTGGAGTACTGCAACAGCCTCTTTCTCTATCTGCCGTCCTTGACTCTCCGCCCTCTGCAACTAATCCAGAACAGGACTGCAAGACTTGTCATTGGCCTCAAGCCCAGGGACCTTATCTCTCCAGCCCTGAAATCTCTCCACTGGCTCCCAGTGGCTTCACGGAACAAGTTCAAGACCCTCTGCATTGTCTACAAGGCTTTCTGGGGCCGAGGCCTGTACTACATCTGACTCACCTTTCCAAAATACCTCCCTTCTTGAGCCATTTGCTCAGCTACTTCAAACTCTCTGAGTGTCAGACGCTTGCCAGGCAGAGAGTGGGGGGTAAATCCCTCTCCTCTGCAGGTGCCACCCTCTGGAATGTCATTCCTGCCCCTCTCAAACTTAAGCCAGACCACCTAAAATTCCAGAAGCAGCTCAAAACCTTCCCTGTCTTCTCTGCTTTCGCATCTCTCTCTCTCTCTCTCTCTCTCTCTCTCTCTCTCTCTCTCTCTCTCTCTCTCTCTCTTTCTCTCTCTCTCCCCCCTGCTGACCTACCTGTCTGCTGCACCGACTGGTTGCTTGGCTACCCTCAGAGGCTCAATGGGTACCAGGCTCCTCCATGATTAGTCTCCCATGCACTGCCTTGGGCCTAACATGAACTTAGGGGCTGTAACCATTACCTTATAGTCCCCTGCCTCCTGCACTTACCCAGAGCCGTGCCATCCTGGCTGCACTTATTCAGAGCAATGCAGCCCTGGTTGCACGTCCCCCTTCCCTCTCCCTGACACTTCTCCTTTCTCCCTTCCCCCTGCACCTTGCGTTGTCGCACTTGCAGGATCTGAATGACACAAGGCCTAGTAAGATTGTTTGTCTCCTCCTCTTCCCTCTGTCTTCCCTCCCTTGTCTTGTCGCACCTAGAAACACTTGAGTACAGGTGCGTAATGAATGACATATCATATATCATATCATGCAATTCATCCCACCATTCTCATTCATGCTACAGTACTATTCACATTCATGGTGTGGTTCTATTCACCTCACCACATATTCTCATTCATGCTTCAGTAGTATTCACCCAACCATTCTCATTCATGCTACGGCACTATTCACTCCACACCATTCAGATCTATACTACAGTACTATTCACCCCACCATTCTCATTCATGCTACAGTTCTATTCACCCCCCTATTCTCATTCATGCTATGGCACTATTCGCACCACAATTTCCCACACCATTCACATTCATTCTACAGTACTATTCAGCCCACCTTTCTCATACATGCTCCTGTACTGTTCAACTCACCACATATTATCATTCATGCTACAGTACTAGTCACCTCACTTTACCTTCTAATTCATGTGCAGTACTATTCACACCACCATTTACCACACCATTCTCATTCACACTACAGTGCTATTCTCCCACCATTCTCATTCATGCTACAGTACTAGTCACCCCCACCATTCTCATTCATGCTACAATACTATTCACCCCACCATTCATTGCACCTTCTCATTCACTCTACAGTACTATTCACCCCACCATTCATTCACGTGATAGCACTATTCGCGCCACCATTCACCACACAATGTTCATTCATGCTGCCATACTATTCACCCACCATTCTTGTTCCTGCTTCTGTACTATTCACCTCACCACTCACCAGACATTCTCATTCATGCAACAGTACTATTCATCCACCATTCTCATTCATGCTACAGTACCATTCAGCCACCATTCTCATTCATGCGACATTACTATTGACCACACCATTCTCATGTATGCTACAATGCTATTCACCTCACTATTCACCACACCTTCTCATTCATGATAGAGTACTATTCACCCCTCCATTCTAATTATTGCCCCAGTACTATTCACCCCACCATTACCCGCACTATTCTCATTCATCATACCATTCACTGTACTATTGCTAATCATCCAACCATTCACCCCACCATTCAAAACACCATTCCTTTTAATCTTGTGGTATTATTAACTCCCCCATTCATCACACGATTCTCATGCATCGCATACCTGCCACACCACCATTCATTACACTATTCCCATTCTACCCACCATTCCCTCTACCATTCTGCTTCCTCCAACAGCAGCATTCACCCGGCCATTTCACTCTACCATTCTAAGTCCTGTGTGGGAGCGAGGGGCCAATGGTCTCCTCTCTACCATCACTTCTCAGTACAAAACTCGGACCAAGTGCCTCTAGTGGTGGGTACGCCCCTCGCCCCTATGCAATGTTAACTTTGGGTTACATTCGCGTAGATGGGACCACTAAGCAGGACACGGGCATCCATGTTTTGTACCCCCTTTCGACTCCATCTTGGTGACCAGGCCTCACTGCGATAGTACAAAATGCCTCTCTCCCTTTTGCCCACCGCAGTAGCTTGGAGCACATGGCCCCCACCCTCGTTCCCACTCTAGCTGGAAAACTCTGCAGCTCCATTCTCACACTGAAGCTGGAGCTGCTTGTAACAAATAATAAATGTAACACATCCCTTTTTCCTCCGAGATCACCGTCCTGCATGTGAACCAACATGACAACATGAGCCAAACACATAGCTCGTCCATCTCCACAAAAGTGTCCTTGCCCTCTTACCCTCGACCAGTTGAAACTTATTGCCATTCTAACCCTGTGTCCTTGCAAGGCATTCCTTTCATGTGCCAGACTGCCAACCATGCTATGAAGCGCAGCCGACAGACCCCCAACTAACATTATACCCCTGCTGCAGTATATCGTGCCCAATACTAACAAATGCCACATACCTGAGATTCTTGTGAGACTAACCCTATAGTTCAATGACAGTTTTATGGTGGCCAAGGCCCGTAATCCTGTGACCTGTATAACCCAAATGTTGTAGATGATATAAACACTTGAGTGATTTGTACAATGACATGATACACTACTGAGATTCTTTTGATCAACCATTATTTAGTGCATGCATTACTCAGAATGTATTTTCTTAGCTTAGCTTAGATAGTGACCACCGTGTCTCACAACCACCTGACCTTCACCCATCCGGAGCACAGATGTCTGACGTCAATCCTCCCACCAACCAAGCAACCAACCAACCGGAAGGAAGACATGATGCCCACACCTAAGACACCACCCCGGCTGACCAATCCAGGTCCAACGCAGCATCATATGTTAAAGATGTCAATTTACTATATAAATATGCTGTAAACCTTAATGTGGTCAGAGCGCTCTCGGAGATCTAGATAAACGTTTCCTCGAACTCTCGCAGCCGGCTCTTTTGTGCCTTATTCCCTGTCCAGGGAGTGTCTGTATTATTCATTTTTTCATGTAGAGTCGGGGAGGGCACAAACTTTTGGTGGCCGCCTGCGACGTGATCGGAGAGGTGCCTCGAGGCCGGCACCGTGCGGCGAGATCCGGGACGCCCCCCAGCAAAAACATCGCCTCCGTGGCCGAACAGCCTGTGTGCACTACGAAGAAGGGTCAAGGGTTCCCGGTTGACGAATACCCGACTGAAAAGCTGCTCGCCGAGGTGGGCCACGGCTTGGTTGGTGTGCGAGCCTGACTGGTTTCGGACTGCGAGCGGCGACCCTCGGGTCACCTGACTGAACACGTGAGTGTCGGTTGCGAAGGTTACGAAGGAAAGGTAAGGGGGAGATAGGGGGGCAGGTGACAAGGGGTAATAGGGAAGAGAAGGGCCTGTGTGAGTGATGAGGCTTTTCTGATCTGTCCTTTATATGGCCATTAGGTTTTTGTAAGAAGTGAAGAGAAAAAAGAGAAGTGGTATCCTAGCCCGAACAGGGTAGAAGGCGGCGCCGCGTAGCATTGTCTCATCCAGTGCAGAATAAATAAGTGAAGATACAGAGAAAATAGTAGGAGTCTCGTATATTGAGTAGACTCGGAGTACTTATTTAGAACATTCTTTTTCTGGGTATGAAACGATTCTTGGAAAAGAGTAAGAGAGTGTAAGGGGTGGGGAGTGAATGAGAAGAGTAGGTGAAACGGGGAAGGGTGGTAAAAAAGAACAAAAGGGGGAGAAAACGCGCGCAGGTAGTGCATGTGCATGATAAGTGTTATACATGCTTTTGTGTTCTGTCCATTTCTCGTCAAGTATATCCAAGTACTGTTATTAATTTGTGGTTAAAGTGGCAAAATATGCAAAAATGAACTGTTGAATTTGAACATGCAACAACTATAAGGTTAACGTTGAAAAGTGATTGATATATTTATCTTGATACATATATGTGCATACAAATTACAAGTAACTGAGAAGATTCATGGTGTATTGTTCAGCTAGAAGGAAAGAAAGACTAGTGAAGAAGTGATTAAAGGGAAAGAGAGGTCGAAGGGCAAGCACAGACAAAGGGAGAAAAGGAAAAGATAGCGTTATGGGGGGAATAACACCACTAGCACATATCTGTCAGCACCTTCCGTTATACAGTGATAAAATACAAAAATACCACGATCAATGGTTGACGGAGATAAAAGAGGACAGTGTGACGCCAATTTGGCCAGAAGGTGGGTCATTCGACAAAAGAGTATTAGATTTAGTATCCACACACTTGTTAGCAAGGTATAAGGGGAAACAACTACAAAATAGAAGGGAAGTACTAGACTTGTGGCAAATGTTTGAAGAAGTTACGCCTACAGCAGAGGTAATTAAAGAACAAACGAAACACAGAAAATGCAGGAAGAGGTAAGCGGAACGCCAAAGGGCGAGTGCACAACCACTACAGCTGAAGGCGATACAACCAAAATATATCGTTTTATGTCAAGGCCAGCAGTAGGATACAGTGAACCCCTGTACATACCAGCAAGTCCCACCCCCGTACCCAGAACCGGAGCAGTTGCCACAGCAGCACCACCTTATGATAAAGGAGGTTTGTACGGCCCAACAAGTGCACCCCCGTGAATTTGGCACACTTCACTGGAGAATTAGACCGCCAGCTAGCGCATGCACAGATGGAAATAACGCGGCTCTAAGAGCATTGTGCGATAGAGGCCAAATGCTGCCAGGGGGAGGAGAGGTGCCACCATTATCCATAGCGGATCTAACGCCAACATTGAGCACAGCAGGGGAAGTGGCGCAAGCAATCTCAGAGCCAGCGCGATCAGTATCATCACAAGGAACACGCATCCACAAGGGTAAGAGAAAGAGTGGCGGTCAGGGAAGTTCCTGTTCCATCTAAATGACAAACCCGTGAGGATTATACGCCGACCCACCCCAAAAATTGAGAGAGGGGAAGGATGTGAAGGGAACAATGAGCAAGAATCAGAAATAGAAGAGGTGTGGAGTGACTTAGACGAATATGAAGAGGCAGCTGCAGAGACCGGATCCCCACTGCCAAACCGCCGTTGCCCAGATACACCATCGCCACCACTATGGCAGGGTAGACTAAGACAGCGAGGGAGAAATATGATGGTAAGTAAAATAAAGAAAGGTGCGGTAAGTAAGGTAGGAAAGAAACACAAGTTACAAATGCCATTGATACATAAAGGAGCAGGTAGGCCACACTACATTCCATGGGCTCAAATGGATAAAAACAACTTGCTAAAGGTCCTCCCCCCACTATCGGGAGGGGCTGGGAAATGGATACACGCCTTTGAGAAAAACACAGCAGGAGTGCCGCTAGCGATAGGGGATGTCAAGAGTTTATTAGTGTCAGCAGTTGGGGACCAAGCAGACGCAGTGTGGGAAAAGGCCGGATTCCCCAGAGTAACAATGAGTTGTGACCGCCACGATGGGTCGGCGTTCAATAACGTTCGAGCACAAGTATGGGATGCATTGAGGCGCACGTTTCCAGATATTCCAGATTTACATTTAGTGATGCAGTGCACAATGGAGGAGAACGAGGATCCTACGCAATTCATACTGTGGGTGCAGGATTTATGGAGAAGCGAAACTGGCACGGTGTGGAACCATTCCACCGTCTTGTTTTATTTTGTAATTAAAAAGGGGCTCCCGAAGGAGGTGCAGAAGGCCTTGGACAAAATAGCTGGGATAGAAGCCAAGGGCTGGCTTGAAATACAGAGCATAATTGTGCACCACCGCAGGAGGATCAAAGAGAGAGAAAAGGAGATAGCACAATAAAGACTGGCAGACGAGGCAGGGCTGTTACAGAGCAAATTAGTGAAGGTCGCCACCGTCAACGCCAGCGTAGCCACAGACAGAGAAAACGAGGGGGATGAAGGAGCGGGAAACAGACCAGCAACAATAGCGGCACTGTGGGCCACAGGAGGACAAGGACAGTGGAACGGAGAAGAGCAATACAGTGGACAACAGTGGCAAGAAAACCAACAAGAGGAAGAGGTGGGTACCTTGGCCAGAGAGGGGGGTTTGGAGGTATGGGAAATAGAGGATTTGGCGGTCAAGGAATGAGAGGTGGACCACAAGGGTCATGCTGGAACTGTGGGAGATGGGGACAATACTCCAGAGATTGTAGAATGCGGCCTTCAGGGTATTTCCAGGGGCAACAGCCCATGGAGAACGAACAAGGTTGGGGGTGCCCACACCCAGGTAGCCCCTATGGACTACCGATGGGAAGTGGGAGACAGCAAGACCAATGCTATAACGAACCTCAGATGCAGCAAGGACAGCAACCACCACCACAACCTATGGCAAGACAAAACGCAGTAGGAAGCGCAAACAATAATTGCTATGCAACATTCGCAAACGGTGCGCCCGTACCATACCGTGGCGTGACCGTGATTGGAGACAATGGGCCTCATTACGAGTTGGGCGGTAAGGGATTGCCGGTACCGGTAAGGGCACCAGTACCAGTAATCCCTTACCGCCCTATTACGAGTTCCCTTTGCGGGTTCTCCCTTAACGCCTGGTTTTAGCAGGCGTTAAGGACGGGACCCGCAAAGGGACTTTGGTGCTAATAACGGTACCGAAATTTGCGGTACCGTTATTAGCTCCTTCCCCATTCCCATTGAGCCCTATGGGGGCTCAAATGGGAATGGGGAAGGGCCCTGGTGAATGGGGAATTACCGCCCCTGCCAACCTTGGAATGGGTGGTAATAGCTCCATTCACCAGGGTGGAGTCAGTAAGAATTTGGAGGCAGCCATGGCGCTAATAGCACCATGGTTACCTCCAAACTCCTAATGAGGCCCAATGTCTTCTCAGTGCCAGGGCAAGAAAGACATTGGGCCTCATTACGACCCTGGCGGTAAGGGGTTAACGCCAGCGTTAGCTGCGCCGACCCCTTACCGCCAATTCCGAGTTCCCCTAGCGCCATGGAGGTTTTAACACCCGATTTTAGCGGGTGTTAAAATCCATGGCGCTAAGGGACCATGGAGTTAATTACGCCACCGTAATTTACGGTGGCGTAATTAACGCCTTCCCCACTCCCATTATGCCCTATGGGGCAAAAATGGGAATGGGGAAGGGTAAATGGGGATTGGGGACTTACCGCCCCGCCAAGGTCGGAATGGGGCGGTAAATCCGCCAACCACCATGGTGTAAACGTAGTTTACACCATGGTGGTAAAGTCACGGCCCAGGTGGTAAATTACCGCCTGGGTCGGAATGAGGCCCATTCAGTTTAGGACAGCCCACAGGGAACACTTGTGTGTCCAGTCGTATCCACCACCCTATGTGCAGAAGAGGAACCACTAGTGGGGGCAGAGATAGGAAATACGCAGTTTATCTTTATGGTAGACTCAGGAGCGGAGAAATCATGTCTTATGGAAGGGCGGTTTCCGCTCTCAGGCAGGAATTTAGAGATGCATGGGTTCTCTGCGGCTATTGTAAAAGTTCCTTACACAAAAGATCTTGATATAACGGTGGGGGGAAAAACCATGCGCGCACCCTTACTGTACCACGAAGAAGCGCCAATCAATTTGCTGGGGAGAGATTTGTTAAGTAAATTAAATATGACCATCTCGTCTACAGAACAAGGAATAGTGTGTTCAACCCCAGGAGTATGCCCAGTACGAGCCATGTTGATGATCAGCACAGTAATGAACGAAGTTGTGGTGCGAGGAATACCCATTGAATTAAGTATGTTTATTTATGGCATCAAGGTATTAGCACGAGTGGTGCCAGAGATAACGAGAAAAGAATGGAGAACACCATCAGATTTCATATTCCGCCCAATTGCACACACACATGTCGTGCCAGGCACGATAATGTCCATAGACATCGTGGCAGTTCAAGTATCCAGCAAACGTATTGTGGTCATAGGACTGGATGCGCATGGGTGCGAGTGGAGAACTGTGTTATGCATAGACCCAAACAATGCTACGAGCTATAACAGACTAGGAATTATTCACTGATGGTGAGAATGATTGAGATATAATAATGGAAATAAGCATACCATGTGATATTATGATCCAGTATAGAGAGGTACACAACCCACTGATGGCTAGCATTAAGGCCCCACTGACTATATTTGAGGAAGACATGGCAAAAGTAGCACCTGAAATTTGGACCACAAGGCCCCACGATGTAGGGCTACTACATGAGGTGACACCAATAAAAATAAAACTCAAGCCAGGTGCAATACTGCCGAGGGTAAAACAATATCCCATATCAAGAGAGCAGAGGAGGGAATTAGGGAGACCATAAACACACTCCTGAAACAAGGCATCATAGTACCATCAAACTCCCCATGTAATACAGCGATTTTCCCAATCAAGAAAGCAAAAGGAGGGGCGTGGAGGATGATCCAGGATCGCCGCCCACTCAATGACGTCATTCAAAAAGAGTTCCCATTAGTGCCTAACCCGGCATCAATATTGTGCAGTGTGCCAAAAGAATCAACATGTTTCACTGTAATTGACTTGAAGAATGCTTTCTTATCCATACCACTCGACCCAGGATCCCAATACCTGACAGCGTTCACATTAGGGAACAACAGGTATGAACATCGCAGACTCCCACAAGGGTATTGTGAAAGCCCCAGCATTTTTAACAGGGTGTTATGGGAAGACATTGGAAACATAGATGTAGAGAGCACCATCATTCAATACGTAGACGATTTACTCGTCTGTAGCCATACAGAAGAAAAGTGCAGAGAAGACTCGGTAGCACTACTGAATGTGCTAGCTACCAAGGGGTACAAGGTGGACAAAGAAAAATTGCAATACTGTCTCGCCGAGGTTGTATACCTCGTACAGCTAATATCAAAAGACGGGAAGCGAATACTCCCAGACAAAGCAGCTGCTATACGCAAAATAATAATCCCAAAAACTGTGAAAGACATGCAAAAGTTTCTTGGCATTTGTAACTATTGCTGAGCATGGATCCTTGATTATGCGGCATACACACGCCCCTTTCTACAAGCGTTAAAAGAGGCACAGAAAAATAGAGCAGCAATAAAATGGACGCAGGAAATGATAACACAGTATTTGAAATTAAAAGACCTCATTGCTGATGCCCCAGTCCTCACGAAGCCAGATCATAAGAGGGAATTTTTCTTGTTTTCACACTGCAATAGGACACTGATTGTACTGACACAGAAAACATCACTAGGTCACAAACCATTGGCTTATTACAGTGGGACACTAGATCCAGTAATGCAAGGCCATTTCGTGTGCAAACAGGCTTTCACAGCTGCAGCCTTCGCGATTGAAAAGAGCGCCACCATTGTCATGGGATGTTCAGTAACTCTATATGCAGAGCATTCCCTGTTCGCCATCCTTGAGCTATCAAAATCAACACTAACGACACAAAGAGCAACAGCATATGAAGTAATAATTTCAAGCACCAACGTATACGTTGTGAGGTGCAAAACTGTAAACCAAGCAACATTCATTACAGAACCATGCACGACAGAGGACATACAGGAACATGATTGTGCCACATATGAGGGGGAAGGTGATGACATCCCAAAAGCAAGCGAAAATGCCCTACAGGAGGGAGAAATATATTTCATAGATTGGTCAGCATCAATAAACCCCGAAAAAGGGGAAAAAACATCGGAATGGCAGTAGTGCGCATGGAGGAAGATGACTATGAGACGATTGTGCAAAAGCGCCTCCCATCCCATTACTAAGCACAGGCAGCCGAACTAACTGCCCTGATTGAAGCACTGCACACAGCCAAAGGGCTGTGCGGTGACAATATACTCAGACTCAGCCTATGCAACTACCACAGTGCACTCAGGGTTGTCACAGTGGTGTAGAAGGGGATTCAGGAGGGCAGACAGTTCTCCAGTACAGCATGCAACATTGTTGAATGAGCTAATAGATGCATTAGCAGTACCATCGGTAGTGGCAGTGGTGAAATGCCAAGCACATACCAACAACACAGATGAAATCTCATTGGGAAACGCGGCAGCCGACGCAGCAGTGAAGGAGGCATCGCATTTCAATGTGACACCAACACTCAAATGCATTGTAAAAGCAACCACTACAGATCCACAAGAAGAAGCATACCCCCCAATAGCGAAGATAATAGAATTACAAAGAAGAGCACCACAAGAGGAGCAAGAACTGTGGAGCAAACGGGGATGTAAACAATCAGCCACAGATCTCATTTGGAGACAGGAGACAACAGGAAAGGTTGTAATGACATAGAGTTACTAGAAATAGCATTCCAACAGCTGCATTTCCCCGGCCATGTAGCAAAGCAACACATTGCCGCAGACATCCAGGAACACTGGTTCGTCCCCAATTTGCAAGAGCACCTGTCGAAATTCATTGTAGAATGCATAACATGCCAAACATATAATTCAGGTATGACATTAAGAACACTGCGCGGTACCCTGCCCGACCAACAGGACCATTTAGAGAGCTCCACATAGACTATGCTGATATGGGAGAGCGGTGTAATGGAGAAAGATATTTGATTGTGGTGGTGTGCCCCTTTTCAAGATGGGTGGAAGCGGGCCCATGTCCCCACCCAGACGCAAAGTGTGCGGCCAAGTTCCTTGCGCGAGAGGTGTTTTCACGATGGGGAATATGCAATGTGATTAGATCAGACAACAGTACGCACTTTGTGAATGACCTCTTTAAGGAAGTGACATCACTCTTGGGGGTAAAACACAAACTATGCTCAATGTATCATCTGATGGCGAATCGAAAGGTAGAAAAGATCAACGGATTATTAAAGAGTAAGTTATCTAAGCTGTGTAACACATTAAAGAAAAACTGGGTGTATTGCTTGCCCCTAGCACTGTTCCAACTGAGGACGCAACCATGTAAAGACCACCATCTGAGCCCCCACGGAATTGTGATTGGGAGGTGAATACACACGCCAGTATCCCCGATTAGAAGAGCATCGGATGCGCACAGGGCTATCACACTGCTGGGGGAAGAGTTCAAGGAATACCTGACCCAGTTAACACGCGCAGTACACAGCATAGCGCGACAAACAGCACCGCCTTTTACTGAAAATGTGGCAACTGATACTACCACACCGGCCACAGACAGTTCAAGCGGGCCACTAATGCCAGGAGCACATGTGTACGTCCGCAGCTTTGTGAGGAGGTGGAATTCACCCAGGTTTCATGGCCCTTATGAGGTCATCTATAGTACACTCACCGGGGTGAAGGTAAAAGGATTGAAGTATTGGGTGCACTTATCAGAACCGAGGAGGGCACACAATAGTACAATCCCCCAGGAGGAGCAAGGTGGTGCCACTGGTACCACAAATGAGGTTGAAAGAGGATAACTTAAGTGTCAGTAAAGAGAATATGCAGAGATAAAAGTTATGATATGTATTTTGTTCTGCATGACTTATCTTCTCCTTCCTTCTTTTCTATGTTTTCCTCCTCTCTTCTTTGATTGATCGAAATATACTCCATACACCTCAACTCTCTCTCCCTCTCTATCTCCCACCTTTGTTTCGATTATTCTTCCATGTTTTTTTCCATCACTGTTTTACTACCATCTTCTCCATAGCAAAAGTACATGTGCAATCGAGTATAAGAACAAACATGACTAAAAATGATGATTAAACATGAAGTTGAACAAAGAATGTAAATACATGTATATATTGTGGTGACTTAACAAATTTATATCGCTCCTCCAGGTGAAAAATGGCCCAACAACCTACAAACGCGGAGAACCAATTAATGCTAGATAGTGATAGGGTCGCCATTAGGGCTAAGCGGTTCAGTAACATTGAATGTGTTTTGAAATGTGCTGCAATTTTGATGTCAGTAATGTTGTTTTTCGCAGCTTGGTATTATACCCTTTTATCTTTTGTTAATGACATGCAGAGGGGGGGAAGCGGGGCTAACATGATACGAAAAGGATCGCAAATGATATGACTGGGGTAAAGACTATATGGAAAGAGTCACATGAGATTAGTGTCAACAAAACAGATGTGATGCAACCCTCAGAATACATCACTGTAGGATCAACAAGTGTGTCAGTGTTACGTTTCAATGTAAATATGAGTAATGCTTATGGATATAATGAATATGATGAAGATTATTATTGGTCAAATGATTTAATTAACACTAGTATTAATGCACAGACAACCATATACCTTACCTCACACAACATTGCTGCTACTGATGATGATACACATGCCATATTGAATGGTAATAATACAACCTGGGGCTGGAATGTATCCAATACATTACAAAAGGGTGAAAACAATAACCAGGAAGGGAGGAGGGGGAGAAAAAGGGGGGCGGGAGGGAAAAGATACGACATCTATCATGACCTGGTGTTAGACGAAATAGAAGATCCCTGCCACCCATATCAATAAAAAAAATGGTATTCCGACATGAGTGCCATGGAGAAGCAAGCAACAAATGAAAGCTGCTACGTCTGTTCACTCATTCGGCACGCATCAGGAACACTGAAAATGTTAGTATCGCAGGAAGTGCCCTTGTCGGAGGCCCAATTCATCTGGTTTTATGCAGAATAAAGAACACGTTCCAAGCGCACACCGTCACATTGAAAAAACTGGAGAATGCGAAAACGTGCACAAGCAGACGCCAAGGAGTAATTTGCCTCAAGGAACCATTTCTTGTCATCAAGGGGACGCGATATGCAGAAAACAAGTGGCACGAAGAAACAATTGAATGCAAAGCAGAAGCCCTTTGTCATGATGCCTACCCCCGGAGCACCAGGCCAGGCCCAGCACCCCCGGGAGCAGGCATCATGCCCCTGGGTAAAAGCCCAGCGACCCCTTATAGGAGCTCTTTGGACTCTGTCCTGGCGCCGTTGGCGCCAGGCTCATAAAGGAAGGTGTTTTGTGCACTTACCTGATGCAGACCATGCTGCAAGATTCAGGCCTCCCTGAGACCTGAAAGGGACTATTTTTTCATTGGGACTATTTTGCCACTCGGGCGTGGCCAGGGAAGGATACTTACCTGGAACTACTTTGGGGGCTATTTAAGCCACGCCCAGACAGTAGCTCACGCTTCGCGTTGTTCTGCATCCAAGCAACTGAACGCTCACTGTGTCTGCTCCTGCATCTGGTCTCCAGCCACGCCCGCCTCGATCCTGGAAAACCTGTAAGGAAAGAAGAGAAGAGAAAGGTGAAAACCAAGAATTTTATCAAACTTCTTACCTGCATCCGGAACCTTCACGCCAGCGTTCCTGCCGCGCTTCACTCACCTGTCCTCGGGAGTTCTTCTGGCTCCACCGCGACTGTCTGCACCGGTCACCACATCTCTGCGCCTAGGGGAGAGAAGAAGAGACAAAAGGTGAGCAGAAGGAACATATGAGGAAAGTCTAATTTTCCGCCATAACACTTACCGGTCTTCTGTTGGTGGATCATTCCTCTTTTCGGGTCGGCGCCGCTACGTTGGCAGGTACCGCACCCCGGCCCCTATGGGGAAAGGACAAAAGACATTACTGGAGGAATACAAAGACATTAAGAGGGATCGCCCCCATCGCTAACTCACCTGAGTTTACCATCAGCAAGTCAATCCCTCAACGCATCGCCTTCATTCTGCACCTGAAATAAAGGACAGATCACAGGTTAGGAAGGCAACAGAAAAGGAGGCTCAACACTTGAACTTTTGTAATCTTCATACTTACGGCATTCCGCTCGGAAAAGTGAAGTGGATTTTGCCAGCGCCATTCTAAAAACCAATGAAGTAACTGGACAAACACGCGCCCCTGCACCAGAAGCAGGATGGAGAGTTCATCCTTTCAAACCATAAGGTGAGCTTCAACCGGGGATTTCGGAGGAAGTTAGAGAAGAACGAAGGGGGGAGGGGGGAGCAAGCACACTATTCTGCAGACTGTTAATCCCCTTTCTCATCTGCAGAAGGATATTCCTACGGGCCAGACAAGCAAGATTTAAGGGTCCTGTTCAGTCGGTGTTCCGAGTTCTGCGCATCACGCTCAAAGAGGCCACAGCAACCCAGACTAGACCAGCGCCTCCGTGGGAGTCAGGTGAGCGTTACACCCTTCGAGGACTATGAAATGACACTTTCCAATGGATAAAAGAGGTATGTGACCCAATCTGGTCGCGACATATCACAAAGCTAATGTGGGTCACAGCATTAGAAAAACCTATCAAAATACAGAAAGAGGTGCCACATGAGCTGTGCTTCCATCGGGAGGGAGGAGTGAACATGGGAGAGACAAAGAAATGCAACAAGATGGTCGTAATACTTGACATGAAGAAAGGCACTGCTGCACTGATGGACATGTACTGGATTTCCGGCAAACAAGCTTACCTGCACCTCCCCGCATCGTGGAAAGGAACTTGTGCTCTAGCCACCCTCCAAACAGCCCTGATGGTAATACCAGAGAACCACATCCAAGGGTCAGCATGGCAATCGGCTGGCATATCGGCAGCAGAGCAATCGGCTGGCATATCAGCAGCAGGGCAGTCGGGTGAACCATCAACAGCGCCCCAACTAATAATGACAGAAGCTCCAACGCATGAACTATTGTCAGAGTATGAACTAAAGAAAAGATTGACACGAAGTAAAAGATCCTCCAATTACATCTCATCCGAATGATCGAAGCGCCTTGCTGAGATCCCCCGCAGAAATACAAGCTCTTTTCATCAGCAGAGACATTCTTCGCCTCACTTCTTTCCCCGGGACTGCAATCACGAGCGAACGCCAAATGGTTGCAGATAGTGCGATGGGAGCTCATTCAACTGGCTAATGACACTGAAGAGGGATTAACGTGATAAAAATAGAGCTCCGCGCACTGCGCCTAATGACAATGCAAAACAGATATGTCCTAGATCGCCTCACGGCGGTGGACAGTGGTGTTTGCCGAAAAATTGGGGGGGGGCGTTTTGCACATTCGTGCCAACTGAAGATGCTGATAACGGGACATTCTTACATGTGATAACAGCAGTACACAACCTAGGAGAAAGAATGACAACGGAAGGAGGAGCAGAAGAAAGCACATAGTTTGACAATTTGTTCAGCTGCATACCATCATGGGTAAATGTGGCAATGAAAATACTGATCCCCATCATCATCTTTGTGCTCCTGTTCTTTTGTGTGTGACAACTGGGACTACGGTGTTGTGAGAAAAGCATGCCAACATCAGCTATGATGATGGTAACAATGGGCTGACCGACAACGGTAGCTACCATGATAGATGCACAAATGCAAACAGGGGAATACACTACACCACAATACAGGATGGCAGCAATTTACAGGCAATATGGGGATGTAGTTGATAATTTGCATCATACAACGATAAAAGAACCAAGGGAGTTGCAATGGTACCAAGAAGTATGGGTAGATCTAGATGGGGATGGAGGAATTTACTTAATGTGTACACCAGATGAATATGCCAGAAGAGGAAATAGCCTAAGAAGTGTATGCAGAGCATGGATGCCCATAAAAGGCACCCCCGCGTGGGACGAGGCTGTGGCGGAAGCTGAGTACTACCGAAGGGAGAATGAAAAGAATAAAAAGTAGAAATATTTGTTACTTTAGATGTAACGAAAGGGGGGAATGTGTGGGAGTTAGGGGCCAATGGGCCCCTCTCTACCATCACTTCTCAGTACAAAACTCGGACCAAGTGCCTCTAGTGGTGGGTACGCCCCTCGCCCTTATGCAATGTTAACTTTGAGTTACATTCGCGTAGATGGGACCACCAAGCAGGACACGGGGCATCCATTTTTTGTACCCCCTTTCGACTCCATCTTGGTGACCAGGCCTCACTGCGATAGTACAAAATGCCTCTCTCCCTTTTGCCCGCCGCAGTAGCTTGGAGCACATGGCCCCCACCCTCGTTCCCACTCCAGCTGGAAAACTCTGCAGCTCCATTCTCACGCTGAAGCCAGAGCTGCTTGCAACAAATAATAAATGTAACTGTCATGATGCCTACCCCGAGCAGCTGGACCAAGTCCATTCGCCCCAGAAGCAGGCATCCAGACATCTGTTTAAACCTCAGAAGCCCGAGCTAGGGGCTATCTGGGTTCAGTCCTGGCACCTTAGGCGCAAGGCTCATAGTAGAAATCAGTCCTGGCGCCTAAGGCACAAGGCTCATAGTCATCACTTACCTCAGGCAGACCATGCTGCACATGCATCCAGGCCAACGTGAGACCTGGAGGGACTATTTTTCCACAAAGACTACTTTTCACTCGGGTGTAGTTCTAGGGACTTCTTACCTGGGACTACTTTCAAAGCTATTTACACCACGCCCGATCTTCAACACATGCTTTGCGTTATTCTGCATTTAGCAGCGTAACGCTCACCGTGTCAGCAAACCTGCATCCAGCCTTCTGCCACGCCCGCCTCGAACACGGAGCCCCTAGGAGAGAAAGTAAAATAGAAGAAGAGGTTAGATTATAGACTTTAATCTGATTCCTCACCTGATTTCGGATCCTGCATCACTCCGAGCCTGAAGGGACATTCTTCCGGCACGCGTCTCATCCCAGCTACAGCGCCGCTCCATTTTCCCCAGCCCACAGCATCTCCGACTCGGCGCTGCCTCCGTCACTTTTTCGGTGATTTTCAACACCTGTGGAAAAGACAAGAAAAAGCAAGGTGAGCCTAAAGAGACTAAAAAGACAATCACTTATATTACAAGACTTACCTGATTATCACCGGAGGCTTTATCCTTCAATATGCCGCATCTAGGAAAAAAGGAAAAGACAGTGAGCAATTCTCACGCACCTTTATGGGACAGTTTGGGTAATACAGACTCTTACCTAAATGCCGCCAGCAACCTCCAGACAGGATTTGCCGCCGCAAATCAACAGGGGAGTGCAAGAGTGAACTTTGGACATTTTGAACTCTTTAAAAACTTGGCAAACTCAGGAATCAATAATCGTCCAGAACCCCAACACCTAAAACCAATGAAGTAACTGGTATCTACGCGCCCCTGCATGCCACCCAGGATGGAGAGCTCACCAATCAAAAATATAAGGTGAGAACCCTGACTAGGAATATCGGAGGTGGCAAGTGGGGAGAACGGGAGCAGGGAGGGGGAGCTGCATTCACACCCACAGGGCTAAATACCTTTCTCCATCTACAGGAGAATATTTCTACGAGTCAAGCTTACAAGACTGAGGGGCTCCGTCCAGACGGTCATCTTTGCCCTACGCTTCACGCTGTTGGAGGCCGCAGCTGTCCGGGTTCGATCTACGCCCCTATGGAAACCAGGTGAGCGTAACAGAACGCAAAGCCTACCTAAAAAACCCCACCCGGGCGTTATGGAAACTTCTGAAACCGACCAACTAGCCCAACTTTTAGGGGAACTTAGGGCAGAGGTGCATTCTGCACGTCAAGAGACTAATGACCTCAGTAGAGAACTTATTTTGTCAAAGGAACGCACTGATGATCTTGCTAGACAACTGCTGCAAAGCCATGCCGGCCAAACACCACTACCTGGACTCGGAGGGAATCCAACTCCTGTCTCTTCGAGCAATCTTGTGCAAGTGGTTCTCCCAGGGAGCATTCCTCTAGCTCCACCCGAACATTTTGCTGGGGACCCGAAAAGGTTTGCCGTGTTCATGAACCAGTGCCGCTTGCACTTCCTATGCAGACCAGGAGCCTTCCCAAATGACCAAGCCAAAGTAGCCTTTGTACTGTCATACCTTAGTGTCAGCGCAGCAGATTGGTCAATCCCGCTGGTCAACCAGGATGACCCTCTTCTTCGGGATTTTCAAGGTTTTCAATTGAGTATGGAAAGGCTATTTGCCAAGCATTTGCAGGGTCAGGCCCTGGATAACGAACTTTTATCCCTACGACAAGGCACTCAGGATCTGTTAACCTATATCGCAACCTTCAACAGGTTAGTGGTAGAAACCGGCTGGCCAGAGGAGAAAAGAATTACTTTATTTCATCGTGGGCTTCGGGGTGAACTCAAAGATGTTTTGGCCCAAGTGGTGAACCCACCCCAGGATTTCACAGAATATATAGACTTAGTAGTCCAGTTAGACCACCGACTCCAGAATCGAAAGGCTGATCGAGCTAAATTCGAGAATCGAGTTCTGGTCAAACCACATGTTACCTCCAAAGGAACTGACACATCAGAACCCATGCAGATCAGGGGGGTTAAGGGACCCTTAACACAAAAAGAAAGAGAAAGAAGATGACAAATGCAATTGTGCCTTTATTGTGGGGCTTCAGGACATTTTCTAAGAGATTGCCCAATTAAACCATCCAAGAAGGTAGCCGGAGTAGTTGTTAGAAATCAAACAGAGCCTGAATCGGGAAATGACCACACCGACAAGCGTAGAGGTCCACTTGCCGAGCTTGAAGAAGGACACTCAGACCTCGCATCTAATCATACCAATGGTCCTCATTGATCCTAGACTCCCATCACGTATGCACACAGCAAGGGCATATATCGATAGCGGGGCTGTAGGAAACTATATGGACCATAAATTGGCTTCTAGGATGAATATATATCTCTCTGCAAAAAGATTGCTCTGGATGTCCTCACCACAGTCGATGGAACTGAAATTGCCTGAGGGCCTGTAACTCATTCCACTACAGAGATGACATTTCTGGGTCAGGATGGGCATCGAGAGACTATTGTGTTTGACTTAATCAAAGCCCCACAGTTCCAAATAATACTGGGGATACCTTGGATAGAAACACATAATCCTTGTATTGATTGGCAAGAGAAGAGAATAACCTTCCGGGATTGTGCACACACCTGCTACCCGGAAAAACCCCTGAACAAAGGCCTGGCCACAGTTACTACTCCAGTAGTGCAGTTACCTCAGGAATACCAAGAATTCCAGGATGTTTTCCAAAAAGAACAGGCAAATACCTTACCGCCACACAGATCATACGATTGTCAAATCGACCTCATCCCCGGTGCACAACCCCCGTGCAGCAGAATCTAGGCCCTCACGGAACCCGAAAATCTGCACCTACGACAATATCTAGACCAATACCTTGCTAATGGTTTCATCCGTCCATCCAAGTCCCCTGTTTCCTCAGCTTTGTTCTTCGTACCGAAAAAGGAAGGTGACCTTAGAACATGTATAGACTACCGCGCATTAAACCCGATTACTATAAAGAACCGATACCCATTACCTTTGATCCCCGAATTACTAGACCAGGTAAAGGATGCTTGCATTTACACTAAATTAGATCTCAGAGCGGCATATCATTTGGTACGTGTAAAGAAGGGTGACAAATGGAAAACTGCCTTCCGCACCAAATACGGATTGTTCGAATATCAGGTGATGCCCTTCGGGTTGTGCAATGCACCAGCAGCCTTCCAGTATTTTATGAACGATGTCCTTCGAGAACTCATCGACGTTTGTGTTACATTGACGACATTCTAGTGTACTCTTCCTCAGAATCAGATCATGTTGAGCACGTTCGAGCAGTCCTTCAGAAACTACGTCAGCACAAGTTATTTGCAAAACTGGAAAAATGCGTTTTTCATACCAAGGAAGTAGAGTTCCTGGGATTTATCTTGACTCCAAAAGGAGTCCGAATGGACTCTCGAAAAGTGGATGCAATCCTCAAATGGCCTACACCCAATTCAGTTAAAGGAGTACAAAGCATGCTCGGATTTGCTAATTTCTAACGCAGATTTATTCCAGACTTCTCACAGGTTGTACACCCCATCACAGCACTTTTGCGAAAAAACAAACGCTTCTTGTGGACCGAAGAGGCTGAAAGAGCCTTCCAGGAGTTGAAGTTGAAATTCACATCAGCACCTGTCTTGAAGCATCCACGTCCCGAACTTCCATACATAGTCGAAAGAGATGCGTCCAGTTTAGCCATGGGGGCTGTCCTGTCCCAGAAGGATCCCGAAACCGGTCAACTTCATCCGGTAGCCTTTTGGTCCAGAAAGTTTTCGGCCCCCGAATGAAACTATGCGGTTACAGATAAAGAATTGTCAGCCATCAAATCCGCCTTCAAAGCTTGGAGACATTACCTTCTCAGTGCTAGGCACACCATCACAGTAATCACTGACCACAGGAACCTGCAGTATTTAAAAACAGCCAAGGCCCAATCATCCCGTCAACTCCGATGGGCGCTATTCTTCGCCGAATTCGATTTCGTGATTACTTATTGACCTGGTTGCAAGAATGGTAAGGCAGATGCCTTATCCCGAATAGGAATGGGAGAAGCATTTTCAAACCCAGAACCAGTACCCATAATTCCAGGACAAAGAATCCTCGGCGTAACTACTTTACAGACTTTGGAAGATATTCATTTAAAGATTCAACAACTTTTCGATTCAACAGCCCTGCAGGATGGGAACAAAAGAGGCCCAGATTATTCAGTCATTAATGAGTTACCCTACTATCAAGGGCGTCTGTTTTTACCACACAAGGAACTGCAAGAACTGGTAATCTCCAATTACCATGATGCTTTGATGGAAAGACACCCAGGTATTGCCAAGACTGAAGCTACAATTAAAAGACAATTCTGGTGGCCCACCTGGCGAAAGGACATAAAGTTATTTGTGTTGTCTTGTGGGATCTGCACCCAAAACAAAAGCCAGAAGAAGAAACCAGCCGGTCTTTTACAGCCTTTGGATATTCCGCCTACACCTTGGCACACTTTGTCCCTAGACTTTATTACAGATATACCTCGATGTAATGGGTTTAACACAATTCTAGTAGTTTTTGATCTTTTTTCCAAGATGTCTCACTTTATTCCTCTAAAGGGATTACCTTCTGCTACAGTTTTGGCTAAGGAATTCCTTGAAAACATTGTTCGAGTACATGGATTTCCTTCTGTATTGGTGTCAGATCGAGGTAGTCAATTAATTTCACAATTCTGGAAGAAATGTTGCCAACTAGCGCAAGTCGACGTGAGGTTATCTACTAGTCACCATCCCCAGACAGATGGTCAGACGGAAAGGACCAACCAGACTCTGGAACAACACCTACGTTGCATGTTACATCCAACCGAGGGCAATTGGAAGGATATATTATGGATTGCCGAATACGCATACAATAACTCAGTACATTCTGGAACCGGACAAAGCCCCTTTTATAGCATTTATGGTCATCATCCTCGAACCTCAGAACTTGATTCACCCCAACACTTGGAAATGCCAGCAGTGACCCATCTGCATTCTACTATTACTCAAGCCTTTAAGGAAGCAACTGAACATTTGAAAAAAGCAAAGGAGAAATACAAGAAGAATGCCGATCAGCATAGGAGTGACACTGCCCATTATCAGATTGGAGATAAAGTTTGGCTGGCAACCAGACACATACCGCTAAAAGGGACTCAAACTTTTAATCCTAGATATTTGGGGCCTTACACCATTAAAAAAATGATCAACCCGGTAGCAGTTAAATTAGAATTGCCCTCTAGTATGCGGATCCATCCCGTCTTCCATGTTTCTCTTCTAAAACCAGTTCAACCTGGAACAAGATTAGCCAAGCCACCTGACCCCATCCTAATAGATGGAGAATCTGAATTCGAGGTAAAAGATATTCTGGACTCTAAGATGGTTAAATCTAAACTTTTTTATTTAATTGATTGGAAAGGTTACGGACCACAGGAAAGGTCATGGGAACCCTGTGACCACGTCCATGCACCTCGATTAGTGAAGAAATTCCATCGGAACTTCCCAGACAAACCAGGGCCCAGAGGAAGAACAACCTTAGGGGGGGCTTTGGGGGGAGTGCTGTCATAATGCCTACCCCCGGGCAGCTGGACCAAGCCCATTCGCCCCGGAAGCAGGCATCCGGACATCTGTTTAAACCTCAGAAGCCCCGGCTAGGGGCTATCTGGGTTCAGTGCTGGCGCCTTAGGCACCAGGCTCATAGTAGAAATCAGTCCTGGCGCCTAAGGCGCCAGGCTCATAGTCATCACTTACCTCAGGCAGACCATGCTGCACATGCATTCAGGCCAACGTGAGACCTGGAGGGACTATTTTTCCACAAGGACTACTTTTCACTCGGGTGTGGTTCTATTGACTTCTTACCTGGGACTACTTTCAAAGCTATTTAAACCACGCCCGATCTTCAACATACGCTTCGCGTTATTCTGCATTTAGCATCATAACGCTCACCGTGTCAGCAAACCTGCATCCAGCCTTCTGCCACGCCCGCCTCGAACTCGGAGCCCCTAGGAGAGAAAGGAAAATAGAAGAAGAGGTTAGATTACAGACTTTAATCTGATTCCTCACCTGATTTCGGATCCTGCATCACTCCGAGCCTGAAGGGACATTCTTCCGGCACGCATCGCATCGTAGCTACAGCGCTGCTCCATTTTCACCAGCCCACAGCATCTCTGACTCGGCGCTGCCTCCGTCACTTTTTTGGCGATTTTCAACACCTGGGTAAAAGACAAGAAAAAGCAAGGTGAGCCTAAAGAGACTAAAAAGACAATCACTTATATTACAAGACTTACCTGATTATCACCGGCTTTATCCTTCAATATGCCGCATCTAGGAAAAAAGGAAAAGACAGTGAGCAATTCTCACACACCTTTATAGGACAGTTTGGGTAATACAGATCTTACCTGAATGCCGCCAGCATCCTCCAGACAGAAGTTGCCACCGCAAATCAACAGGGGAGTGCAAGAGTGAACTTTGGACATTTTGAACTCTTTAAAAACTTGGCAAACTCAGGACTCAATAATCGTCCAGAACCCCAACACCTAAAACCAGTGAAGTAACTGGTATCTACGCGCCCCTGCATGCCACGCAGGATGGAGAGGTCACCAATCAAAAGTATAAGGTGAGAACACTGACTAGGAATATCGGAGGTGGCAAGTGGGGAGAACGGGAGCAGGGAGGGGGGTCTGCATTCACACCCACGGGGCTAAATACCTTTCTCCATCTACAGGAGAATATTTCTACGAGTCAAGCTCACAAGACTGAGGGGGTCCGTCCAGACGGTCATCTTTGCCCTACGCTTCACGCTGGTGGAGGCCACAGCTGTCCGGGTTCGATCTACGCCCCTGTGGGAACCAGGTGAGCGTAACAGTAACACATCCCTTTTTCCTCTGAGATCACTGTCCTGCATGTGAACCAACATGAGCCAAGCACATAGTTCGTCCATCTCCCCAAAAGTGTCTTTGCCCTCTTACCCTTGCCAGTTGAAACTTTTTGCCATTCTAACCCTGTGTCCTTGCAAGGCATTCCTTTCAGACTGCTAACCATGCTATGAAGCCCACCCAACAGACCCCCAACTAACATTAGATCCCTGCTGCAGCATATCGTGCCCAATACTAACAAATGCCACATACCTGAGATTCTTGTGAGACTAACCCTATAGTTCAATGACAGTATTATAGTGGTCAAGGCCCGTAAACCTGTGACCTGTATAACCCAAATGTTGTAGATGATATAAACCCTTGAGTGATTTGTAAAGTGACATGATAAACTACTGAGGGTCTTTTGATCAACCATTATTTAGTGCATGCATTACTCAGAATGTATTTTCTTAGCTTAGATAGTGACCACCGTGTTTCACAGCGACCTGACCTTCACCCATCCGGAGCACAGATGTCTGACGTCAATCCTCCCGCCAACCAAGCAACCAACCCGGAGGAAGAGATAATGCCCACACCTAAGACACCACCCCGGCTGACTAATCCCGGTCCAACGTCATATGTTAAAGATGTCAATGTACTATATAAATGTGTTGTAACCTTGATGTGGTCAGAGCGCTCTCAGAGAACTAGATAAACTTTCCCTTGAACTCTCGCAGCTGGCTTTTTTGTGCCTTATTCCCTGTCCAGGGAGTGTCTGTATTATTCATGTTTTCACGTAGAGTCGAGGAGGGCACAAACAGTCCCCCTACCAGCCACCCAATAATACACTACATCAGTCCCATTACCCCCACAATTTTTCCCACCATTCACCCGAACATTCTCATTCTACCTATCAGCCACGGCATTTTCCCACCACTATTCTCTCCATCATTTTAATTCTTCCTACACTACCATTAATGCTACCATTCCCGTTACCATCACCCCCCCCCCCTTCACTTTTATCAGGTAATGCTCAATCAAGAGAAGACGGCACAGGAATTTCTTGGTGGAGCTGCATTGGTGTGGGGGGAGGGGTTGAGGAGGGCACTTACTCTGCCTGCTGGACACTAGCATGGCCAGGTGAAGGTGAATAGTTCATCATGTTTAGCTACTTCTTGTCCTCAAGGCCCTACTCAAAGTGCTTAAACCCAAGGTATAAGCACTTACCACCCAAGTAAAGTGTCATTTTGGTGCCTAGCTGGTAGTAACACGCAGTGCTATGTTTTTAAGGCCAGACAGCGCTCCCTCGTCCCCGCTGGTGGTGGTTCCCTAGATTGTCATAGAGAATTGCATTATGGGAACAGCGACTCTGGTTCTTTGATCTCCCCAACACTAGCAAATAGACCTTGTTCTATAAATAAAATTGCCATTACATCACAACCAAATCTTCACATAAGTACAAGATTATCTTTTTTTAAATCATAGTGCCAAATAGAAGCAGACCACAGTATAAAACTCAATACAGATAAATGCTTACACTTCTGGTGGTACATTTGCTATTATTAAGTTAATAAAGAAAATACTTTTGCCCATCAAATCCCCAAACAAAAGAAACACAATTCAACATTGCAAAATGGCGGCGATCCACTAGCGACAAGCATGTTGCAAATGATAACGCAATGAGTGCTTTCCTTTGGGGAGTTCCCGCTTCCGCGAACATAGATTTCCCTTTTATTAGGTTGGCTACAATCATGAAACCATGTCCCTATTTTCATATTGCTTAAACACGTTATTCCTTTTGTAATTATATTTTAATTTTAATATTTGAAAACTATGAGTCCTAACATAATCCAGTGCTACTATACCCGGACGACTTGGTCCTTCTGGACAGAACCCCTCTTGGTCTTCAAAGAAATTAGATGCATTGCAGGTACATGTTATCTTGAATAACCAAAAAATAAACACAGAAAAAACAGAGATCTTCCTAATCCAAAATCCAGGAGGTAGGAAGAAAAGACTGTTCAGATGGAAGCTGGGAACCAGTACACTATCCCCGACAAACTCTACCAAATACCTTGGAATCATGGTCAGTGCCAGTAGAACAGAATCGGCCTAGATCTTAAATCTAATTTTGAAAAACGACCAGTTGACAGCCCAGGCTCTTGTGATCGCCAGAAAATATGGAGAATTTTCACTATTGTCAGTGATTCAATTTTATAACCAAACAGTGGTGCCTGCACTAACCTACAGTGGCGAGCCTGGCCTGGGCCTAGCTTGGGAATCCTGGGAAAAACTTGAGAGCAAGCTTTGGAAACGATTGCGAAGACTGCCTAAAACGATACCTATAGTAATCAAAAGGCACGTGTTGGGCCTAACATTCATGCATGCAAGAATCACCTGGAAATATCTCTCGGTATTTGGTAAATTGAATTCCTGGAATTGCCCACAACAATATGACATCATTAAGTAAAGGGCAGAAGCCTCATTTGAATGGATTCTGAATGAATGGAGTGCAAACTGCCAAGTCATTTTGATCCAACTGGGCCAGTCCGTAAAAACTCTATGTGAAAACACGCTCCGGCTTAAGAGAATTCTATGGGCTGCGATTGGTCAGAAACACAGGCAAAAAGATTGGCCTCAAAAAAACATAATCTGTCAAAAACAGGGTCTAACCACTTAAATGTAGTGCCTATATACCTGAGGAAGATTTCACCTTAATGTCCGCCATACAAAATGTGTGTTGTCCGCTACGGAGGAAGGATGAAGGATAAGAGTTGCAGATCTACAGGAAACTCTCCAGCACCTGACACTGTATGGCCCAGAGCTTGGAATAGAGAGAACCTAAATACTATATGAAAAAATGAAGAACCCAGCGAGCACCGACCCTGATCTATTGTGGGGATACTTATATGTGCCGTTAATCAATCCACAATCAGATGCATGGCAATATTCCTGGAGAGAATCTTTTTAGGAGAAATTTAGAGACAACCCTGGAATTTGAAAACCGTATGACCTCTTAAACTCTGTGTGCGTATTCCAATTCCCAAATATGGGGATATTACATTAACTGGGATGATGAAGTTGCATCATTGACTGTAGGGCCTTTGGAGAGATGGGTTTGGTGTTTAGATGCCTTTTCCACCACCTCTCCCTTTCTTTTCTTGGGTTTTTACTTAAATTTGCTTTTGTCTCTACTTTTCTTCATTTTAACTGGGATGATGAAGTTGGATCATTGACTGTAGGGCCTTTGGAGAGGTGGGTTTGGTGTTTAGATGCCTTTTCCACCACCTCTCCCTTTCTTTTCTTGGGTTTTTACTTAAATTTGCTTTTGTCTCTACTTTTCTTCATTTTAACTGGGATGATGAAGTTGCATCATTGACTGTAGGGCCTTTGGAGAGGTGGGTTTGGTGTTTAGATGCCTTTTCCACCACCTCTCCCTTTCTTTTCTTGGGTTTTTGCTTAGGTTTGCTTTTGTCTCTACTTTTCTTCATTTTAACTTGATTTCTTCTTTTCCTTTAACTTGATGTCAACAGAGAAACAAAAGTTTTGGTATTAAAACTGTATGTTTAATTAAAAAAATAATCAAAAAATAATAATCAAGTGAATAACCCACAAGTGGGCATAACATTCAACTATTGGCTTTTTGCAAGAGACAATATTTTCTTTTAATAGGGTTTGAAAATGTTATAACGTGTGCACGTTTTAAACCCCAAGATTCAGTGCCAATGTTTTCCCTGGAGAGTGCAGTCCCGAAAAGTGACATTTCACCTTTAGTCACTGGTTGTTTTTTCCCCAGGTTACATGGTGTAGCGGTAAAGTGCCCGGCATGTGAACCTGGCCACCATGGTTGGAATCCCCAGGTAGCGCTTAAAATCATAATTTCGAAAAAGACAGTCTTAAGTGTCTTGTTTTGCACACAGCCTCTAAAATACCCTAGGGGACGGTGTCCACCCTCGGAAAAAAGTGGGGGACGCCGTCCACCCACGCATACCCTCGACTTGAGCCCTGCTAATATGGACACAACAACAGAACTCAACAACCAGTTTATATACCAAAAGCGCAGCCAATGCACCCGACCACCACAAACACATGAAGCAGGAGCGTAGGAGACACATACAATCTGGGGAGTACAGGGGACACCTTGGGGACTTTGCTTTTTTAATTTATTTATTGTGTTTTAGTCAAAGAACTTGACTTTTCACAAAATTAAAATAGCAGTACGTATTAAATTACATATAGCATCACTGAATAAAACAAGAGAAAAGAAGAAAAGAAAACAGAAGAAAATTAAGAAAAAGAAAAGCAGTGAGTATAGGAACCAGGATATGGACATTGTGCTTAGCCCCTGCCCCCTCTTCTCCAAGTGAGTTCTCTCTTTAAAGACCTCTCTGACTTCAAACTGCCCCTTCCTCTTTCTTTTTCTCTCTCTTGCTTTCTCGCTCTCTTTCTTTCTCCATTAGTTTAATGCATGTCCTCCTCCTGTCTTCCCCTCCCCATCTTTCTCCATCTCTTTCGCTTTCCTGCTGTTTCACTCCCTCACACAGAGGTCCCTTCCTCTACTGTCTCATCCCTGTCTCCTATCCCCCAGGCCCTTCATTCTCTTCTCTTTTGAGTGCTACTGCCATTTCACATTTATCTTTCTGCCCAAACCCCACTTTGCTTCCGTGACCAGTCCCCCACGAGCCTGATCAAAATGGCACCTGTCCGACCTGCTGGGAGTCTCAGGCCAGGAGGTGCTACGCCTGCCCAGAGGGACTAGAGTTTAACCAGGTCAGGGCGCATGATACCTGTGCACAGAGCCCGGAACGACTAGCTGACATTCCCTGTCAGCTTGGCGTGTACGGTGTACCCCACAACTTCAGGCAGACTCCTGGTTTCTTTCCTCACGCACTTCCACTGATTTGGGTACGGTGGACAGCGGAATCGAAATACGGCAAGTTGGAAGTTTGAAGTTTGAAGTGAACACATGGTGCTTCATTACGACTCGGGCGGTAAGGGGTTTACGGCGGCGTAAACAGCGCCGACCCTTACCGCCTGATTCCGAGGTCCCTTAGCGACATGGAGGTTTTAACACCTGCTTTTAGCAGGTGTTAAAATCCATGGCGCTAAGGGACCTTGATGTTAATTACGCCACCGTAATTTACGGTGGCGTAATTAACGCCTTCCCCACTCCCATTATGCCCTATGGGGCAAAAATGGGAATGGGGAAGGGTAAATGGGGATTGGGGACTTACCGCCCCGCCAACCTCGGAATGGGGCGGTAAGTCCGCCAACCACCATGGCGTAAACGTAGTTTACGCCATGGTGGTAAAGGTACGACCCAGGCGGTAACTTACCGCCTGGGTCGTAATGAGGCCCATGGAAATGTTGCAATTCATCAAACTGAGCGCGAAAGCAAATCGAGGCAACAGTCACAGAAAGATAATTTTCAGCATTATAAAGAGCACATGGAGAAGTGGAATGGATAGTAGTCCGGCCAACATTCTTGTCAGCAAGCAGACTAAAGAAGGCAGACAACAGGGCCTTTGGGTAAGCCACGTCAAGAGCACAGGCAGCAGAGGCGCATGAAAATGCATAGCACGGTTGTCGCAAGCGTCATGGCAAAATTGAGAAGTATTAAAGGGCCGACGGATCCCATTACCATGAACATGCATGTTTCATTTACACAGATTGCGCCAGTAAAGGGGCCCGCAAGGAGTAGTTTAGTTGCTAGAGATGGGCTGGGGAAGTAGCCCCAGAGCAACGCGATGGCCCCAAAGCTCACAACTGTAGAGTGTCACAGGTTTGGATCCAGGTCACGTGCTGAGTGGCCCCACCATTGAAGTGTAATTAATAGTGTTTCTGTGAAGTGGTTTAGAGTTAGGCCCAGCATGATGCTATCCACGTAAAAACTCCACCACTAAGTTAATGATGACAAACAAAAAGCAATAAAATAAAATGGCGTTAAAAGGACACCCCAGTTTGTTGCACTTAGAAGTGGGCTGATTACGGCATATAGAAGCACTATATAGAATGTGGAAGTATGCATTAATCATATTATGCCCCCCCCCCGCCACCAAAGCATAAGGATTTAAGCATTATATCCTCGTGAATCTATAGAAACGGAAGGTTACATGAATGTTTTGGTCAACTTTTCTCCCCCCCAACTAAAAAAATCGTATGTAACGAGCTGCATTTTAAGGGTAAGGGCAAATATGCATCACAAATATCATTTAATGCTCGCTAGGTGATCATGAAAGGTAATATTCCAAGCATCAACAACAACACCAGCGGCCAGAAGCAATGAACAGGTCACCCTTCACCGGCGCAATTTTTCTTTAACGCTATATTGGGGCGTGCCACATGGAGGGATTAGTCGAGAATCCAACCGTACAGAAAATGTATGGGATAATAGATTATAATTTATTTGCCCAGGAGTAAAAGAGTTACAGGCTCCGGAATGTAGGGTAATGCAAATGGAAATTTAACAGAGCTTAACCTTGAACATTGAACTCCAACATTGAAAAACCCCTAGCAAAGGACACCGGGATAGGTGTGCCCGTTTCGTTGGTAGTCCCAGATATTCTTATGGAGGCATAAGGGGGGAAAATGTTAAAATTCAGCAGAAAGAAAGTCCCAGTGGTGGGGAAAACTAGGACAGCATAGTGGAACATATAGACAGTTTCATGCGTTTGTGTTTTCAGATAAGGCCCAGGCTTGGAAACTGCTAGCCTTTGTGAGCAAGGTTTCAGTGTAATACAAAGCAGTCCAAAAAACTTGGTCAGGACAAAAAAGGATCCCACACTTGTTTAAAAGATATCACCCCATGAATAAAAACAGCAAAAAATACGGCAAGCTGGCTCAATGGGTTAAACGGTTCTGCGGCGGGGATCAGTCTTTTTGATGTGCGGGTACAGGTCCAAATACCGACAAGGCCAACAAGCCTTACATCCTGCTGAGATCAATAAAGTACCAACTTCGATTGTCTAACAATAGTAATGTATCTAAATATGTCCTATGTAAAGCGCTTAGATGAAAGCGCTATATAAAAAACAAATCATCAGGTCCATGCATGAGGGTGCGCAGTACATTACTGTATCTGCCAGCAGGGCCCGACACCGACATCACACACAATGGGGGTCATTACGAGTGCGGCGGTAAAGGGTTAATGGCACCGGTAAGGATGCCGGTGCCGTTAACCCCTTACCGCCGCATTCTGAGGTCCCTTAACAGGTCCCACTAAGGCCGGCTGGTAAAACCAACTGTCCTTAGCGTGAGCCGCTAAGGGACCAGAGAGCTAATAATGGGCCTGTTATTAGCTCCCTCCCCATTCCCATTGAGCCCTATGGGGGCTCGAATGGGGAAGGGTTTTTTGAATGGGGATTTACCGGGTTCTCCATGGTTGGAATGACCAGGTAAGTCCCCATTCAGAGAACCCAGACACGACTTTGGAGGCAGCCATGGTGCTATTAGCTATTAGCACCATGGCTACCTCCAAACTCGTAATGACCCCCCAATGTGTGTGGGTTACACACACTGTGTGTGTGTGTGTGTGTGTGTGTGATGTTGTGTCGGACCCTGCACGGCAGATACAACAGTTCTGCCCAGCAGGGTCCGACTGCCGACACAACATCACACACACATATAGGACACTTGATTTACCTTGGGTAGCTCGTAGCTGTGGAGTAGTCTTTGTCTCTCCCTCCTCGATAATGCCGTCATCGGAGGTCAGCCCAGCCTTCAAGTTCTCAGTCAGCACGATGAGAGCACGCGTCTTTGCCTGGCTGCTCCCTTCGTTCTGGAAGGAAATGCAGGCTGAGGCTGCGCAGCAGTGCACTGTGCAGGGGCACGTGCAGTTTGTTCCCCTGTTTCACCTGAGCACGTTCTAAATGCACAGGCGTGCGGCACGCATGAGCGAGCTGAGAGAAAATAAATGTACCTTTTAGCCTGCAGACAGTCTGCAGAAGAACTTTTACTTTTGCATGCACGCAGTGATGGCTGCAGCAGCCTACAGACGTTTGCAACTGCAGACAGTGCAGTGCACTGCACTGGGTTTGTGCACAACCTGACCCAACAAACACTTTTATTCTGGGGGGATAAATGCCATTCTATCCCCCCACTTAAAATTGTGGGGGATTTGTTCCCTCTATCCCCCCATGTCCTACGCCCATAACACGAAGCTCATGACGCAGCAAGAGAATTCTACACCTCTACATCACACTTGTTTACCAATGGTGCCCTCCTGTGCATACAAGCACCACGGCACACAAGGCTTCCATCTGGACACACCAAGAGCATTCTACACCTCTATATCCAACTTGCATACCACTGCCCCACCCTGTGCATCCGAACACCACGGCACACAAGGCTCCCATCTGGACACACCCAGAGCATTCTACACCTCTATATCCAACTTGCATACCACTACCCCATCCTCTGCATCCGAGCACCACAGCACACAAGGCTCCCATCTGGACACAAGAGCATTCCACACCTCTATATCTAACTTGCATAACACTGCCCCATCCTGTGCATCAGAGCACCGCCGCACACAAGGCTCCTGTCTGAACACAACAAGAGCATTCTACACCTCTATATCTAACTTGCATACCACTGCCCCACCCTGTGCATCCGATCACCACGGCACACAAGGCTCCCATCTGGACACACCAAGAGCATTCTACACCTCTATATCCAACTTGCATACCACTACCCCACCCTGTGCATCCGAACACCACGGCACACAAGGCTCCCATCTGGACACACCAAGAGCATTCTACACCTCTATATCCAACTTGCATACCACTACCCCATCCTCTGCATCCGAGCACCACGGCACACAAGGCTCCCATCTGGACACAAGAGCATTCCACACCTCTATATCTAACTTGCATAACACTGCCCCATCCTGTGCATCAGAGCACCGCCGCACACAAGGCTCCCGTATGAACACAACAAGAGCATTCTACACCTCTATATCTAACTTGCATACCACTGCCCCACCCTGTCCATCCGATCACCACGGCACACAAGGCTCCCATCTGGACACAACAAGAGCATTCTACACCTCTATATCCAACTTGCATACCACTGTCCCACCCTGTGCATCCGAGCACCACAGCATACAAGGCTCCCTTCTGGACACAACAAGAGCATTCTACACCTCTATATCCAACTTGCATACCAATGCACCATCCTGTGCATCCGAGCACCACAGCATGCAAGGCTCCCTTCTGGACACAACAAGAGCATTCTACACCTCTATATCCAACTTGCATACCACTGCCCCATCCTGTGCATCTGAGCACCACAGCACACAAGGCTCCCATCTGGACACAACAAGAGCATCCCACACCTCTATATCTAACTTGCATAACACTGCCCCACCCTGTGCATCCGATCACCACGGCACACAAGGCTCCCATCTGGACACAACAAGAGCATTCTACACCTCTATATCCAACTTGCATACCACTGTCCCACCCTGTGCATCCGAGCACCACAGCATACAAGGCTCCCTTCTGGACACAAGAGCATTCTACACCTCTATATCAAACTTGCATACCAATGCCCCATCCTGTGCATCCGCGCACCACAGCATGCAAGGCTCCCTTCTGGACACAACAAGAGCATTCTTCACCTCTATGTCCAACTTGCATACCACTGCCCCATCCTGTGCATCCGAGCACCACAGCATACAGGGCTCCCTTCTGGACACAACAAGAGCATTCTACACCTCTATATCCAACTTGCATACCACTGCCCCATCCTGTGCATCTGAGCACCACAACACACAAGGCCCCGTCTGGACACAACAAGAGCATTCTGCACCTCTATGTCCAACTTGCATACCACTGCCCCTTCCTGTGCATCCGAGCACCACGGCACACAAGGCTCCCATCTGGACACAACAAGAGCATTCTACACCTCTATATCCAACGTGCATACCACTGCCCCTTCCTGTGCATCCGAGCACCACAGCACACAAGGCTCCCATCTGGACACACCAAGAGCATTCTACACCTCTATATCCAACTTGCATACCACTGCCCCTTCCTGTGCATCCTAGCACCACAGCACACAAGGCTCCCGTCTGTACGCCAATGAATCTGTGCACGGAACACGGGGCCTCATTACGACCCAGGCGGTAAGTTACCGCCTGGGCCGTGACTTTACCACCATGGCGTAAACTACGTTTACGCCATGGTGGTTGGCGGATTTACCGCCCCATTCCGAGGTTGGCGGGGGCGGTAAGTCCCCAATCCCCATTTACCCTTCCCCATTCCCATTTTTGCCCCATAGGGTATAATGGGAGTGGGGAAGGCGTTAATTACGCCACCGTAAATTACGGTGGCGTAATTAACTCCATGGTCCCTTAGCGCCATGGATTTTAACACCTGCTAAAAGCAGGTGTTAAAAGCGCCATGGCGCTAAGGGACCTCGTACTCAGGCGGTAAGGGTCGGCGCTGTTAACGCTGCCGTAAACCCCTTACCGCCTGGGTCATAATGGGGCCCACAGAAACAGACTCGCGCATAGGACCCGCGTCCTTCTGAACTGTATGCATCGACACAGCAGCAAGGCTATCTTGCATTTTCTCTCGCTCCCTAACGCGCCAACTTCTCTTTCAGATCTGCTAGAGACCCTACAAATGGCGGCGGTGCGTGGTATAAATCCCAGTAACATAGCATAACATTTATCAGGGTTTTATTAGACGCCAGCCATGGACATGGCAGCTTCAGAGCAATTCCTAAACAGAAGGACGGGTCAAAAAAATCCATTCTTTCACAAGATTAGGAAAATATTGAGATCAATATACATTTATTTATATTGCAATTTGTATAGCGCACCCAACCTAGAGGCATCTGGGCGGTAAATACACCTGTATTTGATAGAATAAATTACAAATGTCAAAATAAACTATTGTATGACATTGGATTCATGTATTTTGATGACAGTGGATGACTTGATATATTTTTGAAGTCCTAACAACACTGTCTGGCGATGCCTAGAATGCGGTCTTAAATCTTAGAATAAGCCTCTCCGCACAGAAATTTAAATTCACAAGGCAGCAGAGCTATCTCTCTGCACACAGCATGACTTCAAATGGTCACCCCGCTGCGAAACAATGGGCTTGGTGCTTCTAGACACTGAAAGGGGCCATTTGCCTGCTGTGCGCGCACTCAAGGTGCATGAAACCCGTCGGTAGGAAGCCAGTTGCATGTCATCATTTGGACACTCACGCTGAAGCGCGGGAGGTTGCCATTGAAACTCTCAATTCACAGTCTTATGCAAAGGAGCCTGGCCGCATGGAGTGAGCACCTGCCCAGAGAATGGAAGACTCTTTGCATTGAGTACGGCCTCTGTGGGTGTCATGTGCACCCTGATGCACCGTGGGCACTGTGTTTTGCAGTACGCCTCCCGTGTGGCCTGCATGAGTGACTTGCTGGCTTTACTCGGTTCATCGCAGGGTCGCTACGTTGTAAATGCTATCCTCTTCCATGTTGCTGCTCCTTGCGGCCTCTAGGCTCCGCTGCGTCTGGATCCTGCTCCTTGTTCTGCCGATGACTGGGCAAACCTTGCTCTTGCATCCTGATTGGAGGCGTAGACGGGGCAGGTCTGAGTGGGCAACGCCCACTCAAAATGTGTAAATGCCCACTCAGCAGCACTGGCCTTTACAGATGTTCATGTCACTGCCCTGGGCCCAACTACATTAGTGTAGCATTTATGGTATCTATCTGTACTGGGTGGACACCGTGCAGATAGTGGAATACAGTGATGTCATTTAGAATTATATGGGACATTAGTGTTCCAATAGCTACAGTTGGGATTACCGGATGGGAGAACCTAACTGAAAGGATGTTACCTATTTAGCTCCTGTCTTTCCTACTTTACTTGCCATGTAACTATAAATAAACCTACTCATTTTTATATACTTAAGTCTCCGGTGTCATACCAGCTTCCTGATGATTTCTTCCATCCACCAATACTACAATTAGTTTCAGACCCCACTTGTTAGACAATCCAGGCTACACCTCTGATTGGAGGTCAGGAGCACAACTCTTCCACTATATTTTGTCCCTGCATTGTATAGTCCTGACACTGCACATAAGCCTTCCTTGCTATAATACCTTCATATTAACAATTATTTCTTTTAAATGCTAATTTCATTCGTCCTGATGGGGATTATCGGACACTAAGTGAAGGTCTGATTCCAACTTCCAGTGCTTTGTGTTGAAGCTCTGCCTAAGGATTTAGAAATTATTTTACAAAAGCAATTTCGCAATAGTCCATAAAAAAGAACATAGAGTGTACTCTCCATGAAGCTGCAACCCTCCAAATCTTTGTTCGCACCCTGGGGTGGGGTGGCCTTTAAACAGAGCATGTCTGACCTGCAACATCAAAGCTCCCAGGAATACCCTATGCATATGGCCATCTCCCACCTCCCGCGCCCATCAAGAGAAGGCTCGACAGACAAAATGCATTAATGCTTTAATAACATTACTCAGGTACCCGCTGTGACACTTAATTTCTGCAACAACTCTCCCCTACAGTCAACCTGATTAACAAATGCCTGGTCACTACTCAGCCACATGTACCCAGCTCCTGCTGACTTGCAGGCCCGATAGCCCTCTCTGCTAAGCGCTTTGAAGTGGGAGAATGGGAAAACAAGCTCCTCCATTCTCATCAAGACCATGGCCTAGAGGATCACGGCCCAGGCACCCCCCAGGGGACGAGTTTGTCTATCTACCAGATGACAAAATACCCTGGTTCAGGAACATAAGGGTATGCCCACCAGCCTGTCCGACTCAAGCCGACACCTGCGGCATGGATGAGCTCGACTAAGACAATAGCCACAAGTATCCACATTGTTAGAGATGCCATAACGACCTAGCCAACTGCCAAGAACACACGTTTCCCAGGTGACGAAGATAGCGTGTCATACTGCTGTAAAAAGGGCCTGCGAGCCCCACTAAGAGTGAGAGTCTGGACGGACGTGTACGATCCGAGACCCATCCCAGCCATTGTTATAATAAACAGCAGAACCACCTTGCTCCTTGTGTGTGTCTCATACTCCTTTTGGCCCCCTCTGCCGCTGCCCCCTTTTGAGGACTACAGGACCATCGCGGAACTGCGAGAAGACCGGACAGCGCAATCCAGATATTGGCCCTCGGCAGCCGGTTGAGAAGTATCCCGCCCGCGGTTGGCGAGTGTCCAGACGTGGTCCAGACGAGGGGAGGTGGCGAGCCGCTTAGAGGGGTGCACGCAGTAGAGCGGCCCCGCATCAAGAGAACTTGGTGAGTATGGCACACCCAACGAGCAATGTGACATTGTGAGGGAGGGGAGAGGAACTGTAATAAGGGCGGCGGGAGGTGTTATTACAGTGTGTTGCAAAGATTTGATTAATAAGTGTTGATAGACGAGTGAGTGGTAACGGGACAGGCACGAGGGCCATCCTCTACCACGTCACAGAAGAAGGGTGGGTGGAGCCAGAAGGCACCACGTGTGGTTGCTGGTAGACACTGATTGGTCCAGATCGTGGGCACCTGTAGAGGGGGTGTATGGCTTTCCTATGAATTGGCGTTTTCGATCAATGAGTAGATGAGGATCCCTATCGATCGAGTAGTCAAAACTCGATAGATGGATGACGTTTTCCTGTAGGAGGTAGCTAGATTGTTGCCAAGTACGAAAGATAATTGGCTGGTTAAGCCCCCCTGGCGAGGGGTGTGTCACACACGAGGCGACGCAGCGCGTGCAGTCCGATTATATTAGTGTATTGTTGATTACCTTGTTCCAGGCGTAACAAGAGGACAGCTGTGGGGTTAACAGGGACAAGAAGTTAAAACATATTGCGCTCTCTTGATGTCTAAAGATCTTACCGGTAATAGTCGAAGAGGTTGGTGATGTCACCCCTAGGACACCTTGACCACATCACGTTGTTTGAGGGGTGGTAGGGGAGTAAGCAGAGGATAAGGGCGGCATAACAGTGGTGGGGAGGCCGCACATGCAGAACGCCGGCCACCCCCAAATATGGGAAGGGTGAAAAGGGGGAAGTGACCGTGCACGGAGAACGCCGGCCACGCTGAGTAAGGTGGAAGAAAGAGGGGAGTGGAAACAGTGGGGCGGCTGTACAAGCACATCACACAGGGCACGCAGCCGCAGGGGACTCCGTGTGCCGCGGCCGCAGGGGGCCATACCAACGGTATCAAAGGAGGAAAACAGAGGAAAAGGACTGTATACTTGTACCTGTTTTTCTTTTAGCGGACGGTCGAAAGTTCCCAATCTACGGGGCCAGGTAACGAAGGTTGTGCTGAGGAGAGTTAAAAGCACAGTATAACCTTTCATACGGGTCGTGATCTGGAGTGTGGGGGAACATTCTGACTACCCCCCTCCAACATATTTGCAAAACGCTGTCACCCCACAGGGAAAAACGTATCAAATATAGCATAGAATGGACACAAGGAACAGACAACAAAATGACGACACCAACAGCAGTTTTGAACCGTACGTCCAACACTCACTGCTGACACACACACACAACACGTACAAAGGGAAGAAGTTGGCAAATCACGTGGAGGTATTTAAGCTGTGGAGGATGTTCCAGGGATCCCAGCCAGGACCAACTGGAATGTTCACCGTGGAAGGGATGGCAGAAGAGAAGAGGAGCGAAGAAACAGAGGAGGGGAAGAAGATTAAGGAGGAAGAAGGAAATGGGGAAACGGCGACTAGTAACACACAGTGCGCGGAAAGAGACAGGAAGGGGGATGAAAGGTCTGGTAATACTCATGAAGTAGAAGTAAAGAAGGAAGGGACAGAAGACATGCCCCTAGCAAAGGTATTGAAGAAGGAGGAAGGTGGGTTATATCCTGTGACGGAGTTACGAGAAGCAGCCAGGCGACAACTGACGGCAGCTCAGGGGTAATAAAACCCTGCATACAGCCCTCCACCATATACCGCTACAGGTAGCTACCAGAGGGGGGAGGAGGTGACGTGCGCGGTGGGTTCAAGTTGCACACAGGCGCGCACAAAGGGAGGGAAGAGCAGTGAGGAGCACATTTCGAACATAGGACAAGACGAATGGATAGCAGCGCAGGTGCTCTTAAAGCTGCTAGGGACATTAACAGGAGAAGAAAAAGATGTGGTGAGGAGAATGAAAAAGGGCGACAAAGGTAATAATGGAATAGGGGGTGAGGAGAGTAACACCAGGGAAGGAGAGCTGTCACAGGAAGAGGAGGAGATGTTGGAGAAATGATTGGCTGAATTGAGGGATGAGCGGAGTGCACTGATTAAGCAGTTCGAGCAAGAGGCACGAGGAAGGAGGAAAGAGAGGAAGGAAAGTAGGGATGAGCTAGAAAGGATGAAGGAGCGTACAGAAGATAGGAAGAGGATGAAGGCAATAGCGGAAAGGGTATCCCGAGCAGCACAGCGTGACATGAAGAGGAGGGAGGAAGAGAAGGAAAAGGAAATGGAACTATGGAAGAGGAAAATACTCTCTGAAAGCACCAGGAAATACGAAGAAGGTAAAGTAATAGAAAGCATATTACAAAGGGAAAAGGAGAAATGGGAGAGGAGGAGAGAGGAAGAAAGGATATTAGCGAAGGTAAGTAGTGAGGTGGTGGAGGAATTGAGAAAGAAGAGAGAGGAAATAGGTGGTGAAGTAGTGGAAAAGAAGGAAGAGGAGAGAGGTGAAAGGAAACGGGAGCCTGGGGTAAGAACATATGCACGTCGGGATGCGGAAGTGGCTACAACATCAGCGCAAGGGGGAGTAACTAGTAGAGGCAAACAGAAAGGAACGATTTAAAAGACTTAAAAACGGTGACAGTAAGGGGGAAAAGGACCGATTGGGGGTTGTCGCTCCTGGATGAATTGTGCAGCGAAGAAGAAGAGGGTGTGGGAAGAGAAGGAAGAAGTGGCGGTAGGGAGAGCTTAGATAAATTATACATCACACGCGCTAACCGGGAATTACCATGGGCATTCAGGAAGAGGGAAGAAGAGAAGAGAAGTGAAGAACAGGTAAGAGAAGTGGCAGGAGGAACAACACACGCAGTAACATCCACATCATCACGCCCAACACGCCCACCCACACCCGCGCCTGAACACACACCATACATCGGCAGGCTCAGAGATCTCCCAGGACGCAGGCAGGAAGAACGGCCACTCACACCTGCAGTTACCCAAGAGAATAATAGGAGAGGGTGGAGAAACGAAGGAGAAGGTACGACAAGCAGCGGTAATGTAGATATGGCAGCAGATTTACTTGACACAGAGGAAGAGGAGGAGTACACAATTTCCACCCCGCGACCACGGGGGGAACAAATGGGGTATAATTTAATGCCACTATTGGAGAGGGGAGGGGCTAGACCACAATATGTCCCCTGGAAGCATGCTGATAAGGAGAATATAAAATGCAGGCTCCCACACCTAACCAGGGGAGCAGGGAAATGGATATATGAGATGGAAAAACATACCGCGGGTCAGAAACTAGCAGTGGGAGACGTGAAGGGACTATTAATATCAATATTGGGGGATGCGGCAGATGACATTTGGAAGGGGGCAGGCTTTCCCAGAGTAACAATAACAAACACGTCACATGACGGGGCGCCTTTTGCCAATTGCAGGCATGCATTGTGGCAGGCCCTGAGGGTCCAGTACCCAGACACATCAGACATAGGAGCAATTACGTCACGCAAGATGCGTGAGAATGAAGATCCTGTTGATTATATCCAGGAGATTCAGGAGAAGTGGCGCTTGGAAACTAGGGAGCAATGGGACAAAACATCAGCCTTTTTTTACCACATACTAGTACAAGGGCTCCCGGAGACAGTACAAAGACAACTGAAGAAGATAGTGGGAATGGAAGCTAAGGCATGGCCGGAAATACAACTAACAATAGTACACCACTGTAGGATGTGGCAAGAAAAGATGAAACAAAAGGAAGAAGATAGGAAAGCAGAAGAGGCAAAATTAGTGCTGAAAAAGCCATGCTATTGGTCTGTACCCTTGAACTGTGTTCTATGATCCATGTTTCAACCATTCTATACGTTTTTCCTACGTACACTATTGCAAGGGCATTTGATAACATGAATAACATCACTGCTCTTGCATGTATCGTCGGTCTTAAGGACTAATTATTTTTCATTAAAGACTAACGATTTTTTAACTGATGTGAACTTGCAAACAGTTGTAATAATGACAAGGGAACTATGACCAGTCTCCCGGTTTACATACAAGAGGAACTGGGCCCTGGAAATCCCATTCCCCAAGAATGGAAGACCCAGCTGTAGGAAAAAGTTCACCATCTTTATTAATAATTCACAGACAGGGATTGCATCATGAACAATGAATATTCTCCAAGTGCTCTCCCTAGCCAGGTGCCTGACGTCCAGTTTTATTAACCTGTGACAACACAAAAATGAAAGTTAATTCCAAAAACCTAACAGGGAAAGGGATTGGTTAGCAAGGTGAACTACATATATATTATATAATGGGTTAGTGTGGTTATTGGGCAAGCCATATCTGATAGCTCATCCTGAGACCACCTCTATGTGTTGCAAATAAAAAAGGTTACAGGCTAGCTTAAGGTGATTGGCCGGTGTAACCTAGTGTAAGCTTAGAAGGTGGTTAGGGATTGGACAGAAATGGTCTTCTCAGCCTTGGAGGTTTGGACAGTGACCAGGCCAAGTGCAACTATTCAAGGTAGTGGGAACAGCCCTGAAGGTGCTGCATGTTCCCCATAAATTACCATCTCCGATCTTCTAGGACTTGAGGCAGAACATTCGGCTTTAAACCTGTATTACTTTTATATCCTCCTGCATTTGGTTTATTGGGAACAGCCTTCTTCGTCTGGCTCAAATGAATAGGCTTTGTCTCATAGATTCAGGTCATATGTGTAGGGACCACGAAATGGAGCTCTCCTGCTTGTAATTTTGAGGATTTTCAGCTTGTGTTCCCTGCATGTGTCCTATCTCTTCTGTTAATTTGAAACTTTTCTTTTCTCAGTGTCCTTGGTGAGGCTGTGCACTGTGTCTTCACTGGAATCCTGGTCTGAATGCTTCAGCAGGACCAGCCTGTCAGCCTTTCTCTGTGTTCTTGAGTTTGTCCAGCTTTTCCCATTCACTCCAATGTACCTAAGGCTTCCATCTTTATTTGCATGGCCGCCAATGTTAGTTGCGTTTAAGCGTCAGCAAGCAGTCCATATGTATTCTTATGTGTCTTGCGGTTTCTGTGTAACAAAGGTGTACTTGTGTCAGTCCTCTAACTATGTGAGTCGTAAGTATATTCTTTGTGTTTAAGAGAAATGCAGCCTTTGTGTTGCATAACTTTGTGCAGCAATGTCTATGTGCTTCATGTCTAATGCATCTATGTCATCATGTCAATCGTGATGTCATTAGCGCTCTTCGAGGTTGCAGTCAGTCAACTTGTTCAATTGATGAGAGCTGTATCTCTTCAATACTGTCATCCTGGGTATGGTCTGAACAGTTGTCTGAATGAGAAGCGCTTCTCACACTTGCGATACATCAATGATAGGGAGGAAGGGCCCCGAAGCGATGTACATCTCTCGTTACTCTGTCACTGGGATGGGGGTGGGATGGGCTTAATGAGGGCCATGTTTGGGTCTCCCTCTTCAATCCCCCCTCTGGTCGACTAGTCAACCACACCTCCTTGATAACCTTCTCTAATCACGTCCGCTTTGGGATCCATACTTTGCCACTCCTCCCAGATGTCCATGGTATCTCACATGCTCATCTAAGATCCAGGTCATAAAGCACCAATGTCCATAGGGTTTACTCAAACCCATCTTCCATAGGGTTTACTCACACCCATCTTCCCCAATAGATGCTTGGATCTGGGGGAAAGGCGAATCTTATACCTGGCAGGAACAGAGGACACTGCTTGAGCTGTGATTGCAACACCCCAAGAGTCTGTGCTTCTTCATCAGTTTTTGTCTCTACGTCCAGTAATTTTTCATCCCTGTCGTATTTTCAGTAGTCTTCCTGCTACTCTGATAACACAGAAGGCAAATAATACTAGCACTAAGGATGTGATCAGCTAATCTCCAACTTCTTCTATTGGGTTTGCCACTGCCTCCATTTTAGCGTGATTGTCTGATAATTGCATGATTGCCTCTGTTAGTGTCCCATTCTCTCCATCGTGGGACGGCACGCATGTGCAGCAAGTAGGCCCGATTTTGGTGCAAACACCTCCTTCCATAGAAGTTAGAAGATCCTGACATATCTATTTTGTAAGGTCATCAATCTGACAGCTCTCAACTCTTCTTTGATTGCGTTAAACCCCTTGAAGGTCAAATTTATCATCTGCAACAGTTCCCATCTGGTGCTCAGGAGCCGCTTGCTGTTCACATTGGCCTCAACTTCTGGAACGATTGACGCAAAGAACATCTCTGTCCTGCTGAATAATCTGTGTTCTGGTGATATTGCATCTAGTGCATCTTCCATCTTTGTCAACACCTAGTTTCCTCTCTTTACCCTTGTTAGCTCCACATGTCTCCTCTTCCTTTGGTGTGTATTCAGTTTGGGGAATCCATCTACTTGTATGTCTTTCTGAGGCACTACCAAGGCTGGTGTGTTCATTTGCACCAGAGAACATATCCCCCCCCCAGTTTGGCGGTAATGGCATGTATGCCTTGGATCCACAGGTTCAGTAGTGATCCATTAGCACTGTGGTATCGACCCTCATTCCTGGTATCTTCGATATTCATTTGCATCCCAACCTTTATTGGATCATCATTCTGGAAACACAGAAAGCATTCTTGAGTGGTATGATTGGCATAGGACCTGATTTATTTTCTACCCATGTGAGCAGTTTTGCACTTGCTGCCCACTCCTTGAAGAAATCATAATTTTCCTTCTGCACCACATCTACTGGAACTGTCAAGAGTGCATGTATGTTCCTTCCTACCATTCCTTCCTTCCACCATTCTCCTGTAAATATTTATCAGTAAACTAGTAGCAGAGGTCTTTCCCAGAATCCTGGCATTCCCCCAAATCTCTTTTCCTGTGTTTGGGCATTGCAACTCCTTTTGTATCATGATTTAGGCTTCTACTTTGTTTGGGCTATCAGGAACATACTCTATTGTCTTGTCAGTGCTCCAGTAGTCATCCATCCTTTCCAGAGTCTTGATATAGCTATCTTCATACGGGAATATCTTCTCTGACATCCACCTTTGTGTGGCCCATCTTCCTTGGAATCAGTCTCTGATTGGGCAGAGTGACAGTTGCATGAGACATTGTGCTCTGTCTGTGGGTATTTCTGTTGCTATGAATGTTCTGGAAGGTCTCATGGCATAGGGGATGTTCTCCTTCATTGGGCCTCATTACGAGTTTGGCGGTAGCCGTGCCGGTATAACTGGCACGGCTGCTGCCAAACTCGTAATATTACCGGCACCCAGCAATGGGCAATTACAGGGTATGCCGACCCCGGCGGACCCGGTAATTACCCATCGCCGGGTGACGGTACCCATTACTCCCCATTCCCATTGAGCCCTAAAGGGCTCAATGGGAATGTGGAGGTTGGATGCACCGGCACCATTCATGAATGGTTCTGGTGCATCTGTCGAGTTGTGTTCGCGGGTGCTGGTCTGCCCGCCAGGTCAGACCTGGCAGGCAGAAAGGCACCTGCGAGCACAACTCATAGTTTGCTGGTCCAGTAGTAACGGTGCTAGTAGCTTACCGGCACCATTACTACCAGACCGGCAAACTTATAATGACCGCCATTGTCTGTCTCACCGCCGTGGCCATGTGCTGATACCACGTGTTGTTGATCACGTGGGCTGAATCAGCCATGTATGAGTTTACATGTTCAAAATCTATATCTGCGCTTCGCCAGAGTCTTTTTACTCCTCGGGAAATGCTGATTACCCGCCCAGATATGGCATATGTAAGAGCAGGAACTGGGGTTGTGTTAACAGGTATCAAAGCATGTGCATGAGACAATACAACTTTTTGTAGTGCAAAGAGGGTAAAGAGGTAAAGACAGCAGGCAATAAAAAAATCAACACAATATGCCTTGCCACAGCTTCCATGTTCTGTAATGCTGGATGACTTTGTCCATAGAGTCCATGAGACAACTTAAAAAAGTCATTGAAATGCATCACTACAATTTTGTTGTGTTAATGAAGCTCTTCTGCGGTAATACTGAGCCAGTGGAGCAAAAAACAATCGTCCCCAGACAAACTGCATTTTAGCACTATTAAGCAATGCAATGATGGGTGTATCGCTCGAGATAATATGGGACAAGTGTTTGTCATATAAAGAAGAAAAGGAGAAAAGAACCCCCTTAGATGGTATCATTTGTCTGGGTGTTCCTACAAATTTGGAAAAGTGCTTCCCAAAATGTGTGCAGGTATATAATCATGAGATTAAATCAGTCCCAACTTGCACAATGTGTACCTAGTGTAAAGAAAGGACAGTGTACCTAACCTAATTTTTTAGTTTGTTCTTGCCTAGATCTAGTGCTTGACCAGGTTTGTATTTGCCAAAGTGTTTCTACGTCTTCTTGTTCTTCTTTTCCTTTTGCGTCAAATCATCTACGTGTTGGGCTGAGGGGGTCTCACCTCTGCAGGGGTTGAAGTCTCCAAGATAGTTCCACACTGTTTTTCCCATAAGCTTGTCTGCCTATTCTGTTGCTTGTTCTATATAATAGGGGCCCTCAAGCCTGGGCTTGTACCCGGACCTGAAAAAATTACGGAGATAGACTTGACCTCCAGGATAAAGAGGTGGTTGCCTGCAGTACTTTTGGCATCTGTCAATGCTCTAATGGGAGGAGCAAGTGGGAGTCGCATGCACAGTCCTGTCACCACCTCATGGCCGTGGTGCCTTTTTCATTAAGGCCATTCTCTGTGGTTCTTTCCTATAATGGATGCTCATCCAATAGGTAATGCTCATAGGAAACACTGTCTGGAGATTGGATTATTCGTCTCGAAACAATTCCTCATCTGTCAACTCAGTTAGTCTGTGTCTTTCTTCTACCATGATTACAATGCTCCATGCCCGTCCTGTATCATTGGTCCTGTGCAGTACTATCCTCTCATCCCTCACTATAAACGTCTCTAGTTCCAGTGGGAACACTTGTCCCTCCTTCTCGTTCAAGAGGACCTCTGGTCGGAACAGAAATTCATTGTGCAAACGAAGCAGTTTGCCCTGTATGCCTGGAAACCATGCTAATAGCACTTCCACTCCATGTTGAAATAAGTCAGGGTTCACCAGCACCCCCTCTTTACAGTCTGCCTGCAAAATGCCTGAATAAGTTCTCGCACATTCATTTAGGGAATTCCTGGAGTCAAACATACTATCCTCTTGTCGGTGAATGAAATGGTCATGTTAAGTCGGCTCATCATGTACCCACCCATTGTGTTGCCAGGTGTCTAGCGGGACTGTAATAGTGGCATGGTAAGGTCATGTTCCACTATAAATAGTGGAAGGTCGCCAGTAAAAGGAACCAAGTCTGTAGCCCCAGAGAATCCCTGTGCATTCATGGCAATGCCTTATATTGGGTATTCCCTTCACTAATATAGGATCTGGTTGCCACCATATCTACGAGAAAGAAAAATGTCTTGTCACCTATGGACACCCCACACGTGGTTCCTCGTTCGGGTCAGGTGTAATAGAAAGGACTGAACACATCAGGTCCATCTGTGGACTGTACTATTGTGGAAATAGTCATCCCTGTACCTTTGAAGGGGTTGCCCCCTACCACGGTTGCTCCACCTAGCTTCCGTATCAGAGTCTGCATTGTGGTGTCTGCTGTGCTGGTGCATGCTGTGCTGGTTGTGGTGGCTGTGGGTATTCTTGTGTCTATAATTATTATTATAATTGGTTATTTATAATGTGCTTAATATACAGAGGTTTCTAAGTATGGACCTGGGGATTGTACCTGTGTTGCCCCGTGCCATCTTGCTTCCAAGGCAAGCGCGTTGCCCCTCCCGTGACAATGTGTACACCATGGGCTGCTGTGACTGTACTGGTGCACTTTGTGTTGGCACCATTTGCAGCACCTATGTCTGCATGTGATCTTGGGCATAATAGTCTGGTTGTTTCATCCAATACGTTGGCTGGTATGTCATCCCTCCATCCTGCTGTACTCCACCCCTGTTCCTGCACATTCACGATATGTGACCCATTCTACTGCACATCCAGCATTGCGCCAGACCTCCCATGGGTCAATACTGTCCTCCATTAAGCCTGTCTCCAACCTGCTGCATTGGGTAGCCAAACCCTCTTCCCCGAGGCATTCCTGCCCTTCCCCGTGGCCAATAATTGGCATCTCCTCTTCCTGTAAATTTTGTGTTCTCTAAGCAACTATTCCCTCTTTGCCCGTCAACATCGCCCCATCTGCCTATACTGAGATAGCTTCTTCTGCACTAATTTTGCTTCTTCCTGATTCTGTTCCTCGCTTTTTCTTTCTGGCGTTCTCCTGCATGAGCTGGCAATAACGCACCAAAATCAGCTGAATTTCTGACCATGGTTTCCCTTCCTTTCCCACTAATTTCTTTGGCTGCTCCTGTGCCTGCTCTGGTGGCTCGTGGCTTAATATGTGATAAAATAATGCTACTGTTTTATTCCATGGCTCTCTCTGTGAAACAGAAATCATATTATGCCTCCTTTTGATTTATATTGGCCTAAGCCTAGTCGCTCTATGAAAAAAACTGCATTGCAAAGTTCTGATTTCTGATCGACTTTGCCGCCATTTTAGAATCATCCGCCATTTTGATTTCTGTTTGTATGATTCTCTGTTCTAAAATGGTGGACTGTGTTTCTAACTTGCAACCAAGCCTCCCGACCTTTGAGTTCTGTTAATGGTTAGACTGTCCGCCGACTGTTTAGACTAGGTAAAGAGACCTTGTACTATGAATTAACTGTCGTCTCAGTATTGTCTACTTTAACAAGCCTCATCCACGAATACACATCGGCAACAATGAAATGTAAACGCCAAGCGTGGATACAGGCTGAACTACATTGTGTTGGGATATAGACTAAGGCTAACTGTGGGATCCGAGAATATACATCGCCATTGTAACTTGATGGAAATACACATTTATGTAATCCTTCTGCATATTATTGTATAAGCTGTATGTGAACTCGGCACAAACTTTAGACCGTAGATTATTAACACGAAGAGGGGCTAGACAATATTATTCAGAAATGTATAAAAACATGAATGTTTAGTTGTCCAGCACTCTCTCTCCTCTCTTTGACAGGCTGGTACTCATTGCGGGGTGTTGAGAGCCAGATAGCTATCTGTTCCTTTGTAAACTGTACAGTAGAATAAAGATCTGTGAATCTTTATAGCCCGTGTTTGGTGTATTTCATTTGTGATACTCAGCCTCGAATTTTCTTTGTTTTTACAGATGGTGTCTGCACAGGGACCCTCAAGATTGATGCCACCTCGTTGAAGAGTTGCCGCGGGTATCGGACCGGGATCAGATGGTGAGAAAAGGGGGACCCTTTTTGGATGAGATGCGATACCTCAACAGTACTGCACAATCCAATCCCTGGACGGTGAGCACGCAATCCGAGACGGCATCTTGATGAGGGTCCATATATCGAGGCGGGCAGTTTTGCCGAAATCACCAACCACGAGGGTCCTTTGTTGTCCTTAGTAATCCGATCGGACCTCCCTTTGTCCTTTGATCAGGTGAGTCGTGCCCCGATTCCTAAGTATCCTGATATTGATTTGGTGCATTGTCCTCGCGAGAACAATTCTTGACCAGGTTGTGAAAACAGAAATAAAATATGGAGGCTGAGTACCCCAAAAGGAAATACACCAAACACGGGTTACAAAGGAACATACAAAGTGCTTTATTTTATACTGAATCCAGTTACAAAAGCAGAGCAAAATCAGATAGCTATCGGCCCTCAGTACAACACAACAAACTCCAGCGTGGTTCAGTGGGTTCAGTGAGAGACGCTGTACATTAGAATGCATTCGCTTTTTATACACATTGTAGGCACTATGTCCAGCCCCACTTCGGGTTAATATTCTACTTTATACATCACCAATCTAGGGTTCGTGCCAAGTCTCAAATAACCGCATATAACTGGTTTGTCTTTAATACATGTATCAACAAGCGTATGCATTAACTGTGTATTCTAAGGTTTTCCATGCAGGCCTTCTTAAACATTAATACAATGTAGTTAAACAGATGTTCTTCGTTCAGTATTTGAATACATTGTCTCAACATATGCTTGTGGATTATTTTCATTGCACGAGTAATCCTTCTACACATAGGTCAACGAAGGACAAGGTCTCAGTTCATGACCTCAACAAGTGGCCTGCAGGCAAATTACACATTAGCTATGTACAGAGGACAAGACGGCCATGTTGTGTTCTGCAATGACATTGTCCATCATTTTAGCTCACAGGGTGACTTTTATACAACAAATCCTAAAATGGCGGTTTGACCTAAAATGGCGGCTTATATAGATTTAAGGTCAGGACCTTGCAACACAGATTTCCTTCGCAAGCGACTTTCTATTCCGACAAACCCTCCTTTTGGCCTATGCCAACTACTTTGGGTCTCCTTGCAAATAACTCCATGCATCATTGTCCATGCACCCTGAATCACTATCCGAAATATCTATTGCCATTACATCTTTTGCTAAAATATCCTTTAATACATATTCTTTGGAAGTCTTATCTGGGGCATACACTTTATGTCCTATCAAACCTATCGCTTGTGCGCAACATCCCCCTAGCATCGAACACATACCAGGCAGACACTGAATACAGCAACAAAGAAACAACAGGATTCCCAAAATAATTAATAAGACCGAAAGTACCTTCCAACCCCAAGATCGCAAGAAGCCCAGAAGCAAGCGCTAATATCCCAGTTTCCCTCGGGAACAGGCACATCGGAACTAAGGACCTGCAGATTCTGTATTGCCTTGAAGATAATTGGGGAGGAATCTGGTACGAAAACACAGCAAGCGGACCCCACTAATTTACATACTCCACCACCTTCAGCCAGAATGACATCTAATGCCATCCGGTTCTGAAGTGCTACTAATCTTATTGCTTTCTGCTCTAATGTCATGTTGTAGAGTATTTCCGTGGTCCGGTTGATGGTTCTCTCCAGTACTCTCGCTAGTCTCCTGATATCTTCAGAATTCGCTATCTGGCCCCAAAATGGCACAAATGATTTTGCTATGTCTCCCAAGACTTGTGCTGGGGTGTCACTATTCTCGTCCCGCCGTGGACGAGCCTTTGAAACTTCTACAGTACTCGCTATGAACACCCCAGGTAACAGGATCCCTAAATAACAAGTTCCCTGCCAATCCCTGGGCAACCATGGAAATACTACATTACCGCAAACGAAATAGACAGGTTCGCCTACATACAAAGGTCTGTCTTCCCCAGTCAAATTTGCAACTTTGGCACAACCTTTAAAATCTCCCATTGACCGAGTGCCATACCTCTGTGTGCAGAAAGAAACTGAATCGGGGCTATGGTTAACAGTGTAGGAAGGAGTCATGGCATCCTTATTGCCTATCAGAGCCATTTTAAAGGAAATCAAAGATTGGAAAGGACGAGACAGTTTATCAGAAGGCCTAATAGAAGCAACATTCGGTTTACTCCTATTTGCAAAAAGCGATCATCCCAGGGGAGTCAAAACACGTTTCTCAAAACTATTCAAATTGGTGCCATCAAAGTTCCCTGAGACGGTATCATTCCATCGGCCAAAGAACAATGCTCTAAGAGAAGTATAGCAGGCAGTTGTCAACAGTAAAGGATGAATATACCAACCTAGCCCCTAATCCCCGTGTTGCGGTAAATGTGAGCTGACCCAGCAGTTGGATTTATTAAGAATGGCATGTGTAGCATTCATAATAAGTAGCAGCAAAGTATTATTATGATATCATTTCCTATGCTGGAAATCTCTAGGAGACAAAGTATTCGAATGTACAAAAGGTGTAGGGACAGTGGGTAAATTTTCAGTCGGTAGGAAAAACTCTAAAGGATGAGTTTCTTCAAAGAACCAAGCCTAAAACAGTGACTATTATAAAACCAAATATTATCATAAAAACACAGCAATAGTTTTCGGGGCCCAGATTTTCTGTCCATTGTCCTGGCTGGTCACCCGATCATTTACAAGTCCAATACAAGCGGTGGCGGTAGCAGGCATTGTAGTCTTCGGATGGAAACCCCAATGTTGGTTGCTGGCGACCCCCCGGTCGCGTGACTTCTTAGTCCTTCCACAACCCTAGCCAACAGAATCCGCTTCCTCAAATTTGGGCAAAAGCTAGCCCTTGATGATCCTTTCCTTCCTTGAATTCACAGCCGAACCGTGCCGTATGTCTATCAGATGCACAGCAAAACCGTGCCGTATGTCTATTTTCTCGAACACAGATGGTATCTGGCTGTTCCTGGTACTGATTGATCCGGAAACAATGTGTCGTCACTTCCCATTGGAAGCAACGTATCAGAGGCAAGTGAAGTTGGAACAGCAATTTCCGGGAGCAAAATTTTTGGAGATTGCAGAGACAAAATGGCAGCTTCCCCAAGCCTCACGGGCTCAGAGAGATTCTCCGACACACTCTCAGTGCTACTTACTGCTTTGGGATTGTTAGTTGCAGCGTTAGCGAGGGGTTCTGTTTCTTTTGTAACGTGTGGCACTGGGTGAGGAAGTTTCTTGACATGCAATGCGTGGATCCAATGCTTACACCTGCGATACGCACCGCTGTCTGGGTGACCAGCAGGACCTGGAATGGGCCCCTCCACCGAGGTTCAAGGCAGGTGGAGCGCTCGAAGGACTTCACGAGCACCCACTCCCCAGGCCGTATGCTGTGACCCAGGCCCTCGTATCACACAGGTAAAGCCTCTCGTACCTGGTGATAAATCAAATACAGGTTTAGTGAACTGACTACAATAGTCTGAAAGTAATACATTTTCAACATTCTTTAAACTTCGACATTTTGGAAGATTCCAGATATTAGCAAGTCTCCCCATTACCACCTCAAATGGAGAGAGCCCAGTCTTAGTTTGAGGGGTTGTACGCATGGCTAGTAACACTATCGGTAAGGCGTCCGGCCATTTTAGTTTGGTACCGGGAACACGTCTTAGCGAGCTTGTTCTTGATGATCCCATTGTGTCTTTCCACTAGTCCGGCGCTCTGAGCATGTCTGGCCGAATGGAATCGTTTGTCAATTTGCTATGCAGCATATATCTGTAGGATTACAGCAGCGATAAAATGTGGACCATTATCCGACCAGATAACTCTCGACAAACCGAACCGCGGGAAGAATTCCTTTAACATGGTCTTTGCAGTGGTCATGGCTGTAGCATTTTTGACAGGGAAAACCTCGACCCACTTACTGAAAGCACAAATGACCACAAGGACATACTTTAGATTGTTGCATCGTTCCATTTCAATAAAATCAAAGTGGATTTCTTCGAATGGGACAGAGGGTGGCCCAAAACTTCCCCTTGGAGTTGCTGTCCCCTTTCCCACATTATGTTGTATGCAAATCATGCAGTTCTGGATGTAATGCTGAGCAATTTTCGAAATTTTGTCGTTTACCCAAACTTTCTCTAACATTTTTGTTATCTGCTGGGCACACACATGCGTAGGACGGTGTGCCATGATGATCATCATCATCACGTATGCATCAGGAAGTAGCTATTTTCTATCAACCGTGTCCACCCAACACCCATCGTCATCGAGTTTCCCCATGCCCTCAGCCCACCTCTTGGATTCTTCTAATGTGGCATCGGCTTGGATATCCTGTACAGACCCAACACCCTCATCCACTACATAGGCATCTATAGTCTCCCTTGAAACATATATCTCCGTAAGGAGATCAGTGGCAGTTTGTCCAGCTATCTGGTCAGTGAAGGCATTCCCTTTTCCAATATTATCTACAATCTTTCGATGTGCTGCACATTTTACAATTGCTAACTGAGTAGGGAGCGCAAGCACTGAGAGTAGGTGTACTATCAGGGAGCCATGTCGAATCTTGGTGCCATGCGAAGTTAAAAACCCTCTTTCTGACCAAAGTCTCCCAAAGTTGTGAGCCACCCCAAAGGCATACTGACTATCAGTATATATATTTACTGTAAGCCCTTTGGAAGTTCACAAGCTCGGGTCAATGCTATAATCTCTGCGGCCTGCGCTGAGTTATGCATGATTCTCTTGGTTTCCACAACCGTGCTCAATGAAGTGATTGCAAACGCAGCTCTGGATGTACCATTCAGAAGTTTGAAACAGGAGCCATCACAAAACAGCTCGCCTTGTGCATTAACCAAAGGAGTATCCTTTAGATCAATTCTACCTTTTGTTTCTTGTACAGTAGCATACAGACAATCATGTGACTCTTCGTCACTGCAAACAGTATTTTGCGGGAAAGGTAGGAGTTCAGCCGGATTAAGAACACAACACCTCTTAATTTGAATGTGAGGCTCAAAAAAATCAATTCATATCTCGTCAACCGTGCGGAAGTGAGGTGTTGCGTTTGAGTTCGGTTCAATAGAACATCTACAGAGTGAGGCACCATCAGGGTTAGATCATGGCCTAGGACCATTCCCTCACTCTGTTTAACAGACGCAGCAGCAGCAGCGGACAGCACACAAACATCTTGGCAAAGCGCATGCTACAGGATTGAGGGCAGAAGAAAAGTAACCGCATGGCCTATTCTTGCCTCCATGCTCCTGCGTTAATACAGCCAAAGCACATCCATCACATTCATGCACAACCAACACAAAGGCCTTTTCATAGTTTGGTGTGCCCAAAACTGGTGCAGAGCATAATGCAGTCTTAAGCAAGTGAAACGATTGCTGGTGTTCCGAGGTCCATGGCAACGGCAAAGAAATGCCCTTCTTCGTCAAGGCCAACATCGGTTTTATCACTAGTGAGAAGTTTGGGATCCATAACCTACAGTAAGAAGCCATACCTATCAAGGCTCTAACTTCCTTCTGCGTATTTGGGACAGACATGCCAGAAATGTGTTTTATTCTTTCAAGTGTCAATCTTCTTCCCTCCTTTGACAGGAGGTAGCCTATTTAGGCGACCTCCTGGCAACAATATTGAAACTTTTTAAGCAAAGCTTTGTGACCATGCTTAGCTAGATGAATAAGCAATAATACAGTGCCCTCTTTACAAGAGCTCTCAGAATCTGCAGCTAAAAGCAAGCCGTCAACGTACTGGAGCAGCGTACAAGTAGAGGGTAATTCAAGAGTATCAAGCTGTTCTTTCAAAGCCCTACTATAAATGCTAGGACTCTCGGTGTATCCTTGAGGTGCACGGGTGAATGTGAACGAGCGTCCCCCTAAGGTGAACGCGAACAAATATCTACTATCCTTGTGTATAGGAATACTGAAGAATGCATTTTTCAGGTCCAGAACACTAAAGTAAGTAGCTGTAGCTGGAATCATGGTTAGGATTGTCGTTACATCAGGCACAATTGGAAATTGCGGTGCCACAGCTTTATTAATGGCACGTAAATCAATTATGAAACGGAATGGAATTGCATTATCGCCTTTCTTGTACACAGGTAAAATCGGACTATTGCCCAAACTACCTGCAATTTCCTCAATCACCCCACGATGCACAAAATCGGAAACAATGCACTTCAAAGCTCGCTCACCCTCAACTGAGATCTTATACTGTGGAATGCGGGGCAGCTTAATTCCATATTTCAAGACTATTTTAACAGGCTCAATCTGTAGGACACCGACATCATTGTCGTCAGTTGCCCATAAACACTCTGGTACATCAATGAATTCTGGCGGCAAAGGTCTAGTCAAGAATTGAGAGACAGAAAATTGTTTTGGTGAAATCGTCAAACGCACTCCATCAGAAGAACAATGAATTACCGCATTTAATTCCTTCAACAGATTCAACCGCAACAAATTCTCTCCAGAATTCAAATTCAAAAGAAATGGACAGTTGTCTGTAAAGGGATCCAAAGAAAAAGGTACCGGCGAAGAAACCGGACGAGCAACTGGTGTGCCAGAAAACCCTACGGAAACATTGGTTTGCCCTGACAGTGGAATGTTTGGAACCCTAGAATGATCAATGGGACACTTCTGTGCTCCAGTGTCTATCAGAAACTGATGTTTCCTATTTCCCACTACCATTTCAATGTAGGGACCTTTCTGATTAACGGGAATAGGTGTAGGTTCCAAACTCTGCTTCGGGCAATCCTAACGAAACAAAATATCATCAAAAGGAAGCTCCTCAGATAAATATGCAGCGGAAGGATGATCAAATATGTTCCTGGTGTCCACATTCGGAGTCTGATTGTCCTGCGAAAAATGTTGCTGAGGGTCTTGTGTAAACTGACCTCTACCAGAGCCCCCTACGCCCGGGCGACCTCTGGATCGCCTACCCATATTACCAAATGTATTATTCGACCTCTGTCGAAGGGCGGGGCATTGTGCACGCCAATGACCCTCCTGGCGACAATAAGCACACTGGTTAATGTTCACAGGACCCAAGGGCACATTCCCTTGCGGGACGTACTGACCTCTACCCTGAGAGCTACCCCCTCTGGGGCCTCTAATAATTTGTTGTAACAATACTTTAGTCTTTAAATCACCTTTTGTCTTCTCGACTCTATCTTTTTCATTATTGACATGGTTCTCCTAGTACTGAGCCATATGCAGTACTCCTGATTGCGATTTCACCTGCCAAGCGCTCTCAGAAGACATAATTTGTGACTGGATGTCAGGCAGCAATCCACGCACAAATCTGTCTACGAATAATCTTTTCCCAGACTCTGTGCCTAAGTCCTGTCCACTGAAATCTGAGAATACCTGTTCGAACCGATTAAAGAACTCAGTAGCACCCTCAGACTTTCCTTGGACACCGGCCGTAAGCTTGTCCCAAATAATTCTCTTTTCGGGAATTATAGTTTTTAATTTCGCAATGATTCTGTCAGGCAAAGTTAGTATCACCTGAGGCGGTCTCTCACCAGCTGGCCTTTCCCCATCAAGCCTAACTATGTTAGCCCATGTATCTCCCAACCCTGGTACATCGTCTATAGTCCTAACTTGTTTCCACAAATCTACGGGCAGGAGTACAGGAAATAACAAATCAATATCGCCTAGGGTGAATACTGAGGACTGCAAAACGGACTCTATCTCTTTATAGAACCCTGTTGGATTTTTCCTAATGTCGGGAATGGATTGTCTAATAGTGTTCACTTCCTGTCGTGAAAACGGGACGTGAACAAACTGCGATACATAATGTGCGGGAATGTCCGCAGCAGGTGTACCTGCTGCAACATTAGCGGGAATCTCAACCTTCGGGAAAAAATGTCGGAGGTACCTCTCTAATAGGCAACTGAGAAGTAGGCAACTCTGAACGCCTACTAAGCAACAGAGCTAAGTCGAGCGCTAAAGCAGTCGAAGAAGTGTCAAGTGAAAAAGCCCTTTTATGAATACCCAGTAACTCTGTGGGACAACTAATCTTTCTCTTTACACATTCATCCTGCAGGTACTCTACCGTTACCTAGATCACTTTCCTCTGCATTTCTAGCGTATATTGACTGTATGTGTCATATACCTCAACTGGAGTTATCGATATGTCTGAAATCCATCTAATCGCGTCTTTCTTACAAATTCGCATTTCCTCTGATATCGGTTTACGACACGGAAGGAACCGTTTCTGTACATACATATTTTCCTCTTCATCATCCTCATTAACTTTTCTAACTCCTTTCTATACTCAAATAACCTCTCGACATGCTCATTTACCTTCTTCACAGTGTCTCTAGAAAGCACTAGAGTATTTAGATCCCTTAACCCTTGCGGAACATCTGCATTATTTAATCTTCCCCACATTATACATAACTGAATCCCTAAACCTTCAATAAAAACATTTTTCTCAGGAAAATTATCCGTATTACAAAGTGTGGCAAAAACACTAGCTTGATCATCCTTCTCCATACAATGCTTAGCCCATGCAATTAACTCAAGTTTCTTCTCCGGTGGTACAGTATTGCGAGTGAAAACTTTTGTTCCTGTACCTCGATCCATTACAAGCGGCCCAGGACCACTTGGAAGAGAGGGAGCAGACAAATTCGATGGAGGTACCATAACTGGTGCGATAAAAAGGAGCGGAGGAGCAGGTGGAGGGACAAATACCGGAGGAATAGGAGCAACAGGTTGAGCAGGAAGAGCAGGAATAACAGCAAGAAGAGGTACAGCAGCGGGAAGAGGAACATACGGAGGTGGTGCAGAGGCACCAGGCCTTTGTTCATTTAGCAATTTGTCAATAAACTCATCAGAAACATGAAGATCTTTAGAAGGATAGATTTTCTGAATACCAAGTGAGAAAGCCCTATCCATATTTCTAACCGACTCAGACTGTTTATCCTGGTCATATAACAACGCTTTTTCGGCGTTTGTCTTATGACGGCGCGCATGTTTCTCTCTACTCTTAAGCTGTTGTAACGCTTCTTTTTTCCAATTCTGCAAAACATCAAATGCTGCTGGTCTAGCCTTTTTCTTTAACAAGACTGACTCCAAATATTCAATACGAGGGAACTCAAAACTACCATTGATTGGCCACTGAAGTTCGGAGGCATGTCTGGTTTGTCTATGCCAAATATCATTAAATACTATACTTCCAATGCCATGCTTACAGTACATAGTATATGCCGGCATCCCCTCCTGTGGTGCCGGATGGCCAAATTCCAAAGATTGTCTATCACTGCGGAATAATGCCCCTAAAGCAGGTAGACAATTTCCCAGGCATATCTCAAATTCTTGGTGTTATCTGGTCAATAATTGTGTCTGCAGATGCAATGCACCAAAATTCAAATTTTCATGGTTGAATTAAGAATCGGGTCATGACTCACCTGACCAAACCTAAGGAGGACCGATCGGTACTTCTAAGAATCTTACCTAAGTAATCTTACCTCGTGTATGGTGATTTCGGCAAATCTGTCCACCTCGACAAGTGGACCCTCGTCAAGATGCCGTCTCGGACCACAAGCTAATCATCCAGGGATCGGGTCTTGCAGTGCTGCTGAGGTGCAGCGTCTCATCCAGGGGCCCCTTTATGTCACACCGTCCGATCCCGGTCCGATAGCGTGCGTCAACCTTCAACAATCCGGCATCAATCTTGAGGGTCCCTATTCGGGTACCAACTGTGAAAACAGAAATAAAATATCGAGGCTGAGTACCCCAAAAGGAAATACACCGAACACGGGTTACAAAGGAACATACAAAGTACTTTATTTTATACTGAATCCAGTTACAAAAGCAGAGCAAAATCAGATAGCTATCGGCCCTCAGTACAACACAACAAACTCCAGTGTGGTTCAGTGTGTTCAGTGAGAGACGCTGTACATTAGAATGCATTCGATTTTTATACACATTGTGGGCACTATTTCCAGCCCTACTTCGGGTTAATATTCTACTTTATACATCACCAATCTAGGGTTTGTGCCAAGTCTCAAATAGCTGCATATAACTGGTTTGTCTTTAATACATGTATCAACAAGTGTATGCATTAACTGTGTATTCTAAAGTTTTCCATGCAGGCCTTCTTAAACATTAATACAATGTAGTTAAATAGATGTTCTTCGTTCAGTATTTGAATACATTGTCTCAACATTTGCTTGTGGATTAGCTTCATTGCACGAGTAATCCTTCTACACATAGGTCAACGAAGGACAAGGTCTCAGTTCATGACCTCAACAAGTGGCCTGCAGGCAAATTACACATTAGCTATGTACAGAGGTCAAGACGGCCATGTTGTATTCTGCAATGACATCGTCCACCATTTTAGCTCACAGGGTGACTTTTACACAACGAATCCTAAAATGGCGGTTTGACCTAAAAGGTCAGATTTAAGGTCAGGACCTTGCAACACAGATTTCCTTCGGAAGCGACATTCGAGCAGCTTGGCGTAGGCCAATATTAATATATTTATTACAACAGGAGGCACGATATACTTTCTATTCCGACAAGGTAACACCAGTAATCTGATATGCCTGAGAAATTGTCTGCCAGAAACAGAAAATCTTTGATATTTGGCCGACCGGCGCCATAGGAGGGGTCGCCGGCATGTCTATGAACTGTAAGAATGGCATTTGGTAGTAGAGTATTCGATAATATTTGGCACCGACAAACTAGACATGTTTCTGAAATTCAGTGGTCAGTCAATTGTAATTTAGGATTGCCCGAATGCTAGACCTACAGTATTTTCAATGCAATACAAAGTTAGAAAAGAGAAGTTATGTAGCAACCTGAGAATAAATCGAAGTATGCATGTCGTCATATGCTAAAATTCTGGAGAAAACCATAATTTATGAACAACAAAAACAGTCAGAGTTTGTTAGGGACATAGATAAGGTGCTTTGAAAACTCGGTGTATGAAGAATATATCTGTCTAAAAAATATTTTAATGTTTTAGATGAACTAATCTGATAAACTCCTAAATTAACGAAGGCCTAGTGCCACTGCACTACCTCCTTATGTACCTATTCCTGCTGTCTTCCCTCTTCCTGCTGTTGCTCCTTTTCCCATAGCGATTCCTGTTCTTCCTGTTTTCCTCCGTCACTAGTTATTGCTTTATTTTCTAGTGTTGTTTCTCTACCCGTACCTCCACCTTTTGTGACTGATACTGTTCCAGAGAGTTAGTCTTTTGTTGCTAGTAATAGTATTTCCACAGTTCTTTGTATAGGATGTGTCTACTCTCTTTCTTTCCCAAGCGGTTTTTGCTCCGCTTGTAGCCGATACAAGTTGTAACAAAAGATATGGTTTCCAAAGAGAAGAGAGAGAAAAAAACACGATTTGAATGCATGGGCTAAGCAATATATAGAGAAAAGCAAAGAAAAGTACTGTCTTAGTTAAAACCTTTTTTTTTTAGAAAGTATTCCCGATCAGAATGTCTTTATTAAGGGGATGGGGATACATTTAGTTGAAATCTGGAATGGATTGATGGATGCGGACGTCCCACAAGGGTCGAGGGATTTGAATGTTTTAGCCTAATCGAGGAATTCTGTGCAGAAAGTACATGGGCATGTCGAGAGGGTTTGAGTTAAGAAGGGAGTTAGAGCGGTGACAGAATGATGAAATAGATGGTGATAGTTTGGACGCCTTTTTATTGACAGAAAAAGTTTCTTCCTGCTCGTAAACCAAGGAGTGAAGAAATGCGAATTTGCATAAGGGATGCGCTTAGATGGATTTTTTGAATGTGTTGATGTCTCCCACAGAAGTATATGCTATGTATAGTCAGTATACTCCAGAAATGCCGAGGTACGTTTTGCAGGTAATGTAGAATACCGGAAGGATGAGTGTATAAAAATGCGATTTGTTGTACCGCAGAATCAACGTTTGTTTATAAGGGAGCCCCTTTTTGCACCTGATACTATTCCTATTACCTTTTCAGCGTTTTTATTGCATAACTAAATGTTCGTAGTGACCTACTTCTTAGTTGCCTGTGAGAGAGGTTCCTCCGACGTTTGTCCCTAAAGTCGAGGTTCCGGCTAATGCCGCAACAAGCGTTGCCGCCTATGATAGTGACGCACACCATGTATCATAGTTTGTTCACCTCACATTCCCAAGACAGGAAGTCAATACCATTACATATTAGGTAAAATCCAACAGGGTTCTATAAAGAAATAGAATCTGTTTTGCAGTTGTCAGTTTCCACTTTGCGTGATATAGATTTGTTGTTTCCTGCGCTCCTACCTGCTGACTTGTGGTATCGGATTAGGACGATAGACGGTTTAGCGAGGTTGGGTGACACATGGGATAGTTTGGTCAGACAAAATAGAGAAAGGAAAGTGTGAGAAACCTCCACAGGTGATACTGACTTTGTCTGATAGATTAGTGAAAGAAAAATAAAAAACCTTAATTCCCTGAGAGAAGGATAGTTTGGGACAAACTTACTGTTTGTATCGAAGGGAAATCTAAGGGTGCCACCGAATTCTCTAATCAATTTGAACAGGTATTTTTGGATTTTAGCGGATAGGATTTAAGCACCAAGTCTGGGAAAAGATTATTTTCGGACAAATTTGTGCGTGGATTGTTGCCTGATATCCAAGCACAAATTATGACTTCCGCAAGTGCTTGGCAAGCTAAATTGAAGTCCGAAGTGTTGCATGTGGCTCAGTATTCTGAGAACCGAGTCAATATGAGAAAGACAGGATTGAAAAGAAAAAGGAGATCTGAAAACTAAGGTATTGTTGCAACAGAGAGTTAGAGGGCCTAGAGGGGGTAGTACACAGTCTCGGGGACAGAATGTTCCACAGGGAAATGTGCCGTTGGGTCCAGTACATGCGAACCAATGTGCTTATTGCAGACGAGAGGGTCATTGGAGAGCACAATGCCCGATCCTCCAGCAGAAATCGAATAAAACAGATGGTGTCATGGGTAGACGACCCAGAGGCCGCCCTGGGGTGGGCGGTCTTGGTAGAAACCAGTTTGCTCAAAATTCCCAGCCCTTTTCGCAAGGTAACCAGCAATCTAATGTAGATAATAAAAATATTTTTGATAACACTCCTACTGTCTATTTTTCTGCGGATCTTCCCTTCGAAGTTATATTGTTCTGTTAGGTTAGCCCGAAGCAGGGTCTGGGACTGATGCCTGTTCCTGTTAATTAAAGATGTCGCTACTATGAGATAAAGGTGGGAAATAGGAAGCATCTATTTTCATAGATAGGGGGGCACAGAAGTGTTCCATTGATCATTCACGGGTTCCAGACATTTTACTGCAAGGGCAGAATAACGTTTTTTAGAATGTTCTACTACGCTAGTGGTTAGTTTGTTTTCTTTTCCGGTACTGGTTTTACTAGATCCATTTGCGGATTATTGGCTGTTCCTTTTGACAAACAAACTGTGGAGAGAATTTGTTGAGGTTGAATCTGTTGAAGGAATTTAAATGCGGTAATTCATTGTTCTTCGTATGGAGTGCGTTTGACAATTTCACCACAGCAATTTTCTACCTCACAGTTTCCGACTAAGACCTTTGCTGCCGGAATTTAGTGACGTTCCGGAGTGTGTATGGGCAATTGATGACAATGATGTTGGTATTTTACAAATTGATTCTGTTAAGATTGTTTTGAAACCTGGAGTTAAGCTTCCACAAATTCCATAGTATAAGATTTCTGTTGATGGTGTGTAAGCTTTGAAGAGTATAATTTCTGATTCTGTACATCGTGGAACGTTTGAGGAAATTGCAGAAAGTTTGTGCAATAGCCTGATTTTTCCAGAGTACTAGAAAACGGGACAATGCGATTCTATTTCCGTTTCATTTTTTATTTACGTACCGTCAATGAGATTGTAGCTCTGCAAATTCAAATTTGCCTGATGTATCAATGATACCGACAAAGATTTCAACTTTTTGCTACTCCTTTTAATATTGTGGATCTTAAGAAATGTCTTCTTTAGCATTCTCATATACATGGATAGTAGATATTTGTTTGCGTTCACCCTAGGGGGACGCTCGTTCACATTCTCCCGTCCACCATAAGGGTACACGGAGAGTCTGAGCATATATAGTAGGGCTTTGAAAGGGCAGTTCGATACATTTGAGTTGCATTTCGTTTGTACATTTTTTGTAGTATATTGACGACCTTCTCTTAGCTACAGACTTGGAATGTGTTTGCAAAGAGAGTACTGTGTTAGTACATATTCATCTAGTAGAACATAAACATAAAGCTTCATTTGGAAAATGAAGTACTATTGACAGGAGGTCAAAGGAGGGAACAAGATTGAAGAAGATTGATGACGCCTGAATGAATTAAAACATTAAAGTATAAGAAGCATTTCTAGCATGTCTGTCCCAAATACACAGAAAGAAATTAGAGTTTTGATAGGAATGGCTTCTTACTGTAGATAGTGGGTCCCAAAACCAATGTTGGCATTTACAGAAAAGGGCACTTCTTTGTCGTTGCCGTAGAACTTGGTACACCAGAAAGCTTTTTGATCTGCTCAAGACTGCACTGTATTCAGTACTAGTTTTGGTCACACCAAAGTATGATAAGGCATTTGTGTTGTATGTGCATGAATGTGATGAATGTGCTTTGGCTGTGCTAATACAGGAGTATGGAGGGGGAGAGAATAGACTGTGCGGTAATGTTTTTCCTCCATACTTGATCCTGTTGCATGCGCTTTTGCTGTGATATCTGAGAGCTGTCGCTGCTGCTGCTGCGTTTGTGAAGCAGACTGAGGGAATGGTTCTAGGCCATATTTTTAATTGGCATGACACCTCACTCTGTAGACGTTCTATGAGATAGAGTGGAAAAAAAACGCAACACCTTACTTCCGCACGATCAACAAAATATGAACTGATCTTATTTATTTTAAAATTTGAAGGTGTTGCTTATTAAATTTGGCTGAACTGATTCCTCTTCCGCAAGATATCACTTGCGGTAATGAAATGTTACATGACTGCCTTTTATACCGCAGAAAAATAAATGAAAGGTGGGATTGACTTAAAAGATGCACTTTTGAACAATCTACAAGGGGAGCTGTTTTTCGATGGCTCCTGTTTTAAAAACTTTCGGCTGGTGCCTCCACTATTTCTTATGCCATTACTATACTAAGCAAAATTATGGAAACCAGGAGAACCTTTTTGCATAACTTTGCGCAGGCCGCAGAGATTATTGCAGTCACTGTCTGATGTGATTAGTGGGGTATCAGCAATATCAATGTCCACCTCCCCTTCCTCCTCACCTGTTTCTTCCGAGGAGAACTCACGCCACAGGAGCTTCTTCTTTGACTTCTTTTTCTTTGAGAAGAGAAACGGTCTTCCGTGGTAAGAAGCCACCCTGATTCCCTGTTAAACAGGGAAGCAGTTAACCCCTTCCCGCAGAGACCAATCAGAGAGGAAAAAAAGCAGCCGCTTAAAAAAACCTCTCAGTGTAAGTTGTTGCGGCGTATGGCTGACAGTCTTGAATAGTCCAGATATCGAAGGGAGGTGATCCGGAGCGGGCGTCCTGAATGGTAAGTGGAGTGTTGTTGCTGCTGAGAGCCGAACTCAGGTAAGGTGAACATAGAAGATGTAGCTTGGCGGGAGGTAGAATCCAGGAAAGTCGCTGCAGCAGGAGTATGGAAGCAGAGGAGGACTCCGGAGGGCTGAAAACAGCAGCCCGAGGAAAAGGTAAGAAAAGGGAAAGAAAAAAAGAAATGAACACAGAAAGAGGGAGAGCAAAGCACAGAGCGGCGGAACTGCGAATAGAGGCAATCGAAGAGAAATAAAGAGAAAAAGAAAGGCGAAGGGGAAAAGCAGGGAGAGGGAGCAAGTAGCGAAATACTCGCAAAACAAAGAAGAGCACGACGGGGAAAAAAGAAATGGAGGCAGGCAAGTAGAAAAATGAAGCGTACGAGCAAGTGGGAGCAAAGCAATATAGCAGTAAACAAATGCTGCAACGCACTGAGCCGGAAGAGAGGGCGGAGCTAAATACAGAAACGAAAGGGACAGAACGAAAAGACTAGACCGCATACCCAGGAAGTGAGGAAACCAATACGGAACAACCTAATGGTGCCGCCACCGCCAAGCATTCCAAAGCCGCCAGTGGCGTCTGTGAGTCGGCGGCATGACAGTATGCCCCCTCCCAAGAGACACCCCCCCCCGGCTTGCCAGGAAACAAACGATGGAATCTCTGAACCAATGCTGGAGCATGTACATGAGAAACAGGCTCCCAGGATTCTTAAGAATGGGGAAAGCCCTTCCAATGGATCAGGTATTCTAACCTGCCCCGTGGATAACGGGAGTCATGGTTGGAAGCCACCTCATACTCCTCAGGACGGATAGCAGTTGCCATGCGGTCACAGGGTAAAGGGCGCTGATAAGGATCCTCTTTCAATTCCTTCAAAAGAGAGGAGTGAAACACAGGGTGAAGGCGGTGCATGTGTTTGGGTAGTAGCAGGTGGAACGCCACAGGGTTAATTTTGCAAAGGATAGGAAAGGGACCCAGGTATCGGGGTGATAGCTTAGAAGGATGAAGCCAGCGAGGAAGGAACTTGGTCGATAACCATACTTTAGTACCTCTCTGCCAATTAGGAGAAGGTAGGCGTTTGAGATTGCACTGGGAGTGGTAGCAAAGACTACTAGCCTGTAGACTTTCAATGGCAGTCTTATGCACTTCTGAGATGCTGGCCAACAAATGATCAACAGACGGAGTAACAGACGGGGGAAAGGACAGAGAAGGAATGAAGCTGGGATGAAAACCATAGGAACAAAAGAAAGGACTGAGGCCAGTGGTGCTATGAACAGAGTTGTTGTAGGCGAATTCAGCGGTGGGAAGCAGGCTTGCCAAATTGTCTTGCTGACTATTACTGAAGCACCGGAGGTATTGTTCAAGGGTGGCGTTGGTTCCCTCTGTCTGCCCATTGGTCTGCGGATGAAAACCAGATGACAAGGCACGCTCTATACCCAACCTTTCACATAGTTCTTTCCAAAAACGGGAAGTATATTATGGGCCTCTGTCCGAGATTATTTTATCCGGAGTGCCATGTAAGCAAAAGATATCTCTGGAAAATACCGCCGCCATCTCTACTGCGGTAGGTGAACCAGCTAGAGGCGAGAAGTGAGCCATTTTGGTGAAACAATCGATGGTAACCATAATACAAGAGCATCCTTCTGAAGGCGGCAGATCCACAAACAAATCGGTTGATATTAGGCTCCAAGGTCTCTTGGGCGCTTCTTCCTGCTGGAGAAATCTGATAGATTTCTGAGTATTGTGCTTTGACCGACAGCATACCGGACAGGAATGTACATATGTGGTAACGTCCTTGGTCATACTGGGCCACCAGAATTTACGTCGTAGCAGATCCAAAGTGTTCTTCACCCCCCTGTGTCCTGCCACTGGATCATCATGGCACCATCTCAATGCCGTTAGACGGGTCTGGATGTCGGGCAAAAATAAACGTTGTTTACAGAAGCAAAGTCCATCCCGAATTTGTATACCCTCAGTGCGAGGAGTAGAAGGAGGGATGCAAGAAGACTGTGTGGCTTTGCGGACATTGTCAAAAAAGAGTCTATGGAACCAATGACCTTGACATCAGGGAGCATGACACTGAGATGTTCTCTCTGGGTGACTCCTGGGTACGGTCTTCTTGAGAGGGAATCTGCCAGAATGTTCTTAGTGCCCAGTAAGTAGGTTAAAAAGAGATCAAATTGAGTAAAGAAATGGGCCCACCGGGCCTGGCGAGAATTCACACATTCCATGTTCTGTAAGATCTTGAGGTTTTTATGATCGGTTCTTAATTCGAAAGGATGGTTAGCACCTTCTAAAAGGTGACGCCATTCCTTGCAGGCGGATTTCATGGCCAACAGTTCTTTTTCTATGACGGAAGAGTGTGTCTGACTGTCATTCAAGGTTTTAGACATGTAAGCCATGGGGTATTCCAAACCCTCATGTTCCTGAAGGAGAGCTGCACCTAGGGCTGCAGCTGAGGCGTCTGTTTCTACGATAAACCTCAGTCTCTGGTCTGGTTGACGAAGGACCGGGGCGGAACAGAAATCCTCTTTCAGTTGCTGAAAAGCTTGATTGGCCTCAGAAGTCCATACAAATGGCATAGAAGACTTCTTAAGCAACCTGGTGATGGGTAGTACTCTGTCGGAGAAGCCTAAAATGAATTTGCGATAAAAATTTGCACGGCCTAGAAATCTTTGAACCTCCTTGATGGAGCCAGGAGTGGGCCAATGCAGTATGGCATCTATCTTTACGGGATCCATCCGAATGCCCTCTGAAGAAAGTATAAATCCGAGGTAAGGAACTTCAAAAACCTGGAAGACACACTTTTCTGCATTAGCCTTGAGATGATTGTCTTGTAATCTCTTGAGGACCTGATGGAGATGAGTGGTGTGGAGTTGGGTGTCTTTAGAAAAAAACAGAATGTCATCTAGGTAGACGATGGTAAGGTGGAACAGAAGATCAGAGAAAGTGCGATCCATGAAGCGCTGGAAGACCGATGGCACATTGACCAGACCAAAAGGAATAACGCGATACTCATAGTGCCTGAAGGGTGTTCGGAAAGCGGTTTTCCACTCATCTCCGGAGCGTATCCCTAGAAGGTGGTAGGCTCTTCTGAGATCAATTTTAGAAAACACCTTGGCTCCTTGCACCGCTTCCAGTATATCCTTGATAAGGGGCATGGGATAACGATCCCTTATGGTTACTTGGTTAAGGCCCCTATAGTCTATACAAGGCCGGAGTTCACTAGACCCCTTCTTTGGGACGAAGAACAGCGAGACTCCAGCTGGGGAGTGAGAGTGTTGAATAAGACCATGATGTAAATTCGAGTCGAGATACTCCTTTAGCGCCTCCTTCTCCTTAAGGGATAACGAAAACATGCGCCCAAAGGGAACTACGGCATCGGGCAGTAGATTGATGGTGCAGTCCTCTGGCCGGTTCTGAAACACCTCCTGATACTGCACAAACTCTTTAGGTATGCTGTTAACCTTCAACACATCCCTTCTTAAAGATGGTTCAGGAAGAGTGAGGACTGTGGCATGGTGGGCTTGTGAAGAACAGGTCTGGCGACAGTACTCAGAGGTGAAGGATAGCTGATTCTTCTTCCAATCGATGGTAGGGTTGTGCTTCCGCAGCCAAGAAACCCCCAAGATCACTGGAAAGTGCGCAGCTCTGATCAGAGCGAATTGAATGGTTTCGGTGTGATGGAGTATCTTCATCACCATTGGGGAAGTGGTGTGAGTGATGAGGCCGGAATTTAGGGGTTTGCCGTCGACACCCTCCACCTTTTGGTCTTCTTCTTTCTCCAAATGGCTAATGCCGGTCTTGTTGGCCCAGACGACATCCATGAAGCATCCTGCGGCCCCACAGTCTAGTAGGGCTAGGACTTCAAAGGTCTGTTGGCAAAGACGTAATTGGATTCCTACTACCATGAGACGGTTGTCCTCGGTAGAGTTAGTGGGAGTTATAGATACAGACACAAAGGGACCAGGAAATCCCCCTCGGTAACTTGTCCCTACTAGATCCAAGGCGTGGCGTTTCCCGATCTTCGAGGAGGTACATCAGGACAATCCCTCAATATGTGTTGGTTCGATCCACAGTACATGCACAGGTTGTTGACCCTTCGTCGTCTCCGTTCTTCCGATGTAAGTGGTCCTCGAGTAGTGCCAATCTGCATTGGTTCTTCCTTACTCAAACAGGCGGGAGTGGATGTGGATGGGCTAGGTTCAGTCAAGGGAGGGAAACCACGATGTTTCCGACGCTCCGAACGCCTTTCGGATAAACGGAAATCCAGCTGAAGAACAGTTGAAAAAAGCTTGGAAAGTGTGGTGGGTCTAGGAACTCTTGCTAACTTGTCCTTCAGGTCTTCTCTCAGGCCCCGATGAAAAACAGCACATTGAGCGTTTTCTTGTCAGCCTGCATCAGCTGCCACCCGCTTAAAGCGGGATATGTATGACAATAGGTCCGAGTTGCCCTGACGAATGTCCAACAACTGTTCGCTGGCTACCACTGCCGTTTCCTGCCTTTCAAAGGCCAACTTGAACTGAGCCGTGAATCCGGAATAGTCTTGTAGTAAAGGACTGGCACTTGTCACCAGTGGTGTAGCCCAAGATAAGGCGTTCCCTGTTAGGGTAGACACAAGAAAACCTATGCGGGCTTGATCAGATGCATAGGTCTGAGACCTAAATGTAAAATGAATGATACAAGCCTCCCTGAACTCCTTGAGTTTGTGTGGAGAACCATCATATTTGCCGCAGGATAAGGACATTGGAGGAAGGTCACTTCGGGACGGCTCAAAGCGGTCTACCCTCTGCCTTTGAGCCGCATTTTCGGGTTTGATGGCCTGCAGTTCCTGTGTCATGTTATGCACAGCGGAAAGAAGCTCCTGCACTTGTTCAGGAGTAGCCTATGCTATATCCTTTTGGCGTTGCAAACTGTCACTATCTGATGTGATTAGTGGGGTATCAGCAATATCAATGTCCACCTCCCCTTCCTCCTCACCTGTTTCTTCCAAGGAGAACTCACGCTGCAGGAGCTTCTTCTTTGACTTGTTTTTCTTTGAGAAGAGAAACGGTCTTCCGCAGTAAGAACCCACCCTGATTCCCTGCTAAACAGGGAAGCAGTTGACCCCCTTCCCACAGAGACCAATCAGAGAGCAAAAAAAGCAGCCGCTTAAAAAAAAACCTCTCAGTGTACGTTGTTGCAGTGTATGGCTGACAGTCTTGAATAGTCCAGATATAGAAGGGAGGTGATCCGGAGCGGGCGTCCTGAATGGTAAGTGGAGTGTTGTTGCTGCAGAGAGCCGAACTCAGGTAAGGTGAACATAGAAGATGTAGCTTGGCGGGAGGTAGAATCCAGGAAAGTCGCTGCAGCAGGAATATGGCAGCAGAGGAGGACTCCGGAGGGCTGAGAACAGCAGCCCGAGGAAAAGGTAAGAAAAGGGAAAGGAAAAAAGAAATGAACGCAGAAGGAGGGAGGGCGAAGCACAGAGCAGCGGAACTGCGAAGAGAGGCAAGCAAAGAGAAAGAGAGAGATAAAGAAAGGCGAAGGGGAAAAGCAGGTAGAGGGAACAACTAGCGAAATACTTGCAAAACAAAGAAGAGCAAGACGGGGAAAAAAGAAACGGAGGCAGGCAAGTATAAAAATGAAGCGTACGAGCAAGTGGGAGCAAAGCAACAGAGCAGTAAACAAAGTTGCAATGCACTGAGCCGGAAGAGAGGGCGGAGCTAAATACAGAAACGAAAGGGACAGAACGAAAAGGCTAGACCGCACACCCAGGAAGTGAGGAAGCCAATACGGAACAACCTAATGGCGGTGCCACCGCCAACCGTTCCAAAGCCGCCAGCGGCATCTGTGAGTCGGCAGCATGACAATTGCACCAATTTAAGCTTGTGAACTTTTAGAAAGTTTTACAGTGAATATATTTACAGATAACTGACATACCTTTTGGGGTGGTTCATAACTTGGGGTTGACAGAGGGTAGAACAAGGTTTCTTGACCTTACACGTAAAATAGGAAAAATAAAAATAAAAATCTAACATGGTACAGCGATAATTCAGCTATCCTCAGCACTTGCGCTTCCTACCCAATTAGTAATCGTGATGTGCATCACACATTACAAGATAGTAGATGATGTAGGGAGAGGAAACACCCTTTCTCTGACAGGATAGCTGAACAGACTTCTATTTGATTTACATTTAGAAACGTATGGCAGGAAAGAAAACATAAATACATGTATAGTAGATGAAGAGATTGTTTGGCAAGGAATATTCAAGCTGATGCCACTTCAAGAGAATTTTAGATACTGGGCTATTGGTTTTAGTGAGTTTGGATGGGCAAAGGTGTTGGGTAGGTAGTGAAAAGGGAAGTAGGACACTAGCCAATACAAATATCACTTCCATGATCACAATAGCTCATGGCCCCATTTACACATGTGTTAGAAATAGCCGTAAAAATATTAAAATCCTATCTGGGTAAATGCAAGACATCTCAGTAATTCGAGGTAATTGGACACTAACTTATGGCTCTATTTTTTATATGGACGACCCCACAGATTAGAACTAGAATCCCCCTGAATGAAACCATGGAAGGGAGGTGAGTTAATATTTGAAGTATGCCAAAAACCTAGAATGTGTGGAGTATTTGCTTCTTACTAAATGCTGTGACCTGTTAATTTAAAATGTGTATTTGATTTATCAACAGGTGCGAGAAGCCCTCCCAGTTAAGTACGAGGGGCCAGGTCACAGAATTCGACCAGGTAGATGGATGCTCCCGAAGTCATTTAAGAGAGCATCCAGTCTCGCACCACTCAAAGAGGACCACTCCAGGTCCTGGTTGGCCACACAGGCAGCGGTACGAGTAGATGGGAAAAAGGATATCGGATTGATAAACACCAGGAAAATGCCTTGCTCCTTTTCCGGGTGACGGAGAAGAAAAATAAAAAGAAGAAAAACTACTTGCCCTGTTTTCTAAGGATCAAGCAAACTTGAATGACATCAAGGATGCGTTGGGGAAACTTCCTGAGCTTGTGGGGCCTCGGGAGACAGCTGCTTTGTCTTTGAAATCCTCTTGAGCAATCTTTCCCCTGTTTTCATGACATCCATCAGGAAGCAATGACGCACTGTTCGCAGATCACACGGTACCAGGAGTCACAAGGTACAATCTGTGTCCACAGAGCTAGACTTACTGCACAGTTCGTCTGTGCCCACAGGGAAGTAACCACAGAGCTTGTCCTTTGCCTCTCCTTTTTGCATTGAAGGAAAAGTAGGTGGCTGGGGACTGGGAAAGATTAAGAAATCACGTGATCCGGAGATCACCATCAAACGGACTACAGTGTTTTTTTGCAATAACTTTTCAGGGAAGAGCTGTGAGGAACAATCCTGTCGTTATCTCTACTCATACGCAGCAATTGCTTGATTGTGTGGCTAGCAAGGACATTGGACGATCTAATACATAGCCCGCAAGGACGTATTGTTTTCTTACAATTGTGTTAACCAGTCTTACAGTATTGATTGCTTTTAGGTTTTGATATATTGAAAGGGGGTGCAACCATTCGAAATTTTAATATCCGTTGGTAAATGTTTCTATTATGGCTTCTTCTTTCATGCATCTGCATACTCTATCCACTAGGGATTCTCAACACAGACGGGGTTATTATAACAAGACACCTCTGTTTATTATGAATGTAAGTCACATAATTTTGACTAGAACTAATTAATGGATATGTTTGCCTTTGTTATGATAGGTGGAAGAGGATGAGGCAGATATATCAATCCTTTGCTTTAAAAACTACTGTATGCAACGCTTCTCTGAGGGCATTATTCTTCAGTTATGTGATCTCTCTAGTCACTAAATCCTTTTTTCGGAGGTGACATCTGTAGGCAACCAGGATGCCACGTCCCCTTCTCTGCGCTATTAATCACAGCCCTTATTCTGTTTCCTTCTACATACAGAGAGATGGTCCTCAGCCAGTCAGTACTTTTAAGGGTTGTACCAATCCTGTGAAATTGATTAGTGGGAACGGACCTCCGTATGTATATGATTCCGTTATTTCATTTTTTGGCAATGAAAATATCACTGTTGAAGATCCAATGGTAAAACAACGTGTCTGATGAATATGATTTAGGATGTATAGACATTGAGAGGTGGAGTTACTCATAAAGCGACTAGTTTTTAGTTAGCACTTGTCTTAGGCCAAAAGGAGGGTTTGTTAAACGGAAATCATATTATGCCTCTTTTTGATTTATATTGGCCTAAGCCTAGTCGCTCTATGAAGAAAACCACGTTGCAAAGTTCTGATTTCTGATCGGCTTCGCCGCCATTTTATAATCATCTGCCATTTTGATTTCTGTTTATATGATTCTCTGTTCTAAAATGGTGGACTGTGTTTCTAACTTGCAACCAAGCCTCCCGACCTTAGCTTTCTGTTAATGGTTAGACTGTCCGTGGGCTGACTGTTTAGACTAGGTAAAAGAGACCTTGTGCTACGAATGAACTGTCGTCTCAGTATTGTCTACGTTAACAAGCCTCATCCAAGAATACACATCGGCGACAATGAAATCTAAACGCCAAGTGTGGATACAGGCTGAACTACATTGTGTTGGGATATAGACTAAGGCTTACTGTGGGATCCGAGAATATACATCGCCATTGTAACTTGATGGAAATGCACACTTATGTAATCCTTCTGCATATTATTGTATCAGCTGTATGTGAACTCGGCACAACTCTAGACCGCAGATTATTAACACGAAGAGGGGCTAGATAATATTATTCAGAAATGTATAAAAACACGAATGTTTTGATGTCCAGCACTCTCTCTCCTCTCTTTGACGGGCTGGTACTCATTATGGGGTGTTGAGAGCCAGATAGCTATCTTTTCCTTTGTAAACTGTACAGTAGAATAAAGATCTGTGAATCTTTATAGCCTGTGTTTGGTGTATTTCATTTGTGGTACTCAGCCTCGATATTTCTTTGTTTTTACATCTCGTCTCGAGACACCAACGTTCTTGTATCTCCTGAATATATTGAAGTGGGTCTTCGTCTTCACGCATTTGTGTGCCATAATTGTGCTTATGTCTGATGTGTCTGGGTACTGTACCCTCAGAGCCTGCCATACAGCTGCTCTGCAGTTATGAAATGGTGCACCATTGTGTGCCTTGTTCTGTGCTGTCACTCCAGGAATGGCTGAGAGTGTGCCCTTCATGTCGCCCACTGCCAGTGTTGTCCCTGCCATTAATTGTTCTAACTCATATATCCATTTCCCTTCTCCTGCAATCAATGAGGAAAACATGCACCTCATATTATCGTTGTCCCTCTGTTGCCAAGGTATATATTGTGGTTGTCCGCCACCCTTCTCTAGCAATGGAAATTGTGTCAACTGTATTCCCCTGTCGTGCTTCCCTACATCTTTGGTTGCTGTAAATGCTCTCACCATACTCTCTCTTTTTTGTCCTGGTAAGGCTCTTAGTCTCTGTGCATATGGAGTAAATGTGTCTGCGCTATGCAATCTATTTTTGGGATACTCATGGCGCCCTTCGGGTTCTACATTACTTTTCTCAGTCTCTTCCTCTCCACCCTAAACTGTCTCCCTTTCGGGGCTTGCTTCCCTCAATGGGCGGCTAAGACTCCCCTGTTCATCATCGTCACTTTCCTCTTGGTCCTCATCTGACTTTATGGTTCCGATTCTGTCGACGCTGTCCTCTTGTCCTTTGTCTTCAAAACTAAGTCTCCTTAACATGTGTTTTCCCTGTTGTTTCCACATTACTCTGCCCACTGAGTTGCTCTCCCCTCTCAATGGAGACCCTGCTATACTGCTACTTGTTTTCAGCCCAAAGGTGCTATCCCTCATGCTCCTATACAGCGTCCCTATTCTCCTTTGTATCCCTCTTTCTCATTGTCATTTGAACGTATTGGTCCTGTCAAGATCTCTGCGACCTCCTTGAGGTGTCTCTCTCTACTTCTATCTCTTTCCCGTTCCTGTCTCCTTTCCCTCTCCTCTTCTTCTTTTCATCAATGCTCTTTAACAAGTCTTTCAATTTTTAACTTCCTCTTCCCTTTCTTCACTTGCATTTACCTCTCACTTTCTTCCTCTGACATTCTTATTGCCTTTTCCTCTATCTCCTTCTGTTGTTTCCTTTTTCTCCTATTTCCTTTTCTTCTCCCTTCTCTTTTTCCCTTTCCAGTCCCTCTTGTTCCTCTTTCTCTTCCCTCTCTTTTCTCTCCACTTCCTTCATTATCTCTGCCCATTCTCTGCCCTCTTCTCTCTCTTTGCACTTCTGAACTTCCTCTTCCGTACTTCGGCTGTATTCCTTCGTCCAATTTCAGCATTATCTGTCCCCTACCCTCTCATCTGGCAGGACTGTCACCTTCGTTATCCCATAACATCCCAATATCCCTTTGTCGTCATCCCTCAGTCTCACTTGCAGATTGCTGCACTCCTTTTGTTCGTCATTTATAGTCTCTATTCTCTTGGTTGGCTGGTTCGCGCCACTAAGCATGTCTTTGCTGCTACACATGGTGGGTGGTGCTTAAATGGGTTTGGTATATCCTGCTGCTGCTTTTAATTCCTTCAATGGGTAAAATCCCTGACTTTCTGTTGTGGGGTCTGGGGTTTGAGGAGGGGGAGGAGGAGCCATGGGCGCTTCGCCCCCCACATCGCTCTGGTTCAACATCCACTCTTTCTTGGGTGGATCCTCTTTCCCATCCTGAAACATTTTCCATAGCTCCAGTATAGCTAATCTGTTATTCAAGTTCTTCCCTTTATAGGCAGCATGTAAATAAATACACGGTCATGTATTGCAGGACATATTTGGAAAGAGTGCCCTCTCAGGGCCATGGTTTTGCCATTTTGTCCTGTGTATCACAATTCCATTCCACGCTATACCTGCATATTTTGTCTTGATACCATGGACTTGCACAAATGTTTAAGGGGTGTATCCCAATGGCGGCATGTCACTTTCTGACTGCTGATACTTACTTCACCTCAAGTCAGGATTTTTGACACGTTTGAACACTTTTACAATTTATATATTTCACAATTGTTGTCAGTTGACAATTAAGTTCTTGAAAAACCGTAACAATTCTCAAAACGTTCCAGCAGCCTCTCTGACCCACTCCCGTCAACAAGAGCATGCTCCACTCACCGCCCTCGCTGTCTTCTCTGCCCTTAAAGACCAAGCCACAATTCCTTCACATGCTCTTCGAGCCCAGCCCAAATGGCATACCACTCTTTCGTAATCTAGACATCACCTTATCAAGTTAAAAACCATCGTCTTCAATTTCCAAATAGCTTGCTTTTTCTTCTTTTCTCTTTCTCAATGCACCATGCCCTATTCAACTGATTTATATGTGATGTCACAAGCTTAAGGCAAATAATCCCAATACTTTGAGCGCACTCTCAAGTGTTACAACATCCTAAAATACAACACAAATGACATAAAACATGGCGTCTTCCTGCCTTTCAAATCACAGGAAATACCAAAAGGATGTGATTCTTCTTCTATACCGCCACATATAGGAATGCATCTCCATGAGATAAACTTAGAAACCACCTTCTGCGAACTAAGCAAGCTACGCTAGCGCATAGACACAGTGATCCATACATAAGTCATCCGTAAACACACCTGACTGTCTTTTTTTTGTCCTTTGTCTTTTTCATCCGCAAACTAAGCTAGTGCCTAGAAACAGGGAGCCTTCGCAATAACACAAAACAAATGACAAACAAAATGTCCTTTACCCAATATTAGTAGAATGGTTGAGTCCATACTTACACTCCACTGATCCGCTGAAGCTATCGGGCACCGACTATCCCACATTCTGCCAATCTGCCGTCAGGCCTGCTTAGCGTCCGACAGGGAGCAGGCAGGAATTTCTCCAAGGCGGCTACTGATGACCCTCTGAACATCCACGTGTGGCTTTCACTCGTCCTCGTGGGTCGCAACACATCCTTTCGCGCAATATCCTCCTATCGCTCTTGCGCTCCAGGTGCCTTTGGTCCGGTTTTGTTAAACTGTGACATCACAAAATGAGGGTGCTTCCAAAAACCTAAAGGGGGAAGGGATTGGTTAGTGAGGTGAACTACATATATATTCTATAATGGGTTAGTGCGGTTATTGGCCAAGCCATATATGGAGCCGACCTCCATGTGTTGTGAATACAAAGTTACAGGTTAACTGCAGATGGCCGGTGCAACATAATGTAAGCTTAGCTTGGATGGTGGTTGGGATCTCCTAGGCCTTGAGACAGAACATTCGGCTTTGAACCTGTATTACTTTTGCATCCACTTGCCTTTGGTTTGATGGCCTTCTCCGTCTGGCTCAAATTAATAAGCACTGTCTGGTAGATTCAGTTTACATGTGTAGGGACCACGAAGTGGAATTCTCCTGCTTGTAATTATGAGGCTTTTTGGCTTGTCTTCCCTGCAGCTTTCCTATCTCTTCTGTTATCTTAAAACCTTCCTTCGCTCAGTGTCATTGGCCAGCATGTGCACAGTAGGCGCACAGTGAACGCGATGCAAGCCTGGTCTGCATGCTTCAGCAAAATCAGCTGAATGCATGTCTGTGTTCGTGAGTTTGTCCTGCTATTCCCATTCACCGCGATGTACCTATGGCTGCCATCTTTATTCGCATGACCACCTATATTAGTTGCGGTTAAGCGTCAGCCAAGCAGCCCATATGTATTTGTATGCGTCTTGCGGTTTCCGCGTAGCAAAAGGTACGCGTGTGTCAGTCCTCTAACTATGTGAGCCATAAGCATTTTCTTTGTGTCTAAGAGAAATCCAGTCTATATGTCTGCGTAACTTCGTGCAGGGATGTCTATGTGCTTCATGTCTAACGTATCAATGTCATGATGTCAGTCGTGACATCATCAGCGTTCTTCGAGTTTGCAGTCAGTCAACTTGTTCAATTGATGACAGCTGTATCTCTTCAATACTGTCATCTGGGTATGTTCTGAATGGTTATCTGAGTGAGTAGTGCTTCTCACGCCTGCAATACATGAATAATGGGGAGGAAGGGCCCGGAAGCGATGTACATCTCTTGTTTCTCTGTCGCCGGGCTGAGAGTGGGATGGGTGTAATGAGGGCCATGTTTGGGTCTCTCTCTTCACAGTACATTCCTCCTTTAAGTCTGTGGTCTTCAAACTGGGGGGCCCGAAGGATGCCCAGAGGGGCCAGACTCTTTTAAAAGGGATTAAGGTGACTGTTTTTGATATAAAACAAGGATTAAGGTGACTACTTTTAATAGAAAACATAAGCACTGGAACATCTGGTTATCCTTTAAAGAGTCTGGACAACCTTTGGGCCGCCTAGGTGGGGGTGGCTGTGGCAACCTCTAGGTGGGGAGACCCAGAAGCAATCATTTTTACTCAAGGGGGCTCGGTATGAATCAGTTTGAAGATCACTGCTCTAAGTGCATACAATTTTCAGAAAATTGGCTGCATTGTGGCACCTGCAGTGACAGAGGGTGTCGCAAGTTTGTGGCTTTCCACATCCTGTGCAATAGATCCGGCTTGCAAGGCATATTGATGCCTTAGGCCTGCACAGTCAAGTGATTAAACAAAAAATGAATTTACTTGTTTTCCCTGTTCCTGCTGGTGTAATGTTTCATCGAAGCCAAACTCTCTGTTATTCCTCTAAGGTTTCTTGTGCAATCGGGGCACACTGAGTGTTGAATTTGTATCCTGATTTGTGCAATTATTGAGAGGGTGATTTGGAAAGTGAAATATTCGTCTGGTGTTATCATTACTGAACAAGCTCCAAATCTGGGACCTTTTTGACTCTGTCGCAGGATGTCCGAAAAGTCTCAAATAGTTTGATAAGAGATCACACATATCCAAAAAGACTGGAAATATGAACATGTCTTGTCTGCCGTTGCTTCTAGATCTTAAACTCTGGGACATCCAGACTTTAAACAAAAGTCTTGCATTTTCCTGCAAAACTTTCTTGGCTCCCGTGAATCGTTTCCCCGATTGGGGTTTTAGGCTTTTTCCAGAGAAATTCCCACCTCTTTCCAGCAAATGTTTTTAGTTTTTTGTCAATAGCAATTTGGCCAAAGTGATTTTATTTGTATCTGCCAGATCTATAGTTCTGATTAGCTGGTTCATAAGGGCTACCAGGTACCGCTCCAGGGGGAAGCCTTTTAGATTCCGGATAGTTTAGTGACGTAAGCCCTTGATGCGGGGAAGTGTGTCCCACCTGCAGGACAGAGATTTGAATCCCTATTGGGCTGAGTTACCCTGTCATCCTTCTGGAGAGGATAACCTGAATATCATTAAAGTGGGCAATAGTAACAGCTATTATTTATAGTTCAAAAATACAACATCAAGCAATTGCCTTTTAGCCATTAAGCTATGATCTTTGAGAAGAAATTTGCTTCAACTTCGGATGGCGTGACTCAGATTTCTTTGGTTATTTATCTAAACTTTTCTTTGAATAAATACACATAAATGCATATGGTTCTTTAATAACGTATTATACCCCAAGGAAAATCGACTTAGCTGCACACATACGCGTCCTACACAGGCCTAATGCCGCCAGAATGCAGTGCCAGAGACCAACCACCAGACTGCACACATTCATCTCATCTCTCAATACCACCGCACCTAATGTTAGGATGCAGCTACCATCAGGCAATCGCATCAGCAGCTCACATATTGGGTGCACCCAAGCACTCTTTGCTACCCTACTCTCTCGACTGACCTGGACTACGGTCCCCAAGGGCGCTCAACCCACAAGTGCTTTGAGATCATACCAATGATATATAGAGTGCTATATAAATGCCAAATAACATAACATTTAATATTGGATTTCATTCAATTTGGAGGCCATCGAGACATACTGCTCTGCTATGTTTGATTCTGCTTTTAATGTTTTCTATATTTTCTTTCTCCGACATCTGAAGTCTAGGAAATTTGATTATTTTCAAGAATACTCCACTGGACTATTGTTGGTGTAGTCCCCACACTCTTCATACCAGGGGTCTCCAGCCTTTGGCTCTCCTGATGTTTTGGACTACATCTCCCATCAGCCGTCGCTAGTATGGTGAGGAGTCATGGTTGCCGCAGGTTGCAGACTACTGACTTATACTATATGCTGTGCAATGCGGTCACAAAACCTTCTCTTGGCCGCGCAGAAGAGCTACGAGTCGCATCGGTGGTGTTGCTAGGTCTGGAAAAAGTCTGGGGCTACGCTAATGTCGAGACTGTCAGGACTCGGGGCTAGTTAGCCTTTTGCTAGTAGCCCCTGAGCTTCTATCCGTTACTACAATCAAATGATCAGGGGCTATAGCCCCCTAAACCCCACCCTATCAACACCTCTGAGTCTCATTGCATTGAGAGTCATAGATTTGATTGAGAGAGCTGTGTGACAGCATCACCTCTCTCCACACTGTGAGTGTTGTCGCGCTCGGCTCTTGCCTCCTGTGCAGGTGCTGTCACCACCTTCTCTTTCCCCGCAGGGGATCACCCCCACCCCTTGCGGGTGTTCAAAGTGTGCATTAGCGCCAGGATCGGACTGGGCTGTAAAATTGTCTCAGGCACCAATGAAAAAGTGACCCACAGTTGTAAATGGCTATTCATTCCTTCAGGGACACTGTTTGAAGAGTAACACAGGGGGAGTTGTTTCATAAAGTGTGATGCAAATTGTGCATTTTAAAGACTATTCATTCAGCAACACCTGGTCAAAACTACTAGCCGCTCAGTGAATTAACTCATCAAACTGGCCCAAATCGGCCAAAAAAGTGGCCCACTTTGACCAAAAAAAATCTGTTTTTGGTTCAGTCATTGGCCTATTGCGCTATAGGCCAGTCTGAGCCTGATTGGCCCTGGCAGTGAGTATGGTGGCAGTGAAAGTGAACACTGATGCAGAGGTTGAGGTGACTGTTATGATGGAGGTGCAGAAGGCCAATGAGGTGGAGATGATTGGCGCGGTCAGTGTGTGCAGTATGGTACTGATAAAACAGTGGTGCTTCGCCGGTGTCTGATTTTTGGTGGAGGTTTAAAGTACACAGCAGTAGCCATGCCTGAGGTGGTTCATGTCACTAGCCTAGCAGAAGTTAGCTGTAGAACTGGAATTGTGCAATGTTGTGCATTAACTTTGTGGTACAACAATGAATGGTGCCTAGGATGAATCTCATGCCGTGGACGTGACCGGTGTGGCGATGTTGTATGATGTTTGATGGAGATGTCAGGTGCACTGTAGTAGTCATGCATGAGATGGTTAATGGGACTGGCCTGGTGGAGGTGACTGGTGAGCTGGAGCTGTGTAGTGTGGTTTAAAAACGCTTTGGTGTGATGGTGAGAGATTGTCGGGTGCACTGCAGGTGACGAGTGTGGTGCAAGCAAGTGGTGTAACTAAGGCTTGCGAGTTGAGCCTGCATTGTGTGGTGTATGTGTGGATTGACCTGTGTAGTATGTTGAGTTTGAGTATCTTGTGGGTGCTGTTGTTAATGCTTGGTGCCCAGGGGTGCACTGGCCTTTAGGGAACTCTGGAGAGTTCCCAGTAGGCCTCTGCATCATGGGCCTCTTTTTTGTGGTAACCTATTTTATTTCCCCATTTTCTCATAGGCAAAGGGTTGGGCTTGTTTAAAATGTGTAATATGGGGACACTTAGATAATTATTTCCAGGGCCTCTTTTGGTTCCCAGTCCACACCTGTTGGGCCCCACTGCTTTAGGGGGAGAGGCATAGAGAACTGGCAGGGACAGCACTTTGGAGTCCCTTTCCTGCCTTCGAAGAGCAAAGTGGCATCGCCTGCTTGCTCTACAGAAGAAAATGATCACACCCTGTTTGCTTCTCTGCAGAAAAGAGGCCTCCGCCACCTGTTGAAATACAGCAAAAAAAACTCCACCCCCCCACACACCCTCACACCCCCCCCCCCACACACACATCAAATGGCATACCCCTGCCCGCTGGGATACAGTGAAGCTGAATCCTCTTCCTGCTGGCACACATTAAGCAGTTACCACCTGCATGCTGGCACAGAGCAAAGCGCCATCTCCTCCCTGCTGCCACACATCAAAGCAACATCCCCTGCCTACTGGTACACAACAAAGAGTCGTTCACTTCACCGAGAGGATGGAGAGGGATGCTCTGGGTTACCTTGTGGGTTATCTCTGCCCCCTGTGGCCTGCTGTTATGAGATCGGTGTAACATGAGGGAAATCCAGGCGGTCCAATTTCTAAGCCTGAAAGGTCTGTGTGATGGAAGGATCGCCAGTGATGTGAAAGAAGTGTGCATCCACAAAGTGTGTTCCTTATGATATAATGTTTAATGGCACTGTCCACCACCATGGAGGTGGATTTTTAAAGGGACTTGCTATGGGGGAGTGAGAGACAGGGTCTTATAGAGGTAATATTAACTAGCTGGGCCTGGCGTATCATACCTTCATCTGGCACTGACATTCTCTTTCGGTCTCTGGATGAGATTCCCATTGTTGCTAGAGCCACCCCAGCCGTTGCTGACAGCCGCGTGACCAGAGAAAGAATACCAATTTTTTCGAATAGGAGGGATGAGGGGTGTTCTCTGTTATGTGGTTAAAAGATTGAGAGCGACAGTGACAAAGGTCTCCCCAACGCTGGGGGCCGGCCTGGTCAATAGAGACATACATTGTTTTCGCGTGTGTGTCATGCAATAATGTTGCCATTAGACTGACTGCATTTCCCATTTAGGGGATGCAAATAAGCTCGAGCAGGGATTCTGAGTGCTGACTATCCTTATAAAGGGACCAAATGACCAGTATGAATAGTCTACAATGGTGCAAATTATTTTCAATTTTTTGCTAATTATTAATGTTTGTGTGTACTGTAACACGTGTGCAAGATCTGAAACAGTACACACCATGCAGTGGCCATCACACAAAAAGAAACTTTGCCTTGGCTCTTACAAAAGAAACAGATTGCTTTTCTGTGTACATCTGAGTACAACCCTTACCAAAAGGAGAGAACATTTTGGGAGAGAAAATGTTGTGTATTCTCGGAAAAAGAAGATTGTAAAGAATATTTATTTCTACTAAGATTGCAAACTAGCTCTTTTGAAAATTGACCCTGCTGGGATTTGAACTTGCAAAGTGCGCCGGCTGGGCCCATGTCTGAAGGTTGTGGGGCCTCCTTGGGGACCACATGGTTAGGATCAAGGTAGATATAGTTGTTTAGGAGGGGAGGCGGTTGCATATGACTGTGTTCAGAACGTGGGGGCAGCTTACCTCCCCCCCCCCACAGGTCACCTGATGAAGGGAATCAGGGATATTTGGAGCAGTCAGGACTTTCTTGCCAAGCTTCGGCCTCTAGGAGAGCCGTCAAGATGGCCCCCATAATGGCTGGGAAGTGTGCCTGACTTCTCCAGCTGGCCCCTTTCTATTTCTTCATTCTCTTTTTTTCAGAAATTCACCTTTATGGGCATGTTTCTCTGAAAGGTCTAAGCTCCTGTTCAGTGTTGATGATGATTCTTTGATGGTTGGATGTGGTGCACTTTATGCATAACAAGAGATGACTACAATCAGGTGGCTTTATCACAAAGGGTCTTCTGGAGCTTGGATACATCTTGAAAGTAGTACACCACAGTTTCTGGCTTCTAAGATCACTCCACACTGCATTCTGGTAGCTGTGATGTTGCATTTATAATGATCTAATGTTGGGTAAGAAAAGTGGCAGTGATGTGTCAGCAGTCTTTAGTTGGAAAGTTTATATTACTCAATTACTTTGGAGACAGATTTCTGTTATGGGCCCTTTCTGCCAATTAAGTGGGCCGGTTTCCTCTGGCCATGTGCACATATATGTAGACCTCCAGATAACTGTGTGCAGCTACATGCATATGGTAACATTCTAGCGACGATTCTGCCTTTTATCCTCCTGCAGTAGATAAGATGAGTACCATTTAGTTGTGAAATGGTGAAACCATTTGCATTGCAGTAAAGTTCACTCCTGGGCTCGGTAGCCTCTATACTAGTGGTGTGTCCAACACACGGTTGCAACGCAGGACCACGGGGCTGTTTTGTGTGCTCTTCTGATTCCTGATTCGGAGTTTGCAGGGGCAGCATCAATGAGCAGAAAGTAACGAACCAGGTTTTGGCTCATTGTATCTCCCACCCCTTTGTCCCTCCCTCAGCCTGAAAGCAGCTTCCTGATGGCTGCTGATGGCTGTGCATGGCACACAAGCCCCGCATTAGCAGTGTGTGGCTGGCACTTGCCAAAGAAGCAAGGATATTCGGTATCAGTCAATTACTGAGCGAACCAAAATACCGAATGTACAAAATGCCGAATTTTGAGGGGCATATTTGCCCGCAATTATATGTGGTAGATGCAAGGGGCGGGGGGTTACAGTTATACAAACTATTTGAGATGTGTGGGGGGCTGCTGGGGTCTCTCCTCACATATAATTGTAGGGAAATGTTCGAGGAAAAAGAAATCGGTATTTTTGCATTCGATATTTTTTTCTCAGCAATAACACAGATCCAGACATTCAACCACTGGAAACCAGAGCAATGGTGTGCCAAAGTTAGGGGCCGGACTTTTTAAAGGCAGGCATAGATGGGGGTACATCTAAAGAGCAGCTCTTGCTTATGTGGGGCCGTACCTTACATATGGTGACTGTACCAAACCTTTGGGGCGTTCTTACATTGGCTCAAGGCTGCACTCGACGTATGATGGCATTCAGTGGGCACATGATGTGAAAACAAGGAAATAATATGAGGCAGGGTAACCAAAAAGGAAACACACCAAACACAGGTTAGAAAGGAACATACAAATCACTTTATTTTATACTGAATCCAGTTACAAAAGAACAGAACAAAATTCAGATAGCTATCGACCCTCAGTACAACACAGCGAACTCCGGCGTGGTTCGGTGTGCTCAGTGAGTGCAAATATTCATTGAAACAGTCAGGCTTTTATACATTTCTCCAGCCTGTTGTCCAGCCTTTCTTCAGGTTAACCATTCCATAAATAAGTTACTGCTCTTGGGTCCCTTGCCAGGTCAAATCTAGTTCATCTTAGGTTTATACATTAACAAGAAGAAATGGTAATAATGTATGCTCTAGGCCTAACATTACAATGCGGGACTTAATTTATACAATATAGTTAAGCAGGTGTTCTCATTCAATTATAGATCAGTTTCGGTGATACAGGTAATCCATTGCACACAGGTCAGCAGAAGGACAAGGTCTCAGCTCATGACCCTAACAAGTGGCCTGCAGGCAAGTTATACATTAGCTGTACAGAGGTCATGACAATAAAGTTCTGTTCTGAATAACATAGGCTACCATTTTAGCTCACATGGTGACTTTATAGAGCAAGAAAACCTAAAATGGCGGCTTGACCCAAAATGACAGTTTACATGGTTTCTAAAGTCAGGACCTTGCAATGCAAGTTTATTCACATGTAGTTTATAAGCAGCTTGTTAGCAGCTTGGCGTAGGCCAATATACATATATTCATAGCAATAGGAGGCACAATATAATTTCTAGTTTGACAAACCCTCCTTTTGGCCTATGCCAAGTGCTAAACTACTTCTGATCTCCCTGCAAATAACTCCATGTGTCATCGTCCATACACCCTGAATAGCTGTCAGAAATATCTATCGCCATTAGATCTTTTACTAAGATCTCTTTCAGTACATACTCCTTAGAGGTTTTATCCGGGGCATACACTTTATGTCCTATTGTACTTATCGCCTGAGCGCAACATCCCCCTAGCATTGAACATATACTTGGTAGACATTGAATACAACAACAAAGAAATAGCACAATTCCCAAAATAATCAGCAAGACTGAAAGCACTTTCCAACCCCAACACCGCAAGAAGTCCCAGAACCAAGCGCTAAGATCCCAATTTCCCTCGGGAACATGCACTTCTGAACTAAGAATGTACAGATTCTGTATTGCCTTAAAAAAAGTTGGGGAGGAATCCGGTACGAAAACACAGCAAGCGGACCCTACTAGTTTACATACTCCACCACGTTCAGCCAGAATGACATCTAATGCCATCCGGTTCTGAAGCGCTACCAATCTGATCACTTTCTGCTCTAAAGTCATATTATAGAGTATATCTGTGGTCCGGTTGATGGTTCTCTCCAGTACTCTCGCTAGTTTCCTGATATCCTCGGAATTCGCTATCTGCCCAAAGAATGGAAGGAATGATTTCGCTACATCTCCTAAAACCTGTGCTGGAGTGTCGCCATTCTCGTCCCGCCGTGGACGAGCCTTCGAAACCTCTACAGTACTTGCTATAAACACCCAAGGTAACAGGATTCCTAGATAACAAGTTCCCTGCCAATCCCTGGGCAACCATGGAAATGCTACATTACCGCAAACAAAATAGATAGGTTCGCCTACATACAAAGGTCTGTCTTCCCCAGTCAAATTTGCAACATTGGCACAACCTTTAAAATCTCCCATTGACCGGGTGCCATTCCTCTGTATGCAGAAAGAAACTGAATCGGGGCTATAGTTAACAGTATAAGAAGGAGGCACGGCATCCTTATTGCCTATCGGAGCCATTTTAAAGGAAATCAAAGATTGGAAAGGACGAGACAGTCTATCAGAAGGCCTAATAGAAGCAATATTGAGCTTACTCCTATTTGCGAAAGGCGAGCATCCCAGGGGAGTCAGAACACGTTTCTCAAAACTATTCAAATTAGTGCCATCAAAGTTCCCCGAGATGCTATTGTTCCATCGGCCAAAGAACAGTGCTCTAAGTGAAGCATAACAAGCAGTTGTCAAAGGTAAAGGGTGAATATACATACCAACCTAGCCCCTTATCCCCATGTTGCGGTAAATGCGAGCAGATCCAACAATTGGTTCTGTTAAAGATTGCATGGGTAGCATTCATAATTAGAAGTAGAGTGTTATTTTGATAATTCCGTCTATGCAAAAGATCTCTAGGTGACAAGGTATGTAGTTGCACAGAAGGAGTGGGAACAACAGTTATATTTTCAACAGGTAGGAAATCATTCAAAGGGTACATTCTCTCCAAATACCAAAACCCACAACGAACAGTTACTAATAGTCCCGTGATTATCACCAGTAGACAACAAAACGTTTTCGGGGCCCCCATACATAGCTGCTCATTGTCTCTCCTAGTCACATTTTTGTCCAAAAGTTCAGTACGAACGGTAGCGGATGCGGGCATTGTCGTCTTCAATCGAGAAACACCAATTGTTCGTTTTCTGGCGACTCTGGTCGCATGTCTTCTTAATGTCTTTTCCCACAACCCTTAGCCAGCAGAACCCTTTATGCAATTGGGCCAAAAAAAGGCAAGCACTCAAATTCTTTCAATCTTACAGCAAGAGCCGCATTGAAACCTATCTCCTTGGGCGGAGATTATACTTCACAGTTTCCGGTGCAAAAGAATCAGCAGACAGGATGTCGTCACTTCCCACAGGAGGTGGCGAGTGAACGGAAGTTGGATCAGAAGATGGATGATTCACAAACGATGCAGTGGGAGAGCAAGGAGGCAAGATGGCCATTTTGTCGGGCCTTACAACTTCCGGAACGGCCTCCGATACTCTCTCTCCACCGTCTGCCGTTTCGGGTACGTTGGTTTCAATGTCGGAAAGGGGTTCTGCGTCTTCTGTATCGTATGGCATTGGGTGTGGGATCCGTTTGGTGTGGCTGGCGTGGATCCAGTGGCAACGTCCTCCTACCCGCACCGCAGTCTGAGTGACCAGGAGCACCTGGTAGGGGCCCCTCCAACGTGGTGCGAGGCAAGACGCTCTATCGAAGGATTTAACGAGGATCCAATCCCCTGGTCGTAGACTGTGACCGGGGCCCTCGTACCTCACCGGCAATGCCTCTCGCACCTGGTGATAAATTGAAAACAGGTTTTTAGTCAATTGGTTACAATAGTCGGAGAGAAGTACATCTTCTACATCGCGCAATGCGCAGCTTTTAGGCAAACCCCAAATATTATCAGGTCTCCCCATTACCACCTCAAAGGGAGAGAGCCGAGTCTTAGTTTGAGGGATTGTCCGCATTGAAAGTAACACGATCGGTAAGGCGTCCGGCCATTTTAGTTTGGTGCCGGCACACGTCTTAGCGAGCTTGTTTTTTATGATACCATTGTGTCTTTCCACTAATCCGGCGCTCTGAGCATGTCTGGCCGAATGGAATCGTTTGTCAATTTGCAATGCCGTACATATCTGTAGAATTACAGCAGCGATAAAATGCGGACCATTATCCGACCAGATAACTCTCGGCAAACCGAACCGTGGGAAGAATTCCTTTAACATGGTCTTTGCAGTGGTCATGGCTGTAGCATCTTTAACAGGGAAAGCCTCGACCAACTTACTAAAGGCGCAAATGACCACAAGGACATGTTTTAGATTGTTACATTGCTCCATTTCAATAAAGTCAAAGTGAATCACTTCAAACGGGACAGAAGGAGGCCCAAAGCTACCTCTTGAAGTTGCTGTCCCCTTTCCCACATTGTGTTGTAGGCAAATCATGCAATTTTGGACATAATGCTGGGCAATTTTTGAAATCTTATCATTTACCCAGACTTTCTCTAACATTCTCGTGATCTGTTGAGCGCACACATGTGTGGGACCGTGTGCCATGGTAACCATCATTACTATATAGGCATTAGGAAGCAACCATTTCCCTTCAACCATGTCCACCCAACACCCATCATCATCGAGTTTCCCCAAGCCCTCAGCCCACCTCTTGGATTCTTCTAATGTGGCATCGGCTTGGATATCCCGTACAGACCCGACACCCTCATCCATTGCATAGGCATCTACAGTCTCCCTTGAAACATACATCTCTGTGAAGAGATCAGAGGCAGTTTGTCTAGCTATTTGATCAGCGAAAGCATTCCCTTTCCCTACATCATCTATAATCTTGCGATGTGCTGCGCACTTAATGATTGCTAACTGACTAGGGAGCGCAAGCGCTAAAAGCAATTGTACTATCAGGGAGCCATGTTGGATATTGGTGCCATGCAAAGTTAAAAACCCTCTCTCTGACCAAAGTCTCCCAAAGTTGTGAGCCACCCCAAAGGCATACTGGCTATCAGTATATATGTTTACTGTTAGCCCTTCGGAAAGCTCACAAGCTCGAGTCAATGCTATAATCTCTGCGGCCTGCGCAGAGTTATGCGTAATTCTCTTGGTCTCCACAACCGTACTCAATGTAGTGACTGCATAAGCAGCTGTGGATGTAGCATCCAGTAGTTTGAAGCAGGAGCCATCACAAAACAGCTCCCCTTGTGGGTTATCCAAAGGAGTGTCCCTCAAATCAACTCTGCCTTTTGTATCTTGTTCAGTAGTATACAGGCAGTCATGTGACTCTTCGTCACCACAAACAGTATTTTGCGGGAAAGGTAGGAGTTCAGCCGGATTAAGAACGCAGCACCTCCTAATTTGAATGTGGGGAGCAAACAAGATTAATTCATATCTTGTCAGTCGTGCGGAAGTGAGGTGTTGCGTTTGGGTTTTGTTCAATAGAATATCTACAGAGTGAGGCACCATCAGGGTTAAATCATGGCCTAGGACCATTCCCTCACTCTGTTTTACAGACGCAGCAGCAGCGACAGCGCGCAAACATCTTGGCAAAGCGCATGCAACAGGATCAAGGGCGGAAGAGTAGTAACCGCATGGCCTATTCTTCCCTCCATGTTCCTGCGTTAATACAGCCAAAGCACATCCATCACATTCATGCACAAACAACACAAAGGCCTTCTCATAGTTCGGTGTGCCCAAAACTGGCGCCAAACATAATGCAGTCTTGAGCAACTCGAATGAATGTTGATGCTCCCTATTCCATGGCAATGGTGAAGAAATACCCTTCTTCGTCAAGGCCAACATCGGTTTTATCACTAGTGAGAAGTTTGGGATCCATAACCTACAGTAAGAAGCCATACCTATCAAGGCTCTAACTTCCTTTTGTGTATTTGGGACAGACATGCCAGAAATGTGTTTTATTCTTTCAGGTGTCAATCTTCTTCCCTCCTTTGACAGGAGATAGCCTAAATAGGCGACCTCCTGGCAACAATATTGAAACTTTTTAAGCGAAGCTTTGTGACCATGCTTAGCTAGATGGATGAGCAACAACACAGTGCCCTCTCTACAAGAGCTCTCAGAGTCAGCGGCTAAAAGCAAATCATCAACATATTGAAGCAACGTACAAGTAGGGGGCAATCCAAGGGTATCAAGCTGCTCTTTCAAAGCCCTACTATAAATACTAGGACTCTCAGTATAACCTTGAGGTGCACGAGTAAATGTGAATGAGCGTCCACCTAAGGTGAACGCGAACAAGTATCTACTATCCTCATGTATAGGAATACTGAAGAAAGCATTCTTTAGGTCCACAACACTGAAGTGAGTAGCCGTAGCTGGAATCATGGTTAATATTGTCGTCACATCAGGCACAATTGGAAATTGCGGAGTGACGACTTTATTAATGACACGTAAATCAATTATAAAACGAAATGGAATTGCATTATCACCTTTTTTGTACACGGGTAAAATCGGACTATTGCACAAACTTCCTGCAATCTCCTCAATCACCCCACGATGCACAAAATCGGAAACAATGCTCTTCAAAGCTCGCTCGCCTTCAACTGAGATCTTATACTGTGGAATACGGGGCAGCTTAATTCCATGTTTCAAAACTATTTTAACAGGCTCAATCTGCAAAACACCGACATAATTGTCATCAACTGCCCACAAACACTCTGGTACATTACTGAATTCTGGCGGCAAAGGCCTAGTCAAGAATTGCGAAACAGAACATTGCTGTGGTGAAATCGTCAAACGCACTCCATCGGAAGAACAATGAATTACCGCATTTAATTCCTTCAACAGATTAAACCCCAGCAAATTCTCTCCACAATTCGAAGTCAAGAGAAATGGACAGTGGTCCGTAAAGGGACCCAAAGAAATAGGTACTGGTGAAGAAACCGGACAAACAACTGGTGTGCCAGAAAACCCTACAGAAACATTGGTTTACCCTGACAGTGGAATGTTTGGAACCCGAGAATGATCAATGGAGCACTTCTGTGCTCCAGTGTCTATCAAAAATTGATGTTTCCTATTTCCCACTACCATTTCAATGTAGGGACCTTTCTGATTAACGGGAATAGGTGTAGGCTCCAAACTCTTCTTCGGGCAATCCTAACGAAACAAAATATCATCAAAAGGAAGCTCTTCAGATAGATATGCAGCAGAAGGATGATCAAATATGTTTCTAGTATCCACACTCGAAGTCTGATTATCCTGTGAAAAAGGTTGTTGGGGATCCTGCGAAAACTGGCCTCTACCAGGGCCCCCTACACCCGGGCGACCTCTGGATCGTCTACCTATATTTCCAAATGTGTTATTCGACCTCTGTCGAAGGACGGGGCATTGTGCACGCCAATGACCCTCCTGGCGACAATAGGCACACTGGTTAATATTCACAGAACACAAGGGCACATTCCCTTGTGGAACATACTGACCTCTAATCTGCGAACTACCCCCTCTGGGGCCTCTAACAATTTGCTGTAACAATACTTTAGTCTTCAAATCACCTTTTCTCTTCTTGACTCTATCTTTTTCATTATTGACACGGTTCTCGTAGTACTCAGCCATGTGCAGTACTTCTGATTGGGATTTCGCCTGCCAAGCGCTCTCAGAAGACATAATTTGTGACTGGATGTCAGGCAGCAATCCACGTACAAATTTGTCCACAAAAAATCTTTTCCAAGACTCTGTGCCTAAGTCTTGTCCACTGAAATCCGAGAATACCTGTTCGAACCGATTAAAGAACTCGGTAGCACCCTCAGATTTTCCTTGGACACAGGCCGTAAGCTTGTCCCAAATAATTCTCTTTTCGGGGATTATAGTTTTCAGTTTTGCAATGATTCCGTCAGGCAAAGTTAGTATCACCTGAGGTGGTCTCTCACCAGCTGGCCTTTCCCCATCAAGCCTAACTATGTTAGCCCATGTATCTCCCAACCCTGGTACATCATCTATAGTTCTAACTTGTTTCCACAAATCTACAGGCAGGAGTACAGGGAATAGCAAATCAATGTCGCCTAGGGTAAACACTGTGGACTGCAAAACGGACTCTATCTCTTTATAGAACCCTGTCAGATTTTTCCTAATGTCAGGAATAGTTTGTCTAATAGTATTCACTTCCTGTCGTGAAAACGGGACGTGAACAAACTGCAATACATAATGTGCAGGAATGTCCACAGCAGGTGTACCTGCTGCAGCATTACCAGGAATCTCAACCTTCGGGACAAATGTCGGAGGAACCTCTCTCATAGGCAACTGAGATGTAGGCAACTCCGAACGCTTACTAAGCAACAGAGCTAAGTCGAGCGCTGAAGCAGTTGAAGAAGTGTCAAGTGAAAAAGCTCTCTTATAAATGCTCAATAATTCTGTGGGACAACTAACCTTTCTCTTTAAACATTCATCCTGCAGGTACTCTACCATTACCTGTATCACTTTCCTCTGCATTTCTAGCGTATATTGACTGTATGTGTCATATACCTCAACTGGAGTTATCGATATGTCTGAAATCTATCTAATCGCATCTTTTGTACAAATTCGCGCCTCCTCAGATGTCAATTTACGACACGGAAGAAATCGTTTCTGTACATACATACTTTCTCCTTCGTCATCCTCATTCCGTAACCTTTCCAACTCCTTTCTATACTCGAATATCCTCTCAACATGCTCATGTACCTTCTCCACAGTCTCTCTTGAAAACGCTAAAGTATTCAGGTCCCTCAACCCTTGTGGGAGGTCTGCATTATTTAATTTACCCCACATTACACATAAATGAATCCCTAAACCTTCAATGAAAACATTTTTCTCAGGAAAATTATCCATATTAGAAAGTGTGGCAAGAACATTAGCTCGATCATCTCTCTCCATACAATGCTTAGCCCATGCAAACAAATCCTGTTTCTTTTCTGTAGGAACAGTATTACGAGTAACAATCCTCGACCCCGCACCCTGATCAACTACAAGCGGTACAGAACTACTTGGGAGTGAGGGTGCAGGCAAATTCAATGGAGGTACTATTACTGGTGCAATGGGAAGAGGCAGAGGAGCAGGTGGAGGAACACCAACCGGAGGAATAGGAACAACAGGTTGAGCAGGAAGAGCAGGAACAACAGCAGGAAGAGGTACAGCAGGAGGAAGAGGAACATACGGAGGTGGTGCAGAGGCACCAGGCCTTCGTTCATTTAACAATTTGTCGATAAACTCATCAGAAACATGAAGATCTTTAGAAGGATAGATTTTCTGAATACCGAGTGAGAAAGCCCTGTCCATATTCCTAACCGACTCAGACTGTTTGTCCTGATCATATAACAACGCCTTTTCAGCGTTTGTTTTATGACAGCGCACATGTTTTTCCCTACTTTTAAGCTGCTGCAATGCTTCTCTTTTCCAATTTTGCAAAACATCAAATGCTGCAGGTCTGGCCTTCTTTTTTAACAAGACTGACTCTAAATATTCAATACGAGGGATCTCAAAACTACCATTGACTGGCCACTGAAGTTCGGAGGCATGTCTGGTTTGTCTGTGCCAAATTTTATTAAATACTACACTTCCAATGCCATGCTTACAGTACATAGTACATGCCGGTGACCCCTCCTGTGGTGCCGGACGGCTAAATTCCGAAGATTGTCTATCACTGCGGAATAATGCCCTAAAGCAGCTAGACAATTTCCAAGGCATTTCTCAAATACTCGGTGTTACCTGGTCAATAATTGTGTCTGCAGATACAATGGGCCAAATTCAAATTGTCAGGGTTGAATTAAGAGTCGGGTAACGACTCACCTGACCAAACCTAAGGAGGACGGATCGGTTTACAAAGGACTTACCTAACGAATTTTACCTTGTGTATGGTGATTTCGGCAAATCGGCCCGCCTCAAAAAATTGACCCTCGTCAAGATGCTGTCTCAGACCACACAGCTATCGTCCAGGAAACGGATCGTGAAGCGCTGTTGAGGTGTCGCGTCTCGTTCAGTCGGGCCCGTTATGTCACACCGTCCGATCCCGGTCCGATAGCGTGCGTCAATCTTCAATAATCCGGCATCAATCTTGAGGGTCCCTATTCCGGGCGCCAACTGTGAAAACAAGGAAATAATATGAGGCTGGGTAACCAAAAAGGAAACACACCAAACACAGGTTACAAAGGAACATACAAAGCACTTTATTTTATACTGAATCCAGTTACAAAAGAACAGAACAAAATTCAGATAGCTATTGACCCTCAGTACAACACAGTGAACTCCGGCGTGGTTCGGTGTGCTCAATGAGTGCAAATATTCATTGAAACAGTCAGGCTTTTATACATTTCTCCAGCCTGTTGTCCAGTCTTTCTGCAGGTTAACCATTCCATAAATAAGTTACTGCTCTAGGGTCCCTTGCCAGGTCAAATCTAGTTCATCATAGGTTTATACATTAACAAGAAGAAATGGTAATAATTTATGCTCTAGGCCTAACATTACAATGCGGGACTTAATTTATACAATATAGTTAAGCAGGTGTTCTCATTCAATTATAGATCAGTTTCGGTGATACAGGTAATCCATGGCACACAGGTCAGCAGAAGGACAAGGTCTCAGCTCATGACCCTAACAAGTGGCCTGCAGGCAAGTTATACATTAGCTGTGCAGAGGTCATGACAATCGAGTTCTATTCTGAATAACATAGGCTACCATTTTAGCTCACATGGTGACTTTATAGAGCAAGAAAACCTAAAATGGCGGCTTGACCCAAAATGACAGTTTACATGGTTTCTAAGGTCAGGACCTTGCAATGCGAGTTCATTCACATGTAGTTTATAAGCAGCTTGTTAGCAGCTTGGCGTAGGCCAATATACATATATTCATAACAATAGGAGGCACGATATAATTTCTAGTTTGACAATGAGACCAGACCTCACACAGTGTGACTGTACCAGACATATGTTATGTTCGGATATATTGCTTTTATGCTGCATGAGCTATCACCACAGTGGCCGCTGAGGCCGTGTCTGCGTGGGAGCGAACTGTGATGTGGCCCAGGGCATCAACCAGTCTGTGGGATGAATGAGAAAGGAGCAAAAGGAGGAGAGGAAGGACCGATATGAGGCTTTCACTTTCATGGATGGAGGTATTAGGGGGACTCAAGGCAGCCCCTGCTGTATGTAATGTCGCAGTTATAGAATGAACAGTTTGATAAGCAGAAGCGAATTCATTAATCTTGTACATCACGCTTAATACCGGAGGCCAATCTTTAAGGGCAGGGCCGGAATTTCGAACCTGTGTTGCTCTGCGTTGTCTTGCTTCCAAGAAAAAAACAGGTTGACCCTGAGGTATCCTCCGGCCCAAAGGTAAAAGCAGCTCTTGGGCTCCAGGCATCGGCCATTAAGCTGGCGCTACCGCTTGAGAACAAGGAACTAGGACGTAGCACTCCGCAAATCTAAATTGCACTGGAGATGTAACCTATAACCTTTTGGCTTTTCTATGTGGCCCAGAATGCCCCTTAAGTGCCAGGGTATTATGCAAGTCTATGCAAAAAGGACGAGCATACTCGTCCCTGGCACTTATTGTCCCCAAATGTTCCTCTATATAAAGTGTTGTTGGCACTTAGGCTTGTTTGTATGGCACCAGTTGACCTAGAGTTAAAAGCAGCTCCTGGTAGCTGTTGTTCTTTTAGCCGACTGCACTCTTACGGGCTAAAATCAAGAGCTGAATGGGCCCCAGAAATGTTGGGCCCAGCACTCGGACGTGTGGGGCTGTACCCTACATTCAATAATAATTTGTTTTTCGTATAGCGCTTTTATCTAAAGCGCTTTACATGGGACATATTTACATACATTGCTATTATTACCCAATCGGAATTGGTAGTGACTTTCCCACGCATATGAACCAGTCACTAGCTTTATGTAATGTTGCGAGGGTAGTTGAGGCTCTGCTGAGTATATGGGCTTGCAAGTCTGCACCTTGGAGATTGTACCAGGGGAATGAGGGATTAACTAGTGTTAGGTGTCATTTCTGTTGCACTTGAGGCTACACTTTGAATATTATCACGGCACCCGCACCTTACATATAGTCACAATAGCAGGTTTCTGGGGCCTTAACTGGCATTAGAGAACATTGCCGAGGAAATTGAGGCACTATTTCTTATATGATGACAGCCCATACACAGGTGTGGAATGACACTTTCTGCGCGTGGGAAGTGTACGCTTATCACCCATGTCTTTTTGAGAATAGAAGAACGAATGGTGGTGGCAGTGTGTGATGGTGGCGGTAAAGGGGTGACGAGCAGAGTAATCCTGGGCCAAGTAAGAAGGAATCGGGGCAGATGGAGGGTGGAAGTGAGGAGGAGTGGGCGATGGAGAGGGAGTTGCAGCATCTCAAGAAAGTGCGTGGGAAACGGCGTCCACAGGGAAAGGGCGGATGGAGAAGAAGTTGGGGTTGTGTGGTCCTTTCTCATATTATGGGTCTGATTCACAGACTGTTTTTCTACGGGATTGCGCCATTTGTCTCGGGAGGATAGCTCAGCGGCAACGTGCTCTCCTTGGAAGCAAGATTTCACGAGTAACACTGGTTGAATCCAGTCCGCGCTTAGAAACCTCTTGGTGTTAAGCGCGTTATAATCCATCATATCATAATAAAACACTTCCATGAATCAGGCCCTTTATGTTAAGTGGACTTGGACGAGGCGCACCGGGAAAGTCAATGCGGCATGACGCAGGAAGGCAAAGGTGCCGCAGGAAGATTGTATTTGGGGAAAGTGGCATGCAGAAATCACACATAGTACCTACCCATAAAATGAGGTATTAACTGGCAAGGATGGCATTAATGAGGCATTTGGAGTATAACAGCAATACCTGCACCTGATAGGCTGTGCTAATGTCCCATTGCTTTTATATTATTTTGGCTATTAAACATCATTTCCAGGGCAAATTCATTGCCACTTTCTATGATGTCAATTGTCTCAAAAGTCTTTTGTCGTCATTTCCTGAAGGGACACTGCTTCCTGTTTTGTTTTTGAGTTTGGCTTGCTGGCCCCAGGCTATAAAATGTTGAACAAGCAGATTCCTGAACTGACCGAGTCTTGCTTCCTTCTCTGACACAATCTGTGAACGCCAGATTCTCCCACACCAAAACAGGACTTTTTCCATAGAAAGTTTCCATAGAAATATCTCCGCTCTAACAACTAAGTCCACACAAAATGCACCCCCCACCCTTCCGAGACGCTGTGATCTGCACCCCACTGTCTACCCCCTCGGGCTGCTGGTAGATCCCTTGCTGCCAATTGCCCACCCTCGCCCTCCCCTCATAGCTCCCTGCTCCCTTATTTCTCTGCTTCCCTCACTGTGCTCTTCCGCCCATGATTGTAAAGCGCTCCGTTGCTTCCTGAATCTGGGTCCACGCTCATTATATACCCGAATAATAGTAGTTCCCTCCCCCATTCGGCCATGCTTGTCAAGTCGAGGATACACGCGGGTGGTCGGAGTCCCCCCTCACTTTTTTTCAGGAGTCCCCCCACTTTTTTCAGAGGGCACCTTGATATGCTAATTTCTGGTGACGCCACATTCGATTGCTATGTTATTGATCCCCCCCACTTTTTGTTTAGGGCTTGGCCCCTGGCTGGAGGGCATAAGATTAGCTATGCAATATTTCTTTTCTTTTGGAAGGCATGCAGAGCGACATTTCCTAGAATGCTAAAACGTGCAAACAAAATTGGTTGCCCTTCCCCATGCATGGCTTCTGCTGGACTGCTTTCTTGCCAAAGTTTGCCCAAATAGGTATTCCTGCGTGGGGCCGGGGAGTAGATGATTTTGGGGTCTGAGGGGATATTAAAGACAATTGCTCACTGGAGGGAGATCAAAGACCATGGTATTCTTTTGAGGCAGATGGGGTTATGGTTAATGTGTTGACATTGTTATTTGAAGTTGTGCTTCACTAACACTGTTGTGTACTTTAGAATCCTCTGTCTTATGATGCAAATCTGCATTCCGTGGCTGCGTTATGAAGCTGGAAGATTATTTAAAGCTCTGCATCATAGCACCGGGCCAGAGCGTTCCATCTTAGTCCCATCCTGGAACACCATCAAATATATCTTTTTGGTTACACAGGGATGACTGAGTGTGTTGTTGTGGGTGTTACCATGTAGAGTACACCGTTTGCAAAAACACCACTGTGCCTTGGGTTGTGTTTTTCTTTTTTTAACTTCAACACTACGCTTAATTTCACATAATTTGGCACCCAAAGCCTTTCTGGGGGGGTGGCTCAAACCCTGATTAGGGGTAGCAGGCGTAGGCGAAGACAAGTAGCAAGGAGCAGAGACTCTTGTCTTTGCAGCAGTGGAATACCCAGTTTGCCAGCAGGATGGGAAGGCAAACTATGGAAAAAACCCTAATTCCTTTTTTGGAGGCGAGGGGGGGTCTGCTTCTCACAATAGGTTGTCAATGAAGGAATGAAACCTAACCAACCATCTTCGTAGGCTCAAAGTAAGTCATGAGGAAAATCCCAACATTGTATGCCAGCATTGCCACTGTAAAAAAAAAAAATCATCTTAGTTTTACACAAAGCAGACCATAAGGCCTCTCAACACATCATAGCACAGCAAGAACGTGCATCTACACACCGTATATTTATACTGGTGTCATTCATGATGCCACAACACTGGATGTTTCCTCACTCAATGCATATTGTCACCACTTGAACCTGTACTAACACTGAAGGACCTGCTTCTGAAGATCTCATAGAAGTTATGAGGGACACACTTTTGGAGCCCCCGCGTCTGTCCTCCTGCGCCTGCTGTGGTTGCAGCCCAGGCACCCTCCTGGTCTCCTAAGTACCACCTAGTGACTGCCAGGGCAGAGACCCCTGTAGGCACACATGCAGTGTTGAGGGCATCTGTGCAAGGAGCAGACTTCACTGAGTCACATCCTCACTGCATTGTAAATAACAGATGTTAATATCACCCTACTATATCATTCCCTGTTATACAGCATTAGGTTTAAAGGTCTACATATACAGGGCCACAAGGGTGCACAGCAATAATATACATGGTAAGTAAATGGTTTGGGTCTGTTTGGCTGGCTGAGAACTGATCGCGGCAAACTGACCGAAAAAATACAGCCTGCATGCGATCAGTTCTCAGAGACTGAAACGCACTCAAACTTGTCCGCAGGTCGGATCTGACGCCGCAGGGTCCCTTTTTCTTTTCTATTTTTTTTTTAGCGGTCCCCCGCTTCCAATGTTCAGGAAACGGGGAACACACCCGCAGCGCCCCCCCAAAGCGATTACGTACCAAACATGGGGAGCGGGAGACACTCCCACAACCCCCGCTCCACATGTTCGGTATGTATTAGCCAATGTGTTCGAATATATTCGCTCGAATGGTACTGCCCAAATTCGGTCAAATGTACCATTCGGCCAAATATATTCAAACACATATTCTCATACCAAGAAAACTGCTCGGTTCGAGAATTCCAAAGCTTACCAAAGCTAGTACTACCAACAGACCACTGCCCACTTTCCCCCCTTGAGCCTACTCATTAATTCACACGCTTGTTGCTCAAAAATATGTGCAACCCAAACTCTAATATAACGTTCCGTAAATCAGGGTTACTTCCGTACTTCTCAGTTTGCGTTCCACTGTGTAATGTAAATGCAGTGCTGCAAGTCCCAGAATGCAACATGGCAAGAGCCTGAGAGCCAAGACCGGGTCATTGTTTTACCCTTGAACTTGGACAAATCGAGCTGTCCATGAACTGCCTCAGAGGTATAGGTTCCGCGTATTTTTGCTACGGCCACTTTACCCATTTGCACTTTAGCTGGGCAGTCTGCATCGCAGTCATTTTCGCTGATTTCTTTTTTTAATGGGGGGTCCCCCATCTAATCTAACCCCCCCACCTCTCTCTGCCACCCATCCATCACCATACACACACACACGCACGCACGCACGCACACACACGCGCGCGCTGTTAACTACATCTATTGCAGCCATTGAGTAAACTGCAGCCCATTTGTCACGGGAGGATAGCTCAGGGGCAACGCGCTCGCCTTGGAAGCAAGACGACTCAGAGCAAAACAGGTTCGGTCCCCGGGTCCGCGCTTAGAGAGCTCTGGGTACTAAGCGCGTCATAAATAACCTATCATATCATATTAGAGGGCACTGCTGATCATAATGACAGGATCTGAGGCGTGCAGGAGGGGCCCATACCCCTGTCACATTCTACCACCTGCAGGGACACCCTGATTGCACTTGCTGGGGCAGCAGCTGCTTATACAAATCCCAGAGACTGGTGCCAAATGCCCCAGTCCTGGGCAAACTGGTCCCCCCACCCTGGTCAGTACGCTACTGCCATAGGATTGTGGGTGCTAGTCAAAAGGGCCAGTTCAAGAGCACGGGGGCGCACTTGGCTATTCCTTAGGGCATCGGCATCAACAGCAAGGACAAGGGTCACCAAACTATCAAAGCCGAAAAAACTGACTGGCCCACATGGAAAGGCAGGATCCGTAAAATGTTACTTGCCGTATGGCCCAGCCACTGTAGCAACCAAAAATAGGGGCCTTGGAAGACGGCCCCTCGCTGTTCTATGCAGCTGCTGCATTCTGGGAAACATAGGGGCAGTAGGACCATAAGGTGTTGCCTCCGTGGCGTGACTGGGCAGTTTATCAGTGGTGCTGTTGAGCTAGGATGACGGGCGCTAATGTGCCTTGAAAGCACAGGAGGCACAGTGCGATGAGATATGATATGATAGGTTTATAACGCACTTAAAACCCAGAGGTTTCTAAGCATGGACCCGGGGTTCGAACCGGTGGTGCTCCGTGTTGTCTTGCTTCCAAGGCGAGCACGTTGCCATTGAGCTATCCTCCCGAGACACAGATGGATCTGTCTGATTACTGCGTGCCCCTAAATGTCAGATACGAAAATACCAAATCCGAAAATGAGGCGCACAGTGATCAAATAGATCACTCTTTCCCGCTTCCCCGTGTCAGATACCCATTTTCCCATACTTGTTTGCTTCGTTCCTGTCTGAATTCCGGCATCTCGTTCTACCTCCTTCTGTTCCCTAACCCCAAAGTGGGTGGAAGCTTCTGGCGCTGCGTCGCTTATTTTGTTGTTGTTTGTTTAAACTTTATCCCCCCCCCCATCCATATAATCCCAGAGCCCATTTTACTGTACAAGGCACCCCCTGATCCCCTTGTTCGGTATTATGCGATTCAGCATTTTGGGGCGCACCTGAATGCGTGGTAAACTCGCAATCAGCACTTTATTTTCTAAATGTTCAGACAATGGTCCTCATCACAACTTGGGCCGAGTGGTAAAAATGCAGCGGTAACTCTATTACCGCCACAGTACTGCTCTGCCCAACTATGAGTTGGGCGGCCTTGCGAGTTACTGCCCATTTGCGGCGATATTACTGTGGACCGAGTTGCAGTAACGATAATCCCGTTGGGTGGTATCCTGGAATATTTGCGGCCGATTTAACAAAGACCATGGCAGCTGCCAACTGAGCCATTAAGAGGAGGGGTGTGGCTTTCCCCTCATCAGGACCAATCGAATGGCAGCTAAAGTGGTTAGAGCCCGGGGTGTGTAACCACATGCAACCTAATCAAGGATTTCTTCCAAAAGAATGGAAACAAAAGAAGGATCACATTCGATCCCCTCGAGCAAAACTAATTTCACAAGTGAGCAGCACGTAACGGAAGCCCGTAGATGCCAAGAAAGTAGGTTGAGGCGAGAAGAGCCAGTTATAAGACATGTCTAGAAGACATCGAACGTGTAACCACTGAGGTGACAGCAGAGAGATCTTGCCAGCAGACGACAATGAGCTCAACAGGAGCAAGTCAGTGGGTGAACAAGCAGTGGTAAAGGAAGCAGGTCTGGAGACCGGAGAAGCCTGGGATATCTGGGACCTCTAGAAAACCCAGAGACATCAGCCTGATGGCCATGCCAAGCGGGAAGTGGAACCAAGAGAAAAACCTCAGCCCGCCCCACCCAGAGCAGATTCAGAAACAATAGGAACTCCCCTTAAGAGCCCTTCATCAGGGCTTTCAAAGGAGACCACCCTTGCACCGAGAGAAAGGAGGTCAGGTTCTGGGAGCAAGTATGTGCAGAAGACAGAGAAAGAGTAAGAGGGGGCGAGAACGCAAGAGAGGAATAGATGGAGAAAAAAGAGAAGGAAAGGGATAGAAATAAAAAACGGGTAAGAAGAGAGACAGAAAGAAATAGGGAGAAGGCACGAGCGAGATAGAAAAATAGAGATGGAAGAGGGAGGGGAGGAGGGAAAGTGAGAGAGAATACTTTTTGTTACAATACAGCATAAATGGAAGATGTTTCCTCTCTATAATGTAGGAACGCTCAGGTGAAAGACCCCTACTGCTAACATGAGCAAGAAGACCCTAAGAAATGACAGTGTCTATGAATACACATCAAAGGCCTTGTGGGGAAAATGCAGAACCGTAAGAGTGGCCCTTTCATGTTGTGGCAAAGTAGGTGTCACCGGATCTATTTAAAGGCCTGTCTTGTTGTTGTATAGTGACTCCACCTGTCGCACCCATCTGGGTATGGTCCAAAGGCAGAATCCTGAGACCAACCAAAACACCTGCTTGCCTCATCTTCCGCCCTGTACTTATGTGTCTGGAGGAAAAGCGAGTCACGCTCCAGAGAGCCCTTGTGACAGAAAACTCATAAAATAGATTTAAAGAACAGAAGGGGGACTGTAGCTGATCTCAGAATGAATGGAGACTTTCCTACAGAGAAGCTAGACACGCTTTATGACTTGTGTGGTTCTTCTGTTGTTGACGGTTAGGTATTTTGAAGAAAACCGATGGGACGCACATGGCTGGCATGTTGACTAGTGTCAAAGGATCCAACTCACTGTTTACATGTGTTTGGAGGTCACCACTTGCGTTCGTTGAGAGTCTTGAGTGGTGAACTCTGCCTGCTCCACCACTTGATGTGCTGTGCGATCTTGGGCAAATGTTTTTGTTCTCACCCCTTTTTAGTCAAGCGATTGTGAACTTAAAGGGCTGTGAGTGGTGACCTGGAGGAGGCCTTCTGCGGATTCCTTTTCAGTAAATGCACTAGCTCTACGCGTCTTCAGAGACTGCCATTTAAGGGTCTCCAGTCCATTCATTTTTATTTATTTATTTTTTATTTATTCATAAGCATTTAGTGTAAACAACTCCAAACTTTTGCTTTAAACTTCCCTTAGCCAAACCCAAGATACATTATGACAACGCGCGTTTCACGTTCCAGGTACTGGTAACATCGCGCTGTTTGATTATCCCGTCAAACGTTTCATCAGTGTACTATGTCCAGTTTACTATGGGTTTGGTTATGTGTAAAAAAAAAGGAAGGCTCCGCATTCATTTTAGCAGTGTTCATTATTGCCAACCTTCATCTCCAGCTCGGAGTCTTTTGTCAGCATTTCGAGATAGATGCTTAAGGGTTTATAGCCATTGCATCGAATGGAAGACCATAGGAAAAAAAAAGCATCAGATGCATTTTGTTTTTCATTTTTTTACCTGTAAAACCCACTATAATTAAAATAAACACTTTACCTTAAAAAAATGCATTCAATGCTTTTTTTTCGATGCATTTGTTTCCATGGTAAGGCATTCGATGGTCTTGCAATCGGTGCAATGACTTGATACCATGCCTAGAGCTCTGGTTGCTTTCTTATTTGGGTCATCATACAGAGCGCCCCACCATAAATCCGAGTCTATGGGCCTCATTACAACCTTTGCGGAGGACCATGGTGCTATTAGCACCATGGTCCATGCCGCTAAGGTTGCAATTCCGCCATGGTGGATGGCGGAATTACCGCCCCATTCCAAGGTGAGTGGGGCAGTAATTCCCCATTCACCAATGGCCCCTTCCCCATTCCCATTTTTGCCCCATAGGGCATAATGGGAATGGGGAAAGGCGATAATTACAGCACAGTAAATTACGGTGCCGTAATTATCGCCAAGGTCCCTTTGTGGCATGGATTTTAACGCTTGCAAAAAGCAGGCGTTAAATAGCCATCCCGCAAAGGGAACCTTGTAATCAGGCGTTAAGGGTCGGCGCCATTTACGGCGCCGTAAACCCCTTAACGCCTGAGTCGGAATGAGGCCCTATGTCGCATGATGGAGTCAGCATCATGGGCCTCATTACACGGTAGGCGGAGGACCAAGGTGCTATTAGCGGTAAAATACCGGCACCACCTTGGAGGAAAGGGGAATTACCACCCTATTCCAAGGTTGGCGGGGCGGTAATTCCCCCTTCCCCCATTGCCCTTCCCCATTCCCATTTTTGCCCCATAGGGCTCTATGGGAATGGGGAAGGCGCTAATTACGGTGCCGCAAATTGCGGTACCGTAATTAGCACCCTGGTCCCTTTGCGGGTTGGTTTTTAACGCCTGCTAAATAGCAGGCGTTAAAGTACCAACCCGCAAAGGGACCTCGTAGTAAGGCGGTAAGGGTTTACCGGTACTGGTGCCCTTACCGCCGTCCGTGTAATGAGGCCCCATGTGTAGCAATTTTGTTATTCCGTTTTTAGTTCTTTACAAACCAAGATTAGGTGCCGTAACGATTCCTCTTTCTGGCTGCATTAGCGGCATCTGCTGTCGCTTGATAGTCCGTATTTCATTAGGTTTTGCTTCTTCGTTCTTAGGATGTCAAGTCTGAGCTGTAAGATCAAGTCCCTGTGTTTTTGGTTCAAGCTTTTTCTTGAATATTTTGGCATCCTTCCCGGAAGGATAGATCGTTTTGTGAAAGAGTATGGGATTTAGAGGAAGAGCGAACACCTTCCGATTGAGCCCAATCGACAGACTGGAGTTGGATTGTTAAGAAGAGTTTCTGTGTTCACACTTAAGTTCTGCAAGATCACAATGCATCTCTTTCTCCACGCAGTTAGTGGCCAAAAAGGAGATTTCTCATTTCCGGTTTTCATGATTTTGTGTTGCGGTGGGCAGTCCGATGATTCTACCTTCCTGTATGTAGACAGGGCTTTCCAGACTACGGTTACATGCATTGAGTGTAAGCCCAGTTAATGGCGAATCACGTCTATTGGGACTGAGTTTGGTATTCTAAGAACTATTCTCCAAAACCTTGCATCCAATTTATCAGCCGTTTTCCATGGGATTCTCAAGCCTGTATCCCCTGCGTAAGTTATTGTCGGGGTTACTTTTAGGTTATAAAAGTCCACTAGGGGGTTGCATAGAAAATTTGTAAAATCTCTTCTTGAGTATTAGGGCCTGTGCTGTTAGTTGGTCTATTTTAAGTTGCAGGTGTTCAGTCTATAGTTTGTCTCCCCAGTCTGCACTAATTATGGATCCCAGATATTTTGTGTTTTTAGTTATTGGGATGGAGTTGTTGCCAACGCAGCATTCAAATGTTTTGTTTTTCTTTCGCTTGCGTTTTTTTGATTATTAAAATTTCAGATTTTGCAGCATTTATTTTCTGTTTGTTTTCTTCTACATATTTCTCAAGGACATCAAGCTTTCGCTGAAGCTCTAGTGCGGTCGTGTCCAAGAGGATGAGGTCATCTGCATATAGCAGATGACCTATGGCAATCCCACCTAGTCGAGGCGAGCATGCTCTTGGTGGCTCGAGCTTGTCCTTGATGTCCAAAATGTAGAAGTTGTATAGGACTGATGCCAGGGGGTACCCTTGTTTTAAGCCTGATGTTATTATGTCCTGGCTTATATTGCCTTTCTCGTCTAGTCGCACTTGAATGGTGGTGCCTGTGTGTAATGCTTAGATAGCCGCCACAAGATCTTGCCGGCAACCTTTTTGCCTCTTTTTTTCGGTCCACTCTATCAAAAGCGGCATCCATGTCAATACATGTCAGGAACAACTTTTGGTTCTCATGTAGAGTTTTCATTTTTAGTAAATTAAGTTTAAGCAAATTTAACCCAAAGTCCACTCTCTACAAAGCCAGTTTGTCTGTGGTCGTAGTTTCCAGAAGTTATGATCCACTCTTTTAATCTTATTAATAGAATGCCGGCGAATATTTTTCTTAGCGCATCCAGTAACGATATCGAACGATCCTTTTCAAGTCTCGTTCTGTCGCCTTTTTGAATATTGGAATCGTTACCGCCTTTTTTTCGAAGACTCCGGGATTTGTGTGCCGCTGATAATTCTTATAAAGAGATCATAGCACATGTCTGCCCACAATTCAGGAGATTGTATTACAATTGAGTTGGTTAGGCCGTCTGGGCCTGGGGCACGAGATGTGCTGGCCTTGTTAATTAGAGTCAAAATGTCATGTTTGTAGAATTCTATGGACCATGATTTGTTTTTTTATCCTTCTTTTGGCGGACTACCATTACTATTCGTCTGTCCATAGATTTTCTGAAAATGCTGTACGAATTGGCTTTCATGTATGGGATTGGTCTGTTCCGAGCCTTGTGGTCTTAGATTTTTATTTACTAGTAACCAGAAAAAATTAGCATTCTTGTTGTCAGTTGCCATGAGCATAAATTCTGAATCTTTTTGATATAATTGCGCTCTATGACACTTTACCCAGTTCTGATAGGTTATCTTTAGTGCTTTTCTTTTGTCTATATTACTGGATTCTGGTTCTGTATGTAGGGATCTTAGATCTTTTGCTAGTTGTTGTTTATTTTGTACCCGCTCTGGGTTAGATTGGTGCAGCCTTGTTACTTTGGTTTTCTGGACTTCCACCTCAGTGTCCCTGAACGCAGTCAGGCATGATTCAAATTCAACGCTAGAACCTGTCACCTCCTGCCAATTTTTCATGGCCTTTTCAATTGCGGGACAGTCTTTTTGATAATCTCTGTTTATTTAGACCATTGTTTGCATTGACTTTTTCTTTTAAGTTGACTTAGTCTGTCTGAGTCAATGCAGGTTAAAATTAGGAGGCTGTAATCACTCTTTGTTGTTGGTAGAATCCTTAGCGAGGTTAGTGTTGTAGAGGTTGCAAAGTCGACAAAAAAGTAATCCAAGTTTGCAGTAGCATTATAGGAAGACCAAGTTGTGGCTCCCTGCAGATCCCCACGCACATTACCGTTTACCAGGTGGAGAGCTCAAATTTGCACCTCATTCATCCATTTTTTTGCTCTGGATTCTTTTTGTTGCTTATAAGATGGTAAACCTTCTGAGCTTCGACTCTTGAAGCAATCTATATTCAGGTCACTACAAACGAAGAGCAGTGGAGTTTGATATTCCGCTCTTTAGTCATCTATTTGCTTCGTGATTGATTCCAAGAAAACCTTCTCCATCTTTTGCTTTAAAGTTTCAATATAAGTTGAATACTATTCGAGTTATTTTTTCTGTCATCCATTGTTGATCGTCTTGGGTTATTACTATTTGGATTAGGGGTGAGGGTGACATAACTCGCACCACTGTTCCACAAGAACTGTTTTTTTATGATGGTCAATAAACCTGCCGATGGTCTCCCATTTTGGCCTTTTTATGCTTTGTTCAGGAGGCACGTGAATCCATCCAGGGACGGGGTCTCCTGCAACCAGCATTCCTGTGAGCAGATAACATCTGAGCTTAGTAGCTCACGGTTGATGTTTTCAAATAAATGATTAAAGCCTTTTGTGTTGCAAGAGGATATCCGAAACTATGTGGCAGGTTCAAGCATTCAGTCTAATTTTTTCCAGATGACTCTATTGTCTCCGCTAACCAACGCCAGGACTCTTCTATATCGATTTTCCTCACCACAGGCACTTCATCTGTTGTTTTTGTTCCAATCTTGTCATCAAGTTTGCCTTTTATTATCATGCATAGGGCATTTGGGCCCTGCAGGAGAGTGGGCAAAAATCTTATCGGTTTGACATTAATGTCGTCCTGTGGTGGTGGTCGAGTATACACAGACTCTTTTTTGTCTGTATATTGCTGTTTACCATAATCTGTTAACCAACCAGGGCAAGGTTTAAGATCAAAGCCTGGGATTCTAAGCTCATGTATAGCCGAGCGCAGTAAATTCATGACACCTTTAGTCGCAAGATGGATACAGATGTGGTCTGTTTGTGATTAATTTGGGAAAGCTACTATTTTAATGTCCTCACGTTCCACCACACGTAGTTGTGGGACATTGTGGAGTAGCCTCATAAGGTTTGCCCGGTTCAGGATCAGTCCATCTTTGGCTTTTAACACTCGCTCTAGTAGGAGTTTATGTGTAGTTTGTGATTCACCTACTGCCGCCCGTACATGGCGTGCTTGTTTTTGATCCGTTTGATTTGATTCTCTATATGACTGCTGTAGCTTCACAGAGGGCTTCTCTTGTTTTGAGCAGTCTCATTTTGACTGATCAATCAGCATTTCTTTGAACAGTTTTTGCTGCTTATTTTCAAGTTTGTTTTTTTGTTGTAGAAGCTGCCTTTTTTCTTCTAGAGTTACAAAATGAGGAACCACTATGTCAGCCACTTCTTGTTCTTCTTGCGTTTCCAACTCTGTATGCGTGTCCTCATTTGATTTTTTACTTTCTTGCTCCGTGAAGCTATCATTTTCGTAAACTGAGAGAAGCAATAATGCATCCTGATCTCGAGCTACCGAGTCTCTCATCAAGGGCTCTCTTGTGGTCGGCGGTGTTATAAATTGTCGTTCTCCTTCATATTGTTTTTTTGTTTGATCCGTTGCTTGATTTTTTACGGAGGACACCATTTCTTCGTTTCCAATCGCATGTTCTTCAAATGGTTTAAGGTTACGGATAAAGTTGCGACTGCCCCTACTTTTTGTTGATTTTGGCTTAGGTAAGTTTTTAGGTTTTTTATTTTGATTCTCCGGCATTTTCCTTCGGGCTCCCAGCTCTTTCCCATTTATATCGTTGAGGTCCTCTGTCTCAAATATGGAGTACATTTCCTTGTTTTGTTTTGGGATTTGGGTCTCATCCAAATGCCCTGTCACAGGGTTAATGCTATTAATGTGCATCGATTTTTGATGCTCGGGACAAACTGCAGGGTTTGGTCCTGTCATCTCCTTGCTTGGGACGTTCACTACAAGTGCTTCTGTTATTTTTGGAGTTTTGTTTGGCTGTGAGGTAGCAATTTCTTTTCTACTGTTATTCACTAATGGAGAAGTCTGGAACGCCTGATTTATGTCCATGGTGGTAATTTTATCCTTTGTACTACCGTTTTTTTTTTATTAGTTTCAGTTTTTAGGAGGTTAAAAGTGTCACTGAAGCAGGGCAGAAAAAGCTCTTTTGTCTTCCCGTGCATCCTCCATTAAATCAAGAAGTGTTTTATTTATATTTTATGTGGTTTATTACAACCTTTAAAATATTGATCACTTTTTCTTATTTCACAAATATTTACATAAAAGCAAGAGATCATTAACTCTATTCAAATTTCATACGTTCATACAGTCTTACGATAAGGCTTACGAATAAGTCTTTTGAAGATTACATTTTCAGAATCTTTCTCCCGGGCTCTCCTTTCCTTTGTGGCTTCAATATAGGCTTCAACGAAAATCAGTTTTGACTGCATTAGTGCCAACAACGTAGTTTGATCTTTGTAATTCTCATGAAGAGCTTCGTACAGTTTGAGAAACGGTGCTAACGTTATCGTTAGCATGGAACCCACAGTGGCTTGCATGTTGGCACATAGCTCTGCATGTGGTAGCGGAGTTTCATACTTCGGGGCCTCCTGTCTTTTGTCTGAATCTTTCAGTCGACGATGAACTTGTTTAGAGGCTTCTTCTTCTTCCTCACTTTCTATGTCTGATGATGATGATGAGGTGTCACTTAGTTCCAGTCCTTGATTTCCGTTTTCTCTTCCTCGATGTTGTCTTGTGAAGGATTGCCTTTTAATTATGGATCCCCTGTTTTTGGGTATCTAGTCAATTCATCTAAACCCATTCCATCTAATACCATTCCATCAACATTTTTCCATCTAAGTCATTTCCATCTAATGCATGTTTTTGGGGGGTAAAATGTAAATTTTTGTTATGTGCATTTTAAAGGGTTAAAAACAGGTGTTTGGGGGACCCCCCAAAAAATAAAATAAATAAATAAAAATGCATTTGATGGACATTTTTTAGATGGAAAGATTGCGATGGAATGGCATTAGATGCAATGGTTTTAGATGAAATGACCATAAACCCTGTTCTTGCTTTTCTGTGACGATTAGTGAACAATTTCATCACCTCTTGCACATTTTGATTTTTTTCCGGCACCATTTATAGAGTAGATTTGTTAGTTTCTACTTCTGTAATGGTACGTTTAACTCTCCTAAGTTGGGGAGTCAAAGTTTTAGAAGGCGGTTCGGTGCCCACCGGAGAGCCCTCTTGTAATTCATTTTTTTCATTGTTTGTATCTCGAATCCTATCTTGCTTTTGAATTCTGTTTGTTTTAGGCTTCTCACTCCAAGTCATACCTGGTCCTGTGTCATCTTGAGCTTTGATATATTGTTAACAACGCGGGTATTTTGTTCGATGATGTCCTGTGGTAAGCCATGGACATCAGATCACAACGTCCTTATGCCAGTAGTAGATCAATATCAGATACTTCCTGCCGTACTTGTTGATCAACAGAGGCGTTTGTAGCACTCCCTTGGTTTATTATTTTTATTGTTTGATTCTTGTGTTACAGTCTCTTTGGTCTTGAAATGACATCTTATAGATTTTGCTTCAGTTAATGATTTGGCTCGGTGTCTCAGTTTTTGGCCATGTGTTTTCTTTTGCATCTCAATGGCATTGCAGGTCGCATTCCTGTCCTATGTAAATATATATTTTGTTTTTTTGAATGAAAAATGATTTGACTCCTGGAGGAAAAGTGACAACTGTTTCTTGAGATTGGCTGGCCGGCGTCTTTGTCGGGTTTTTTAGCATTTCCAAGTCTTGGCAATCTTGGCCATCTAGAGAATTGCTGGGATTTCTGGCCGGCTTATGTCCCAAATGGGTTCTGAAAAATCACCCACAGCGTCAACATATAGTGGCGAGTCAACGCTGTCTAGGTGAGTATAATTTATTTCATGCTCTTTTTCTTTTTTTTCTTTTGTTGTGACAGGATTTGAAGGTTTGAAGGACACTTCCTCAATCGGTACACAAAAAACCTCTCTTGCCTCCTCCGTATCGTCGTCACTGTCTATCTCCTCTCTCTCTCTCCCTTCCTCCCACCCACAGTGAGGATTGCGGCTGGCAAACGCTGCTCCGTAGCACGACCCTCCGCACGCATGCGTGAGCTCTTCCGCCAGCGTCGGCCGCAGGAGACCCGCAACACCAGTGGAATCCACAGGGTCTGCACCCATGCCATGACAACCAGGTGAGTGTGCCATGACAAACAGGTGAGTGTGCCCGGAGAGCGGGGTGAGAGGGGGACCAGCAGGAGAGGGTCGAATTGCACATACCTTGATCATTGTCTCTACGGTCAGCCTTGCTTGAGTCCTGGGAAGGAAATGCAATTGTTTGTCTGTTTATCTTCGTTTTGTTGAAGGATAATTCGGAGTCTTCTGTACTTGTTAAAGTATGTGAATCCCGGGGCACTGAGGTGTTCAGATGGAGCCTCTCGCCTTCTCCCTCTTGGGACCCCGCTCCGTATTCGCTGCTAGTGCCATGATGCTTGGTGCGGCTCCGTGTTCGAGGAGCCTGGTTGTTAAGGCTCTGCTCCATGGCGGCCCCCGGCACCCCCTCTGCGAACACTCTGCAAACACTCCACAGACGCTCCGCGTCTAGAGTGTAGTATTTAAACACAGGGTCCACCTTCAGCCATAGAACCAGAAGAGTTACTGGAAAGGGCAGGCTTCCTCACTGCTACTGGGTCAGCCACACCGTGCAAACACTCCGTGGACGCTCCGTGTCTAGAGGGTAGTATTTAAACACAGGGTCCTTTTTCAGCAATAGAACCAGAAGACTTACTGGAAAGGGCAGGCTTCCTCACTGCTACTGGGTCAGCCACACTCTGCAAACACTCCGTGGACGCTCCGTGTCTAGAGCGTAGTATTTAAACACAGGGTCTGTTTTCAGCAATAGCACCAGAAGAGTTACTGGAAAGGGCAGGCTTCCTCACTGCTACTGGGTCTGCCACACTGTGCAAACACTCCGTGCACGCTCCGTGTCTAGAGGGTAGTATTTAAACACAGGGTCTGTTTTCAGCAATAGAACCAGAAGAGTTACTGGAAAGGGCAGGCTTCCTCACTGTTACTGGGTCAGCCACACTCTGCAAACACATTAGTTTTTATTTTAATGCTCCCCCTGTCCAATTCAATGCGTTGCCATGGTCCTCTGGAGACCCAGGACATTGGAGTCCTGCACTCCCAGAAAGTCCACGTGGATACTAGGCAATGCCAATGGCACACAACCACTTCTTAAAGGACACCGCCAGGACTATATGTTTGTGTTTTAAACAGGGCTGCCATAAGATGTGGTGAGGCCTGGGGCAAAACATTTGGTGAGGCCCCCTTACAATTTTTTGCACTGGGCCAGCAGCGGCACCTCCGCAAACAGGAGACTCGAGGATCTCAGATGGATGATGTACAGTGGAGGCTGGTACATTTCTGAACTTAAGAGGCTTAAATGTTTGTGCCAATTATGCAGGATCAACAGAGCACAGTGAGGGAGACCAAACCGAACAAGGGTTGCTTGAGGGGGGCTCTCACTCCCAAGACTGTTTGAAACATTTGGTTAAAATTATGCATTTTAAAGCACTTTCTTTGCAAAATTGGGTAGAAATCCATACAGTTTGCAATTGGTTTTGCACATGGAAAATCTCAATAGTTGCAAATCACAAACCGTGCACAGGAACATTTTCCGATACATTTCATGCTGGCTTTCCACACAACATATGCTAGTATAAAAATATATTCATGCTAGTTGTTCCCATATATGTCCATGCAGGCTGCATCAATATATGCCATCATTGCTATGTACAAACTCCCAGCCAGTAAAAATGCCATGCCACAGAAAGTATGTCCAGGGTGACTGTGCTCCATAAGTGTTATTACTGGCTAGATTGGCCTGCATTCAATGTGGGCCAATTTAGCCAAGTAGTATGTTTGCTTTAATATTGATGCATAGTCCTGTGCATCAAGGGTAAAGCAAAAAGAGCACTGGCAATGCTAACACTTTGGGCTTTAGTGTAGGCATGGGAAAGGCAATTCTGTTTTGGTATTAGCTGGCCGTTGATGGTACCATGTGCAAAATGGTTTGAGTACCTGAGCGGCTAACAGCATTGCCTAGCAAATGCCTAATAATTATGCACAAGAACAAACGGTTGGCTTTGCCAATGCTTGTTTTTAATGTGACTTTGGCAAAAGACACACAGGGTGCTGTTTTAAATCGGGTGGCTGAAGGCAGACCTGTTCAAGACATTTTTATGACACCAGTTCCGTGTTTAGAACTCCAATGAAGTCATTGGGCCTCATTATAACTTCGGCGGTAGCCGTGCTGGCAAAACTGGCATGGCTGCCGCCTGAGTTGCATTTTTACCGGCACCTGTGAATGGGCAAGAACCGGGTCATGCCGAGTTCGGTGGACCCGTTAATTGCCTATTTGCGGGTGCCAGCAATAAGGGAATTCAGAATGGTGCCGGTGCATCCGACATGCTGTGCTCGCAGGGTGCCGCTCTGCCCACCAGGTTAGACCTGGCAGGCTGACAGGTGCCCGCGAGCACAGCTCATAGTACGGCGGTCCGGGAACTACGGTACCAGCATGCTTACCGGTACCGTAGTTCCCGGACCGCCAGGGTCATAATGAAGCCCATTAACTCTCAGAAGACTCCTTTGAGAAAACACTTGCAGGCACATTGAGGGCAACGTTTGAGGGAAAGGCTTGATTAAAGCTAGCTCAAAGAGTTCCAACGAGGAGGTGTTTTGGGTGGGGAGGGCAGGAACTGGGGGAGAATTGCCATAAGGATTAGCCTGGCCATGATAAGTCAATGGGTGGGTAAATAACTTAACAACATCTATACGCTTTGCGTCCCTCCTCATATGCCATTTCTTCCTATCTGTACTCAATGCTGTCATTGGGACAGATCGTCCCAGATTCAGGATCTGGCAAAAAATGACTCACCAGATCTCAGATACAGCTCCGCAATCTGGGAAACCTATGTGCACTATATGTTTATTTTAGAATGCTGTGGTGTATACGTGCTTTAAACTATGTTGGGCAGGGATTTAAACCGTGGCCGCTAGGTTCCAAAGTGCGACACTTCCCCACAAGAACAGTTGAGGGTCTGAGCGGGAGCCCTGTGAAATCCCGTGTCAATGTTGCACTGTACATGAAATATTGATGTGCATTTTTTAGGTTCAAAAGGGGTCCAGATGTTGAACTTTACTGACGATAAATCGTCTGAGAAGAGGCAAATGTTCATGGGGGTGACTAAAATACCTGCCCTGCACCCTCCTAACCCGCCAGTCGCTGGCCTCTTTTACTGCAGTAATAGGGAAACCCCAGAGAAAAAGTCTATTTCCACACTGAATAGCTTTGTCTTATTGGTGGCACACCTAATAACCCAAACAAAAGGAATGCCATGCAGTGGTGTAATACCATTGAGCAGATCAGGCTCTAGCCCACTCCTGAAAGGTTGGGCTTTGTTGACTTGACCTGGGTTTATGGCTGGTGCCAGCCCCTGGCCACTTTGGGGCAGAAGGCCTCTTTTGATGTGTCGCCAGCCCATAGCACTCGTTAAGGAGTGGCATCAGCATCAAACATTCAGAGCACAATGCCTACCTATGCCATATCAACAGACTCACTTTGATAAAACCAAAGTCTTAACTTCTGGTCTCAGCTTTTAGATAGCCCCCTCTCCAGAGATTAGCATAGAATTATGAAGGTAAACAGCCTCTGAATTGGGGTGAAAGGTACGACTAGTGGCCAAAGGGAAGGTGCAATAGCTATTCGGCTTCCTAGCTGGGCTCAGGGAATTGGGAGGGAAATGGGAGCGGGGCTGGCTAAAGATGTGTCAGGGCTGGTGGGGTCTCATTTCTTTTTGATGTGTGTGGTACCCCTTGCCTTACTGATTGGAACAATGGTCCAAGGCACCTGTGGAGTGCTTAAATCAATAATGAAGTCAATATAATACAGCAAGGTGGTTAAAAGCTGCATATCATCAGTAGGTTTATGTGTCATAAGACTGCCAACATGGGGAAGCTGCTTGGGGGCACCTTTCAACTGTAAAAGGTGAAAGGCCCAGATGCCATTCCTCAGTGGTGAGACCGACAGCGCAATGGGTTTAATGGCCGCACTCACTATCCGCTTTCAAAACTGTCATCCAGCCCCTGCTGGGCTGACCAACAGAGCTGTGGCCAACCAGAACAGGACATAAACGGTAAATGGTACTTGGGCTTTGCAGTTAACAAAGGCCCTGCAATTACTAACATTAAACATTTCACTGTCAGCACCTGCATTCATATGCATACATTTTTAGATAATTGAAATCGTGATGTGGGGTTAGCACTTGCATGCCAGGGGAGTGATTAGAAGGGAAGTGTTGACATGAGACATCTCATTCTCACAGCAGTCCTTAAGTGTGACATTTCGGAAATGAAGGCGAGAGTTAGCTTCTTGTAACATTGAAGCTTCACCACAATAGTCTCATTTGAATGTGGAAAGATGTTAGATGCCCCCACTCAAGTAAGTTTGCCCCTCCCTCAGAGCCTCTGAAGTTAACGCCTCTCCCAACATTTGAAGTATTAATCCCTTTCCCCCTGAAATTTTAGCCTAGATGCACCTCTGATGCCATGAACCCACCCCTTAATGAAGTGGCCCCCAGGGCGGGTAAATTTAGGGCTGCTGTTGCACACAAATACTCACATACAACACTTTCACCCATGCATTGATCCACCAGTCACACAACTCCTCACATGCATGCATAACATAAAACCAAACACAGCATTGACACAAACATAAACACCAACATGCATGCATGCATTCACACACATACACATATACATACTAATTTAATTTAAATAGACATATATACACATTTAATTGCAAATAAAAAACACTTACCTTACCTCCATGCACCCTTCAAAAGAACCCGCGCAGCCACGGGGGATCGGAAGGCCCCAGGGCAGTTTCTAGCCCATTTGGTGCCCAGGGCGAAACACTAGTAATGCGCCCCCCCCAACCCTGCTCCCACCGCGCGCCACTCCCACCGCGCGCCACTCCCAAACAAATGAAATCGGTTTTATTACATCATGATTCAATAACTTTGAAGTAACTCCTTGGACAAAGCAGAGTACACAAACAGTATATACTACTTTTAAAGTTTTGTGTACATTTTTAGTCTACGTTAAGGGCACTCTCCTCGACTTTGCTGCTGCGAAACACACATTGGGACAGAAGGACCAGTGGGGGAACACATTGGAACACAAGGACCAGTGCATAGCAACAGCTAATGAGATAAACCATCAGATAACAAAAGTTGAATTTCTTCAGTGCTTTCTAAATCTGTATAACAGCATGAATTGAACAATATCAGGTGTCACCCCTGTCTTGTTGTGACGTGATTGTTAGTACCTACATGAGAAGTTGAAGAGGTGTGGATATGTTCAAAGCACTTTAGTATTTGTATCCATCCTAAAATGCTATTCTCTCCTCTTCAGACTAGCAGTACACTGAACAATTTTGGCCATGTAATAGCCACATTCTAAACATGAATTCAAAAGGTAGTACTTTTGAAACCATCTTTTGACACTTAACTAATGCATAACCACACACACGGAAGGCCCCTTCTTAAACAAAAATGTTGTTTCAGAAAATATGAACACTTTCAGCAGTGAGTAAGTTTGTCCTGTTCTGGATTTGATTCTGTGTGAATAACACTGATAAATGTGTAGTTATAACTTTGGCCTGTAAAAAGTGTGCCTAGTAAATCACTCCCCTGTGTTGACTGACTGAACAGCCAGTTGGGAGTTTCCATATTGTACGCAATAAAAATACATTTGCCATTTCTCAATTCCTATTAGTTAAGTAGAAACCTACCGCTTATCGCTATAAGATGATGGTACTTTATGCATCAGGTATCATATCTAAAGTAATCCAATAGAACGGTTTTAGGTTTTATGTCTCCAAGTAAAGTGGCTCTTTTAATGTACCCATACGGGGAATGTACACATGAATGACACACGTGTAAGATTAAGATTGGCTTGTCTAATTACGCTCAGGTCAGCACATTTTGTAAAATAAATGATTTGTAACACAAAAAAATGCAAAACGAGCTGTTCGGTTTGTCAGAGCACATCACTTCAGGCAATGAGACCTCAGGCCATTCGGTGCTGGGAGGTGTTCCCCGCATGCTCTGCAGTGGGGCCGGGGACGGGCAGGGGGGACTTGGGCTATCTAGCATAGGTGGTGGGCTTTGTGTTGGAAAACCCTTTGGCACACACACACCCACCTCAAATCTCATGATTTATAGGAAAATGGTCAGCCAATTACGAATGAAGCACTATTACTAGTTCTGCTATTGGTAATAGTGGTTTCTGCTTTAATAAATGCCACATTTGTTATTTACATAACTACTTGGGCATTTCGGTAGGAAGCGACATTGCCACTACAGCAGCCCTATTTATAACCCACTATATCCGTGTACTGTAGTACATTGGGACATGGGGATACAGGGGGGGCACACATTGGGACACGGGGACACAGGGGGGGCACACATTGGGACACAGGGGGGGCACACGGGAGGGGCACACATTGGGACACGGGGACAAAGGGGGGGGCACACAGTGGGAAAAGGGGACCAGTGAAAACACACACTCTCATACTTTCACGCTGACACAAACACACACTCAGTACACGCACACGAGAGCTGCGACAGGGAAAACACAAACAAGGGGGTCAAGGACTTAGAAGAACAAAGCATAATAAAAATAATAAAATAAACATGGCAGGCACCTACCTTCTTTCTGATGAAGCGTGCACACAAACAAGTCCGAGATGCAAATAAATGTTTCTTCCAGGAACGCTGCAAGGAAAGCAGTGAAGTCTTCGAAGTGCAGGGTCCAACAACGCCGCCTCGATAAAGCCAGCAGCAATGGTTGGCGGCCAGCAGGAAAGGCGCCTTTTTATGCCCCCACCCCAGCCCACCCCCACCCCAAGTGGCGCAAAAGTCAAGGGAGCGGGTGGGCTGGGAGCCTGCTCTGACTTCCGTAATGTCACGTAGTACTTCCGTACTACGTGACATTACAGGCAAAAGAGGCAGCGCCAGCACCTGCTACGGTGCTGCGCAGCCGAACTCTCTGCCCTCGGCAATCGCCGCATCCAAAAACCCAGACATGAGAACCCCTTCAGCCAGGGGCAGGGACCGGGGCAAATGCGCCCCCGGGGCAATTGCGCCCCGGGCAGCTGCTCGCCTCGCCCGGGCCAAGAAACGGGCCTGGATGGCCCTCCCTTCAGTCTGACACATAGACACGCTGCCTGACAGGAGAGAACTCCTCTCCTATCAGTCAGCGTGTTCACGCTGAGCAACGTGAACACACTGAGTGACAGGAGAGGAGTCCTCTCTTGTCATTCAGCATGTCCACGTTGTCAGCTGAATAACGGGAGGCAGCAGAGCTCACTTCTGAGCCCTGCTGTCTCCCACTTTTGTTGTTGTTTGTTGCAGAGGCAAAAGGTTTCGCAACAAGCTGCAAAATCCTTGCAAGGGCAGAGAGGGTACAGCACAGTCCCCCATGTGAATAAAGGACACGGGTGGACTGTGCTAACTTCTACTTAGGAGAGGGTGCCGCAAGGCCCCCCACAGGCTTGAGGCCTGGGGCAGTTTGCATCACCTGCCCCCCCCTCGGGACAGCCCTGGTTTTAAAGATATTTGTTTGAAAATCGCACAGATCATGCCATAGTTGACACCATGACCCATTCCAATCTGTAGGTGCTTATCCAGTCCTGTTTTTTTTCTTTGCATTCTCGGACTTGTAGTTTCACTTTTCCCATTATAAAACTCTGACTACAAGTCCCAAAATGCAAAGAAAAAAACAGGACTAGTAAAGCACCTACAGATTGGACTTGTTAATGTCGGCAACTATGTCATGCAACCGCAGAGATCATGCATTGTGTAACTGTACACCACCTTGGGTGTGGAGCGCAGTGGCTGAAGTTTGGTAACCAGACTGTCAGTCATGCTTAGGAAGGCAATGGCAGAGTCAGTTAAGAAGGTCTTCAAGGCGGGTGAGTGGCTAGAGGGCTGTGAAAGGATGGCAGTGGCCCACCACTATTTTCAATGGCCCTCCAGAGATAAAGGGCCTCATCACAAGTGGACGGTATCCCAGCCGTAAATCCACCGGGGTTATTGCCTGATGCAAATAGCGTTGCCGCAACTCGTTCTGGCGCTATTAGCACCGGCTCCCGAGTTGCGGTGGGTCGGTAGGTCCCCATTCATATTGGGTCCAACTTGGAGCGGTATTGCAGCTATAATAGCGTTATCGCCACATTTTTACCGTTCTGTCCAATTTGTGATGAGGCTCAAAGTGGCTTGAGAATCCTCCAGAATTATTAGTTTCGCTTGATGGAGGCCCCCCACAGGACCCACACTGCGATGGTACTGAAATGTTTGTGAAAAATGAGGACTGATGGGGGAGTAGGCCTTGAGTGTGTTACCACAAGGCATCCTAAAAAAGCATGTGGAGGAGGAGATGGAGGCCATCTTGGAAAAGGGACTTTCAACATGTTTCCCAATGTTGACTGTGGAGTTATCAATCGAATATTTTATGTATCTATATGTTAAAGTTTGCATTCTATCACCAGTCACTGGCGTCACAAATTAGTCCAGCCCCCATTCTCCCCATTGACCCCTTCCTCTGTTCAGTGAATTGTGCTCTAGACCTCCATATGCTGTGTGCGGTGTGGTTAGGTCAGGGTTTCTACAAAAGACCAAGGCAGTGCCATACTCTAGCCGACCACTGGGCGCCAGAGCTGTATCTGCCTGCCTCACCCTCAACAGACATGACACTACATGTTTGACCAATCCCAGGCTCTGATAGGCCACTAGGTGTCCCTGTTAGTGTAGAATCTTTCAGCACCCTCCCACAAGTGAAGTGGTTACTATTCTGCAATCATTATCATCCATCAATATGGAGGATAAAACAGGGGCAACACGTTGGTCTTGGAAGCAAGATCACGCAGAGCAACAGAGGCTCGAATACCCGATCCGCGCTTTGAAACCAAACTCAGCTATGGTACTAGGCACATTATAAAAAACAATTAAATAAATAAAATCCATTATTGCCCAGAGCACATTCCTCACCTTTGAGATTCATACTTGCTGCATGTGCTGTTACCCCAATGGCTTTTGGGAAACTTGCCTGCAGGATTGCAAGCCAAGACCTGGTGCAAAGGCCATTCTTGGAGGCTGCATACATTGCCACTGGGACAGCAGAATGGGGACCTGTTCCCCAGGGGGCATCATTGGGCCCCTAAAAAGATTTAATCTGGCTCCATTTCAAGGGAGGCAGGCACCAAAATGATAATTGCCTAGGGAGGCATAACTCTGCACTGGCCCTGATGTCACCCAATTAGGCTATGCCCAGTGCTGGAAATGGAAAACAGTTATTGGGGGAACTGTCACTTCTTAGAAGGGGTGGGGCTTTGGGAAGGAGGGGGTGGGGTCAACGGGCAGGCCCCCCCAGCCTATTTGTGCAACACAGTATCTCCATATAGAACCCAATCCTGGCGATTTGCATAAAAGCAAAGAGCATTATGGGAACAACATGATGTCCACAATTTTAAATGTTAAACATGTCTTATAGCGATTCAGTAAGAAAATCTTTTACGCGAATAATGGACTCTTCTGTTTTGATTAGTCACAATATTCACCCCAATAAAGAGATGTCTGTAAATTTCAGGACTGTATTCGAGGCTTCAGCAGGACGGGGAAGCGCCTGCGTGGGTCCGCCCACGCCTCCGATAATTAAGAAGAAGAAGCAGCAGTTTCTGAATGCATTCTCCAGCACGCTCGTTGAAGAACGAATTGTGTATCGCGAGCAACCTGAGCTACAACGCGCAGACTGCTTTCAGAAGACTGGGTGGGGCTTGGTGCCAAGTGGTCTGCCCATGAGACACAGGATCTGCTAGAGTCGTGTCTGAGGAGCCCCTGGGTCTAGGGGACTGAGCGTGCTCTGGCAAGACATTTTTTGCCCGAGCACCACTCCATCTTGTTCCGCCCCTATCCCGGCACTGGCTACGCCCAAATGCACCAGTCAGAAGGGAGCCTGGTCACAGCAAGTTAAATTGTAGTTTTTAATCTGAGTTATTTCCCTTCTTAATTTGGAAAATTGTATGGGGGTGGGAGAGCCGCACCCCACCCATCCCTCTGTGCTACTGCCACCCCGCCCATTCCTGTTAGCACAGAGGGCGTTGAAACGTCACTTCCGACTGCCGCAATTGCACCAGAAGTCGACTTTTTCCACAGGTTCCTATACAGTGGTGGAAATGGAAAAAAATCGGTGGAGCATCCCACAAGGGCCGAGGTGGGGGCAGAGTTTCGGGGGCAGGGCCCGAGGAGGCTAGGTTAAGGGGGACGTAGCTGACGGGTGACCTCCGATCAAAGGAAATGTCCAAAATAATAGTTTAAAACAGCACTATTTCTTTCATGCTGCTTCTTTTCCGAACTATATATCAATTCCACTTGAAACCACTTCATTGCCACTGCTGATGAGTTCCTTCATTATACTGATAATAGTTTTGACCATTGTTGCTCAGTAAATATTCTTTAAAATGCACAATTTGCATTCCATTTTTATTTTAAAAAACTTCCCCTTGGGTACTATTCAAACAGGGTGATTTTTGTTTGCCACCCAATAAGCAACGTTTTCCTTTACTTGAACCACACCCAGTACAGCTCCTGCAGCTCCCCTCTGAAAGCAGTTGGGTGGCTGCATCGTGTGTGATATTAGTATGGTATTTATTTATGCAATGTTTGTAGGATACCTGTATATTTATTTATTTATGCAATGTTTGTCGGATACAGGTATTCGACAAACATCACATAAATAGATAAATAATCCTGGTCCATGTATCTGACAAACAATGCATAAATACATAAACCGGGTCGTGGCTGACGACTGGGTGGTGGCTGAGGACTGAAATTTCCTCTTGTGACCTCTTGCATGGGGTCACCAGAGGAAGTTACAGTTTGTTTGCGGGTGCTTTTTTTTTTCTTCATCTTCTTCTCCCCAGGACAGAGCAGGGGTTTGGGGCGGCTGACTCTGGCCGGATGCCGAGCAAATACCCCAGAATTAAAAATAAAATCCACATGGTACATGGTTCAAGATTGCCTGTTATGTATTTCACTGCACACATTTTACAACCTGATCCAAGCAAATAATGCTATGTGTTTAGCTTCCTAAAAAACACATGTTCTGATATTTGTCAGGCAGCTTGACAAATAAAAGCATTACCCAACACTCAGCACTCCAACAGCAAAAAAAAAACCTTGTTTTTCTTCTTTTGCCTTGATGGGATTCAGCAGTCATTGTCAAATTGCACTGTGCTATTTGGGAGTTTCTGGTTTGCTTTTGTTTTATTCAATTGACTGCTAGCCACATAAACCCGGTAGCACGGCTTTCAAGCAGTCTACAACCAAAGTCCAGCATCTACCAAATAGTACAGTGGATGCGACACTTGCTTCTCACGGCAGGGCTTGATTTAGAATCCTGGCAGTGCAGCAGGACGGAGTGGAAGGAGCCCCAGCAGGGCCCTGGTTCAATAGAAGTTTTAGGAGACTGCCAGGGCTCTGTCCCGGCTAGCCCTGGCCCACTTAAAGCCCTGATGTGTCCGATCATACTCCTCCTAGCCTCATTGCAGGTCTAACGCGCCGATTTGCATCCTTTCCCAGATAAACAACAGTGTATGAGCAAGCACGCCCCTACACATGTTGGCAAAGGTGCTGATTGCATTATTTTGCTACAAAACACCACAAATATCCATCAGTGCATGAAAGAAAAATACATTTAAAACTCTTTTTTTTATATCAAAATGATTTCATTTTTTTAAAATTATATAGACATGACCCTGAAACGTTGCCTTTTACATCCACGGTTTTCATGTGGGCTGGGTTCCTGTTGTGACCTTCTTCTCCGAGTGCTCTGCCATGCACGACTCCTGTGTGCGCTTGTAATGTTAATGTAATTAACGTTGTCGGTCTTCATCCGCAACAAAAGCAGTGGCCACAATTGCTCAAGGAGGGATCCTGTTCCCTGGTTGAAAAGCAGCCGTTGATGGTGCCGTTTATCCCCTATAATTGTCTTTAACTTGCGGGTTACGCCCGCGAGTGAAGCCAGTTTGCAGCCGTGCATCACTGCCGTTCTTTACCTTGGAAAGCCGGAGGGGCCACGCTGCTCCCCTGAGAGGGTAGGCAGGATTTAGTTTTTGGCGGTTGAAAGCCCATTGACTTATATGGGCGGGTAGGGGGCTGGGTGGGTTAGATAGCTGCTTCTATGTCGGGTGACACCTGCCAAAAGCGTGTGAGTTGAGAAGTATAATGGTTTGCAGGGCGGGGCCTCGCCTGGCAGCTTGGCCTGTTCCTGTTCAGGCGAGAGCCCAGAAAGGGGTTTCGGTTTAATCACGAGCTTGCAGACGTCTCATACTAATGACAGGGAAGATCGTGGTGAACCACAGCCAACTAGTCACCCGTCCTTGGGCGGCGCTCTGCTCCACATTGGAAGCAAGCCTCGGTCATCGCTTGACACACCTTGAGGCACAGGGCGTGAGGCCAGCCCTGATGAACTGCTCGTGGTCATTTCAAATGTCTGTCAGGCTATTATGCAAGTCTATGCAAAAAGGACGGGCATATTCACCCTTGGCACTTAAGGGGTTAAAAAGAAAAACATATAATAAACTGTAAGAGGACTATATATTGTTAACCACTCCAATCTCCTTATTTTAAATAACGTTTTAAACATTGAGTAATCAGAACTCTTCAACAATACGAAATAAGAAACTCAAACAAAGTTGGTCTCACTAGTCATTTTTAACAAAAACGAGGGACTCGTGGATTTTTGCCATTCTGGTTCAGCAAGCTGGTGAGGTCCACTTTTAGAGGAAGTGCCCATCCACCTCTTGTAGGTCCTGCCAGGACTGGGCTGGCCTATAGCGAACTCTGGAGTTTTCCTCTAGCACCCTGGCCCTCTTTTGGGTGGTGTTTCCAAATGTTCCCAGAGGAAAAGGGGTGGGTTTGCTGAAGATATGCAATAAGGGGCCACTTTGAAAATAATTGCTAGGGCGTTTTATGGCTCCCAGTCCACGCCTGGGTCCTGCATGTGCATTTGGTCACGTGATGAGGTGTGTGTGTGTCCCTGATTGTCAGGATTGATCCCTACTCACAAACCTAGCCCCCAAAAGGCTCTCCAGCATTCTGTGAGGACAAATCAAAAACACTCAAACTGCTGGGAGTAGCAGTAGGGAGATGCTGTGTTTAGGTTTGCAGCCGAGGCATCCCTAGGGGGGACTAAGGGGCTATAGCCCCAGGTCTTTTGGTGGTAGCCGCGGACAGAAGCTCAAGGGCTGCAACCCAAAGTCTTGGTAGCCCCGAGTCCCGACAGTCCTGAAATTAGCATACCCCCCGGATCTTTTCCAGACCTAGCAACACCACTGGTTTGCGGTCTCCAATGCAAGCTTCACGCTGGCATGTGCAGCAACAATCTGCGCAGGGAGCTAAGGGGATTGCGCGATGTCTGTGCCACCCTGCATTCCATGTTATAGGCCCGTTCTCATAAACATTTGGGGCCTGATTCATGTAATTGTTTGCACGGTCCAAAGTGACTTGGCACTGCTGAAAAGTGGCTTTGCAGTGCTGACACAAACCCGATTCATAAAACTGTGCAAAGTGTATTTTTGCAGAGCAAAGTCAGTGCAAAGTAATTTTGTACTGCAAAAATGACTAGGTACTGAGTTTGCACTGCAAAAATACACTTGCGCTGTTCCATGAATCAGAGGTTGTGTCGGCAGTGCAAAGTCACTTTTCAGCATTGCAAAGTCACTTTGAACCGTGCAAAATATGCCATGAATCGGGCCCTTTGGATCAAGCAGCCAGTAAAGAACAAAGGCAGATGAACCCGTCGAGACCTATTGCCCGTTTGGGTCCTTGCTACAGACGAGGACTAGGAGATGTTTAAAAACAGCACCCGCGGGGCCTCCTTCCAGGAATTCCAACATGGGCCTGCCCAAACTCAGGAAGCCTGAGGCAGGAGGGGACTTTCCTGGAAAGCAACCTAGCCGGGGAATCTGAACTATTGGAAAGGCAGCCTTTAGAGTTATTGCTTACTGGGCCGGGTTCCAAGCAGGATAAGACGGAACGTCTTCAAGATGGAGGAGGCCTTCCCTTACTGTGAGCAATCCATCATCTGTCCGGCATATCAGCTTTGTTATCTATCACCTGCATTTAAAACTCTGCAGAAAGTTTCTTTTCTAAACTATGAGCCACTCCCATGCAGCTCTTATCGCTCTCTGGGCAAAAGCCAAATACTATGGGCCTCATTGCGAGTGGGGTGGTAGCCCTTAAATGCGTTGCTAACGCTATTACCGCCTCATTTAAGGGTCCACCCAAACATGAGTATGGCGTGGTTACCCCTAGCTCTGAGCTGGGGGTAAACACGCTGGAAAATGCCAATTTTTATTGTAATTAAAACGCTATAATACCGCTGGTGGTAATTGTGCCAAATATTGCCCATTGGGTCCAAACCCAATGCAGAATGAGGAATTACATTTATCGCTCAACCCGTGATCCAGCAGTAATAGCGTCAGGCGGGTGGGCGGTAACTCAAATACAGTTGGGCGGTATCCCGCTCGGGATACCGCCCAACTCGTGATGAAGCCCTGTATCTGTGATTCCGACAGCTAGCAGTACATATGCCAGTATTTTGCTAATACTATTGCAACATGTGCCCAAACAGTTGCTTTATTCATTGTATTTCTTAGATCTTTCCGCTGCTACTTGAAATTATGTTTGCTCGTGGTCAGCTATCTTTGCTTGATAATTAATTAGCTGTTGCTATTGAAACTGCTATATTTATCTCCTGTTCCCTACCCTTCAAAGCTCTTAAAGTTCAATGAACCAATATTCAAAATGTGCTTCACTAATTTTAGTATGAAACAAGGCAGTGCCCATGTCCCTGCTCAAAACCTTTCCTATACTATGAATTTACATGCTAACCCTTTGAATGTTCTCCCAGTGTTCCCATAGTCAATTTGAGGACTGTAAACACCATTACCATCCTGCCGGGGGGTGGGGGGGAATCTAGCCAATCAGGTGGCTAGGAACCCAGGCTTGAACTACTGGTTAAAGCCCACGTTCCATTCTACCTGGTGGCCGGCTCCTGCCACTGCCATCTCCCCCCCACCCTCCGTCCCCTTATTCTTTTTTTTAATCCCCCGCCCCACTTACCTTATTTTGTCTGCGGCGACACTCGCCGCCGCAGCCGCACCTTCCGCTCTGCTCCCGAGGGCCGTTATGGAAAGGGAACAGGGGCTCTGTATGGAGCCCAGCCTTCCCGTTCCATGGCAGCCATCTCTATACAGTTTTTTCAGTCATTGAATGGGACGCACAAGGTGTCCCGTTCAATGACTGAAAATACTTGTTTTTTAGCACCCCTGGTTACCGCTTTGCTAGACCGGGGTGCTAATGGCCTTTAGCCATGGTTCCAAATGCTGGAACGGGAATAACGGCCGGAGCCCTTGTTAACTTGGGCTCCCGGGCTGTTATCCCCTGTTGCAGCCCTAGGGACAGGGGCTTAATGCCACAGTATAGCCTATAGAATTGTGTGTACAGCTTGCAGATTGTTGCGACCGACAGCACAGTGTGTAAATGTAACCAGTTCCCTGTGAATGCCCAGGCAGATATAGAAAGTAAATCTGGTATTACCCAATTTGTTAGTTTATTTTTGTTTGTTAGCTCTTTTTGACCTAATTATAGCTGTATGTTTTTACCTTCTTCCCTTTAGACCTACTTACCTGATCATGAGAAGCAGGGGTGTCCCACCGCTCCTCATGTTCAGCTATCTGCAGCCTCGGGGTTGCGGGGTGTCACATGCATCCCTTACAATTGAGGCAGGGGACAAAAATTGCTCAGGCCCCTGTTTTCAATGAACGGTTAAAACAGGGGCCCAAGCAGTTTTACTGCGGATAGTCTGCCCGCGAGAAAAGCGTTGGCGGGCTGATCACATACATCCGTAAATCTACCTGGGATTTCACAGGAAATTGGCTAGAGGTGACTAATAAACTATATACCTTACACTTTCAAGAGGGACAAGGGTTATCATAGTTTTGTGGACCCTATACCAGGCATTATGGGCCTGTAAACCATGAAAGACCCTTGCTGCACTCAGGCTTTTAACTCCGTCTTCAGGGTCCATAACGCACAATATTGTTCTCAGAATGGGTCCATAAAGCTTTATAAGATTACCTGGAAAGCTCAAAGTGCATTACCATTGGTTAACCGATGGGTTACATGAACCAGCATAGCCTGAAGATTGGCTCGTGTAGCCCACAGACTGTTCAGAGGCTACGGGCAATGCAGGTGTATTCACAGCCATTTCCCCGTCACCACTTGCCTCGGGAGGATAGCTCAGGGGCAACAGGCTCCCCTTGGAAGCAAGACGACGCAGAGCCACACACCTTCAATCCCCAGGTGCATGCTTAGAAAGCCCTCTAGCAACGTCTATAAAGGGTAATGATGTGTTTTCAGTACATAAGCGGTTGGATTTTGCTTACATTTTTAAACAGACTCTTCAGCTCCTGTCCTTTGCGGTGCTCTGTTCTTAGCAGTCCAGAATGTGGACTTTGCAACATGGTCTTTTCAGTGAAAGCCCCCATGGTGTAGCTAAGCTCCCATATTTGAAGACTATTTTTTTTTAAATAACTGAACAATACCTTTATCAAATCCAAGAAAAATCTCTTAAACCAACCACTTCTCCACAACTTCACCACATAGTGGTATTCGTTTAAAAATGTTGCGGCCAATAAACAGAAGCATTGTGGCACAAAAGTGTCATTTGTCATTAAGCCTAAATAGCATGATGCAGGGTTAAAACTATATTTTTCCTTGTTTTGTGTGAAACTTTGAAGCAAATGTCATTTTTTTGTTTGTGCTAAATCGCTATAAGCTAGATGGTCGAATTCAATTAACTGTACATGGGTTGGAAAGTGCCTGCCACATGTTTTGGACTCTTATAAATATCCAACGATGCTATTGCCCTAATGATCCTGACACATGTGGCAAAGACAATCATTGTAAAAAAGTGCACAATTTTTGTGACTCTAGGAAGCCCCTCTGCTTTTTAACGTATACACAGCTAACCCTTATTCTGCCTCAAGACCTTGTGAGCTTTCATCTCGTATGGGATTTATATGCTGACCGCACTCAAATCGGGTTTGGGGCATTAAAACTGCAGGCAAACGACTGACTTTTCGGAAGGCTGCACAGGAGGCCTCCACGCGCAAGGCCTCTCTTTTGCCTGCCCCGCCATCTCCACGTCTTTTTCAGGGGGGGGTCCCTCTCTGTACCACTCTCCTGAATTTTGGCCTGGCCGCACACTATCATATTGTATAATCAAGAAGTGAACGCCTGTCAGCCAGTTGCAATGAAACCAGAGAAAAACAGGTCTTGTTCTAATGGGCCGCTAACACGACTCTGCTGGCCCCTCTGTTGGTCCATTAAAAAAATAAAAAAAAACTCCTCCTCTCATGTTGGAATACCGTCTTTGATCAGATGCCTAAATTTAGGGTGACCAGACAGAAAAAAAAACGACAGGCCATAGACATAAAAGTAGGACCGCCGTAAATACAGTAGTCCACCTTCTATGTCGCTGGCCTTTTGCGGGGGCTGGGAGGCGGTGTGCTTTCATGCACACTCCTCTAATTGGATGAGAGCGGGGGGAGGGACGCATCCATTCGTGAAGGAACAGTTGCGCTGGGACCCGATTTCGGGATTTCAAAATCCGGTCCAGCCAATAACCGGGACCGTAGCTCGCACCCTTGCAAACCTTGGACAGGGTTTTTAAAATGAAAAAACTCCAGGGACCCCGGACGCAGGGCTATTTCCCCAGACTGTCCCGGGAAAATCGGGACGTCTGGTCACCCTCTCTAAACTGCTTCCTCAAATTAAATTACTTGTCAAATCCTCTGTGGTTCCAATCCTACCGTGACAGCTGATTTTTCCTATAGTTGTGGGAGCTCTCATCGGCTCCACCCCAGCTTCTGCTTAAGTTCTGTATGCAGCCTCACTCAAATCGGTTCCAGTACACGGCCGCCCACTTACTATTTAATCTCAAATGCACAGAGACCCCAGATTTGCCTTCTACAAAAGATTTCCAGTTCAGATTAATATATTCAAATTCTTCTGACTGCTACACAGATGCCACAATGGGGGAAACCTATAATTTCATGCAGGGTTATCACCCCACAAGACCTCAATGGCCAGATTCTGAGAACTTGCTCTGCAACCTCAGGTTCCGATACTTCACTCTTGGTGGCAAATCTTGCGGCCGTGTTAGAGCCTGCACCAGGTGGCCCTATTGTGTGGCAGGTGACTGTTGCCTAAGTTAGGGGTCGCAAGACAAAGCCTGGAGTCTTAGAACGATGGCAACGGTCACTTACCACACAACAGTGTCTTATGGTAAGGGCTCTCCCATCATAAGAGCTTGCTTTGGAGCAGAACGTCCGAGCCTCACCTGGGGCGTCCTGTGGCATACCTTGTCCATGTCTTCTTGACCAGTGCCCTATGTCTATGCATCATAAAGGGAAGTTTGGAATGCCGTTTTTACAGGTGATCACGGCCTACACTCCAAGCTTGCTGATTGGCTGGATAGCTGGAAGCTTTGAGAAGTAGAAAGGTGAAGCATAGAATATAGGTTCCATGTGTGGTTAGAGCCTGTGTGCTACTTTTCTGATTGTCTAAATAGAAGAAAACATGCTCTAATTAAGCTTTAAAGACCCAGACAGACCAAAGGCCGGTCCAGGAATTATGGGTCCTGAAATCTGTGTTAAAGGCCTGAGAGCAGCAAGGGCATTAAACAAGCACTACTGGTCCTTAACACCCGTTACGTCCTGAATTCTGAGTATATAAAGCTATTATATATGGGATAAAGTACACCCTACCATGTGTTACAAGGATTTTACAAGTCACTGAGGAGTCTCAGGTGGCGCCAGCTTCCCTTTCGTCGCTGCCAGACAATGGAATTCCATGCCACTCACCTTTAGAAACAAAGCCTCATACCTTGAATTCCGCAAAGCACTCAAAACCTGGTTGTTTAACTAACCTCTGTCTGCACCCCCGCTCTGTGCCTCACGCCTGCGTACTCATGTTCACTGTAACCTATTGAACTGTGTACACCTCATGCACCACTGAAACTAATTCTTATACCGCTGTAACCAATTCACCTACAGTTGTTATATATTTAATACTCTCTATATGTACCACTGTAACTAAGTAGCCTACTTACCTCTGTAACAGCGCCACGATGCCCGCAGGCTTTTGTGCGCTATACAAATAAAATAAATAAATAAATGACCAAATCGAAAATGAGGCGAAGGCCAAGTTCCTTTATAAGATCGCAGAACTCCAAGGTGACTTGCAATATCCTTTTTATGAATGGTAGGGGGTATTTTATGCCTTATAATACATGGTCACACACTGTCATTCCCTTTAATACCTTGTCTCGTGCATACTATAATGCAAAAGATCTTCCATTTGCTAACCCATGTAATCAGTATATGATCTGTTTGGATTTAAAAAAAAAAATGAAAAAATGCAGTTTCAAATGGGCTGCAGAAAAATAGTTCAAGCACTTTAATAGTTTTCATTTTGTGCTTTAAAATAAGTAATAACATGCATATTCTTGCTTACATGTGTTAAACGCCAGCAGCACGCACATTAGACATTCCGCCATAAAGAGTCCATTGTAATTAAAGGCTGTAACACGGAAAGCTATCATGCAAGCAATACTTTTGAAAGGATGTTCATGCTTTGGGTGCTGCAGTGACAGCTGCAATTTTCTCTGCTGGCTCAAGCAGCAGGCATTGTGACATCACAACTGAAGCGTAATAACTGATTAAAGAGCAGTTGTGGAGTCATTTTCTTATTACAGGCCAATTGTGATGTCACAATTAGACTGTAATAAGAGCATTATTTCCAGGCTTTTATACAGATATTGCGGGCTGCCATGTAAGGTAGCCAGTTTTATTTATTAATTTGTTTTGAATGTAATACATTTTTTTAAACTTTAAGATTTTGCAAGCAACATGAAGATTGTAAATAAATAACCACAACACCAAAGCAAGAACATATTCAAAATTACAATACCAGAACTATGTACAAGTAAAATATATACAGGTTCATATAGTGCCAACCCCACCCACACAAATTACATAAAACAAAATAAGAGACTAGTGCAGATCTTAAAATTCCCTCCAAATGTTGTCATACGTTCTCATTCTCTTGCTCCTTCTGTAGATTATCATTTCCATGTCCGCACGCTTGAGCATTTCCTCAACCCATTCATCAATCAAAGGAGCAACCCTAGACTTCCAACCACGCAGAAGTAACCTCTTGCCAACTATGGTGCCTCTAAAAAGCCACTTCTGTGAAACATTTAGGTCATCTAACAACTCATCATCGCCCCAATACCATTGTTTTGAAATCAAGATCAAGGTTCACACCAAGCACCCTCACACAATTCTCACAAACCTCCGCCCAGAAACCAGAAACTCTCGCACAACTCCAAAGCATATGTTCAAGGGTACCGACCTCCTTCCCACAGCCCCAGCATTCATCCGAGTCCGCAATACCCCGTTTCTTCAGACGTACTGGACACCAGTAAACTCTATTCAAAATCTTAATCTGCCTAGCTCTCTCCCCAAGATTAAGTGAGCAAAGACTTACATTCCTACACATGCACTGCCAGGTATCCAAATAAATACCAGAATCAATCTTTCTAATCCACTCCTCCCGCAAGTCGTCATTCCCCTTATAATTTGCAACAATCCTCTTATAGATTCTACTTGGAAGTCCCCATTCTCCTTGTTTTGGTTTAATTACAAAAAAGGCCATGGTCTAAAATATTTGCCCAATCAACCTCACCAACAGCCTTTTTCAGATGCCTATATTCTGTATTTGACAAACCTGGTATGTTCCATTTCATTTGGACCTCACTAGCTGAAAGCCATCTTCCACCATTTTCAAGATCCCCAATCCATTCCACACCACTAAGGAACCACTCAGGCCAAAATAATATCTTTCCATTGTCCCTTATCATCGGGCTCAACCAAATAGATGCATGTGGTGATTTCAAAGCATTAACTCCTAATAACTCAAGCAGGTTTCTCCAATATTCTCGTAGAAATTCTGTGGCAGGCGATTTCACACCTCCCAACTTTGTTGTTGGAGTCAAGAGCGCTCTCAGGCTTAATGGAGCAGAAAAGCAAGCCTCTGCAACAGACCAATCGTCAAAATCCTCATTAAGAAATGGGACAAATGACTGCACAGAAAACGCCAAATGATACGCTCTGAAATTTGGGACCCCAAGCCCACCATGGTCCACAGGCAACTGGAGTTTCTAAAGTTTGAGCCTGGGAGGCTTGTGATCCCAAATGAACTCCTGCATATATCTCTCCAATTCTTATATCCAGCTTTTGGTACTAAATTTAACATGGTAATGCATGGACCTGAGCATGGCATATGACTCTCCCTGTGTGGTTGCAGGAAATTGTCTGCAGGTACCGATCACATTTCTGCTATTAGAATTTGAATGCAATGTGCTGGACGAACTGCAGGATATGCAAGCCGGCAGGGTATGCCATCTCACAGGAACCCACAGACTCCATGCATTTTCCAAGGGTTAACGACTGTGCAATGTGCCTGAATCAAGAACACCCTTAGTGCCTAGGGCACGGCTCTGCACTTGAGGATCTCTGGGTGTTTTGGACTACGACTCCCATGATCCCTCCTCATTGACTATGCTGGCTAAGCCTGATAAGAATTGTAGTCCACAATATCTGGCGAGCAAAAGGTTGCAAATCCATGATCTCTGTGTAGGCCGCCCTTTAAAATACAAACAAAATATGCCCTACCTAGATACACAGTCTGCAATGATATGATAGGTTATTTATAACATGCTTAATACCCAGAGGTTTTTAAGCACAGACCCAGGGATCGAACCTGTGGTGCTCCCTGTCGTCTTGCTTCCAAGGTGAGCACATTGCCCCTGAGCTATCCTCCCCAGACAATGATCTTTTATTTATAGCGTGCCTATACACAGGTTTTTCAATAATGTGGCTGGGCCACAAAGAGCTTACTAAGAGCAACTCTGACTTAATCCTGGAGAGGGCTATTTGATTCACGACTTACTCCCGATTTACTGACAGTAGTAACTTCTTTGTGAATCTACGCCAATATGTTTATGGTTTAAAACTAACGTGTGTGCCATTTGTTTTATCCTGTTCCCGATGTTGAATTGAGACTCCTGCATTTACCAAGTGGCATCAACATCAGTCAATTTCATACAAATCACAGAAGTGAGAAATAAATCGAGCATATGCATTCCCTGTGTGTAGCTTTTCATCATTCTTTGTCATTCATGGAAGGTACGTAGCTGTAAACGTTTTGTATTTTGGAGGTTGCATTTGGATTGCTCAACAAAGTGATCCAAATAAATATCTTTTTAAACTAAGTTAACTCAACAAATAGCTAGTGGTCCCTGCAGAATTCGGCCCTAGTTCTAGGGCCACTAAATTCCTCTCTCTGTCCAATCCCGTTGCCCCCACCATCGGGATCTCTTTGCGCTAGCTCTCTGCGTTTAATGGTGTGCCAGTGTTATATCTACGCAGTCTTCTGAAATGTAATAGTTTAATTGCAGCACTAAACCAGCCACTTTTGTCTTAACCAAGCTTTCGGTTGGCCACTCCCCCCCTCCAGCCTACTTCTGCAGGAGTCTGTCCTGAAACATTCTGGTTTCACCATCACCGTCTTGTGGCCAATGCTGGATTGACTTTTATGGACTTCATTGATTCACGATGCGTCACCCCTTCTCAACTCTCATGCTGGACTTCCTTTGCATCTTGTACTCATGGTGGCCCTGAATCATGCTGTTCCATCTTCATCTTGTATCCTGACTTGCAACATTATGTGTTACTACTGACTTCTGCAATTGTATTTGCTCTCCCCTCTTGCTTCCCAACTCTTTTTTGACTGCTTACTCTCTGTTCTCTCCTCCTCTGCCTTTCTCCCTTTTCCTATCTTCTACCCTCCTCCCCTTACTTTCTTCTGTGCACTTACTCTGTCAGAATTGTCCCTGGTCCAAGTATGAAAGCAACCTCGTCCGTCTCCTTGTCCCTCCCCTTGCTTGTTTTTTTAGTCCCGCCCACCCCCCTCCAGCAGTATCTGAAATGTCGCCAAGCCTAGTACGCTAGTCGCTTGTTTTGTCCCCCCCCCCTCCTTTTCTGCACCCCTCTCCCTCGCCTTTTGTTTGTCTCTGGCTCTACCAGAAATGTCGTCAGGCCTAGTATGGTAGTCGCCTGTCTGCTTCATTTCCTTCCCACTCTCCCCCTCCCTTCCTTATCTATGTCTTAGCTCTTGCACGATCTGAAATGTCGTCAGGCCGAGTATGATAGTTAAATTCACATCCTTACTGTTCATGGCATGTAAGAGTGTCATTGTATTTGCCCTTGTTCCCTCCCTTGTCTTGAAGCGCTTTGAAACACATTGGGCTTCATTACACGGATGGCGGAGAACCATGGCGCTACTAGCGCCATGGTTCATGCCGGTAAAATACCGGCACCGCCTTGGCGGAAAGGGGAATTACCACCCCATTCCAAGGTTGGCAGGGCGGTAATTCCACCTTCCACCATTGCCCTTCCCCATTCCCATTTTTGCCCCATAGGGCATAATGGGAATGGGGAAGGCGCTAATTGCGGTACTGCAAATTGCGGTACCGTAATTAGCTCCCTGAGTCCCTTTGCGGGTTGGTTTTTAACGCCTGCAAAAAGCAGGCGTTCAATCCCCCAACCCGCAAAGGGACCTCGTAGTAAGGCGGTAAGGATTTACCGGTATCGGTATTTTACCGGTACCGGTAAATCCTTACCGCCATCCGTGTAATGAGGCCCATCGTGTATAGGCACTATATAGATAAACTATCATATCACTTGATTGGCTCAGCTTATTAATTTACCAATGGTTGAAATCAGCCCGTGAGGACTTGTTTTGCCATTTTATTTCTTAGTGAAGTATTAGAGATGAAAGTCAATACCTGTAACCTCAGATCTAATAATACATACCAACTGGAAATCCCGGCGCACAGATTGTCTCAGGTGAAGAAAGGAGCGTTTTTTGCAGCAGCCCCCATGGTATGGAATACTATCCCACCAGACTTGAAGAAGGAAAAATCTACAGCGGTACTTAGAAAGAGACTCAAGACTTACCTTTTCAGATAGGGAGCTTGAAATGATTCCCCTTAGTCTCTGATCTCTGATACATGCCTACTTTCTGCGCTGTTTATACAATGCACCCTTAAGCCTCCGGGTCAGTGGTGCGCAATATAAATGATAAAAAAATAAAAATATGATGATCAGCAGGTTTTAGTATCTTGTACACCTTATGAATGCACCACCCGGGGAAAATAACACCAGGGGCTTCCATGTTGCACTGTCTATCTCCTTTATGGTGGCAACATACATATGTAGCTTCTCACTCCAAAGTACCCAGCAGGAACCAAGTGCTGAGGGTGCTCCTGTCACCTCAAACTCCTTGACTGGGGTGCCAGTGAAAGAGGTCCCTGTCTACCTGGACATGGGCCTCATTACGAGGCTGGCGGCTGCGGAATGAACGGTGCCGGTAAGGGTCCGGCACCCTTGTTCCGGGCCGCCGCATTACGAGGTCTGCAGCGGGTTCCGCTCTGGATGGCCTGGCCAGACCAGATGTGCAGAGCGGGACCCGCTAGCAGTCCAGCATGCTAACAACGGGCCCGTCATTATTGGGCCCGTTGTTAGCATCCTCCCATTCCCATTGAGCCCTGTCTGGGCTCAATGGGAATGGGGATGTACCGGATCCGGGTCAAGAGAATGGGAATTACCAGCCCGCTAAAGTCAGCATGGCCCGGTAATTCCCAATTATTGGGACCCGGTACTCGGTTTGGGGGTAGACATGCAGCTAAAATGGCATGGCTACCTCCAAACTCCTAATGAGGCCCATTGTCTCTTGTAGTGAAGCTCTTGAACCTCTCAGGGTCGAAGAAGAGACAGCATTGTCCTCACCCTCGGACATGATGGTCCTTGAATGAGTGAGGTTCTGTGGGAAAAGGATGTCCTTTCTGCTGTTGCCTTGTTTCTATCTTTTGAGCATGTAATGAACTCCTGCGTACGCACCCTCTCGCAGAGGCGGGCCTCTAGCCAACTAAGCCACTAGGAAGTTAGCACAAGAGTAATGAGCGGGCTCACCACAAGTGGCGTAACTTTGCTGAAAATGTTGGGGTGGGACATGACATCTAAATGAAAGGGGCCCCTGCCAAATGAGTGGGACCAATTGGTGTGCCACAAAAGTTGGGGTGAAAAACAGCCTTGTCCCCCCTAAAATTACGTCCATGCTCACCACTACAGTGTGTATAGTGTCACACGTAGAGCGTGCCTGCCTGCTGACACTGTGGCAAGAAACACCGTTACTGTCGCATGTGCATGCTCTGGGGAGCGGTCCAAGTATTGAAGTGGTGCGATCACTAAAGGTGCCCTATACTTCCATCTCCACCCTTTTCTGTCTAAGGGGAGTGCACAGCAAGACCCCTTGAGACGCCAGCTTAGTGTGAGATGAGCCTGTGCCTTCTTGCCATGGCTCAAACCTTTATTTCTTAGCTTGCCATGTGGCCATGCCAATTTGCATTATCAGGTCTTCGTTCTGCGTAAGCTGGGTCGGACTGGGACATAGATTCGGGCCAGACGCCACTAAAAAAGTGGCCCACAATCACAAATTGAAATTAATTCATTTTCAGAACAGACTGCTTGAATGCTACCCATGGGTGAATGGTTTGTAAAATATATTTAAAGTACTGCATTTGAAGAATATTTGCTGAGCACCCTTTGTTGAAACTTTTGTAGTAATTTATGAAACTGGCCCACTCTGGCTAAAAAAATGTCAATTAGGGCACGAAAAACTAGCCCATACTAGGATCATGGTGCATTGACCTTTTGCCCTATAGGGCAGTCCAAGCCTGTATGGAAGGTAGATCACACCCTGGAGGTTGTGCCCACAACAAAACAGCATAGCTGCCAACTCATCCGCTTTCTCCCACATTTTCATTTCTAAGGTTACAGGTAGGCAACAGCCGCTACAAAAATGGTCACCAGGGCTGTTCCATTTCATGCTGTCCAAGTACTGCAAAGATGCCTGGAGCCAAACTTGCATGGAGTTGGGTTGCTGCACTAGCGAGCAATGAGGGCAAAGTGGACTGTGAGTTTGGAACAGCGGACACTCACAAGCAGCCAGAATGTGGACTTAAAATTAGGTAAAACCTGCGATTCGAGCCATCTGATTAGTTGCTTAAACCGCGATAGGGAGGTTTCATCGCAAGAGATTTGGTCGAAGCCAAATCCATCAAGTTTTTTCAGCCGAATTTGGCCACCAATATATGTGGGTGGTGGGTAAAGGTAATAATTAAGGGAGGTTGTGGGGTCACCCCACGCATATATTTGCAGCCAAATGACTTACAAGAAGAAAAAAAAAACGCTTGAATCCAACAGGGTGCTAATTGCCATATTTTTGTCTATGCTATGTATTTCTGTTCTGTTACTACTTAACCCCTTTTTGGGTTTTAGTTTGTCTCCCTTTGTGAGAGAGGGTATGCCCAGAGGTGGGTGCCTTGCTCACTGCGCCATTGGAAATCAAGCTGCACCTCAGTGAGGAGGCCCAACAAGGCCGAAACACGTCTGGCGTTGCTTGTGTTTCCGTGCAGAGGAGAACTGGCCTAGCAGTTTGGGTAGGGCTGCTCCCATTGGTGGCAGTACCTGGTTGGTTTGCATATGGCTGGACCCCTTTTGCAATGGTGCAGACGGGCTAAAAAACAGTGGCGTGGAAGGTTGCCTAGAGCCATGCCAGTGGTTTAGATTAATTCGAAACCTTCGACCCATCGCTTTTTTAGTTTTAGTTTGTCTCCCTTTGTGAGAGAGGGTATGCCCAGACGTGGGTCCCTTGCTCACTGTGACATAGGGAACCAAGCTGCACCTCACTTAAGAAGCCCAACAAGGCCAAAACATGTCTGGAGTTGCTTGTGTTTATGTGCAGAGGGGACCTGGCCTAGCAGTTCGGGCAGGGCTGCTCCCATTGGTGGCAGTACCTGACTGATTTGCATATGGCTGGACCCCTTTTGCAATAGCGCACACATGCTAAAAAACTGTGGCGGGGAAAGTTGCCCACAGCAATGCCAGTGGTTTAGATTCATTTGAAACCTTCCACCCATCACTTTTTTGGTGTCAATGGAGAGCACACCTGCTAAACATAAATGTTCTCGTTTGACTCACATTTTTATTTCTAAAGGTTTACAAGTAGGCAACAGCCGCTACAAAAATGGTGACCAGGAATCCAGGTGGAGCCCCTGTTCCATTTCCTGCTGTGCAGGTACTGCGAAGATGCCTGGATCGGAACTAGGGACGTCATTTCACCAAAATGCCAGGGGTCGCAGAAGTGACATCACATGACCCTTGACCTCTGATGTCATCACAGGAAGTGATGCCATTTGACCCACCCTGAAGTGACATCATGGGAAGCAATGCAACATAACCTTTCACTCCTTGACAAAACAGGAAGTGGCATCACATAGCATTGTTTCTAAGTACACTACGAAAAATATTGTTATGATATCACTGTAAAGTGATATACATTTCATACAAGAATGGATCACCATATGTATCGTTAATATCACTGCTTATAGGCCCATATTACCAAATTACTGTGAATGCAAGCAGACGTCCAAGGTCAAACGATAATAATGTATTATTATATAGCACTCATGCTTAAGCGCTTCATGTATTACAAATATATGTACAATATATCACCTAACCTGTGTTAGTACTCATTTATCAACCTCAGCAGGATGAAAGGCTGTGTTGACCTTGCCGGGAGTCCAACCTGCAACCTGCAGTTCACACACACATTGCAGCAGCAAGCGCTCAACCCACTGAGCTATCTTAACACTATAGCTATAAAAAAACAGCCACTCCTGAACCAAAGAGCCACATGCTGTTGGCCACAGCCCACGAGCCTCAATGAAAGAAAATATAGGGGTAGCAAGGGAGACCACAGAGGTAGCAAGGGAGGCCTCAGGGGTCGCAGGAGCGACTCCTGGTGACCCCTAAATGACGTCCATGAGTGTAACTTGCGTGCAGTTGGGTTGCTGCGCTATGGAACAATGAGGTCAAAGTGGACTGTGAGTTTGGAACAAAGGACACCCACAGGCAGCCAAAATGTGGACTTACAATTAGGTAAAACCTGCAATCCAGGCCATCTGATTAGTTGCTCGAACCGCAGCATATATACCCTATCTATGGGGCCTGGGTAAGGGTAATCATTAAGATGTGGGGCCAAGGGAGATTGTGGGGGTCACCCCCCCCGCATATATTTGCAGCCAAACGGCTTACAAAAAGAAAAAATATTGATGGATTTGGATTGAACCAAATTTCCTCAATGAGATCACATAGAACGGCTTGAATCCAGCAGGCTGCTAATTGCAGGATTGTGTCTATGCTATGTATTCTGTTCTGTTATAATGTGGAGGCACAGGCTTTGTCCCGGGAGGATAGCTCAGCGGCAACATGCTCACCTTGGAAGCAAAACGACACAAAGCAACACAGCTTCGATCCCCGGGTCCGCCATTAGAAACCTCTGGGTATTTAAGCGCCTTATAAATACGTAACTAAAAAACAAACAATTCCTGTAACATTGCCTTGATGCCCGCGGGCTGTGTGAGCGCTTTAAAAAAAAACTAAATAAATAAATAAACATTAGTGCCCCACTACACCCGTAGCACAATTAGGGTGCCTTTCTCAACGGATGGAAGGTGGCCAAATGGCAAGCGGATCTCCTGTCTGGCCCCAGCACCTGGCTCATTTCTTTTTACTGTTGCTGCCCCAGGAAGTTAGGTAGGCGTGGAGGAAGACACGAGCACAGTTAGCTCATTGACTAACGCTATAAAAGCAGTCGGACACTATATACGACCGTGCTTTTAATGATGGCATTATTTCCTTGAAAGCCTTGGCAGTGCTCTGCTTGGGGGATCGGGCACATTAGCTGACGTCGCAAATGCACCAACAGCCCGCACTCTTAACCAATTCTGCAGCGCTGTTTACTCTGTCCCCATCGGCCATGTATATGTCCGTACCGACGCCAGTTCTGTTTTCCATTCATTCATTCATGCGAAGTCGAATCCTTGAACTACTCCCCGCCTTTCTGAGAAAGGCGGGTGGAATCCAACAGGCACTTGCACGCGAGCCCCAAACTATGACGAGGAAGAATTCAGAGCCGGCGACCGGTCCAATGCATCCATGCAAACGTAATGACGCGTAGACAGTGGAACAGCGCGCTCGAATCTACGCCTTTGCGTCAGAGCGGCACGTGGGGCGGACCTCGTTCTCAGTCAGAACCTGCGTGTTGGCAGAGGCGCGGCTCTCACGCAGGCAAGCGCCATTATCCAACAGGTCTTTGTTGGTGTGAGCCCCCCCCTCTCTCCTCCACCCCAAAGGTCCCCATCTTTGCCTTTGGGAAAACATTGGAAGTTGGAATGTAGGCTTTCAAAGTTGGAGCCAGATAACCCATTTCACATATTTCCATCAGCTTAGAAATGTCAACAGGACAGGCTTCATGACATGCACCCTGCCAGGGGTGTGCCTAGACTAGTGGTCTTCAAGGTTTTTTGGCCTGCCCCCCCTGATCAAAATGTGGGCAGGCTGACACCCCCAAAAATTCCAATGTGGCTATGAACTATCACGCACCATCACCGCACCCTACTCCCAGTATAGTCTCTGGACTCCCTGCACCTGCTCTCATCACTGTCTCTGGGCTCCTTCACCCCACTCCTACCAGTCCCTGGACTCTCCCCATCCCACCACAGACCGGGTGCTCTCCCCACCCTGCTCCCCCCACTATTCCATGGCTCCTGCCCAGCCTAGTCCCTGGGCTCTCCCCACCACACCACAGACCCTGGGCTCTCCCACCCTGCTCCCACCAATCTCCCTGCACTCTCCCCACTCTGCTCTCACCACTATGCCATGACCGCCCCCATCCTGCTCACACCACAGTCCCTGGGATTACTCCATTCCTAGCATAGTCGCAGGGCCAGTGGCACTGGTGAATTTTTTAAGTGGAGGGGCATAACTATTTCTCTCAGATATGTCACAGCAACCAAGCATAACGATGGAACTTGGGCCAATCAATAGGGTTCGGGGGGGATTTCCCCCTGGAATTCTTTTTAAAAGAATGCGTAAAAACTTAGCATTTTAGAGCATAATTTACAAAAAAAACATTGGGTAAAAAGTCCGCAGTTGGGGATGAGGAGGCAGGCATGGTATTTTGCACTGACATCTATTATGGAAGTCCAGTACAACGATGCCATCCCTGTCCCCAGGGCCTCACAGCACCTAACATGCTCACACGATCAACATGATGGTGTGTATGCGAGGCGCTGGGAGTGCCAGGGGGCAGGCATGGTATTTTTTCCTGGGCATCTATGATAAATGTCCAGTACAAAAATACCATCCCTTCCCCCTGGGCTCCACAGCGCCTCAGAAGGAGAGCTGATTTTGGCTGGCGGGTAGGGGGATTGTGCAACAAAGGCATTTTTAAAATGCCTTTGTTGAACAACCCCCCCACTTACCAGAGTTAGCTCCACAGACCAAAACAAGCACACACACATTCACACATCAAGCACTCTATCATTCACACGAGGCACTCATCATCATACAGTCACTCATAACACAAGCATACACGCATCCATACACATAAATAAATAAAAAATAAATGAACATAAACGTACCTTCTGCCCCGGTCCTGAAGTTTCCTCGCCAGCTATCCAGCTCCTTCATCATGTACAGGAATCGGGAAGCAAGAGCTTCCTGCATGCAGGGGACGGAGTGTGGGTGCTGAAACTCCCTGCTCCAGACTGCTCAGTCTGTATGTGCGAGGTGTAAGAGCTCCCCCTTACACATATAGACATGCAGTTCCCCAGCCAGCATTTCCAATGAGCCATGCAAGGCTGGCGAAGCAAAGTGCCCCCAGCCTTGCATGGCTCATTGAACATGTGCAGCTGGTGAACTAAACTGCCAAAGGGAAACAGTGGGCCTCATTACAACTGTGCCGGTCCGTTAACAATCGTGCTTGTAAGCCTACTGGCACTGTTGTTACCGGACCTGCACAGTACGGCTCTGCAGGCGGGTGCCGTCCCCCCCCACCAGGGTCAGACCTGGTGGGCGGAGCGGCACCATCCCACAGAGCTTTACAGAAGCACTGCCACCGTTATTAACGGTGCCGGTGCTTCCATGTTCCCCATTCCCATTACTCAATGGGAATGGGGAATTACAATTTACCGCCGTCTGACTTTCTGGAACGCTGGGGTTGTAATCGCCTGGTGTTACCGGCAAGCCAGGCACCGGTGAATTTTACAGATCCGACGGCAACCCGCCGGTAGCACAGGCAGGGTTACCGCAGGACTTGAAATGAGGCCTAGTATTTCCCTTTGACAGTTCAGCCAGCCGAGCAGCACTCCTCAGCTGGAAAAGGCAGCTGAGAGGGTGCTCAGTGTTTCACTGGGCTGGCTACTCAGCTCTTCCATAATGGGTGAGAGGGCCACTGAGTCGACGCCCCTTCACCCATTATGGAGAAGCCACACCTGCCCAGGGCTACTCCCACCCGCTTTTTCATGGATCTATGTGATCACTGTGCCGCCAAATTGCTGTCTTCGATTACAGCACAGCGCAGTGATCACAAAGATCAGTGTGCCCTGCATCCCCTTATAGCCTGTAAGAGGATTCAATTCAGCACTACAGCTAAGTTAACGCCTAGTCTAGAATACTGAATGAAAACCCTTATTGATATATCTTTAGGTCCAGTTCATGCGTTCTGGATGACTACCCCTATATAACACCCCTCTCTTGGAATCCCCCTGACCCCACTGAGCCAAGAAGTAATTCTGTTTTGCAAGTTTAAAAGGTTTATTTGATAAATTAAAATATATATCACACTTTTTAATAAATTAATAATTGAATATCACACTTAATCTGATATGGTAAATATTAACAACAGAGAATCTGGCACTAGCACACTTCTTTAATCACTAATGAGTTGACATGAAATGGATAAGGTAGCACACTGGTAAATAGGAACAAAAGTATAATGTGGTAGAGGATGCTTTATGTAGGCTCAGGTGGATGCAATATTCAATGAATGCAGTACAGAAAATACGCAATATGATTTCAACCAAACAATGTAATCACTTTTCTCTGGCTACTCCCCTCCCCCCCTTGATGCAAGGCAAGGAAATGGAAGGAAAACACACAGTTCTCAGAAATGCAATCAACTGTAATTCAGTTCAATCCAGCAAGCTTAAACAGAAGTTTGAAAACACAGGCAGATGCTTTGATAGGTGCTAGCAATGAATGAGAAATATGCTGGAAACGCTCTTAATTCCCTTTTAGAGGTTCAGGATGAGTGGTATCTAGTTAATATTAGTCCAGGCTCACACTAGCAATGATGCAGGGATAGTTAGCAGGTTAAACGAATTTCTGGCAAATGAAATCAGGCAGCAGCAGTTTTTTTACATGTGAAGAAATTGCAAATCGCGGCAAAATTCGCAGATGCGCCGAGCGCTATTACAAAGGAACCGCAAGGACTATCTCTACCGTTTTGGGGCCCTAGGAAAGCCTGGGATCTCAGCTTCCAAATGAAAGTTATTGCAAGTCTCTAGCCCAAACGGTTGCGGAGATATGAGTAATTTAGTAAAGGTCGTTTTTGGTTTTGTAAATTTTAAACGCACACTTTTTCAAAATGACAAATTTTACTAGAAATGACAGGTGACAGATAGGAGGCAGTTCTACTTAGGTTAAATAGATTGAATTAGATGAATTTAAACTAAGAGATGTGTTCTGAGTTTTGCTAAGTACTCACAAGAGATTTTGAACAGGAAAGCGACTTGGTCACGATCTTCAGTCTGGTCAGGTCTTTCCGGATTCTGCTCACAGCGCCTGGTCTGGTCTCGGCTAGGCACAGCACTGCTTTCTCTCTGGTCTGGTCTCTGCTAGGCACAGCACTGCTTTCTCTCTGGTCTGGTCTCTGCTAGGCACAGCACTGCTTTCTCTCTGGTCTGGTCTCTGCTCTGGATAGATTGAAGTCTCTAGTTTGGCTTTCTGGAGTTTGATGGAGGTAAGTATGGATTTTTCCGGCAGGGCTTCCAGCGGCAGATGAAATTGAATGTCTCTATGTGTCCTGACTCTCTGCTTTTATCTGTTTCTTGAGAATGGGTGTGGGTGTTGCATCACTAGACTTGCCCCTCTCATTCGTCATTGGTCAGGCTTCCATTCCTCCGCTTGATTGGCAAACTGAACTGTGAGTCAGATTGATGTCATTTTATGATCTCTTGAAACAACCTCCCTTATCATCTGTGCACCCAAATATATATATGATCAAAATCCATACTTCAGAGTTACACAGTTGTTTGAAATTACATATACATGGTGTGGCTGAATTTAGCCATGTCTATGTCCAAATCTGCTCATTCTCGGAGCTTGCATTCAAAGAGTGTACATAATTGACTTTTTAACTGCTTTTTCAATTTCCGACATGGACCCAAATTTACAAACATGTGTGCAGGGGGTAGGGACATTAACTGATGAAGTTTCAGATTTTTAACATGCACACATTTAGAGTAATATCCACTTTTCCGCTAAAACCCCCCTGAACATGCCACCGGTTCCTACCACGTCTTAAACTGTGGGCAGAAAAATCACAAGAATTATGGTATCATTTATAAAATTTTCACATGTCCGCACTATGAATTATCCCCCTTTTTATGAAACCATATCCTTGCTGCAGGGGTGTGTCTTTTCAGGTCACATGGTACAGAAACCAGTCTTTCCAGTTTCTGCCAAGCCAGCTTGCTTCTCACAGGCAGTGCCCCTCCCAGCTTCTCCAGGAGGAAGCCACTTTTTACGACGTCTGTAATAAAAACCTTTGCCTGAGTGGAGAGGGCTTTGTTCACTCTCTGGCAGAGCACAGGAAATTCAATTATCAGATAGATGGCATATCCTTAGTGTGGGCAGCAAAAGGAACATTGGCCTGGGAACATAGTTGTGACTCAAGTTTCACTCCTGATGGGATCCGTTGCTAGGCAAAATCAAGTTCCTTAAACCAGACCTTCAGCTAACTTTTTGTTGCTTTTAAAATAACTTGTAATTTTACACATGCAGCTAGAATGCTGATTCTAAGTGCAAAACTATGACATTTCAACAGTTACAAAGGCATGTGACACCAAACATAGGTCACTCATTTAATTTAACATTTTCGATTTTGGTGGTTTTAAATCCAGTTGCAGTTAGGCTTAAGCTGCTGACTCCATAGCATTTTTGTTATAAGCATTGTTTTTGGGCTCTTCATTTCCCAGATTTTGTAGGCACACAAAACTCCATTCTGCCAAATGTCTGCTGGTGTTCAGTGAATATTATGCACATGTTGCAAGGTTTGAAATAGGCATTTTGCTTGCCTTCAGAAAAACACACAGTGGGTTTTAAAACGCCGGCTTTTGGATAGTGGTGAGTACTGGTACTGCACCCATTTTTGGGATTTTCTTGGATTAATGCATTCTAAACAGGAATGGTTCTTACATGGTAGTAAATCCTTGCTTAACATTGTTTTGATGGGGCTCCTTACAGTAAGATGGTTATGTGGAACCCCACAAAAAGGGTTGAATCTTTAAAGTGGTCCAATGAGTCACGATTTCAGCAACTTTTTGACATCAGTAAAAGTGGATTTTGTTAACAAAGACCTTTCTTTACCCTGGTGGGTGGCAAGTTAGGTAACCATTTTGGTGTGCGCACAACTGCGCAGCTTTCCTGGATTTCGGCGCACATGTGGGTTTTCCGCCATCTTGAATTTCCTAAGCCCACAGCACCAAATGTTGTAGCAGGGTAGCTTAAACGTGGGTCAGGACACCCTACAAGCCCCCCCACGTGACTGCACTTTGAGTTTGGGTCGATGGGGAGTCGCGTGCCCAAGGGTTTTGACCCACGCACCGGTCTGTCCGCATAATCTTCTTCCTCTTCTGTAGATGGCACAGTTCAGCATCTTCTTCTCCATCCGGTCAGATCGATCAGTTCTCCTCGCCGGTCCTGATGGGAAGATTGGGCGGTACCCCGGGCCCGTTGTGTCTTTGCTCCCGGTCTCCGGATCGTCCTTCTTGGTCATCCTTCATGGTTTCATCTCTCCTAGGATGATAAAGGAAGAGCGGCAATATCTACTCATAGACGATTTTTTTTTCCACCACTGTTGAGATAGTGGGGCAGCATATGCATTTCATCGTAACGAAATATTACGTTCTTATTTTGAAAAAAAAAACAGCATCACTAGAGACAGTTTCATGTAAATCACAATATTTTAGAGACTAGATGTGGTAGGTTTTATGATTGGAACTGAATTAGTCTGATACAGTACCCGCGAGGATTCCAGAGGATTCCTCCAGTTGTTGCAGAGTGTGCCTGGGATGGCAACATTTCAACTGGTTTATGTGGACCCACTTGTCTTCCCCCTCTGCCGAACCACCTTTGGGGATGCGGATCTTGTAGGCCACAGGGGAGATCTTATCGACGATCTCAAAGGGTCCCTTCCATGTAGGCAAAAATTTTTGCTGCTTGGCCTGGTTCCTTTGGAAGTTGTATAGATAGACCCGGTCTCCCACCTGATATTCCTTCCTGGAAGTTTTCAGGTCATAATGGGTCTTCATGCTATCAGTCGATCTTTCTAGATTCCGCTGAGCATAAGCAAAAGCATGTTGGAGGTGTTTCCTTAAATTCTCTACATACTCATGAGTAGTGGAGGCATTTATCAGTGTCTGCTCTTGGGTCCTGTAGAGCAAATGCTGCGGAAGCACCATCTTGCGCCCAGTCATCAACTCAAATGGTGACATTTTGGTTGCAGATGAAGGGGTAGATCTGATGGCCATTAGGACCAGAGGTAATCGGATATCCCAACTTGGCCCAGAATCTGCCACAAACTTCTTTAATATGCTCACAATTGTCCGGTTATATCTCTCTACTGCCCCAGAAGAAGCTGGTCTATAAGCAATATGCAGCTTTCTCTTGACCCCCAGTATCTCCCACATCTTTGTCATTACTTCACTGGTGAAGTGGCTACCTCTGTCTGACTCAATCCTTTGAGGTAGACCAAAACGGGAAAAGATGTGGTTAATCATCAAGGCAGCTGCAGTTTCTGCCTTGCAATTTGGGGCTGGGAGACATTCCACCCACTTGGTAAACAAGCATGTCACGGTCAACATGTACTTATTCCCCCTAGCCGAGCGAATCACAGGGCCTACAAAGTCGATTTGTAAATCTGACCATGGCAGTGTCATTCCCCTCTTTTGTAAAGGCGCCCGGTGTGTGAGGGATGATGGCTGAAATTGTGCACACACAAGGCAACCCTTCAGGTACTGGTCGAGGTCCTGCCCCATGTGTGGCCAGTATGCAACCTCTCTTAAGATTTCCAATGTTGTGTGAAACCCCCTATGACCGGCGGTGGCCGCATCATGGGCGTGACTTAACATCAGGCTTCGGAATGAGGTAGGAACCACCCACTGGTCGTGGCCAGCTTTGGATTTCCTTACCAACAAACCGTCTTGGATCCGGAACATTTTTGGACATTTCATCAACACTCTTAGGTCCTCTTTCCCAATGTAATCGGTATCCGTCAGGGGAAAGTTCTCAGGGTCCTCAAGGTGCTGGTAAAATTTACCAATAATTGGATCCCCCTTCTGGGCGGTAATCAAATCAGCATCAGGGGTCTCCTTACTCCATTGTGCAATTGAAAGGTCGTTGTGAGCATTTGTCTGGGACCTAGTGATGGCAGTGACCTGGATTTCCCCCAACAGGGACTCAATCTCAATTAGATCCCCTTGGATGGCTCCGGTTTTGGCCAGCTGATCAGCTAAGTCATTTCCAGTTTTGTCTGGTCCCTCTACTTTGGAATGACCCTTGATCTTCTTCCAATAGATGGTCATCTCATTCGAGGTGACCAGATCATCAATGTTTTGGATCAACTTCCCATGTTTCAGCGGTTTGTTGTTAGCACATAACATGCCTCTGGTTTTCCAATTAACCAGGTGCTCCACGAACCCGTTCCGTACATAATCCGAATCTGTGATTATGACCAGTTCATGGAGTTGATGCTGGACAGCAGTGAGGATGGCCTGATGCACAGCCATCAATTCTGCCACCTGACTACTTCGGGGACCAATTTTGTATCCAGCGGAGGGTTCTGGGGACTCATTCACCCATGCATTCCCTACGCCGGCCACCAGTTCTTTCTCCCCGTTTCGTCCTCGAGACAGTTTTCTCTGGCACAATCATGCAAGTCAGCCAGACCTTGCGCGAGGGGACTCTTCTTGTTTTGGCCATATCTGACCTCCACAGGAAAGCCTTGCATTGACAGAATCCAGGAAGTAATTCGGGAATTACTCACATTTCCGGCCCGGATTCTGTCACTTTGGAGATATTGCAGAGGCTGGTGTGGAGTCTCCACTATGATGTGTTCCCCCTGGATAAACGGGCGGTAATTCTTCAATGCCCACACCGTTGCCAGGAGTGCCCTCTCACAATCGTTGAATTTTTCCTCCACAGAGGATAAAGTTTTGCTCGCATAGGAGATTACTTTATTGACCTTGTCATGCTTTTGATATAATACTGCCGTCAAGCACGTACTAGAGAACCCCGTCTCCAGGAAGAACTCCTTGTTTCTGACAGGGTAAGCTAGGCAAGGCGCTTGTGAGAGGCTTCTTTTGAGTTGTTTTACTGCCTCGGCTTGTTCTGGACCCCATTCCCACTTGACCCCCCCTTCAGGAGATGAATCAGGGGTCTGGTGATCTCTGCGTAGCCCTCAATGAACTTTCTGCTGTAATTAGTCAGTCCAAGGAGGCTCCTTAGTTCCCGCAGAGTTGTGGGGTCTTTCAGTTTCTGAAGTGCTTCCACTTTCTTTTCCTGGGGACAAAGACCCTGAGGAGTAATCTCATGCCCCAAGAAGTTAACACGGGTTTTACACCACTGTGCTTTCTGAAAGGAAAGTTTTGCTCCGGCGGACCTCAACTGTGTCAGAACATAACGGATCTCCGCTATATGTTCCTCCACAGATGAACTTTTGATGAGGACATCATCTACATAAGCCAGGTTACCCCTTGCACCCAGGTCAGGCATGGCCTTATGTAGGAAAATATTGAACTCATTACCGGAGTTAAGGTATCCGAAGGGAGTCCGGGTCCATGTGTACTGCTGGCCCCCAAAGGTAAAAGCCAGCTTGTATTGGTCCTCCCTACTGACAGGCACGGTCCAGTATCCATTGGTCAGGTCTATTGCAGTGAATACCTGTGACCCCTGAATCTGGGCCAGCCCTTGGTCAATGTAGGGAAGAGGCCATCGGGAAGTGTGGACCCGTTTGTTGAGCTCCCTGAGGTCAGCGCAGAGTCTCCACTGGCCGTTTGGCTTCAATATTCCCAGCACCGGATTATTGAAGGTGCTGTGGACTGGACGGATTATTCCCCGGGACTCAAGGTTCTTAATTATTTCAGTAAGGGACTCCATTGATGCGAGAGGCAAGCGATATTGCTTCACAAACACTGGAGTCATGCCAGGGTCCGTGGGGATTGTTGTGGTGTGGATGTCGGTGCGACCACAGTCATATGAGTCTACCACAAAGAGATCTTGGAAATCCAAGAAAACTTGTTTCAACTTTTGCTTTTGTTCCAGAGTCACACAGGCATCAGCTAGGTTGACTCTCTCTTCCACCATCTGCCTGAAGCCTGGAAAGACTTCTGGTTTGGCTATCTCCGCGGCCTCCTCCAGCTGGGTGGAGAAGTCCCTGGTCAGAGTGCTGATTTGGACCGGAGGCTTCAGGTGGGAAAGGCAGCCCTCATGGACCTGGAAAATCACCTCATCCCTCCTGAAGTCACAGGTCACATCTTCCTTACCATAGGGGCAGGAAGTGTACACCAGGAAGTTCCCCCCATGCCGGGTAAAAATCCTGTCTGGTGTTGCGTTGTCATCACTGTCACTGTCAAAACAGTCCTTGGGGATGGGTCCTAACAGTTCATTTACAAGATCAATGGAGAAATGTCGGTCATCAACCGCCATTCCAATAATGGTGCCTGCGGCTAGAGTAATACTCTTTAAGTCGCTGTTATCCACCTCTATTAGAATGGGGTCATGTTCTATGTTGACTAATGGAGTCGGGTTTACCCCCAACCCTTGCTGTTGGAGAGAAGCATTTAGATGTATGTAAGCATCAGGGTTTTTCAACTCTTGTCCCCTTTTAACTTTCACTTCCAGGGAGAATTGTCGGGTCCTTTCTGGGATGGTGACTTCCTCTTTAACCTGAATTTCAACTGCATAAGGTAGCAATTGAGCTGACCTAAATGCTTTTTCTGGATCATCAAAGCCCATGCGATTATCCGCTAATCGGGACCAAGCTTTGAAGTTTATTAGGTCCAAACTAATGGCAAAGCGATTGAGAATGTCACTGCCTAAGTAAAAGGCGGCAGTGACGTCTCGCACGACCCAACAATTATGGACTATGCTCTTGTTGCCAATGGAGATTTTGAGCATACACCTGCTTGGCAGGAGATGTTTGGAGTCAGGTGCTTCCAGGTCCATTTCCCATTTGTCTATCAGTTTGAAGGTGGGAATGGCTGGATCTTTTGGGAGTTGGCGGAACATGGCTTCGCTGATGAAGCTCTTACCGTTGTTCACACACACTCGAGCGAGAACAGAGTCCTTCCCATCATTTAACTGAACAGGGATGAACAACTGCTCTCCAATTTGCTGAATATCAGCCAGGCTTTGAGCTGATTTCACATCTTTCTGGACTATCGGAGTGGGGGTTTCTGATTGTGGATTAGTATAGAATTTCAGAGTGTTTCCTTCCAGCGTGGAATACCACTTTAGACTGGAAGGAAGGTTGATTTTCAGAAATAGAGAGGACCCCCCATCACCAGTCTGTTGTCCTACTGCTATTACCGTCACGTCTGGAATTTGGTTGTTCTGGAAGTGAAATTCTACTTGGTCAGATTTTTGTTCAACCATGTGGCATGTGCCGTTTAAACTAACATGGTTGACACTCTGTTTTAATTTTATGGGTCGGCTAGTCTGAGTCCAGAGGACCTTGTTTACGCAATCTATTAGGGGTGACAACCTTCTCAGGAGGTCATTCCCTAGTAAACAAGGGGTGCCCTCTGGGGTCACAACTATGACCGGGTGTTTCAACTTATGTCGCCCGATCTTAATGTCCAAGTCTGCCGTCCCCTCGACGGGAATTTCCTTCCCGTCAAAGTTCTGCAGTTGTCCAGGAAGAGAGGTGAGAGGAATTTGGTAATTCTCTCCCCTTCCTGCATTCAGTTCGTCAAAGGCCCTTCTGGACAGAAGGGTAGCTTGAGATCCAGTGTCCACCAGTGCTGAGATTGTACCCTGCCCCTGTACTTGTACCGGGGCATAATATCTTCCCTCCTTCTCCTCAAGGGGGCACAGATAATGTACATTTTTGGACAACTGGTGGGCTAATTTTCTGGTTTTGGACATCGCGAGAGAAGAATTTTGGGCAGAATTCTGTGGAGAGCCTTGGGAATCTGAAAGAAAAAGTTGGCAACTGGAGATCAGAGCCATTGTGGGTTCCCCTGGCTCCGTTTCTGGGCCGCCCCCCCCTTTTTGGAGGCAGTCGCCAGGATGGGTTTGAACCAGGGGATTTTCTTGCTGTTGGTTCTGGGATGAGATGGTGGGCGGCGGTAGCTCAGTCTCCACATCTCCCCAGTCTGGATTTGCATCCCTAGGGACCCATTTTTCTTTGGGAGGAGTTCCCCCCTCTCTGAAGGAGAAGATCCTTTTCCCAGGATCCTCTGAGGATCCCTCTCCCTCAAATTGGAAGATCTGTACCTCCTCCTCAAACTGAGTCTGTTTGGGTCTTTTGTTTCTCCTACCCCCCCTCTGCTCCTTAGGAGGCAGACTTTCAGGGGCAAGAGATTTTGTTTCCGGTTCCTGGGTTTCCAGGGGCTGTTTACAAGTGAGGAAGGAAGCTTCCTCCAAGGCTTTACACCCCCCTTCCCTTTGTGCCTCCTCCCTGGGAACCGGTGATTTATCGGGGTGCTGCCCCCGTCATTGTTCTGGAGCACCAGGTCCAGAGTTGGGTGCGTTCTGCGCCGGCATGCTGATCTGAGGGTTCTGCTGTGCCCTCAGTATATGACCCATATCCCGCGCCAGGTTTTGAACCTGGCGCTCTAACTGGGAAACCCGCTCAGGCTGATACGGGGCCCTGTTTTCTCCCCTGGGCTGATCCCGGGAAGGGTAGCTGTCCCTCCTCTGGTAGTACCCCTGGTTGGGAAGATTTTGGTACCCCTCCACCCTTGGCCTCCCCTCTCCCGGATTCAGTGGTCTGGGCTCAGGGAATTGAGGAAAGAAGGATGGATGATTTTGGGGTTGGAAGTCGGGTGGATATCTGGGGAAAAAGTTCTGCCCAGGGTTTGGTAAATTTCTGCCCTCCTGTGGGAAGTTTGGAGGGAAGTTCCCTGGGTTAGGTGCTTGGCTGGATCCCCCCCCTTGGGCTGGAGGAGTCCACACATAACCCAGGATGGGTCTGTTACCTTTGTAGCGAGGACTTACATAGTCAGGAGAGCGAGGGACCCCATTTGTGGGGCTGCCTCCCTGGCTCCCTGTCTGCGACTGGCCCGAGGACCTTCTGGGCCTAGCATTATTAGGTGCAGGTAGGTTTTTAGGCCCCCCCATCTCCAAATCCAAAACGGGGGTGACTTTTACCTCTGCCACCTTGGCAGCAGCAGGGGTGCTGTTGGCTTTGGGGTTTTTCTGGGCATTGCTTTTATTTTCTATGGGCTTCTGCACCTCATAGATGCGGGTAGCCTGTTCAATGACCCAGTCTAAAGATCTTTTCTCGTGAAAATCCCTCACAAGCTGGGTCATGATATATTTGGGCAAGGCATGGAAAAACGTGTTTATAAATTCACGGCTATCCGTGCGCACCCTTCTTGTGGTCTGTGCAAAAGCCCGCTTTAACTCCTGCACAAATTCTTGTGGGGCCTGATCCTCCCCACATTGCAAATTGTAGGCTGCCTTGCGAGCCTCTTGAGGATTTCTGTGAACAGAAAAATGTTTCAGGATGGCCGCCTTATAGGTGGACCATCTTAAATGATTTTGGTCCTCCAGCCCCGCAAAGAAACTGGAGTATTCCGGGGAGAAGGTCCACTTTACATATTGAATGCAGCTTTGGCTGTCCTTCAAATGGAAAGTCTCCATCATTTGTTCAAACAACTCTAAGTGCTCCCAAACAGAATACTTAGCGTTCTTATGGTAAGGCGTGATGACGCTCCTGATCGCCTTAATCTGCTTTAAGGGGTCCTTAAGCAAGGCCCTTTTTGCCTTATTGGCCTTTTTGGTTCGGGTAACCCTTGTCCATTCTTCCTCGGACTCAGAGGCACTGCTCCCAGAGGTTCCCGTCTGTTCTTCCAGGTTTTCCCGGATTCTGCGAGCCTGGGAATGGCTGGCAGAATGTGGGGACCTGGTCTCCTGTGTCCTGCGCAGTTCAGAGGAGTCTTCAGATTCCTCCTTGCTGCCAGGATTTGATGGGTACCCCCTCCACTGACCTAACTTGGCAGAGGTTTTCAGGATGCCCTTAATGGGCCTACTCTCCTGGGGTTCCCCATTGAACTGTACTGTACTTGGGTGCCCATACCCGGATGCCCACCCCTCCATTCCTGAGTGGTACTGGCCTATGAGCCCCATACTCTTAGCTGGATAGTGATCTGCCATCCCTGCGGCCCTGTGCTCATGTGCGCCAGGGGACATGGGGGTGGTAGAGTCCAGGGACTGGGGGAGATGAAGGCCCCTGGTGTTAGGGCTCCTGCGGTTATGGTCAGGAATCTCTCTTTCCCAGCGGACCTCATCTCTATCCGCCCCTGCTCCCTGTTGCAATGCAAGAGCCTGCATTTGTGCTTTCAGTTCCTCTGTTAAGGCCTTACTCGACTCTATCAGTTTCTCCTGCATCGCTACCTGTTGCTGGAGCCTATCATTGTGTTGACAGAGGGCCTCATTCTCCCTCTGTGCTTCCTGGTTGGTCCTGGAGAACTGGGCCAGTCTTTGCTGCAGGAGGTTTACCTCCTGGGCAATGTCCCTATTGGCCTGCTCCTTTCTTGCTAGAGCATCTTCCACCCTTCTGGTGTGCTCTACCAAGTTCTGGTTTTCTTTTTGGAGATCACCCAGTCCCTGGTGGGCCAGGTGATTTTCTTCCATTTTCCTTTTTAAATGGCAGACTTCCTGGCCTAAGGCGTCTCTTTCCTGACTAAGAGCCTGCATTTGTGCCGCCAGGTCGTCCCTTTGCCTTTGGAAGGCACCAGCTTTCTGGCGCTCCTGATCAAACTCTGCCTGGGTATCCAGGTCTTTCAGGATCAGTTTATTGCTCTCCTCTTTCTCTCTGTCTAGTTGGATTTGCAGGGTGGCTACCTGCTCTGTGCATGCCCTGTTGAAATTGATCTGTTGCTCCAGCTTTTTCTGGCTCTGCAGTAAGGAGTCCAAACTGTCTTGGTGCTCCTTCTGCAGGGCCAGAAATCTAGTATCCTGTTCTGACTTTTCCTTTTGCAGCACATCCATATCCTCCTTTATTTTAGTAATGTACAGTCTGCTGTCATTTTCTGACTCCTGGCTCCTCTGCAGCCTCTGCTCAGAAGAGTCCAGATCAGATTGGACCTTCTGTAATGCCATCTGTTGCCTATTTGCCAGATTTTGGCTTTCAGCACATCTATCCTGCATGTCTCCCATATATAGGTACAGGTATGCTGCTATCCTGGCGATCTTATTGTGTTCCTCTTTGGCTTTAGGAGCCATATATAGTTCACTCAGGGCCACATGTAAGGGACCCTGATCTCTATATATATCTGACCCTGTTTCAGTGACCTGTTGTGTGATGGCCTGCAACCACACATCCTGGCCCTGTTCGGTCCATTCCCCTCTCACAAATAGCTTATGCAAGAGGTGCTCTCTGGCTATTTTCATGTCTACTAAGGTCGTCATTCTAGAGATTGGTCTCTGTCCTGACTTACAGAAGTTAGTATTTTATTTTTGCAGAACAGAACTTTTCTTGGAGTGTCCCTTTTGAGGAATGCTTCACAGCGTAATGCAGCGTGGTGATCCGACCGGGTGTATGTATCCCGTCAGTTAGCACACTGTATTAAGCTGCACAACTGGTAAATCTAACCCAACGTCTCGGCTCGAGCCCCCAATTTGTAAGAGGATTCAATTCAGCACTACAGCTAAGTTAACGCCTAGTCTAGAATACTGAATGAAAACCCTTATTGATATATCTTTAGGTCCAGTTCATGCGTTCTGGATGACTACCCCTATATAACACCCCTCTCTTGGAATCCCCCTGACCCCACTGAGCCAAGAAGTAATTCTGTTTTGCAAGTTTAAAAGGTTTATTTGATAAATTAAAATATATATCACACTTTTTAATAAATTAATAATTGAATATCACACTTAATCTGATATGGTAAATATTAACAACGGAGAATCTGGCACTAGCACACTTCTTTAATCACTAATGAGTTGACATGAAATGGATAAGGTAGCACACTGGTAAATAGGAACAAAAGTATAATGTGGTAGAGGATGCTTTATGTAGGCTCAGGTGGATGCAATATTCAATGAATGCAGTACAGAAAATACGCAATATGATTTCAACCAAACAATGTAATCACTTTTCTCTGGCTACTCCCCTCCCCCCCTTGATGCAAGGCAAGGAAATGGAAGGAAAACACACAGTTCTCAGAAATGCAATCAACTGTAATTCAGTTCAATCCAGCAAGCTTAAACAGAAGTTTGAAAACACAGGCAAATGCTTTGATAGGTGCTAGCAATGAATGAGAAATATGCTGGAAACGCTCTTAATTCCCTTTTAGAGGTTCAGGATGAGTGGTATCTAGTTAATATTAGTCCAGGCTCACACTAGCAATGATGCAGGGATAGTTAGCAGGTTAAACGAATTTCTGGCAAATGAAATCAGGCAGCAGCAGTTTTTTTACATGTGAAGAAATTGCAAATCGCGGCAAAATTCGCGGATGCGCCGAGCGCTATTACAAAGGAACCGCAAGGACTATCTCTACCGTTTTGGGGCCCTAGGAAAGCCTGGGATCTCAGCTTCCAAATGAAAGTTATTGCAAGTCTCTAGCCCAAACGGTTGCGGAGATATGAGTAATTTAGTAAAGGTCGTTTTTGGTTTTGTAAATTTTAAACGCACACTTTTTCAAAATGACAAATTTTACTAGAAATGACAGGTGACAGATAGGAGGCAGTTCTACTTAGGTTAAATAGATTGAATTAGATGAATTTAAACCAAGAGATGTGTTCTGAGTTTTGCTAAGTACTCACAAGAGATTTTGAACAGGAAAGCGACTTGGTCACGATCTTCAGTCTGGTCAGGTCTTTCCGGATTCTGCTCACAGCGCCTGGTCTGGCCTCGGCTAGGCACAGCACTGCTTTCTCTCTGGTCTGGTCTCTGCTAGGCACAGCACTGCTTTCTCTCTGGTCTGGTCTCTGCTAGGCACAGCACTGCTTTCTCTCTGGTCTGGTCTCTGCTCTGGATAGATTGAAGTCTCTAGTTTGGCTTTCTGGAGTTTGATGGAGGTAAGTATGGATTTTTCCGGCAGGGCTTCCAGCGGCAGATGAAATTGAATGTCTCTATGTGTCCTGACTCTCTGCTTTTATCTGTTTCTTGAGAATGGGTGTGGGTGTTGCATCACTAGACTTGCCCCTCTCATTCGTCATTGGTCAGGCTTCCATTCCTCCGCTTGATTGGCAAACTGAACTGTGAGTCAGATTGATGTCATTTTATGATCTCTTGAAACAACCTCCCTTATCATCTGTGCACCCAAATATATATATGATCAAAATCCATACTTCAGAGTTACACAGTTGTTTGAAATTACATATACATGGTGTGGCTGAATTTAGCCATGTCTATGTCCAAATCTGCTCATTCTCGGAGCTTGCATTCAAAGAGTGTACATAATTGACTTTTTAACTGCTTTTTCAATTTCCGACATGGACCCAAATTTACAAACATGTGTGCAGGGGGTAGGGACATTAACTGATGAAGTTTCAGATTTTTAACATGCACACATTTAGAGTAATATCCACTTTTCCGCTAAAACCCCCCTGAACATGCCACCGGTTCCTACCACGTCTTAAACTGTGGGCAGAAAAATCACGAGAATTATGGTATCATTTATAAAATTTTCACATGTCCGCACTATGAATTATCCCCCTTTTTATGAAACCATATCCTTGCTGCAGGGGTGTGTCTTTTCAGGTCACATGGTACAGAAACCAGTCTTTCCAGTTTCTGCCAAGCCAGCTTGCTTCTCACAGGCAGTGCCCCTCCCAGCTTCTCCAGGAGGAAGCCACTTTTTACGACGTCTGTAATAAAAACCTTTGCCTGAGTGGAGAGGGCTTTGTTCACTCTCTGGCAGAGCACAGGAAATTCAATTATCAGATAGATGGCATATCCTTAGTGTGGGCAGCAAAAGGAACATTGGCCTGGGAACATAGTTGTGACTCAAGTTTCACTCCTGATGGGATCCGTTGCTAGGCAAAATCAAGTTCCTTAAGCCAGACCTTCAGCTAACTTTTTGTTGCTTTTAAAATAACTTGTAATTTTACACATGCAGCTAGAATGCTGATTCTAAGTGCAAAACTATGACATTTCAACAGTTACAAAGGCATGTGACACCAAACATAGGTCACTCATTTAATTTAACATTTTCGATTTTGGTGGTTTTAAATCCAGTTGCAGTTAGGCTTAAGCTGCTGACTCCATAGCATTTTTGTTATAAGCATTGTTTTTGGGCTCTTCATTTCCCAGATTTTGTAGGCACACAAAACTCCATTCTGCCAAATGTCTGCTGGTGTTCAGTGAATATTATGCACATGTTGCAAGGTTTGAAATAGGCATTTTGCTTGCCTTCAGAAAAACACACAGTGGGTTTTAAAACGCCGGCTTTTGGATAGTGGTGAGTACTGGTACTGCACCCATTTTTGGGATTTTCTTGGATTAATGCATTCTAAACAGGAATGGTTCTTACATGGTAGTAAATCCTTGCTTAACATTGTTTTGATGGGGCTCCTTACAGTAAGATGGTTATGTGGAACCCCACAAAAAGGGTTGAATCTTTAAAGTGGTCCAATGAGTCACGATTTCAGCAACTTTTTGACATCAGTAAAAGTGGATTTTGTTAACAAAGACCTTTCTTTACCCTGGTGGGTGGCAAGTTAGGTAACCATTTTGGTGTGCGCACAACTGCGCAGCTTTCCTGGATTTCGGCGCACATGTGGGTTTTCCGCCATCTTGAATTTCCTAAGCCCACAGCACCAAATGTTGTAGCAGGGTAGCTTAAACGTGGGTCAGGACACCCTACAAGCCCCCTCCTTTAACTTTTTCGGCAGCACACTTCTATGTGTGCCACCGTCTCTCTTCTGTCTCTGCAGTGTCAGTTCACTCCCACTTACGTGGGTCAGAAATGGCGCTGCAGGGTCCTTTTTTTCTTTTTGTTTTTACTTTGTTTTCTTTATTGTCCCCGTTACCGTTTAATGGAACCAGGGGGCACCGCCGCAACCCCGACCCCCATTACACCGACTAAGGGGAGTGTGGGGCCCTCCGCAACGTCCACTCTCCTTAGTAGGCGTAATGATAGTCAGGATTTTTGTTCTGTGCAAGGGCGCAATATTTGTAATGTGCCGACATTTTGGTACATTCAGGCTCTGACTGGGATATAGGGCAACATGGCAATGCCCGAACCAAAAACACAAAATGCCAGTGCAGGCCAGTTTTTTGGGTCAAAGTGGGCCACTTTTTTTGGCCCATGTGGGCCAGTTTAGTTACAACACCATTCCAATACTAGTTTTGACCCGTGTTACTAAATAAATATTCTTTAAAATGCACAATTTGCATGACATTTGATCCAAAACCTCCACCTTACGTAGTACTCAAACAATCTGTCACAAAAGGAATGAATTGCCTTTGCAACTGTGGCCCACTTTTTCACTGGTGCCCGAGACACTTTTATTCCTTAGTCTGACCCTGGGTACGTTTCCCTTTTTCCTTACTCCTTGAAATTTTTTTTTTTATTTGAGTCTGCAGGTACACCCCCCCCCACACCCACCTCCACCCCACCACCCCCCTCCACCCCCCCCATCCCTGGTAATGCGGCATGTCCCACAGTTTGAAGGCCCCTGGCCTAGACTAACATTACGGGGGGGTGGGGGGCTAACCCTTTATATTTTGTGGGAGGCTGTAACGTCAGAGACTATGTGTGAGGGGCAAAACTACTTGTGTGGGGGCATGTAACCTCTTTACATAGTCTAATGAGAGTTTTCTGGTGCAGCATCAATGTTACAAGCAGTAACATCCACCCTTCTAATCACTCCCCTGACTCGCAAGTACTAACACCCCATCACAATTGCCTAGAAATGGATACATACGAATGCAGGTGCTAACAATGAAACCCTGTGCATTAGTAAGCGCCAGGCCTTTTGTTAACTGTGCAGCTAAAGGCACTTTCCATTGTCTGTGTACTGTTCTGCCATGGCTCTGTAGGTTAGCCAGGTTAAGTCATCATAACCCAAAATGTTTTGGGGGTGGGGAGGCTGCAGCCCAATCTGCCCAATGGCTGTTGCGCCACTGCCCCTTGCAGTCTCATATGCGTAGCTCAAACCCCCCGGAAGGCCTCCAGATGAGGCTATAACGCAGAGAAAAAAAGACAATCCATATTTTTAGAAAGGGGACGCCACCCCCCAAGGTCGGCAACACAAGGAGGGTAGGGTTGTGTCCATCCATCAGGCACACCTTTTAATGATTGCTTGGTTATTGCACCAAAGAGGCCTTAAGTAAAATGGGAAAATGAGCCGGGGCACATGAAGGGGCATGGCCTAATGGTGGGGGGTCGCTAGTTGGCTCGTTAGGCCATGCCCCTTTGACGAGCCCGAGCTTAATGTGCTACAGGCACCTCCACCAGGTAGCTCTTTGTAGAGATCATATGAAAGGGGGAGGGGATGCTTTCTCGTTTTTTACCTAAAGAGATGCCTGACTGGGGTCAATCCCTCGCATTTTTACCCTTAATGTTGGCGCTGCCCCTCGCCAGGCATCCCTTTAGCTAAGAGATGCAGTGATCACCCTCGATGAACACTGCATCTGTTAGCTAAAGGGATGCCTGGCGAGGGGCAGCAGCACCATTGAGGCTGAAAATGTGAGGCCGCTGGAAGCCGAGACCTTTTTTCTTAAAGCCTGAAGCTCCCGCAAATGAGGAGAAAGGGTTACATCCGTAAAGTGCACTAAAATCTCACCACATGTGTGGCACTTTCATATAGACCCAGGTCCAGATTCACATCAGATGCAACCTCATTTGCTGAGTATAACCTTGCATATATTACTTCTTGGCCAATCGTAAAACACTCATAGAGAATAATTTGTCAGTTCCTAGCAGAAGGATCATTTGAGAGATGTGTGCAGAAGAGCGGGGTTGAAAGACCAAGTGCAGGCATGGTATGGAAAAGTGAACTGCGTCAGCAGTTGAGGCGTAGACATTACGTATAGATTACATTTCTAGATGACATCAGAGGGTATTAGCATAATTGACCTAAAAACATTTGACCTAAAACATTTGATCAAATTTCTTTGACCTTTTTATTTTGGTCAAATTTAATTAAATATATATATGGGGGTGGGTAAGGGTATAGATGAGGTTGAGGGGAAGTGGGGGAGTTGCGGGGGGTCTGCCACCGCATTTTAGACCAAAAAAAGGTCCAATAAATTCCATCAAATGTGATTAGGTCAAATGTTTTAGGTCAAATAGACCCAAACTTTTCCGAGATGAGAACAGAGTGTCACAGAGGACTGTAGACACTGCTTATCTGTGTCCTCAGAGGTGTTAGAAACCTTACTTCTGCCGGGAGTTCGGATTTGGGGCTTGGAGTTCTTGGGGGCTGGTGTCTCTTGAGTGAAGCATAAACCTAGGACGGGCTCCCAATGATGACCTGTTATCACATACATGCTTCCTAACTCACAACAGGGGTAACAGTAATACGTTTCTCAGAATGAACTCAGCCTCAGTCGGTACAAGTGCCCTCATGAGAACTCATGGTCACTGTTCATTCTGTATAACTCAGAGCAGGGGCCCCTGACGACTACACATTCCCAAATACACTGGTCCACACTCCGGAAAGAGGACCCATATGACAACACTTTCAGAATGTATTGTGTCTCATTAAGTGTGCGACCACCGGAACAACTTAATTTACCAGAATGAACTATACTGCAGTCATCTCCAATGGTTACATGTCTTTATATCGATAACATTATATATTGAAAGAACATATATCGAATCGAAAAAGGTTATAGGTAATGCACTTTTTTCTTTTTGTTGTGGGGGTTGAGGTGTGTTCCCCCAAACCCTCATTTCAGACCTCTAAAACCAACCTCAAACGTTTCCCAAATATATTTAACCCACCCCTAAATGCAAATTCTAAAACCATTCAAAAAAGCATTCACGCCCCCATTCACAGGCAGGAAGAGTTGCGCCTGGCCCAAATTCGGGAATTCGAAATCGGGTCCTGGCAAGAACCGGAACCATAACGACCCACCCTTCGAATCCCGGGACGAGGTTTGTAAAATTAGAAAACTCCCGGGATGGAGGGAGATGTCCCAGGACTGTCACGGAAAAACTGGCACGTCTGGTCACTTTACTCATCATGGACACTGCTAGCTAGGGCAGAAAGGAGCCTTTTGGCCAAAGAATCCGGAGGATCACAGGTGGGCCACCATTGGCACAGAGACACTGGCGTCCAGATGGGAGCCTCGTGCCAACGTGTCCACTGTCATCCGGGTGGCACGTAGCCAGTCCTTTTTTATGTGCACTCTTCGGCTGGTGTTCATGGATTTATAATGCGAAAAGTGGAACTGATAGTCCAAGCAGGCAAACCAGGACTGGACGAGCATCTCTTGAATGCCACGCGCTGTTGGCATGCATCCTGGCAAACCAATCCCTGCATGGAAGGAAATGTACCAAAACTAACAACAACACTGCGCTTATCCTACCCGGCCTCGGACAGTTGTCACCCAAGATCGCCTTTCAGTGGTGGTCTGGCCTATGGGGAACGTTGGAGATTTCGGGAGGATAGCTCAGGGGCAACGTGCTGGCCTTGGAAGCAAGACGACACAGAGCAACACAGGTTCGATCCCTGGGTCTGCGCTTAGAAATCTATGGGTATTAACAGCGTTATAAAGAACCTATCATACTATTTCGCCCATGGCCTCTGCACGCTGGGTGGTATTTCCAAATGCTCCCATAGGAAAAGGGCTGGGCTTGCTGAAAATGTGTAATATGGGGACACTTTGAACATTATTTCCAGGGCCTCTTTTGGTTGCCAGTCCACCCGTGTCCCCTTTGTTGTGTTTACATTCTTTTTTGCTTATGCGGTTGCAATGGCTAAGAATGAATACAACATTCAGCTGGGCGTTGTAAGAACAGTAGGAATGGAACTTTCAAGTTGTCCCCTGCAAGCCATGAGTAGCCATCAAGTCCTGTTTTTTACCTTTGCATTCTCAGACTCATAATTGTGCTTCTCCCATTTCAAATATTTGAATGCAAGTCCTTATTTGCATAGAAAAAATATTGACATGACAAGGGACACATTGGGGACACTGAAGGGCACCACATGATATACAAATCATTATGCTTAGTGCAGAGAGCTTGTTACAACTCCAATATATATCAGGAAACCATTGTTACATTACACTGTAAACTTTCTTCTCAGCTCGCAATGTGTTCTGCTGTGGCAGGAAGTTTCAAAATACATGACCGAGAGGCAAAAGATGTTATGATGCCGGCCACTATTTTATTTATTTATTTATTTGATATGATATGATATGATATGGTATTTGGATTCGTAGAGCGCGCTACCGCCCAAACGCATCGAGGCACTATTGCATGAGATTGCAAGAAGGCTTGGCTCAGGGTTACATTGAACGTGCAGCCCAACAGAAGGATTTGCTTTAGTTACATTGATAGGTGGTTGAACAGGACTAACATATGAAATAGCATTCCCCTACCCCTAAAAGCACTGGGCACCCACATAACACGCAGGAGGGCCTTGCAATGAGTCACGTTCCCATAAGAAATGTGATGGAAATGTATTCTTGTAAATGGATTTGCACTGTAGAAATCATAAGAATGTACCTGCCTGGCTACTGCCCAATTGCCCGTTTATCCTGCTGCTAGAAAAGTACCTAGGGTTGGGAGTCGATTTAGGAGCACATTACGTTGTGCTTGGATATGTTTTAAGGGACTTCCCCTTGCCTGCAGTCATAACTTTGAGAACAATTGCCAGTAGCCTCATTATTTGCCTCCATTCTAACAAATGTCCATACTGATAATAGAAAGGTGGTGTTGGTAAGGGAAAGAAAGTGGTGGTGGAAAAAAGGTGCAAGGCAAAGTATAAAAGATTGGTGGGGGGCTGAAAGAAATAGAAAAGGAGGGAGATGGGCAAGGGGGAAAGGGTGCATGGCAGTGAGAGGTGGGTACAGAAAAAAAGCGAAAGTCTGACCAAAAAAAAAATATCTTTTTTTTAATTGTGTATATTAGTTCATAATAAAACTTTTTAACACATTACATAAAATCACAAAACAATTAAAATATAATGCAAACAAACAAACCACACTGTACCAATCAGAAACAACATAGAACCATACCTTCAGTCATTCAAATAAATTCAATGATTCGTGCAATGAAATTAAGATTCTTTAAGAAACACAAAGGCAACAAAAAAGAATCATTAGGACATTAAACAAATCTATTTATTTATTTTAATTTGTATGCATTTTTAAAGCCCTCCCACAGCCCGGGGGCATTAAGGTGCTGTTGCAGGAATATGTCTCTTAGTTGTGTATTTATAAAAAGCTTAATACCTGGAGATTTCTAAGCGCGGACTGGGGGATAGACCGGTGTTGTGTTGCTTCGTGTCGCCTTACCGCTGAGCTATCCTTCCGGGACAAACATAGGAGTTTCATTAAGCATAGCAGTACTTTAACACAGATACTGGGAGTCATTACGAGTGCGGCGGTAAGGGGCTAACAGCGCCGGTAAGGAGGCTGGTGCCGGTAACCCCTTACCGCCGACTTACCAGGTCCATTAGCGGGTCCCACTAAGGAAGGCTGGTTTTACCAGCCGCCCTTAGCAGGAGCCGCTAAGGGACCAGGGAGCTAACAACGGGCCCATTATTAGCTCCCTCCCCATTCCCATTGAGCCCTATGGGGGCTTGAATGGGAATGGGGATGGGTATTTTGAATGGGGATTTACCCGGTCCTCCAAGGTTGGAATGACCCGGTAAGTCCCCATTCAAGGAACCCGGCCCCGGACACGAGTTTGGAGGCAGCCATGGCGCTAATAGCACCATGGCTAACTCCAAACTCCTAATGACCCCCACTGTCATATTTGAAAATGTCAACATAGAAATTGTACATTTTGTTCATCTTTCAGGGAGTCACACACACATGGGCAATCTGAATTTCTAACAAACAGCCAATCCCACCTGTTTTTATTGAGAGGGTTTCTAGGTGTCTGAAGCCCCTTCAGTGCTGTGAAAGGAGCCAGGCTGTCTAGTAAACGCGGCTGTTTTCTAGTTCAACCTAACTTTACCTGTTAACCTAACAGGGCAAATGCAGCTTAGGGAACTGGTTGGAAAGGGGTGGTTTATATGGATTTTATAAACAGAGGAGCTCAGCAACTGCCTAAAAGGAGCCCGGACTCCATAATGCCAGAGGAACCATCAAAGGATGGCTGTCACGGCCCAATGGCGTCTCACCGGCCAATCTGAGCGTGGATCCTCAGCAGGGAACCAACCCGCTTACTGAAGCAGCCTTAAAATGCAAATGCCTTCAGGATCCCCCACATAGCCCTCTTCTCTCCCAGACCAAGATCTGGCTACCACTGGCGGCATCACAGTCCGCCACACTCCGGATAAGCCTCGGTGCTGTTAGAACAGAGGATAGCCAGGGGCAACACACCGGTCTTGGAAGCAAGACCAGAGAGAGGAACAGAGGTTCGAATCCCAGATCTCCACTTAGAATCCAAACTCAGGAACGGTATTAGGCATGTTATAAAAAAAAAACTGTTAAATAAATAAGAGGGGCCTGACATATTGCAAAATATTCAGCCTCTGCTGCAGGGTTGAAGGCAAATGTTGTAATCAGTGTCTGTGGGGGTATGTGCTTCAACTTTTGTCCACTCTCCCCCTCCACCAAACACAAAGAAGACTGCATTCTCGCTCTCTCTCTTTAGAAAACCCTAATTTATTATTATCCCCTTATTTGGATATATTTTGAATGAATGATCTAAAACTGCCCTTTAATTCTAATTAGTAGCCAGCAAGGGACAATGAGCTTGAAGAAAGCAAACTCATTGGCACCAGCTCGGGCCTCATCAGAACGACAAGGCTCTGAATCACTGCCACATCTCTGGATTCCTTGTTACTAATGGAAAGGGAGAAGGGACTACTTGTAACCCCTTCTCCCTTGTAGTCCCTTCTCCCTTTCCATGGCGGCCATTTCGTTTGTTTATTTTTTTTACATAACGTTCAATAGCCGCCATGGAAAGGGAGAAGGGACTACAAGTAGTCCCTTCTCTAAATCCCTGGCAGCCATTTAAAATAAAAAGAATTCTGGACTCCTGAAAAAGTGCAATTAGTACCCTGGTACAACGTGCCAGGGTGCTAATGACAATATGACCCTCGGAGGGGGGCATTACCAGTCGGGTAATGCTCCTGAGGCTCCGTTAATGTCATGGCCACGAGGGGGAGATGGTCTCTTTGGCGCCGATGGTGCTGGGTTGCCTTTGTTACTGGAGCCTCTTCCAAGATGGAGGTTTACTCTGCAAGTAGCATTTCAGTTTTCTCAGTTCTTCTGTCTTTAACCACTGCCCCCAAGTGTACGAGGAGAGCTTATCTGGATTCTGCGGCTCGGCGACAGTGCGTCGCTATACTCCATTCAAGACGCTTCGTGAGTTCGAATTTAGGGATTATGAACCTTGCTATCCTTTGATCTCCACAATCGCTCATTCTCTTTCTCTTCCCTCTAAAGTCTGCTTCGGCTTCTCATTTGGTGAACACTTCCTGGTTTATCTCAGACACATATCCATTGCATAGCAACGGTACGTCATTCAGTTTCGCTTCGCCCCGGCCAATCTCTGTTCCCGTTTCCTCAGCTATTCTAATGCTTTATTGCTTTTGATCTATCTGCAGATCGGAACCTTCAACTACCCATGCTGAGAGATATAACCGCTCTCTCTGGATCCCTCATTTGGATACTCGCCGTATTCTCAGCAATACACCGGTAGGCACACAAGTATCTCCTTCCCTTCTCTGCGACTCTCTATTCCTTTTTACTAATGCTCCCTTTCATCTGAATTACAGAGTTTTTCTTCCACTGGCGTCAGGGGAACATTCTCACAATCAGTACCAGCGTTACCTCCTCAAGACGCTCCTGCCTTTTCCTTTTAAGGTTAAATATTATAGATTCTTGTGACACACCTTAACCTAAGGCTAATTGATACTTGCACTTTCCTCCTTCCAAAGCCAAACTCTCTAAGTGCCAGAACTAAAGCAGACAACCTGTGTTCCCTGACCTGCCTTTGTGAGACCAGCTATCGCCTGAAGATATTCGGAGTCCAGGCGTCTCCAGGGTTTTCTTCCCCAGAAGGTTTCCCTTGGTGCTCAGCTTCCACCACTCTGTTTTACAGAGAAGGGGACGCAGGGTCACTGGGGATTTCCTTCAATCACACGAGAAGCTCATCTGGTCCAGGTTAGTGCAAGAGCTTTTTTCCTGTTTAAATTGTATTTCATACATCAGGCCCGGGTTCTGAGGATCTATGTGATCCGACCACGGCTGATTTTCCTGTAGCCGAAAAGTTTGCATGTGAAATGTACGCACCACAAAAGGTTTGTACATTTCCCATGCAACCACACGTTCAAAACCCCTACATTCCCACAGCCAAAACAAACCCACAACAACCCCCCACGCACACCCTCAACACACCCCCACCCACAACATAAACAAACCCTACTTGCCTTTTCTTCAGGCTGTGTCCCTGAAACGCCTGTCCCCTTTCATTTCCGTGATCGAGAACCAGCGCTGCAGGGTCCTTTTCTTTTTTTCCGGGTGTGCTGGGGGGGTGTCCCCCGCAACACCCCGCTCACTATACCACACAGTTCTGACAGTTAATCCCAATTTATTCTACTCCTGGCAAATTACCCAGGTCTTGGGAGTCCACTTTGGAGGGGATTCAGTTCTGTTTTGACAGGTTTCATTGCAATTCTGCCGGCTTGCAGTCATACATTTGAAAAAAGAGTAAGAAACTTAATTGATTAATCCCACTCTGATGGATTTCCATACTTACCATAAATATGTATAGTTGGGTGACACGCCTCCACCGTACTGACATTAGCAGCACGCGTAGTAATCACGCCAAACTTGTGGCATAAGTCTTTCTGTGTCTGGTTGGGGAAAGGACATGCAGGGGGCTTATGGGGGCAGGGAAGGGGCAGAGCCTGGGCAGGGTACCGGAACCAGGGAGCCAGAAGAGCCGTGCGGCGTGGAGCCGCAAGATGGGCGAGCGTGCTTGAGGGGACACAACAAAGGGTGTGAAGGTGGTGGACCACCCTTCACACCAACAGGGTGGGAGAGGGGTTTGATGAGGGATTAAACCCCCCCCCACCCCTCAAATGACATGGTGTTGCAGGCTGGGAGCCCAATGCAAGGAAGGTGCAGCCATTTATTCTGCAATAGGAACTCACAAAGTAAGTGCAGCTCAGCAAGTTCTGTATTGCAAAGTCATGTAATTATATGGTTGGTATAAAAAGGAAAAGAAAGATGGAAAACATGGTGATAAGAAAAAGGGAAAAGAAAGCCACCGGTGCAAAGGGGTGCATAAGGGATAGGGGCGGGGTGGAGCTCACGCATAAAGAAAAAACAAAAATGTGGTCAATATACAAATCCAAAATGTTGCTCATTTTTTAGGGAGTCACTAAAATAGGCATTTCACATGATTGATATGCAACCAATCTTGCCTGTTATTACACACCCCAGTGTCACCTGTTAACCTAGCTGGGCAAAATACGGCCCAGGGAAGTGGTTGAAAAGGGATAGTTTATATGCAGAATATTCCCAGTGGGGCCCATCAGCCATCTAAGAGGCACCCTGTCTCCACAATGCACCAGGAATCCTCAAAGGTGTGCCGGTGAGGCTGAAGGAGGTCGGGCAGCAGCCTCTGGGCTATATCCTCAGCAAGGAACCTGTCTACAGAAAGCTGCCCGGATCTGGAAATGCCTTCAGGGTCACCCACTTCTCCTTTATTCCTTGCTTCTGCCTATCGCTCTTCCTCTCCCCTGCTAATCTGTCTGCTTTGGTACCGGGCACCAGGTTACCCTCTGATTTTGGGCCCAGATCCCTGCCACACACCCGCACTGCCTCCTGGCAACCCCTGCACTTGGGTCTGTATCTGCTACCCTACAGTCCCCTTCCAGCACTTATCTCGTGGCTTACACCTTATTCTCGCACTTACCATCTGCTGGTTGCACTACCTTGTTCTATGGCGTGTTCAGCACTTTCCACTGCCCCTTGCACTTACCCTCCTTCCCTTTCCCCTCAACTTGCATGTTCTCAATGTCACTGGGCGTAGTAAGATCATTGTTTTGTCCTACCTCGTCTCCCCTCCCTTGCTTCGTCGCACTCTGAAACACTTTTGTATGGGCGTGATATAAATGAAATATCATATAATATCCCTACTATAGAACCGGTTATTTGGGTTGGGGGCCCTTCAGTGCTGTTCTTTGGGGGCACTTGTGCCATTGTTTTTGGCAGGAATTGTATCTCCCCACTCCTCAATGAGGTAAGAGGGCCTTAATGTAGCAATACAAGCAAAATGGGTGCTATAGCCTTAAAAATAACACACACACGCACATGCACACGCACACGCACACGCACACACACACACACCTTCGCCGCCCCCCAGCACTGCAACCCTGAGCCTGAACTGTGCAGCAAATGTGCATTCAGGCAATATTATATCAGAGTATTATACTTTTCCCCCTCTCTATCTGGGTGCCAGGCTTGCAGCATAGCCTGCAACAGGAGTCTGCAACCTTTGGCTCTCCAGATGTTTTGGACTACAACTCCCATCCACCCTCACCAGCAGAAACAATGGTGAGGGATCATGGGGTTTGTAGTATAAAACAAATCTAGAGAGCCAAAGGTCGCAGACCCATGACCTAGAATCTGTCCCCCCATCTACAGCAGCTCGCTGTGTTCTTCAGCTAGATTCCTCTTTCACAGAGTCTATTCTAGACCTGGCCTCCCAGTCACGAGTTCCGATTTCAGAGCTTGTCCCCTAAAAATGTAAAAGGTACCCCCCAAGTAAACAAAAATAAAAACAGCACGATTTAATTAGGCACCTGTTGCATTTTTCCTGTTTTAGCCCGACCTTGTGACCAGCCCTAAAAAACCTCTTGTGCCTGCCGCATGTTGGCCCTCCTGCTTCATGACTGTAGTTGCCTGCTGTGCTGATGGGTCCTGGATGCAAAGTCTGGAGGTGGAGTGGCGTCTCTAGGAGGGGGGGCCTGGCATGGCCCCTTGTGCCCCCCCTACCCAAGGCGAGCAGTGACCATGTTCTCTGTGGTGTTATCTGTGACACTCACTGAGGCAAATGTCTGCAGATCAAACAGCAATACTCATTTTGTCTGAAAGCTAGAAGTGATAGAGCAGCTTGCAGCTCCTACCATCAGAATGTAGCCAGGAAACTGCTAATGATGGGCCATTAGTCACTGAATGATTTCCTGCCTGCATTCTGATGGGAGGGCAGCTGCAGTGGGGTGTGGGTAGTTGGTGTGCACAAAAGCTTCTCTGCAGGAGTACTTGTGACGTCATGCATTACCTTTCATAGGCACCCCCCTACATTTGTCTGTGCCCCCTACTTTTGTCTTTGGCCCTCTCTGTGCCCCTCCTAAAATTGATTCCTGGCGAAGCCACTGTGGAGGGCAGAGCCCAGATTCTGCAAGGTTGCATCCTATTTATATTCTTAATTTCCTCAAGAGGGCACCTGAGCACATTACCGTCTGCAGCATTACCTTTATCGAAACAGTGTTGGCAGCTATGGCACAAACGGAACTCAATTCCATGGGTACAGACACATACTCCCCAGCTCCCTTTCTATGCCTAACTCTATGGGCAATGAAACCGGGCCCCGACTGAAATCTGATCATGTAGTGCTTTAAGTCATTCCCATGCCCGTTCTGCACCCCCAGCACACTCCCGAAACATCTAGCCGTGCAAACCTACACACAGATATGCCAATCCTAATCAGCCATGTGTGTATACAGGGATACCTGTACAGCCTGGATGCCTTCATCAGTGGCGGGAGTGTAAAGCATTCTTTTGTTGGAAATCTTCATTGGTTGGAACAGCTTCTTGCACTAGAGGCAGCCATTTCTCAAAGATGTTCAGCAATCACAGACATGTTACTACACACGATCAGGAGGTGTCACAGGTGAAATGCAAAACTCCTGCACACCATTTTTGTCACAAGCTGATACACGACATCTCTCATCTTTTTCAGTTGTACTTCTGGTAATCCAGGTAAGATAGTTTAATGGGTAATGTGCAAAAAGCTCAGGGACATTGGGCCTCTTTACGAGTTCGGCAGTTCAGTAGAATAGTGACAGTCATTCCGATACTGCCACTTTTTTTGCGACCGAGTTTGACTTTGGTGTGGAGGATTCACCTCCAGCATGTTGATCCACTTTAAGACCCAAAAATAAGCAGATGTGATATGATAAGTCATTCATAATGCGCCGGTATACAAGTGCTTCTATGCACGACACGGATTCACCGCTCATGGTAAATCTGCCAAAAAGCCACATGAAGTCCTATAGACTCCAGAAATAGTGCTTTACACTTGCATACAACCACTCGTAAACCCGTGCTAATGCCGGCAACGATAAGCGATTCATCAAACTCGTAATAATGCTAAATTGATACAGATCTGCAGATGTTTAGATTCCAATTTGTGTAAGGTAGCGTGGGATGTTGTTGCGGCTGCTGCAGAGATATGTAGGCCACCTAAAAGTCCCAGGATCGAATTCCAAAAAGGCCACTAAGTAGGCCGTTACGCCCAAAAAGAAGGTTCCATGTAATAATTCCCCGCAAAAATGTCTCCTGACAAAAAAGCCACCGCTTTTTGTGGAGCCATTATTACATTGACCATCTGCACTAACTATGCAGATGATAACCAGATTCTCCTACCACTTACTGGGGATTATGACAAGGATTTGACCATGGTAAATAAAATCTACCGCATCATCCAGGCATGGATGGCTCACCACGGTCTATGCCTGAATGATGGCAAAACTGATCTTATCATTCTGGGAACTACATCTAATCTCAATAAACCTGGCAACAAATACACCTTGTTTAATATTGATGGCAACACTATTAAGGTAGCTAAGGAGGTAAACATCTTACGTTTTTATTTGGATTCTTCCCTCACCTTTGCCAAACAGGTTAACTCCATGGCCTCTGCCACTGCATACACATGCAAGCTGATCAGAGCTGGCAAACCATTCCTTTCTAAAAATAGCTGTACCATTCTGGCCAGATCCTTAATCTTGTCCAAATTGGACTATTGTAGCTCCCTATACCTGGGTGCCAATAAGTACATCGTTAGTAAAATCCAGATTCTCCAAAATAATGCCCTTACAGCAGTACTGGGTATAGAAAGAAAATAAACCATTTCTGAGGCAAGGAGACAGAATAACTAGCTTTCTACTAGTGAGAAGATCTTGCTTAAAACTGTCTTCCTAACACACAAGTGCCTCAACAAGGCTTCAAACCGTTATCTCGTAGAGAGAATCAATAGAAAATCTTCCAACCGGCCTACCAGAATTGCCAACACAAACTGCCTGATTATACCCACGTTCAAATTGACCAATGCGGGTGGGAATAGCTTCTCAGTCAAAGCTGCTGAGCTCTGGAATTCCTTACCCCCCTCCCTCAGGGCGGACCAAATGTATATGAACTTTAGATATAACATCATCAACTGGCTCAAAGAAAATTACTACTAATGTACTCTAGGCACTGTCCTACTAGCGCTACTCTTTTGCACTGTAAATAGACTCTATTATACCTATCTGACGTTGAACCTCTTTCTTTAAATTATGTAATGTTATCCTGACTTTGCTTACTGTATGTATCTATCTTGCAATTGACCCTTCACTGTATGATAACTGTGTAACCCTAAGCTGAAAATATTCATGTATCCCTTGCAACCTGATACCTTCAGGTCTGGGGCTTACTACAAATAAATAAACAAACAAACCATGCGTGGGACACCCCCAAAACCCCTGATTCTTTTTTTTTTTTTAACAAGTGGAGCAGGGGACATCCCCGCAACCCGTCCCCATGTATAATGTCACCATATATAATGTCGCCAATGGCTTTTCTCATTGACATTATGTAGGGGGACATTATGGAAGGGGCATTATCACCTGATACCAAAAAGAAATGCTTAAACATTTCTCAAGCACTTACCAAGCACTTGATATGTTTAAATAACAGTTTGCAAGCAGTGATAACCATTTTGCCTCCACAAGCAGTTTATTTATACACTAAGCATTGAGTAAACTACATTTAACATGTTCACTGAAGGGGGCGTGGCCTGGCTGATGGCTAATGGAGTCATAAAATCCATGAGCTCCATAGCCCTGCAGAGGAACAAGCAACTTTGTGGAGCCCAGTAGGCATATTCAGCTTCTGAAACAACAGGATTCATTGTTGGAAGCTCCACCGGGCAGCCTGACTGAGTTTTGGCAGAATCGCTGGGGATCTGTGGCCTAAATGGTACTGCGACCTGTACACCCATCAAGGCCTCCCTTTTCATGGTGGGCATGATCTCCTAGCGGCCTGAGCCAACCTCTGCTTCAATTGAGCGGCCATGACTATCGAGGTGTTTCGGCACCAAGCCACTGCAACAATGGCTGGAGAACAGAGAGCTTTTACCGTGTTACTATCCCTCCAGTGTTCTACCATTGAGGTGTGGTAACCTTTCTAGAGGCCCAGAAGTCTTGCGGCCAGCTTACACTGATGCTGCAGTCTCACGCCGGAGAGGGTGCCTGGAGCGGAAACTGGCAGAGCGCGACTCATTGGAAATATCCAGGCTTACAGACGCTCATCAGCCTCTCCAACGCTGGAGCTGCCCTGCGAGCAGGAATACCTGGAGGCTCCTGTGCACGGCAGTGCGGTGCACAGCACTGCTGACCCCCCCCCTCCTCTTGTAGAGCTTCCTGGATCCTTGAAGATGGACAACGTGTTAGGGTTCGGTTGCAGGGTTTCATGAGCCGCTCCCTTGCGTTCGCTCTAGCGGGAATAATGTGTAGGTGCTCCTGGGCATCGGCCTGCTTCTCCCAGTAGCAGAAATCATCTCTACTGGTTTGTGGGCAGTCTGTGGCTGAGAGTGACCCTTTCGATCCTTGTAAATGTGCCCTGCATGGCTGTTCTTGAAGTTTAGAGCTGGGGCCTTAGCAGCCTTCTTCCTTCCTTGAGGCTGTTGTTGGCCTCCCTCTGGCTGGAGACACCTGATACAACCCTTTTCAACAAGTTGGTCGCCATTGTGCTCCACCCTCCCCTGTCTGGTTGTGTGTTAAGCACTTATTTGTGGGGGATGTCTCAGAGGTAAGGATTTACTTTTTTACTGGGCGTTTCCAGTGTTGAAGCACAGCTAATCGACTGTCTAGGCTTTACACTCCCGGCCTATCCTTGGGGTCTCCTCCCTTCTGGCTGGCAGTCTGGGCACCCTCGGCCTGTGCTGGGGAGGAACGGAATACCTTGCCATGAAGATCAGCAAGTCCAAAGACGAGTCTGCGACCTCCATTAAAGACCTACTGCAATCCTCCAAATCAGCCCGTCCGGGTCTGCAGGTGTGGTCCCGGTACCTGCACTGGGCTATAATTTGTAGCTGGCTACAAAAGGTGATATTGGACAACTGCTCCAATCAATCAAAAACAAATGGGATCCACTCTGCAAGAGTAGAAAGGCTCTTTTCAGGAGCTAACTCACAATGTGCAACAAGCGCAGCACCGGTTGGGTGATCTGGAAAACACTTTCTGCTATCAGGTCAATTCCTACGACCAGCTTGAACAGAGAGTAGCTGCGTTGAAGAGGCATAAAGCTCCTACAGATGAGCAGATGCAAGATAGCGAGAACCGGTCTAAAAGAAAGTACAGCCGGATTCTTCGTGGGATCCCACGTGAGGTCCTGGATCGAGACCTGGAGGCATATGTGTGTGATCTTTTTTCGCAGAATACTGGGGAAAGATGATCACGTAGATCTTACACTAGATCGCAAGCACAGGGTTTATTCTAACTTTCAGCAACGCCAAAACCTACACCCAGATCTGCTGTCCAGGATCCACTTCTTCCAGACCAAGGAGCTAATCTCTCAGAAAAATAGAATGCAGCGCAGCATATCATTCAGAGGAAATGAACTGCAGATATTCCAGGATCTCGCGTAGGGAACTATCCAGAGGCACCGTCAGATGAGACCACTCACTCAAGGGTTGACAAGGAAGGAAATCAAATATAGACGGGGTACCCATTCCGCATTATGTTTAGGTATGAAGGGGCCCTACACTAATTTGTATGTCCAGTAGCGGCACTAGAAGTGTTAGAAATTCCTCGTGATGGCCTTCAATTGGTGGAGGGCTTTGAGCGGAATGCCCTTCAAAAGGATCGGTCTAAAACGCGCTCCAGGAAAAGCATTTGTAGGGATCGTGGAAGGCCTTCTATGGACAGATGGGAGAGACGTGGGGACTCAGAGGGACCTGCATGACCATTGTGAGTGATCCAAAGGTTTTCAGTACCGTTGGTCTGAGGTGTGGGCCCGGCTGAGGGATGCTTTCATGGTTACTGTTGCTATGTTGACTCATTCACGAAGTTGCCCTGTGCATCTGATTCCATGGTTATATAGGCAGGGCTACAGGAGTACACACTCTAATTGTGTCCCTTGGTGACCAAACGTATTTCCCGCATGGGATGGTTTTTTGTTTTCTTTTTATTATTCAGTTCATGTGCAGTGCTGGTGTTTTGGTCTATGGAGGGTTTGCAGATGTGAGGCTATGTTCATTAAGCAGCCATTAGCTCAAGATAGGACTGTACTTAATTCCATGTGTATTGTTTGGCCTGAGACAGGGTGGACAGTCTGTGCTGGGAGTTCACGAGATATGTGCCTAAATGGAGGACATTAAAGTGATTTTGTTGAATGCACATGGGCTTAATTCCCCCAGGAAAAGGAAGAGTGTGTTGTCCAGGCTGACTGACCTGAAAGCCGACTTTGTTCTGCTGCAGGAGACACACTTATTGTAGGCCGATTGGATCGGCCTCTGGTTTGAATCGCATCCTCCGTCAATATTTGGCTTCACCCTCATCCGAAAGGTCAGAGGTTGCTATTTTGTTTGCTCATTCTCTAAGTCTTACCATGGTGAAGATGACCAAAGACCCCCAGGGAAGTACTTGGGGCCTCCATATCCGTCTTGGGGATGCTGATCTTACCCTCTTCTCCATCTATGGTATGATATGATAGGTTATTTATAACACGCTTAATACCCAGAGGTTTCTAAGCACGGACCCGGGGATCGAACCTGTGCCCCAAACAAATCCCAAGTAAGTTTTATTGCTCAAACGCTCGCACACATTGCTCATTTTCAGATGACGGAGCTCACAATTGGGGGGGATTCTAACGTGCTGCTGGGTGGGGGGTTGGACAGGTCGACTTCAGCAGGAGCACTTGATGTAGCTAGTTCCGAATCCCTTAAACAAGCAATGGAAGACTTATATTGGTCAGAAGCTTGGAGATAATCGCACCCTCTAGCGAGATGATACCTTCTTCTCACATGCGCACCGTAGATATTCCCGGCTTGACTTCTTTCTGGTCTCTCGTTCCCTTGCCCCAAAGGTTGCTGAAACTACTTTAGGTTTGGAAGTGGTTTCAGATCATGCTCCGGCTAGGAAAACCACTTTGTCGAAAATAAATGACTCTTTACTCACTGATGTAGCTTATAGTACTGCCATTTCAGAGCTGATCGCGTCATGCTTCCAGGAAAGCACCACAGATGATACACCGATTGCGACTGTCTGGGATGCCCTTAAGCCTACATTTCACGGCAAGCTAATTAGTCTGGCCTCTGCAAGGAAACGGATGCAAACGGCCCAGAGGGAGGAAGCTGAGAAGCAGGTGCAGGAATTAGATCTACAATATAAAGGAGAGGTGCACAGGGGGGTTATATGCAGCTTCAAATAGCTGGATCTGAACTTGAAGTGCTCTGGGCGACTGGTGCTTCCCATAAATTACTCCAAACTATGCAGTTTGCCTTTAGCACTTCCAGTAAAGCCTCACACATCCTGGCCTGTAAATTGAAGGTTCAGAAAGCTAAAAATACTATTACTAAATGACGTGACAATAGCAGAAAGCTGTGGAATGATGAAGCCTCCTGACGGGGTATTACATGACCTTATTTGACGCTGATAGCTGGGATAGATCGGCTCTGGGGGGATTCATTAGGGAAGCAAAGGTACCCTAGATTTCAGCAGAGGACCGACAGAGACTTGACAGTTATTCGCTCCCTCCCCATTAATAAGGCTCAAGGGCCGGGTAGCTTTTCGGCCCTATTTTATAAGAAATGTTTTGATGTCTTAGCCCCCCATTTGGCCACTATATTTAATAGCTTTACTGACACAGGGACAATTACGCCCACGATAGGCAAGTCCTTATTATCATTAATTGGCAACCTGGATAAGGATCTTACCCTTAGTACATCATAAAGACCCATCATGGTCTTGAATTGTGACTCGCAAATCTATTCAAAGGTTTTGGCAGCCCGTTAGGCAGACATTCTTCTGAGTATTGTCCGAATGGACCATGCAGGTTTTATTCCGGGACCTCAGGCATTTGACAATATTCGTAGGATTTTAAATATTATTGAGTATGCACAGCAGAATAACCAGGAATTTAACCAGGAATTTGCTGTATTGTCCGTTGACGCTGAAAAAGCATTCGACCGCATGGATTGGACATATCTTTTTGAAGTACTGGGTCGTTTTCAGTTGGGTACCACCTTTATTAAAACAATACAGGCTAATTTTGTCCACCGGAATAATCACATAACATTAAATGGGGCTTTGCCTGAATTGCTTATTTTGTCTAGAGGGACACGTTGAGGATGTCCATTGTCCCCTCTCTTGTTTGCACTGTCCATGCAACCCCTGGCAAACAAGGTTTGGTTGTCAGATAACATACAGGGGGTGGAAATAGTTGGGAGTCAACATTAAGTCGCACTATATGCCGACAACCTACTCTTTTTCATGCTCCGCTAACAAACATACCTATCTCACATAGTTTCCCTACTGTAGTCATTCTATCAGGTCACTGGCTTCAAGATTAATTACACACAGTCCACTATCCTCAATGTCTCTGATAAAACCTGAGATGGCGCAATCACTGGAGGAGGGGTTTGAGTATCAATGGGTTGCGAGCTCGTTAAAATATTTGGGGGTTCAGATCACACCTACACATGATCAGCTATATGCTAAAAATATCCCAGACCTTATTTCCTCGTCCAGAGCTGACCTGCTTCGTTGGATGCAATCCAATATTTCATGGCTGAGGAGGATGACGGCCCTTAAAATGACCCTGTTACCAATATTGTAATATTAATGTTAAGCCCTTCCGGTCTGGATTCCTAAACAGGGGCTTAAAGATCTGCAACCCCATATTTTTCAGGTTTATTTGAGCTAAAAAATCCCAGAGGATTTCCCAACATGCACTAATGGAATCCAAAGATAAGGGAGGTCTGGGTGTTCCAGATGTTGACAGCTATCTATATGCAGCACAATTAGCTCCCCTGTTAGATAGTATGGGTGCAGCTTGGAATCCTAAGCCTCTGATGAACATCGAACAGTCAGTAGTTCGGACCCCGCTTCATGATTGGTGTTGGAGACGGCCTGGTATTAGGAAGAAATGGACTGGTCTGCTCCCAGCGACTCGGTTATGCTAGAATATTGGGACATGGCAACACGTAAATGTTCCCATCTCCCCTCGCACGAGTATGGAATAGACTGGAATTTCCCCCAGGGTAGGTTTGCTAGATGGACTAAGGGAGGCTTGGCGAGGTTAGAGCAGATGTTTGAGGCTGATCAACCCCTAACCTGCGATAAATGCAAGCAGGTATTTATGGTCCGAGACATTGGTAAGTACACCTTCATACAACTTCGGCACTGGACATTTTGTGCTGAAGTCTGTTATCAAGCTAAACAAGAAACAACCCCATTTCAGGATCTCTTTGTTGGTTATCCTCCGTCTTGAAAGGTTTCTTCCTTGTACCGGGTTCTCAAGGCAAGTCTTTTTAAGCCCCCTCATGTCTATGTGTCGAAATGGGAAGAGGATTTGAATACCCCAATAGGAAACTTAAAGGATAGTTCCGGGACTTTTTTTTTATTGTCCCTACGGTTCGGCCATGTGTTTTTAAGCATAAATCGGTAGATCGTAGAAAACTTTCCTATGGACCTTACCCGACTTTTCGTCCATTAACGCACTCGAAATCAGCTGCCATTTTCTGATAATCCTATCATTTCCCCCCATCGCCCTGGCTCACCTGCTTTTGCGGCACTAAATCAAATCCCCCGCCTCTGAGCCTGACATCAGCAGACGCGTACCGCCCATTTCCCAATGCCAAAGCACGTTTCGTGTCAACAATCGCTGCGCCTCAGCTAATGAAGTGTCGCCATGGAAATGGCAGGACGCCTCTTTCCTCAATAAGTATAAACACACCGTTTCACAACACACAGCAGCAGATTTTCGATTCCATTCTTCTCTCTGTGCTACTTTGAGTATTCTGTGACTCGTTTCTGTGCTCTGGTCAGCTACCTTTGCCGCTTCTAGGCCTTGTGAACACCTGTACCATCTCTGTAAATTATTTTACTTTCTTTACCACACAATGGCTACAATAATGCCGTATATGTACGAGCCCGAGTACACCGAGGAAGAACTACTGGAAAGGCAAGCACGCGAAAACGATGGGGATTCGGACGGCAGTTGGGAGGACCAGTCAACGGATGAAGAGCCTGGACCATGTCGCATGGACGGCGTCTCCACCTGGTGCACGTGCAATCGGTGCGAGCTAATGCCAACTGAGGAGGAGAACTGCTGCTGCCGTGAAAATTCCGGGTGCTTGGCCTACATTTCGGAAGGCGAGCCAAGTCCGCAATGCATCACCGAGCTGCCAGAGTTCAGGGAAGCCTGCCTCTCACGGACCGTGTTGAGGATGATGATGGTGCTTATGCACGAACTTCGCGGCACTGTTCGTCCGCGTAATCCGAGTAACGAGTAAGTATACTCTGGTTGTGATGTCAGTGATGCCACTACTATTTCATGGTCGTCTCCCACATATAAAATTACATCTACATATCATTCGAATGCATGTAAATTGGTTCCATATTGTGCATTTTCTAGATAGAATTTTTTTCAAAGCTCAATGACATTTTTTACCTGAATCGACAGTGATAAGAAAGTTTTGTCATTTTAATACAGTTTGCATCTTTCATTTTCACAGGTGGTACAGGCTAGTGGCCTATCGTTGCTTCACTTGGTGGCTTCACGGGAGGCTCGGACACCGCGTTCGGAGAGTAATACCTGCCTGTGCGGTACTTGCCATTAGACAACATTTCCCCAGCGACAGTGGACAATACCGCGGATTTTCCCTGGATGTGCTGCAACCGGAACTTTACAATGTGTAATGTTTATTATTTATGTTCAATTGAAATTAAGATCTAAAATAAAACCCAACATATATTTTAACAATGGTTGTTTTGATTTTTTAAATGAATCTAGTGTGTCTCCATTGAATAGTCTTCCTGTGCCTTGTCTTGTCACACCACATGTCTCCGGCCAGCATCCTCCCTCACGCTGGCCGCCCACCTTCAATCCACATAAACGTTGAACCCATATGCAGCAGACATACATATGTTATTTTGCGGGTTGGCATCAAGCCTCCCGGCCTTGCCTCCTCCCCCAAAAATACTTACCACACCACTTTGTTCAAGCGTTGGCAGTAAAAGGCTGTTGGATTTTATTGATACAAAACATGGTTATAGGTAAATAATCAATATGGTTGATCCTAATAAATCATCCTTTTGGGCACCGGGTACAGAGATGACCCCCTCTGGCCCATGCCGCCTTGCCACCACAGGCCAGCCTGCTGCTGACTAACTGCCTAGGCATCCAGGGTCTCCAGGGTGAACTGCACCCATATATTCTCCTGGGAGGGTGAGGTATTTATAAACTCACCCCCCTGCCTTCCATGTACTAGATCCTGCAGCCTGCCTCTTACATGCAGTTAGATGGCCTCTCCTTGGTGAGGACCTGCGGAAAACGAGTCTTGTCTGCACGACCACCGCCCCAATCCACCCCCCCGCCCTATCAAAGGCAGTTCGTACCGGGGTACTTGCGCTGGCAAGTGGAGCTGTCAGGGAGCGATAAAGGCCAAGAGGTGCCAAAGACCATGTACACTTCAAAGTGGTCTATAGAGCATGGGTTGTTGTTCCCATGTCTACCTCCAGACCCCGTGTCTCCTGCCAAGCATTCCCCCTCACGCTGGACGGCCCCCTGCAATCCACATAAGTGTGTCTCCATTCACGAGTCTTCCTGTGTCTTGTCTGCATGACCACCGCCCCAATCCACCCCCCACCCTATCAAAGGCAGTTCGCACCGGGGTACTTGTGCTGGCAAGTGGAGCTGTCAGGGAGCGATAAAGGCCAAGAGGTGCCAAAGACCATGTACACTTCAAAGTGGTCTATAGAGCATGGGTTGTTGTTCCCATGTCTACCTCCAGACCCCGTGTCTCCTGCCAAGCATCCCCCCTCACGCTGGACGGCCCCTTGTAATCCACATAATGCCACAACATATACACGTCATTCATTCACAAACACACCCCTGTTTCGAATTCTTTATAACCCACTTCATATTTCTAATGAGAACTTCTTTGCGCTTTGCTAGTCAACCCGCGAAGGTGCTGGTTATCTGCTCTTCGTCTCTGTGAACTTCCGTGACCACTTCGAGGAAACTCGTCAGTTTGCAACCGGTGAACTGCTCCCTGTTCTACGACAAGAAACTACTCTGATCCCTGCATCTAACTGTTTGTTCGTCAAGGTAAGGCCATGTACCATAATCATTTTGCGTCCAATTTCTTTTCGTTCAAGACAGTACATGCAAGGAACTAGACACATGTTCTGAGTTTAGTCAAATTATTTTTCTATTTTTTTAAAGTTATTCAAATACTTAGTCACATGTGAATAACGTGTATAGTTCCAAGAACCAAAACGAACCTTGCATTGAACCTTTTATGTGTCATTTAATTTTTTAACACATTGGTATTCATAGAGAATTGTTGATCTTTACTTTTCAGAACTTTCCACAATGCCTGCCTGTTCCATTGGCGGTTGCCCTTCGAAGACCCATAATAAATCTGAAGGTACTATAATGCATGTTTTCCCTAAGACAATAGATCAGATAAGAGAATGGGTCCGATATTGCGGATATCCACCATCTGAGCTTGAAAGTAGAGTCCTAGAAGTCTTTGCTGACAAGAGGGGTGATCGATACCGCATCTGCAGCAGGCACTTTATCTCAGACATGTACTCCACATCATTGCTAATAAAGAAGAACACACCGCGAGCGAAGCGAAAATTGCTCTCAACCGCTATTCCCACTCTATTCGTCCACATCCCTCCACTGGTGAGTCAAGTTTACGTATTTATCTCTCGGCCTTGCGGTAGTGTGTAGCATTAGCTAACAATAATTTCCCCATTTATGTATCCACTCAATATGAAGGTGGAAGATTCTCCATCCGTGTCGTTATTGCAGTCATCAGCCGCTTCAAGCGCCTATCGGGTAATCTTACTTGGCTATTCTGCCACTGACTTGTTTTAGGCATGTAAATCAATAGTTTTAATTTATCGTGTAATTATTTTACCTAATGGTACACCCTTGTACTCATCCTCTAGTCTTTGTTTTCAGTTATAATTATTGTTATCCAAAATAATGCAAGTACTGTCTTTCAGGGAGATGCTGAGGAGTCCAACGTATTGACGACAACCCTTGATGTCACTCAGATGCTCGAGGTACATTTTCCGGACAGTTCCATCGATGGAGATCATCAGATCTTGCATTCTTGTAGCGTGATTGTTACACACAATGTTTCTTTCGTTTTTAGGCATTGATATGTCCTTCTGTCGTCGCCCTCCTATGTGTCTTCTTTTTTCAATATTGTGTTCATTACTAATGAAAGTCCTATGTTTCAGCGAGTCGATGGAGCATTAGTCCAAGAAGAAGGGGAGCATGCAGTTACGGGTCGGCGCAACAGCTTGCAGAAGTGTGCACCACAGTTACATCGTCCCTTGATGTTCTTATGCATTTCGAGGTATGGATACTGACAGTTCGATCAAGCGAAATTATATGACGTGATTACATCCGCTATACTTCCTTCTTTATTAACGCAAGTACTATGTTTCAGGGAGATGACGGAGCTTCTTCTACAAGAACATCACCCCTAGTAGTTGATGCAGATCTCTGGGTGGTGACACTTCCAACGATCGAGCAAATCGAATCATATTTACATATCCATTATTTATTTTAGACAACTGATCATTTGTGCAGGTCTATTTAGATGAGCCGTTGACGCCTGCACAAAGTTTATGTTCTTTTTAACAAAATAGAAAACCATACTAATGCAATTACTGTGTTTCAGGGAGTTACTGAAGCATCATCTTCAATAATATCATCAATGGAAGTCTATGAGGAGCCCGAGGTATGGATCTTGACAGTTCCATCTAACTAGATCAACAATGCGTGAATAATTGTCGTTTGAATGTTCTACACAAAGCGTTCATTCGTGTTTTGCTATTGAGATGTACGTGGGTATTGGTCCCCAAGTACATTTTGTGTTTTCAATATTATTATACATACTAATGAAAGTTCTATTTTTCAGGGAGTCGATGGAGCGTCAGTGCGTGATGGATGTGCTTATCATGAAAATATAGTCGTTGCAGCGCAAGAGGAAGTGGAGACATGCACACACGAGTCGGAGCAACAGCGTCCTGATGTTGAAGTTCGAGGCAAGAAAGTTTCAAAGAAAAGAAAGCAAAAGAAAGTTAGTGTCCTGGTCACTATATTATGTTGTTTTTCACTGTTAATAGTTCAATACTGTAGGTTGTGTTTAAACTGAACATCCCTTTTCCAATCTGTCCTCTAGTTGCGAGTGGGTGTACGAACTAGATCTACACAGACAGTGAAGCGAACGAGAGATGTTGCTTGTCAAACCTTTTGGCAGGGACTTGAGACTGGAGATGCATCGTGCCAATGGGAAGAATATGAAGTGATTGACAACGGAGCTATACCACCACCAGCCATTGATAGTGAATGTCCTCCTGGTAGTTCGAATGCAGTCGGAGATCAATTTACAGAATCCACACCCGCAAAATCTAAGACCGCGAGAAAGTTGAAGAAATTGTTTTATCCACCCATCGCCGGAGAAGGAACAGATGTTGCAATGGAAGAGAATGAAGTGGACGACAATGAAACACCATCAATATCACTGAACATAGCGGAAGACGATATCAGAGATTCTACCTTCCATGTGAGTGACATGTCCTCAACGTTACAGGCCGAACCAGCTGGGATGCAGTGTGACAGTATAAGGAAAGAGGCCAAATTCATTGTATTCGATAGTTGTTTGATTGATATTATTATTCGGATGAAATGTGGGCATTCGGTTGGTGGGGAAGTATGTGGGGAGCCATTGATTAATGTGACTCGTGCAATTCGAGGCACTAACCTTAAAATACATGCCACCTGTACAAAATATCATCCTTTCTCATGGTCTGCACAACCCATGCTGGGGCAACTGCCAGCAGGCAATCTACTTTGTGCAGCGGCTGCACTTTTTAGTGGTTCAAGTTTTAAAAAGTTAGAGTCTTTCTTTCAGTTTGTGGGAATCCATTTCATTGCGAAAACTCAGTTCTACAAATACCAAACCGATTATCTATTTCCAGCCATTAGCGAAGCTTGGAGAATGGAAAAAATGTCTATTGATAGTACATTCGCGGGCAAACGGTTCAGGCTAGCCGGTGATGGACAGTGCGACAGCCCAGGATTTTCAGCCAAGTACTGCACCTACCACTTTCAGGACATGGAAAGTAAGAAAATTGTGAGTTCGGTGGTCATGCAGGTGTCACAAAGCACATCCTCAGTGGCCATGGAGAAAGTTGGCTTTGTAGCATCATTGCAAGAACTACAATCGCGGGGAATGGTGATCGACCTGATAGCCACGGACAGACACGTTTCAATTGCCAAGACAATGAGAGAAGAGTACAAAAATATAAATCACCAATTTGACGTTTGGCATCTTGCAAAAACAATCAATAAAAAAATGTCGACTGCTTGTAATGTAAAAAAAAAGATATGCAAGGTATTTCACAGTGGTCCAAGTCAATCAGCAACCATCTTTGGTGGAGCTCAAAAACATGTGGAGGGTCGTTGGAAATTCTACTGGAAAAATGGCGGTCAGTAATGCTACACTATAGCAACGTTCACCGCTGGACCACAAACCAACATTTCCACAATTGTGAACATGGCCATTTGTCCACAGAGGAGGCACGGAAGAAGAAGTGGTTGATTCCTTCATCACCCACTCACAAAGCCATTGAAAAGATTGTATTTGATAAAACTATAACAAGAGATTTGAGGGGACTCACGGAATTCTGCCACACAGGAGATTTGGAGGTGTTCCACAATATGTGCCTAAAGTACAGGCCAAAACGATTGCATTTCGGCATGGAGGGCATGATAAATCGGACTCTTCTAGCGGTCTTGGCACATAACCATAATGATGGCCGTCAACAAAATAGGACGACCGGAACTTTAGGGACGCTTCGCTACAATAAGGCCTTCACTAAAAGAAGTAAACAATGGGTGATCAAACCAGTGTTTGAGGATATGCAATATGAGTTTATTGAGAGACTTATTGTTGATGTCCTAGATAGGCACATACATGGAGTTGTGAACGAACCTGTGCAGGGGACAACTGCATTGCCACCCAACATTGCCTCTGTTCCATGTCCACCTAAAGCAGAGCTCATTGAGAAATACACATCACGGTTTAAAGGATTGTAATTTGATTGTCTGTTCTCTCGAGTCTCCTCATGTTGCAGGCCCATTTAATATGTGTAGCTATGTATTGTGTAAATAAAAGTGATTGCTCAGTGTACATGCAATGTGTCTCTCCACCCTTGCCCCTCCCTTCACCGTGCAGTAGTCCGAACCACCCGGGTGTCACCTGTGACTTTGCTCTCGAGTCTCCTCATGGCGCAGGCCCATTGAATATGTGTATCTATGTAATGTGTAAATAAAAGTGATTGCTCACTGTACATGCAATGTGTCTCTCCACCCTTGCCCCTCCCTTCACCGTGCAGTAGTCCGAACCACCCGGGTGTCACCTGTGACTTTGCTCTCGAGTCTCCTCATGTCGCAGGCCCATTGAATATGTGTAGCTATGTATTGTGTAAATAAAAGTGATTGCTCAGTGTACATGCAATGTGTCTATCCAACCTTGTTCATTTGCGCATTAAATTAAACCAAACAGTAATATAAATCATTTTTCAAAAAATATAGAATGTCTCCGTATTTATGGTTCTCTGGGGCTGCAAAGCATGCAGACAAAATGCAAAGATGGAGTGTAAATTTCAAGTCCTGTTAGATGGCCTTACACTGAATGTAGCTAACTAGGAATGTGTGCTCGTTCAAAGTGAAGGTCAGCTGCTTTGATTTTTTGTTCGGGTGCCGGAATGGCCCACGACTCAGTATAAGGTTCTATTGTTATTTGACCTTGACAGGCCGGGACCATCCCGAAAGACTTCTTTTTGGGGGTGTGGTGCAATAACGTAAGAAACGATAATGAATAAAATTTCAGAAACGATAGCCATTTAATGTTCGTTCATTAGAAGAAATAACGTCGGCATAGAAGAAGTGGTATTTCGGGGCTGCCCTACGCACAGACACAATGGAAAATGCAAATATAATGTAAGTAACTCTTTAGATGAGTTTATACCGCAATTTAATTACTATACAGTAGCTTTAAAGACGGGTTAAGTTGTACTTGTTCGTTCTATGTGGCATATTGTTTTGTACCGTGCACTATCTTGAGGAGAACCATCTCCTTTTACGGAAGCACCTCAAAACCTTCCTCTTTGCTTCTGCTTTCTCTCTCCCTCTCCCCTGCTACAACTGGTCCACTGTCTGCGACCTCGGTCCTGGGCCCTTCCACTCTCCACCTGCACTGCCTCGCTGTCAACCCCTGCACTGGGGGACTGTCTCAGTATCCTACAGCCCCCCCTTCCCAGCACTTGTTCTGCACTTACCTTGCACTCGCCACCAGCTGGCCCTATGTATTTATTATTTTATGCTACTTACCTTGTACTCCACTTCCCCCCTCCCCTTCCCCTTGCACTTTTACCTTCCCCCTACCCCTGCACTTGCACGATCTGAATGACACCTGGCCTAGTAGGATCGTTGTCTGTCTTCTCCTTGTTCTCCCCCCCCCGCCTCGCCACGCCTTGAAACACTTGTGTATAGGCGCGTTGCAAATGCTATATTATATCATATCAGTGACGAAGTGGTCCACTGGTGCTCAGGCGGCTCTGAAAAAGGCGGAGGAGAGGGGGTGGGTTACTGGAAATGACGTATAATACCCAGTTGCACTGTCCTAGCTATGAAATAATTTCCCGACCTAATATATAAAATGAATAATTTTAATAAAGATCTGATGGTGAGACTAATTTCATTTTTTATGTTTTTAAAACAGGTACATCCTTCATTATTGTATGTGTCACGAGTACCAGACACCGGCGGATGGCTTTTTCAACCGCCAGTTGCTTCTCCGTGTGAACAACGTTACCACCCTGACCATTTTATGGGACGATCGCCAAGTACAAGTATGCCCTTACGCGGTACTAACGGCTAGATGCAACATACAGACCATTGTGGTGGCCTAGTGCCTCGTTGTTGGAACAGCCATGCGATTATTAGTGCGACCGAAGAGCTTATTTTATCGTAAACCAACACCCTGTGTACTGCACACGAACATCGCTTGCCTCAAGACGAACTATTTTGGATCGAGAGCAAAGAAAAATGCAAATCGCTGAATATTCTCTAAACATTTGATGTCCAATAAATGTACTTTGCCAAATGTACAATCTTGCCGTTTGCTTTTAAACCACAGTTTCATATTCCGAATTGTGGCGCTGTGTTGTGAGATGATCTAACACCCTGTGTACAGCAAAGGAACATCGCGTGCCTCAAAACGAACTTTTTGGAACGTGAGCAAATAAAAATGAAACTCGCTGAATATTCTCAAAACATTTGATGTCAAATAAATGTACTTTACCAAATTTACAATCTTGCGGTTTGATTTAAAAGTACAGTTTCATATTCCCAATTGTGGCGCGCTGTGTTGTGAGCTGATCTGTGTTGATTTCCGGGTTCTGTGTGGAGTCGCGTAGAAGACGCCTGGGCGCGTTTGCCTACGCAGCACAGTCACGTCACGGATAGAGGCGGGGAATATGAATGTTTTGATAAAGTCTGTTTCAGGGGCGGGGGATTTGATTTAGTGCCGCAAAAGCAGGTGAGCCAGGGCGATGGGGGGAAATGATAGGATTATCAGAAAATGGCGGCTGATTTCGAGTGCGTTAAGGTAAGGTCCATAGGAAAGTTTTCTACGATCTACCGAGTTATGCTTAAAAACACATGGCCGAACCGTAGGGACAATAAAAAAAAAGTCCCGGAACTATCCTTTAAGGTGGTGCAATGTATGAGCTAGGGCTGGAAAATCATCCAGGAGTGAGCAGTTGAAAGAGAATAGGTATAAATTGCTGTTCCGGGGGTATCTCACCCCAGAGAGACTCCATAGGATGGCCCTCGCTATCTCAGATCGATGTTGGATATGTGCGTAGGCCCCAGTGACACTTTTCCATATATGGTGGTCATTACATTGATCCAATCTTATTGGAAATAATATTGGCGCAAGTTAAGAGGATGAGTGGAATAGACCTTCCAATGGAGACCTTAGTAATATTATCAGGCAATGAGGACCTAGAGGGGTGCTACAAACTGCTGGCAAAATCAGCTAGAATGCTTACTCATTTTATGGAAGTGACCAGAGTGGAGGTGGCGAGTAATTGGAGGGCTTCCACCGCACCTGACATAAAGGAACGCTGGCTGAAAGTGTGGTTTGTGGTGGCTATGTGCAAAATAGGGTCCACCCTAAAGGGCGAGATGTCCACATTCCTTGCAGAATAGGAACCTTTCATTCAATTTGTGTCTCAGAATGATAATCCTGGACTACATTATAAACCGCGCGATATGATGTCTTTTACGTTGTTGTCATGTGCTATGCCAACCTGTTAATGGTGTCAATGAACCGTTAACCACCAGTGCTGTATAGCTCATAATACTCAGACAGTTGTTCCTTGGTATCCAGTCAAAATATCTGAAATAAAACAGGGTGGTACATTTCAGAGTGGACACAAACACTGAAAAACACTGTGACTGTTAATTAAATAAATAAAGGGTAGTGGGGTAAAGGGGTTCAAATGGGCCGGGATGGGCTTTTGGTGGCATTTTATGGGTTAAAAAACAGAGTGTTTGGGGGGACCCCCAAAATAAAAGAAAACAAAAACAATCTGTCTTTTTCAGTATTTTTTCCACGATGAAATTAACCACTCTGTAATTGTGGTCGGTAAGATCACATATAACTTGTTCCTTCTCTTTTCTTGTTTTCATTTTGTCTTTTTCTCTGGCTCCTTCTTTTGTTGTTCTTGTCTTGTGCTGTAACAGACTTGATGTATCCATGAATTTTGTTATGATGCTAATGGACACAGATGTTGCTAACATATTTGGTTGTGTCGGGATTTGTTCCAAGATATGTGTCCTTGTATTGCGATTCTTCAATAAAGCTTGAATGAGAAAAAAAAGTAATATTTACTGGCTGTTAATTTAGCCAATTTATGTTTCTGTGCGTGGATAGCCCTTAGTAAATGTTTCATTAAGCTTTTTGGAAGCAGGTGGCTTGCTTGGTGAATGCTTTGCCCTTTCACTAGAGTTGAGCCTGGTGCAGAGCTCTGTGCATTAACTTATTGACTTAGATGTATATCACAGCAGGCCCAACTCAGCCTTTCATCATTTTGTGCTGGACACAATGGGCCTCATATTAACTGTGGCAGTAAGGCAACAACGGCGCCGGTAGTGCTACCAGCAGCATTGTTACCTTGTCGCCACATTACGAGTTCTGCTAGCGGGGGGTGCTCTGCACGTCTGGTCAGACCAGACATGCAGAGCGGCACCCGCTAGCAGAACAGGATGGTAGCAACGTTACCGTTATGAACGGTACCGCTGCTACCATCCTCCCCATTGAGCCTTATGGAGGCTCAAATGGGAATGGGGACGTACCGGCTCCGGGTCCCAGGAAACGGAAATTACCATGCTCTCCAAGGTCGGAATGGCCCGGTAATTCCCCTTTCGCAGGACCCGGTGCCGGACCCGAGTTTTGGAGTAGCCATGCCCTTATTAAGGGCATGTCTACCTCCAAACTCGTAATAAGGCCCGATGTGTACCTTTCATTTTGACAGCTGTTTGTATAGTGGTTGTATGCAAGAGGCAAACTAAAACATTACAGTACAGGAAGGGCACTGGTATTTTTTTTCTGGTAAAATATCAAAGAGTGACCTACACTGATCTGCAAGAAAAGATAAAATAAGCATTGGCATTGCCAAAAGTTTGGGCTTTTGTGTAGGCATAGCAAAGGCACTTGCCAGACACTGCCCTAGTGGTATTAACTGGCTATTGATGGTTGCAGGTGCAAAATGATACGAGTAACTGGGGTTCTTATAGCAGCGCCTCACAAATGCCTAATACTTATACACAGGCCAAAATGATTGGCTTTGCCAATGCTTGTTTTTAATAGAACTTCACTGAAGGACATGCATAGTGCTTATATATATATCGAGTGACTGAAGGCTGACGTGGCCAATATATTTTTATTACACCAGTGGTGCCTTTACAACTCCAGATTCATGGAATTATTTGCTTGGGAAATAGGGAACTTGCGTGCCAAACTGGGTGCACAATCCTGTATGTCGATTAATGGAATCGATTGCGCAGGACTTTTCCTGGACTTGCGTGGAGTTTACACTGGCCTGGTACATCTCAGCGAGCCGTCGAGAACCTTGAGCGAGACACCACACAGAGCATGGCCGTGGCTTGTGCAGAGGGCTGGGAAGGGGTGGAACACAGAAAATGGGAAAGAACATGTGAAAAAGTGAGCTTTCCGAGGAATGGCCCGCAGGCAATCCATCGCACACCCACAATTGCGCCAAACCACACATATTCATGGAACCACCCGCACAGCCTCTCGGCATAGAAATGGCCTTGCAAATCCCTCGATCTCTAGGGCACTCGAAGGCAGGCGTAAAGACACTTGCACATAGGAATTGCAGCGCAGAGGTGGGTTTGCATGTCAGATTTAGGTGTGTGGGTACGCAACCAGGATTCCGATCTAATTTAGGGGTGCGCATATGCAGTGTAGCGGGGTGGAAGAATGGTTTGCACACAGATTTTCCGAGTTTTAACAGTGTTAAAGCAAGCTCAAAGAGTTCCCATGTGGAGGTGTTTTGGAGGGGAGGGGCAATAACTGTGTGGGAATAGCAATAGGGAGTAGTATAGCCATGGGCAGTCAATGGGTGGGCAAATAACCAAACAACATCTACAATCTGCCATTTCTCCTCATCTGTACTCCCATGCAATAGTTAGGGCTTATAGGTGACACTTTAGTAGATCAAACTAAAAAGGTTAGACTATTGGTGTTCCAAATTATCATTCCCATACCTGTCAACCTACTTGCTATTGGCGGGTAAACCCCGCCTTAGAGTCAGATACCTCACCCGCCAATCCCCTTGCCGGATAGTAGGTCATCAACGGGGATCTCACCTACAAAAGCAACCTCTTTCTTCACGCCGCCTTTTCACCTGAAAACGTTGACAGGTATGCATTCCCACCTCTCTGTCACAGCAAAGCTAGAGAATTGTTCTTTTCTGGGACAGCCGCGGTCTAGTCTCTGTCACCACTTGCGCGCATACAGACCTGTGATTTGGTGGCTGCTAGGGTTTCTAATCACACCCTTTGTGTTTTGCTAATGTGTTGAAGTCTTAAGTAAAATTTCCTTAAGTAGACAAGATGGCACTCCTAGTGCTTTTGACAAACTGGTTAGTAGATTAATGTGCGCTAGCAGTAGCTAAACGTGTTGACACACCAAAACATACAATAGCAATGATTCATGCACCTGCGTTGCTGCCAAGTGGGCCCATGTCATGTATGAAACCTTGAGCCTGTACTGGCTTTTAATTTTGAATGTTAGGTCTTGTTGGGCATTACAACGGTAAAAATGACACTGCATGACCCAGCATGCAGTGGGAAAGAATCAGGACTGGATCAGGGTGTTACGCATGACTTGGTGACACTTGGCAGCTATGCACTTGCGTGGACCTTGCAGGCACACTGGATAATAAAGTGGAGACTCCTTGCACGCTTGTGGGTATCCTTACATGAACCAAACCTGTGTGGGTCTCCTTTATTGGAACATTGAGGCTAATGGCCGGATTCATGGAATTTCTTGCAAGATTCACAGTGACTTTGCACTGCTGAAAGGTGACTTTGCACGGCCGAAAAAAACCTTGATTCATGGAACTGTGCAAAGTGTATTTTTGCAGTGCAAAGTTGTTTTGTACTGCAAAAATGACTTTGTACTGACTTTGCACTGACTTAAAAGTCCCAGAGTGGAGAACAGCCAGCAAGGTCAACTACAAAGAAGAATCCTTGGCTTAGGGCGTAACTGATGAGAGATGGTAGGCTAATTGACTAAGTGGGTAGTACTCTGACGTTGTTCCCTGAACCTGGGCTTTGTTTTGCGAGCCAAAATTGCAAGGCTGAGAGAGAATGCCAGCCAATCACGAGGGCCCATGTATCAGTGTACTATACATCGTTGCAGATGCCAACCCACTGCTGTTAGTCTGCTATTCATTTGTATTATATGTATTTAGAGGTAGTCCGAGGCGTGCCTACCAGATAAGGGGCAGTCAATTATGTAACTAACACCTAAACACCTAAACAATATATAGGTATATACGTTCCCTTAACCAATCCATCCACCCAATAGGCTTTACTGTTTGCCACGTAGGATGGCGTCATTGCTGACGTACATCAAAGTATAAAGCCTTTGTATAATCGAAATATAGTTGAGAGTGAGTGAGCTGCTATTTGCCTGTTCATCAGGTTTCCCTACTTTAATTGAGCTGATAATAAAGCAGTACTTTGCCATATTCTTTGAGCCTGTCCAGTTATTTGGGTCTGGGATCATTCATTGGTAATTCCATCTGGCATTTGGAACGGTCCAGGTGCTACTGCACATTTTGTTAGCCGAGTATGGTTCTGATCCAGTCTCCTGGGCCCAGATCTAGACTGTCGGATGCTTGACATCTTCCACCATTAGCCAGATAATTGCAGAATTTCCTGTGGCGAATAGAGAAAAAGACACACATCTGACGGTCGGCAGGTGCCCCTTTTACGAAATTCCTGTCTATCCCTGCCGGTGTCCTGCATATACAAGGAAGAGGTTACAGAAAAGATTAGCCATTTTAGAGCTATGGAATATGTAGCAGAGCGAGAAGGAAGACTCGCACGAAAAGGAGTGTATGCTTAATCAACATAAACGGGAGGATGTAACACCCTCAGCTCCTCTTTCTCCTTCTGAAGACAAGAGGACAGATACTGAGAAACATGGATTCTGTGCTTTAAATGAGCTAAAGGCAGTGTCAGGGTACGTTCATCTGACATAAAAGTCCCCCTCTTATAACAGTGAGGATAACATGTAAGAAAGTAAGATCAGAGAACTCAAATATATGTCAACACGCGATGAGTGTGATGAAAGAAGGTATAGACAGATAGAGATAGTGGAAGAAGCTAAGAGACAAAAAGAAGGGAAGGACAAAGCTAAGAAAGTGACGATAGTGCAGAATGAATCGATGGGAGGACAGATATTACTCAAATTAGATGAAGAGGGCATCAATGGTGTTAGAGAAAGTGAAGAAAGAGAGGAATGGGAAAACAAGGAAAAGGAACGAGACGAGAGTATACAAAGAGATGAAGGAACAAGAAGGAAAATGAAAGGAAGAACAAAGAAGGTGTGAAGAAAAAAAGAAAGAGAAAGAGATACTAGAGGAGAAGAAATTAGTTGAGATAGAAACACAAAGATTGAAAGAATGAAGGTTGTAAAAACGGCAAGAGGAAGAAGAGTAAGAAGAAATGACAAGGAGTAGGGGAAAAAGAGATGATGAAATAGATCATTTATTTAATAGATGTATAGTGCCAATGGAAGCACGAGAACGATGGGAAAAAGCAAGACGGTCGCAATAGCCCAGCAGGGAGCTGCAAGGGATACCAAGAATACAGACATGGGCTGATGGGCATGAGGTACGATTGCGTAGTGCAGGGGATATATCCCCGCCCCATGTTAGCAGATTAAGGTTACTGCCAGGACGAAGGCGAAAGGGCGAAGCTAGCCCCACTTGGAAGACAAGAAGAGTAGGCGGGCAAGATTTTGGACCAGGATTTGCACAATTTCCATTACTAGGGAAATGTGGAGGACAACCACAATATATACCGTGGCCACAAATGGATAAAGATAAATTGAAATTTAAATGACCTAGTTTCACTGCAGGGTTGGGAAAGAGGATATATGAGCTCAAATGAATGACAGTGGGAATGATGTTAGCAGTGGGTGACAGAAAAGGGATCGTATCTCTCCAGCACTGAAATCTCTGCACTGGCTCCCAGTGGGCCTGAGGCCTCAATAGCTTTAACTCTCTCATCCTAAAGATCTTCCTTCTTGAGCTCTTCGCTCATCTGCCTCCAACTCCCTCAGGATCAGTCTCTTCTCCAAGCAATGAGTTGGTGGTAGATCTCTTTCTTTGGCTGGGGCCTCCCTCTGGAAGAGCCTCCCTGCCTCCCTGTCTCCCTGAAATGTGAGGAGAACCATCTCCGGTTCTGGCAGCACATCAAAATCTTCATCTTTGCTTCTGCTCCTCCTCTACCCTGCTGAACTCCTGGCTGATTCTACACAGGTCATTTGGCTATCCTCTGATCTCGAGCCCAGATCCACTCCCCACCAGTCGCACTCCTGCACTGCCTTCCTGGCAACCCCCGTACTTGGGGACTGTTTTCTGTATCTCTCCAGTCCCACTACCAGCACTTGACACCTGATGTCTACACTTACCCTTGCACTTGCCACCTGCTGGCTGTATTTTTACTTTTGCTATTTATTGTATTATCCCATGGACTGCACTGACCCTCCCCCCTTGCCCTGTGTGCCCCGCACCTTCCCCTTCCCATGCACTTGTGTGATCTGAATGACACCTGGCCTAGTAGGATCGCTGTCTGTCTTCCTTCTGTTCCCCTGCCCTTGCCTGGTTGCGCCTTGAAACACTTGTGTATAGGCAAGTTATAATTGCCATATCATATCATAACAAAAGGCCTGCTAGCAGCCATTCTAGGTGAGAGAGCTGACAGCATTTGGAGATAAGCAGGGTACGCGTGTGTAACAGCACAAATTAAGACACACAATGGAGCACCATTTAATAATTGTAGAGCAGATGTATGGATGGCGCTCAGAGTACAATATTCCAACACATCAGCCATGGGTGCAATTATGACAAGGAAAATGGGAGAGGACGAGGTTACTGTTACTTTTATTCAAGAGATTCAAGAACGTTGGCGTCTCGAGATGAGAGGACTGTGGGATAAAACAGTGGCATTATTCTATCATATTTTATATCAGGGACTGCCCGAGCCAGTGCAGCGGCAGATGAAGAAACAAGTAGTGATTGACACGAAGCCATTGCCAGAGATACAGTTCACTATTGTACACCATTGTCGATAGTTACAAGAGAAGAACAAAAAGAAAGCTGAAGGCAGAAAGCAGGAGGAAGCAAAGTTAGTCCAGAAAAACATTTCAACATTTGCCATAGAAGGAGCGGTATTGACTTACTTGCTGCCAGCACCATGATGCCCTTGGGCGAACGTGTGCTTAACAAATGCTGTTAACATAACATAACATAACATTGACAAGTGGTGAAGGCGTGGCAACACAAGATGTACAGCCAGCACAGTCAAGCAATGTAGGTTATCCTATATCTCAAAGTGGGTACAACTTTTGGCCATGAGGTAGAGGGAGTGGACCTAGAGGAGGACTTGGTGGATTTCAGAATCATCATGGAGGAGGATGATTTAATGGAGGACATCCACAGTAATGTTGGAATTGTGGAAGTATAGGACAAATGGCTCGAATGTCTAGAAGTAGAGAGGACATGTAACAGAATTTGCAAACTCCAAGAGGGTGGATGGGCTATTCTCTACAGTATAAAACAGAACCACAAAAATATCATGGCCAAGATCACACACAGAATCAAACACGTGCACCGGAAATACAGCATGCGCCGCAAGTTCCAATGCAAGGACAATCACACCACAACGGCAACCACAGTAAGCATCTATGCAAACACAAGTGCAAACTCAGCAAGTACAGACACAACAAGCAATTGTGCCACATTGACATATGTTAGGATGGATTTCTGAACTCTGACCTGGTGGGCAGAGGTTCAGAAGGCCAGCCTAGTTTCTCAGAACAAGGTAACCTTCTGGACAATTCAGACCAATCAAGGTAGCATTGGCAGCGGTCAAGACTAGGTCTCACGAGTGGTGAGGGTGATCGAAAGTCCACAATGAGCACATACAGCAAACAACACCATGAATTACTCTCAGTCAGGTGTATATATCAAAAATACATATACATTTCTTAAAGGCATTTTAAATCAAACACAAGGTGAAACCACAACAATTTTAACAATACCAACACAACACTATACTTGGAAACATATATACAGTAACCATTGGCCTAAAGGAATATTAAAGAAGGGCAGATCCACAACCTGCAACAGAATAAGGTCGGACAGTGCAAATATACTGTAGGCAACTATTGAAGATTCTCAACCCTAGCTAATAGGCAGTCCAATCCCTTCGAAGTGTGGAGCCTTGTGCTCAAAAGTACGTTCAGCGTGGCAGCTCTCGATCTTGCGTTAAAGTACAAAAGGGGTCTCTTAAAGGGGCTGTAGTGTCACAGGAAGGGGGCTAAGGCAATGAAGAATAGCGTTCCACTATTCAAGGAGGGTCTCCACAAAGGCGCAGAGCTATTTCCAGGAATCGGGATTAGGATGGTAGCACAGGCTACTCTAACAGAGTAGAGTGGCCCTTGGGGGACACTCATGCGCAAAAGTCTATGGATGTTCCAGGGGCCACCAGTAAGTGATGCAAGTACTCACCGACCATCGATGCCCTCCGGACCAAACTTCACCAGTCAAGGTCCAGATCGCTTGCAGGTTCAAGTCCAGTGGTTGCAAGTCTATGTGGCTTTCAGTGGCTGCGTTCGGGGACCTCAGTCTGTACGGGACAGTGGCAATTCTGCAGATCATTTTAGGGCACAGGGGGGCACAGCAGCAAGGCACTTACGAAGCTCATCACCACAGCAGGGCGACATGGGTACAGCATAGGCTCGGGTTCAGGCGGACTCTCCTAATTCCAGACCTAGGAATGTTAGGTTACGAAACTCGGCGGAAGAGTGCCTTCTTCAAAGTACTTACGGTTCCCAAATTCTCAGGTCGAGACGGCTGCGATTACAAGGCAAAGGTCCCGTAAAAGCTGGTCCTGTTCACTGGGCTGTCCAGGAACACTTCCGAAAAGGCTTGTTTGCAGGTTAAGCAGGAAGTGCCGAGAGTAGTTTGTCCCACTGCTCCAACGGGTTGAAGCGCCCTTGCAGGCCTTCTGTGATTGATGAGTAACAGGGGCTCCGACGGGACAATATCTGGGTCAGTGTGCCAAACCATCCAGCGGGTCACCATTGCTTACACGGATCTGCTTCTTCAGTTCAGGATACTTGGCTCCTTTACTAAGTTCGGTGTGAACTCAGAATATCAACCTGGAATAGGTTTAGAGTGCCTTCTCTTATCCAGAATCTCCTTCGTGCCAAAACGAAGAGAAACCAATACGAGATCTACTCACATTCACCCATCCCAGACATGGCCGAGTCATGGACTACGGTGGTCCCAGTCATCCTAGCACACCAGATATCCTGCCACCCAGGATGTGTATTGGAACTAGACAGCTCCAGCCCACATCCTGGGCACATACACACAAGGCATGCAGAAGACTGCAAAAAGCTTTGGTTTGTGCATGACCAAATAAGGAATTTCCTGGGTCTGCTCGATCTGGGGAAGGCAAAGGGACAAAATCGCCAAAGGACAGAACAAAGGACCTTGTGGCATGGCCATTTTAGGCACTGCTCACTGTCGTGGGCCAAACGCAGTAAACGCGGTTTGGACCATAGAAAAGAGTCAAAAATGCTTTAAAAGTAACGGCTGCCATCAGCTCTGTCCTGGGCACATTTGTACATTCACCAAAAATCCTTCGAGGGCTTCTAGGGCTTTAAAAATGAGAAAGAGACCCCAGCACACTGTGCTGTAAGGTACATTGTGCACTGATAAAATGTTACCAACAAATGTCAACAATGTGAAAGACTAAGGGAAACAAAGTCTCCCAGTACTGACAGTTTGAAGGGCATGTCAGTTTCCCAATAACAAGATGAGCAAAAGCTGAGCGGAGTACAGGACAAGGCTGGGCTCCACTGGTAAAAGTCAGGCTAGGAAGGTCAGACAAAAGCAAAAAGCTGGGCGGTTCACAACTGGAGGGAAAATTACTAAAAATGGAAACCTTTCCTAACAGCATACAAACACAGGAGTCCCACAAGTACCCACATCGAGAATAGGGAGTGTGATCGTGGTAGGAGGAAATCCTTTCTCAGGTACAGGGATGAATTTATATCCACAATTGGAAAGCCCACAGAGCGACCTGTTGCGCACAGTACTAGACACCAGGCCCCTAAGAGGAACCAAGGAGGCAAGATATTTTCATTTCTTGGAGACACTGGAGCGACTTGTTCCTGTGTTTGAGAGGGAAAGTACCCAATGTCTGTCATTGCCATGAATGTGCAGTGATTCCCTGGGGCTATGAGTCTTTTACTGATGAGTTACCAGGTTTTAAAAACATTAAACATGACAATATCTTTTACTGACAAAGGAATCAGTTCCACTTTAGGGATACATTATATGAATGTAAGAGTGTTTATATTAGCATTTTCAGGCCAAAAGGCATTGCGAGGAGTTCCATTAGACCCAGAAGTATTTTTTTATATGGAGTAACTCTTTTTTTAACACGGTTACCCAGATTGGTAGGTAAAATACTGAGGATACCTGAAGTATTTGTATTCAGGGCAGAAATATTTATGGATGAGGAAAAGGACATGCTATCCCACTAGAACGTGAAGCAGCGGTGGTCAGAGAAGAAAGGGTGGTTGTCCATGGGACAGATGATGAGAGAAGAGGATGGAGAGCAGTGAAGGACATTGTTTAACAGATTTGACAAACAAAGATTTGTTCAGAGATGATTATTCAGATGATGGATTAGTATTTTTCGTTAGTCTCACTTATTGGATTGTGGAGGAGCAGCTGCATGCCTCTGCAAGAAATCCCCTCCCCCCCACCTCCTATATTTTGGAAGTCTGAGACTGTGCCATGTTTTACACCAGCAGTTGTGCCAATACTGCAGAGAATCTTTGAGAAAATGTATCCACTGTGGAAACCCTATTGAACGTATCCCAGAAGAGACGACAATCTGAGGGAGGAACCCCTTGAAGGGATATGAAAAGGAGCAAAAGAGAGAAGCTTATGATGTCACAAGAGACAGGTGTGATGCTCTGAGAATACTGGCTGAAGGGAATGCATAGACCTTACAGAACCTGATGACGAAGTTAAGAATCAAGAAAACGTTCATATGCAAAGAGAAGATTGCATGTGTGCAAAGTGCTACAGAAAATCATCCGTTCAATAATTGTACAGATGCTGAAACGCAAGTAGACCAAATCATCATAGAAGCTGGCTATATTTAGTGAATAGACTGCAGGCGAAGCCAACATTGTACAGAAGCTGGACATCAGTGTCATGAATTTTAGTAAGCCAGGACCCATGGAGAGGAAAGGCTGAGAATTGTGTCGCAGCAAGAATAAGATGAAATTGTGGAAGCGCCTGGCAAGGCTGTCTGGCCTGGCATCAAAACAGAAGCAGCCAAGGCCAGTTATCTATTTTTGAAAACAATAAACGTGAGAAGGATGAATCATCCCTTATTAATGGGCAAAGAAAGAACACCAAGAGTGCCAAATTTGATTCATTTAAGACATTTAAATGCTGCTTAATAGACCAAACTGTGGTCTCCTGTTACGTGAGCCTTGGATGGAAATAGAGTTGCACTTGGAGTCCTAGAACAACGATAGTGAGAGCCGGTACTCCCATTTATTCTCACAGACAAGGATTCTTTGCAAGGCCAAGTTCAAAGACAATCTTCATGGCAAAAGGCATGGGTGATGAGAGATGTTGGGCTAATTGGGTGGGGAGGTAAAGTCAAGTCTACCTCCTGGCATCTGGGTCTGAGCGTACATGCTGCTAAGTGAACCAAATCTTCCAGACATGGCACAAGCATGCCAACCAATTGTAGTGGGCTGTATAACGAAGGGGCTTACAGTTTAAGAACCAATGATAAACCATGTACTTAATAGTGTTGGAGATGACATGTTTTAGAGGTAGGCATACATTGTCCACATGACAGTAGGGCAGCCAATCACAACCCTAGTCCTTATGGAATGTATGCTTAGATGTTCCCCTTGAACCAATTATAATCGCTTAGAGATTTTTTTGTATAAAGTCAATGTTTAATGAGAAAATTGATGAGAGCTGAGCTAACGTCCATTGATGTCTGTTGTAACCTCCCTGTTTTAGATAATTGTTAATTAAACAGCAACCTTTGCCATCTTCCTGAGATGGTTTATTTATCTGGTCTCAGAGTTATTCTGTGAACCCATTCATTGCATGCCCGTTACTAAAGAACCATAAGTTCAGGATCAAAGTAGAGAGTGAGGAAATACCCCAGGGAATGGCATCTGTAAGAAAAAAAAACATTTTTTTACAGGGAGATTTAGAGAAGGTGCCAAGCATCTTATGGACCAGCAGGCCATATGACGTGGGCCTATTGAGTGGAGTAAGAGCAGTTAAAATTAAGCTGCAACCTGGAGCAATTTTGCCACGAGCAAAGCAGTATCCTGTGTCCAGAGAAGCAGATGAAGGTATATTTGAAACCATTTCTGCTTTAGTACAGCAGGGAACATTGGTGCCATCAGAATCTCCATGTAACACAGCTGTGTAACCAGTGAAGAAATCAACATGGGGATCGTGGGGATTTATTCAGGATCTCCGTCCCCTAAATAACATAATTGAAGTAGAGTTTCCGCAGGTTCCAAACCCAGCTACGATATTATGCAATATTCCAGCCAAAGCCAAGTATTTACTGTAATAGATTTTTTTTAAAGTTTTTTTCTCAATATCCCTTCATGAAGACTCAGTGGATTTGACTACGTTTTCACATAGAAATCAGCACTGGAAACACACAAGACTTCCACAGGGGTACTGTGAGCCTCCTTTGATCTTTAATAGGGTCCTCCAGATGGATGTGGTTAATGTGAAACTAGAGAGTGCAATAATTCAGTATGTAGACTATATATATATATATATGAATGTGCATTGAGACAGAATAAACATGCAGAAAAGATTAAGTCCAAATAATGACCATACTAGCAGATAAAGGATACAAAGTAGACAAAGAGAAGTTACAATATTGCCAGGAAGAGGTCCTGCACATAGTACAGCTAATCGCTCAAGAAGGGAGAAAAGTGACACCTGAGAGAGCAGAAGCAATTATGAATACTCCTAAACAACTGACAGTGGTCCTCATTACGACCCGGGCGGTAACCATGGTGCTATTAGCACCATGGTTGCCGCCGGTAAACTACAGATTCCGCCATGGTGAATGGCAGAATTACCTCCCCATTCCAAGATTGGCGGGGGCGGTAATTCCCCATTCACCATGGCCATTCCCCATTCCCATTTGAGCCCCCATAGTGCTCAATGGGAATGGGGAAGGCGGTAATTATGGTACCGCAAATTGCGGTACCGTAATTACCTCCAAAGTCCCTTTGAGGGTCCCGTCCTTAACGGCTGGTAAAACCAGCCGTTAAGGGAGGACCCACAAAGGGACCTCGGAATTGGGCAGTAAGGGATTACCGGTACCGGTAATCCCTTACTGCCCGGGTCGTAATGAGGCCCAGTGAGGAAAATGCAACAATGTGTAGGCCTATGTAAACATTGCAGGGCCTGGGTGTTTGATTTCAGTACATATATTCAATCACTTTTAAAAAGACTTAAGGAAGCACAGGTAGGCAAAAGTAAGATAACATGGACACGTGAGATGACCGAAGGATTTGAAGAGTTAAAAGCAGTGATCTGTACAGCCCCTGATTTAGGGATTCCAGACTATAATGAAGAGTTTTATTTGTTCTCACATTCAAATGGAAAAGTAATGGCAACAGTCCTCATGCAGAAGACGACCTTAGGACATGGACATTAACCATTAGCTTACTATAGTGGGATTTTAGACCCAGTAATGACAGGACATTATCCTTGCGAACAGGAATTAGCTGCTGCTGTTTTTGTGATTGAAAAAGCTGCACATATTACCATGGGCTGCTCGGTGACATTATTTGTCGAGCATTCCTTATTCGACTTTCTAGCGAAGCTTAGAAGTACATTGACTACACAAGGAGCATCAGGGTTTGAGGCGATTATTTTGAACCTAGCCATCAACATTGTTAGATGTAGAGTAGCAAATCCATCAACATTCATAGCAGAAACAGACACATGTGAACAGCAGTAGTAAAGTTAAATAGGAGTGGTGACTTTGAAGTAGTGACAAGTGCAAGACTGCCTTCACAGGCTGCAGAATTAGTGGCGCTTATCGCCACACTCCAGAGTTATGAAGATGAGAAAGTGGCAGTGTATCTGACTCTGCCATTGTGACGTCAACTGTAAAAGCAGGTTTGTCACGCTGGAAAAGGAGGGGTCTCCTCTGCGCAGATGGCACACCAGTGCAACATGCGTCTCTAATGCCTTAATGAGTAAATCGAATAAAGCTCCCATTGGCTATCACCATGGTGAAGTGTTCAGTCTATACTAAGAGGACAGACAAGATTTCTTGCGATAACAAAGCGCAGATGTTTAAGTCAAAAAGGGAAGCATATTTCCCAAACATTTCTGATTTCGAAGTAGAAAGTGCTAAGCAGGGCAATGTATGATGGTAAAGGAAGGTTTTATTATGTTATCCATTGTACAGTTAATTGAATTACAAAGTCAAGCCCCACGAGAAGAACACAAGTTATGGAAGAGACAGGGGTTTTCTTTATCCCCCACTGAAGCTTTATGGTGAGACTACAGCACTGGAAAGCCAGTTATCCCTCTAGCATTATTGAATGTTGTGCTGGAGCAGCTTCACTACCCCCCGCACACAACTAGAGAGAATCTTGCTGCCAGATCGGAAAAATTGGTTCTCCCCAAATTCATTACAACATGTGGCACAGTTTATTGTGAATTGCATCGTATGCCAGAATTTCACAGCAGGACACACTTTAATAACAGTGAGAGGAGCAATCCCAAGACCTAATGCTCCTTTTCAGCATCTCCATATAAATTATGTGGACATGTTGCAAACATGTAATGGATATAGGTATATGTTAGTGGTAGTATGTCCCTTTTCCAGACAAATTGAGGCAGGTCCATGTACATACCCCGATGCCACATGTGCTGCCAAGTTTCTTGTGCGTGCAGTATTTCCTAGATGGGGTGTGTGCAAAGTACTGTGGTCTGATAACGTGCTGCATTTTGTGAATGAGCGATTTGAACAGGTCGCCCTTTTATTAGGCATTAAGCACAAGTTCTCATCTGCCTATCACGCACTTGTTAATGGTATTTGTGAAAGGTTAAACTCACTCCTTAAAGTGTTTGCTCCCTTGTAATTTAAGCCACGTGCGATCCCTCACAATTAGGCCGCAGACGCTCCCTCGCATTGTAGGTCCTCACATCCTGTCCACGCTTCCCCACCCAGTATTCCCTACCTCCCCTTCGCATCTTTGCCCCTGCACTCTCTCACCTATTGTTTTGTCACCCCTTGCGTGGTGCTTCCCAGGCCATTCCAGTTTTTTGTTTCACAACTGCACCTTTCCATTGTCTTCATTCCTCCCCTTCTAGGTTCTTCAGTTGTATACTTTTGCATTGTCTTCATTCCTCCCCTTCTAGGTTCTTCAGTTGTGTACTTTTGCATTGTCTGCATTCCTCTCCTTTTAGGGTCTTTAGTAGTGTACCTTTATAAGGTTCATAAGTTATGACATGATACCCAGAGGCTTCTAAGCATGGACCCAGGAATTGAACCAGTGTTGCTCGTGTCATCTTTCTGCGAAGGTTAGCACGTTGCTCCTGAGCTATCCTCCCATGAAGGAGAATAGCCCAGGGGGATATCTCAGGATAAGGTGTGTATTGTGCCCGGTGGGTGAGGTTTCTGCACTGTACTTTTGTCACTGCCATTGTCCTATTCAAATGTGTTGACATTGTGTTGTCTTCTACGGTTCTGACATTACTTGCATCGCCTGCACTCTTTACTTCTTGGTTCCTGTGTGTCTTGTGATTGCTGATGGTCATTGCCTGCACTTTTACTCCTAGGTACCTTTTTGTGTAGTGTGCTTTGTAAAATGGTTCTGTTGAGCATCTGATTACTTAGTCTCTGTGCTTCTTGTTCTGTGCTGTGTGCCGCTCCCTTTTCTCTCACCCCTTGTTTCCTCTGCTCCCTTGTCTACCCCCAGTGCTGCCAACTCCCTCCCACTGCTTGGGCTTCCCCCATGCCCCTGCTTGGGCTTCCCTTCCTGCCACCCACTAATTTCGCCCCTGCACCCCCTATGGTGCTCTCTGTCTCACCTATCTTCTCTAATTGCTATTCTATCGAATATCCTATCCCTCTCACTAAGTCTGGCAGGTAGAAGCTCAAAAGGGACATCCTGGTCTCCAACCCAGGCCTCCCTATTGCTGATACCTATACCAGTGCTTCCTCCAGACAGACGCTTACCGACATCCTCTTTGTCGTTTCCTCTCCAGGCATATGGATCCCCCATATGGTCTCTGTTCCCTCTCCTTTTTCCTCTTCTCCCATTAATGTTGGTACCCGGTGGGAGGCCCTCCTGGCCACCTTCCATTCTTCTAAGACCATCATTAATGTCTACTTAAATGGCACCATCTTGGTCCAGGGCCCTCAAGCCAATCTCCTCCTTTTTTAATAGGTGCTTCCCGCACTTTATCAGCTTCCTTTCTTCTCCTGCTGTCCCTAACTACCCCTCCCTGGCTCCTCTGCCGGCGCCTTCCTCTGCCACCTATATGGCACCCCCTGCTATTCTCTGGCCACCCTGTCACCTCGTTCTGCCACCACCTCTCTGGCATTCTCTTCCTTATCTCTGACTACCCTGCCTTCGCTTCTGTCCTCTTCTGCCCATCCTTGGGCAGCTCCAACACTTCCGCAGGGAGTACCTCTGGCCTGTACACGTCCACGGAAGTCCTTCAAAGGTGGCAACCCGTTCCACATCCCTACTCTCAACTCTCGCTCCGCCGCCAAACATTCCCCTGACATCTTCTTTCTCCTAGAAGAGCTTGATATGGATGTACTTGGTCACAACGAGACTTGGTTCACGCCCTGCTCTGTTATGAGTTTTGATACTCTCCTTCCCAATGACTGTAAGATCCTCCCCGAACCCAGAACCAACAGTCCTGGCAGGGATGCAGCCTTGATTTTCCCAGAGTGGATCCCTGCTTCTGTCTTTCCAACGCAGGACTACTCCTCCTTTGAATGCCTGGTCTGCAGGCTCTCAATCTCTCCTGGCATCTCTCTCACTGTGACCACTATCTACGGGTCACCTGGCCAGGTCACCCTCTTCCACTCTGAGTGGGCAGATCTCTGCTCCTCCCTCCTTGCCTATAACTATCAACGTCTGCTCCTTCGAGACCTGAACATCCACCTGGATGCTACTAACCCCTCTTTGAGGCTCTTCTGCAACCCTGCAATTCTCTCTCTCTCTCTCTCTCTCTCTCTCTCTCTCTATTCGGCCCTCTGGCCTGGCTCACTCTACAGGGCACACTCTGGATGTTCTGATCTCTTCAGACCTCCCCCTCTCACCAACCTTCTCACCACTCCTCTTTCTTGGAATTACCACATTCTCCTTTCCTCCCACCTCTCTCTCTCTACTCCTCAGGTCAAGCCGACACCAGCACTGCCACCTACCTTCTCGGTCATCCGGCCCATGAAGCATGTGTCAGTCAAGGCTTTTGCCGCTACTTTCTCTCCTCCTCCTACACCTTTGGCTGACTCACACTGTAAAACAGCCCTCTCTAACCTTCATCACTCTATCTCTAACACTCTTGACGTCCTTGCCCCTGTCATGAGGATCTGTTTGAAGCCCACATCCAAGTGCAACTCTTGGTTTGATTCCGACCTCACCACCCTTAAACGCAAGTATAGGGTGGCTCAGACGAAATGGATGGCATCATGCACACCCTGTGGCAAACTGTCCTGCTGCCTGCTCCAAAGGCAGTACAGACTCTCTGTGCTCTCCAAGAAGAGAGGCTTTGTCCAAGACTGTGTCTCTGCAGCATCAAACAACTCAGCTGAACTTTTCAAAATCTGCAAGGAGCTGGCCAATCCTGTTGCATTGTCTTCCTCTCTGGTTCCCTCCCACCCCTCTGCATAGCTTTTCATTTCACCACTAAAATACAGGACATCCTGTCTACTCTTTCTTCCTCTGCCTCCTCTTCATCCTCCTCTACTACCCCTGGCCTGTCTTCGGCTGTTTCTCCTCCTCTTTTCTCCTCCTTTCCCCTGTTGACCCCTGTCAATGTTTCTAAACAGGTCTGATCTATGAAAGTCTCATCAAAGCAGGTACTCCCTTGCTCATCCAGAACCATCAAGGACCACATCAATACCCTTGCTCCAGCCTTGGCCGATTTCTACAATCACTCCTTTGCCACTGGAACCTTCCCCTCCCACTTAAGCACTCGCTTGTGCACCCCCTTCTTAAGAAACCCTCTACTGATCCTTCCTCTCCGGCTAACTATTGCCTGATCTCCATCACTGCTTTCCTGGGCAAACTCCTGGAAAAGCTGGCCATTTCCCAGCTTAATCTGCATACCGAATCTGTTGGTTGTCTCCATGACCACCAGTCTGGCTTCAGAGCTTCCAGAAGCATAGAAGCTGCTCTCCTGAACACCTGTGAAGACATGTTCTCTAATCGTGATTCTAATCATGCTTCTGTCCTCATTCTCCTCGATCCATCCTCTGCTTTTGACATGGTCATCCATGCCATCCTGCTCAATCGCGTCCATGACACCCTGGGCATCACTGGTCAGGCTTTGGCCTGTTTTACCTCCTTTCTCACTGACCGACCCTCCCAGGTCCTACTCAGGTGTTTCCACTCTTCTCTCTCTCTCTCTCTACTTGTGGTGTTCCCCAGGGATCTAATCTTTCTCCCTTGCTCTTCAACCACTACCTGGCACCTCTCGCCCACCAAATCGTGAAATTCTGCTCTAACTTTCAGTATTATGCGGATAACACCCAGCTCTCCTTTAAAAGCCCCTGAGCCACCTCTGCTCTTTCTCTCATACCAGACTGTCCGGCTGCAATTCAGGAATGGTGTGCCACCAACAATCTCTGCCTTAATGCCAGTAAAACTGACAACCTCCTTATCGGGACACCGGCTCCCTCCTTTCCCCTCTCTCTCTTGCCGCCCACCCTGGGCCCTCTTCCTTCCTGTGAGGCTAAGCACTTTTATGTCATCTTTGACTCCACCCTCACCTTCTCTACTCACATATCTGACATCTCTAAGAAGTCAAACTTTCAGGTGCACCTCCTGAGAGTTATTCTGCATTTTCTCACTTTCCCCCAGAAGCTCACTGTCTCCAGAGCCCTGGTCCTCTCTAGGCTGGACTATTGCAAAATCCTCTTTCAAAATCATTCTGTCTCTACTCTTCGACCTTTGCAACCTATCCAGAACATGACTGCTAGACTTGTCCTTTGCCTCAAGCCCAGGGACCGTATCTCTCCAGCCCTGAAATCTCTTCACTGGCTCCCTGTGTCTGCAAGGATCAAGTTCAAGACCATTTGCATCTTCCACAAGGCTTTCTGGGGGCTGGGACCACACTACCTCCACCTTTCTCTTCCTACACATCTTCCTTCTCGAGCCCTCCGCTCATCCACCTCCAACTCTCTGAGGGTCAGACGCTTCTCCAAGCAGAGAGTGGGGGGCAGATCTCTTTCCTCAGCTGGGGCCTCCCTCTGGAACAGCCTCCCTGCCTCTCTCAAACTTGAGCAGAACCACCTCAGTGTTCTGAAATCAAATCAAGACCTTCCTTTTTGCTTCCGCTTTATCGCTTCCCCTCCCTTGCAAATGTCCCTGACTGCTCCACCCACTGGTCACCTGGTCACCCACTGAACTCAGGCCCTTGCTGCTGCATGTCCAGTTGCTCTCGCACTGCCTCCGGGCTGCCCGCAGCACTTAAGGGTCTGTATCTGCAACCCTACAGTCCCTTCTCACTGCACTTATGAGCCACCCTCTGGCAGCACTTATTGAGTTACCTGCCCTTCTCCCTCCCCCCTAGCACCTCTCCCCTCCCTGTTCCCCGCACTTGCGTGATCTGAATGACACAAGGCCTAGTAAGAACGTTGTTATGCCCTCCTCCTGTCCCCCCCCCATGTCTTGTCACGCCAAGAAATACTTGTGTAGAGGTGCATTATAAATGACATGTCATGTATTATCATATCATATTGAGGATAGCAAAGATTAAGATCATCTTAAAAAAGGGATGGCTACATTACCTACCCCTTGCCTTATTTGCACTCAGAAATCAGCCTGGCTCAGATCACCACCTCACTCTTCATGAGTTGGTGACTGGATGCCGCATGAGAGTACCTCTTGCTCCTCCCACACAAATAGAAACTGATTTTCACACTGTGGCAAAAACCTTAGGTGATGAGATGCATGATTATTTGATAAATATGATCGCCAGTATTTCTTTTATTTCTCAACAGATCAAAAACCGGAGTGAGGGGTCAAAGAAAATTGAAGATGACAGCCAAATAGTTGATCCCAGTGATTTGCTGAAACTGCCTAGTTTGTACCAAGGGGGCCAGGTTCTAGTTAGAAGCTTCGTCCGCACTTGGAATAAGCCCCGCTCATACCTAGTAGAGAGGGTCACACCCACCGCTGTACAAGGAGGAAGAGCCTGGCTACATCTGCATGATTTAAAGCCGTACAAATGAGAAACCCTAACTCCCCTTCCACCTGACAGTGAAGCAAGAGAAGAAGCTCCCGAATGATGACAGGGTCGGCTACTAAGAGCCAAACTCAAGATTTATCGAAAAAGGACACTTTGAATCTTTACAAATTGTCAAATCTAAGGAGAAAAAGGACAAATAACTTTTGAAAACAGCCCTAGAACTGTTTTAAATAGGTCAAAGGAACAATGTATTGATGAACCGATCTAAAGAAGAAGAGCACATTGCACTTTTATGTTACCTGTAACGTTGCACACATTCTTGTATGCTGTTTTCACTTACATATTGCAGTCTTACACAGCCTTAGTAAGACGACATGTGGACATTGTTACATTTTTCAGAAATCCTAAAAATGGCCCAATTATTTTCAGGATCATCATTGCGATCATTTTGCAGTTTCTGATATAAAAGGTGTTGTTTCTAAAAGTAACACAAATTACATATTGAATTAAAAGAATGGGAATTCTCCAAAATATAACAGAATCACTGCCAGCAAGAAAATCGATACGTTTCTTTGAAATACTAATTGCAACCTTATTTCGTGCAATGATTTGTCTTTTCCTTCTTGTTATTACGGCTTTTTGCCAGATAATAAATCAAAATGCAGATACATTGATTGATAATGAAACATCTCTTCTTATCCCTAACAAAAAGCATGAGTAGTATTTTCCCTGATCTTTCTGAACAAATTATTTGACTTAAGAGATATGCCGGAGAAGATCAAGAAGATATAAATACATATTTTGCTAATTTAGCCCTTTTAAAGAATAACATGTGGTTTCAGCACATTTATTTATTTAAATTTTTGTAACGCGACGCGTGCCCATGGGCCTCTGGGCACAAGTGAAACAAGGCAAAGGGCCTCATTACACGGTGTGCGGTAACCATGGCGCTATTAGCACCATGGTTGCCGCCGGTATTTTACCGTGTCCGCCTTGGTGGATGGTGGAATTACCGCCCTACTCCAAGGTGAGCGGGGGCGGTAATTCCCCATTCACCAAGGCACTTCCCCATTCCCATTTTTGCCTCCATAGGGCTCAATTGGAATGGGGAATTAGCTAATTACGGTACCGCAAATTGCGGTACCGTAATTAGCACCAAGGTCCCTTTGCGGGCCCGTTCCTTAACGGCTGCTAAAACCAGCCGTTGAGGTCGGGTCCGGCAAAGGAACCTCATAGTAAGGCGGTAAGGGTTTACCGGTACCGGTGCACTTACTGGTACCGGTAAACCCTTACCGCATTCCGTGTAATGAGGCCCAAAGACTAACAAACAGGAAAATCAAAGTCAGAGGAGAAACAAGCAAAACAAAAACTGATAGAGGGACAGGTTGAGGTGCATGCTTAGTCCGGTTTGAGGTTGAAAAGGTGATGCTTGACCAGTTTTTTTAAACCAGCGCAGGGTCTCAGACACTCATATGGTCCCTGGAAAGGCATTCCATGCCAGAGGCGCCTGGATGTTGAACATTGTCCCCTCAAACGGAGGCAGCTTGTATCTCGGCTGGTATAGGGAAGGCTGGGCAGAGGAGCGAAGCTGTCTCCCTGGGGTGTAGGACTTCAGTCAATCTTTGAGGTATTTAGTACTGACATTGATTTAACATTTATAAGCAAGGGTAAGGTTCTTTTGGGTAATACAATGTCTAACAGGCAGCCAGTGTTGTTTCCTGCAAATGGCAGCAAAGTGGGTCTGATTTGACAGGCCATGGATGGCGCGAACTGCGCCATTTTGTGCCTTATGGAGTGATTGCACGTTGGCGTCTGAAGTGCCAGCAAGCAGACTATTTCAGTAGTCCAATCTGGAGTTAAATAGCGCTAGTGGCTAGCAAAGCAAGGTTGTTGGCGGAAATAAATGGGCAAATGTGGCCATGCAGCTTGGTGATAAGGCCACAGGAAGATAGAATGTAAGAGACATGTTGCTTCATGGTGAGTTCTGCACCCAAGAATACTCCCAGTGTTTTAACCTTCCTGGAGATGCTGATTTTGTTACTGGCAGTACAGAAGTCACTAAAGGCAGGATCAGGTTTCCTGAGCCGTGGTCCTGATGTAACAATCAGGAGCTCCATTTTTTCACTATTGAGGGCAATGGAGTTGTCCGCCATCGTGGTCTGAACTGCACTGTAGTTCTTATTTATGGCAGCAAGGTCCACTGAGTAATTCCCACTCAGCTCAAGGACGATCTGAGTGTCATCAGCATAATAAGTATATTGCACACCCAGGTCATCGAAGAGGCTCAGCAGGGGCCTGATATAAATGTTAAACAAAGTCGGTGATACACGAGCCCTGGTGGACACCACATGTTTGAAGAACTGGGGTAGAGCTTGCCTCACCCACTGCAACTCGGGCTGTCTGTGACGCGAGGAAAGACGAAATTAATTGCACCCCCAAGTCGGAGCACTGTGCAAGATCTTTGAGTCTGGTGGTAAGAAGGGCGTGATCCTCCAGGTCGAAGGCTGCAGACAGGTTGAGAAGCCTCAGCAGGGCGGGGTGACCCTGATCAACTATGCTGGCTAAGGGGAATTTTGAGGTACAGCATAGCGGTCTCTGTCCCGTGCTGAGCTCTAAAACCTGACTGACGTGACCCAAGGATGTTTTAGTTTTTCTATGTGAGCCTGTAGCTAGTGGTGCTGGAACGCCTTTCAGAGTGGGGGGGCTGGCAAGTGGCGCCACCTCCACAAACTCATAGGAGCTGCGTGACTATCCAGGTGTTACTGATCAGGCAAATACGCCAACCCCATTACGAGAACCCTTGTCTGGACAGTGAATCCCCAGAAGGCAGTTCTGGTGATGCATTTAAATGTACATTTTTCCCAAATATATGGCTACATTTGGTTAAGGCGGGGAGTCGTCCTTTACAGAGGTCACAGATTTACCTCTTAATCTTCTGCAATGACTAGAAACCCAGAAACACCAAATGAATGTTTAACTAAACAGTAATTGTGTCTGTTTCATCCTTTGACCCACAGCAAACACATTGTGCATCATAAAAATTGTGGCATGAGATAAAATGTAGTTCCAGACCGTGGGCCTCATTACGACACTGGTCGTCCCTTGATGAATGGTGCTGGTATGGGATCGGCACCGTTCATTATGGGACGCCCTATTATGAGGTTCCCTTGCGGGACCCGGTAAGGATGCCTGGTAGAACCAGGCGTCCGTAGCGGGTCCCGCAGGGGGACCAGGGAGATATTAACGGGCCTGTTATTAACAGGCCTGTTATTAGCTCCCTCCCCATTCCCATTGAGCCCTATGGAGGTTCAAATGGGAATGGGGATGTGTTTTTTCAATGAGGAATTACCAGGTCCTCCAAGGTTGAATTGACCTGGTTATTCCTCATTGAAGGAACCCGGTACTGGAACCCTGTATGGAGGCAGCCATGCCCTTGTTAAGGGCATGGCTGCCTCCATATTCATAATGAGGGTCTGTGTTATGTTAAAAAACGATTTCCAGCTACAATCTTTTGATTTATTTGTTTGAACTTTTAGACAGGGTTGTCTATTCTCAAATTGCAACCTATCTTAATTCTCATCGCCTTTTTACCTTCTTTGCAATCTGGCTTTCACCCTGGGTGTTAGGCAGAATCATATGCAGTACCCTTTGGGAACACCACACAAAATTAAGGCTACAAGTGACAGTACAAATTCACTTTTTGTGCAAGCCTGTACTACACAGAAACGTGGTAGCGATGGCTGAGCAGCCAGACTTATCGCAAAAGTAAAGTGAGCAGTATTAGAAAGTGACATAAAGGACAGAAATTACTATGGTTCAAACAAACACTGACTCAAGATTTCTGAGTAAAATAATATACATTTATTTACACATCATTTATAAAACAATGCACTAAAGTAAAGCAGCAGAAAAATCCCACTCTTAATATACTACACACCACCCAATAGATTCTGGGCAAGCTAAGCTCAAAATGAAGTGTGAGCAAAATGGCACTCCAGCAATTTAAAGGGAGGGAAAGACAAGGTTATTCAAAAATTAAGCAGCACCAACAAGTAAGTAATCAGGGCAATCTAGAAAAGGCTACTACGGTGAGGAAATCAAATCAATAGGCCTGAGCCAAAGTTAATTGACCAGAGTCTTTGCAGAGGATCACACAGTTCAGAGTAGTTTGCGGTTAAGTCTTTGCCAAGAGTTCGAAACGAAGTTAGTCGGAAGAAAAGTTACTAAAAGGAGTAGAGAAGGACAAGCCCTCGGTATGGCGAAAGATTTAAAACACTTTCACCGTGGTCGGACGAAACGAACAACCGGGTTTGCACAGTACCTTAGCAGAAGAAGAATGCTGTAGTTGAGGCAGCCTAAATGCAATAAATGCACAAGAAAGATAATGTGAGAACTAGTCATTTGAATGGGCTTGGAGCTGGTCATGGTAAAAAATGCTACCTCTGACCTTCCGTGGTTGATATACATCCTAAGTGTATTGACTTACACTGGATCTCCTAGAGGTTTTTTCTCTTTTTGAGGCCCGCACTTCAGCCAGTCGGATACATACAGATCAGGACACCAAATTGATGTGTGCACTGCAGGGCTGCTTCCTGCCACAGTTCTAGGGTAAGCTCAGGTGGGAGGGGTGGAGGACAAAGCGTTCTAATTTCTCCAAATATATATAGCTCCTAATAACCATGATTTAAGGGGAGAACCGTCAAATTAATTATGGGGGATCACTCGGTTTCAGGCCAGCTCTGGTGTTTACGTGATGCCACAGGTGTCTTCTTTATACTATGTAGCCTCTTTCATAGTTTTCATGTGTTCCATGACATGTTTGTACTTTTTGCTCCATCAGACATCTTTGCCCTTAATGTCTGTTAATGTAGTGTCATTCAATTGTGGCATACTCGCTTGTAGTGTCATTTAATTGTGGCATACTCGCTCCTCCCAGCAACCCTTGCACTTGGGTCTGTATCTGTGACCATACAGTCCCCCTACTTGCACTTTTGGTCACTTGATGTCTGCACGTACCCTTACAACTGCCACTTGCTGGCCGCACTCCGTGTTATTGTTTTGATCCCATGTACAGCACTGCCCCCTCCTCTTTCCCCTGGCACTTTTCGCCTCCCCTCTCCCCTCCACTTGCACAATCTCAATGTCACTAGTAAGATCATTGTCTCTGTCCTCCCTTTGTTTCCCCTCCCTTGCCTCATCGCATCTTGAAAAACTTCTGTATAGGTGTGTTATAAATGCCATATCATATCATATCATATATCAGGCGTTAAGCCTATTGTTCTCCATTTGAGCGTGTACAGCTTGTACATTTAGGGAACTCATCTACTCCACATCTCCCACAGCTTACCTTCATGGCTTTGCCCTCATAGAGAAGCCGTGCATGCACGACTGCCACTTGTAGGGTGATCTCTGCTGCCTTCTACCCATTTTGGCTCCTTGCAGCCAATCCTTGACTCTGTCCCTTCTGACATTTGTCTTGGCATCTTCCTATCGCCTCCATCTAGGGTTTGCAATAGGCACCTAAAAAAGACCACCTGACAATTCTATCCTCCACTCTTCAAGGGCTTCCTGAGCACATCTCAGGAGCATCACACAACCAGGCATCCATCAATTCCACTATTTCTTCCAATGTACTAGAAACCGCCACCAACGGTATGCAGTGATTATATCGAATACAAAACAATGAATGAAAAAATAACGAATGAAAAAACAATGGCCCTCATTACGACCCTGGCGGAAAGTGACTGACCGGACCGCCACAGCGTAAATAGCGTTTCCGCCATTGCAAGAAGGAGCAAAGTGCGGCCCATTCCGACCCATCGGGCACGAGCACCACGGCATGGCGGAAGTGCAAAGTCCGCGATGGCGGAAATGACCCCAAAACGGCCCACACCGCCGCCGTACGGCGCCCTAGGTGCAATACCGCCACCCATCACAGCGGACACCGCAGTGTGCGCCTACCGTAAAGTACGGTGACCGGAAATATACGGAAACGGAAGTTAAAACACGGGCCCGGAACGGGAAACAACCCGCCGTACACCTATAAAACCACTAAAACCACACAACCACTAAAATCACCACCCTGAGACACAACCCAACCCGTCATCCACCCTAGCGAAACCAAGAAAAATGGGAAAAGTAGCGAAGAAAGCGTGCGACCGCAAGCGGCAGGTCCACTTCTCCCGTGAGGAACTCACCGTGCTAACAGAGACCCTCCAGGAGAATGCTGCCGTTGTCTTCTCCACGCAAATGACCAGGACGGCACTCGCAAACAAGAAGGCCATATGGGCTCTGGTGGCACAGCGGGTAAGTGCGGTGGGGACCGCACCCCACAGCAATGCCGCAAGCGATGGGACGACCTGCGGATACGCGTCCGCAGCATACTCTCTGCCAACCGCAACATTGCCACAGCCACCGGGGGAGGGTTGGAATCACCAATCAAGCTGACCCCCTGGGAAGAAATCTGTGCCTCCACCATCGGAATGGAGAGCATAGAGGGAGTCGGAGGGATGGAGAAAGGAGTGCAGACATCCGAAGATTCAGGTAGGTGGGCCTAATGAAACAATGCTAAATCCACAAAGTCCATCCATTCGAAGCACCATGTGTCCCCATAGTGCAACAGAAACACATCTCCAGGAGAACGTCCACACACATTGGCCTGATAGCGCACGTTAAAACCCACAATAAATACATAAATAATTAAAAACCCCTAAAACACGCACTACACGTGCAGCAGGCACACCCTAACTGCAGGCTGCCAAACAACTGCACCCTCACTCCACACACAAATGGAAGCACCTCCAAGGCCCCGACCCAAATCACCCTCAGGTACCACCCCAATGCATGTGATACATTGCCATTCCAATTCCCACAGACCCACCAATAACCCTCGCCCTCCTTTACTCCACCACAGGGTCCGATCCAAACGACGAGCTGCAGGACACCCCTACCAGCACACCTGCAAAGAGGGCCAAGACCGACGGCCAAAGACCCTCCACCTCAGCTGCACGCATCAAGACACGGCAGCAGCACAAATCAGGTGGCAGCACACAGGAGGGAACATCAACAGGCACCCCAGCAGCCAGCATGGCCACAACACCACCACCACAGGTCCCCCCAACGGATGCCACAGAAGGCACTGCCTCCGGTGGCAGCAGCACCATAGGTGACACCCCATTGATGGCAGCATGCTCCGACACAGAAGACGGGGATGTCGAAGTCAGATCCATCCATGACCTGTCCCAATCCCCCTGTCTGTTCCATCCCGTACCACATGAGGATACCACGCAGGGGCACCCACAAGACGACGACTGGCCATCCCCCACAAGCCCTGTGGCAGGGCAACATGAGGACAACAGCCCCTCTGTGACACCCCCGCAAATGGCCATGGCCCAGCAGAGGCAACAGTCCCTCGACCAGTTAATCGTGCAACAGCAGCAACTGGCCACGCTCCTCAAGGACCATGCCGATGAATGTGGGGGCACTAAGGCAGACATAGAAACATCAACTGAGACACTTAGGGCACAAATGGAGAGAGGCACAGAGACACTAAGGGCACAAATGGAGAGTAGCACCGAGAGCCTGAGAGTCCAAATGGAGAGAAGCACCGAGAGCCTGAGGGGGGAACTGCATGCGACGTCCAAAGACGTATGTGGTGAACTTGCCGCAGTGCGCCGTGTGCTCACTGAGCTCTCGCAAACCCTTAGGGACATGCATGGACGTGAGCAGGCAGAGACATCATCCGTTGCAAGTTCCGTCCAGGGCAGCCCCCAACGTAGATCTGGGAGGAACCTGCGCTCCACAGGCAGGGGTGCCCCTGATACCCGCAGAGGGGGCTTGCAATAGCGACTGCCCACGGACGATGAGCATCTTTGGACACTGGTGTTCGGGGGGGAGGTGGGAGGGTGGAGGGGGTGTGTTGGGCTCACTTGGGTGGCGGGTCGATAGGGTGTACAACATGATATCACATATGCCATAAAAAGTGCACGATCAACCAATGAGATGTGTGGACATTGATCTTTGTGTACTAGGCCATTATAGGCGTACAGTCCATATTGTGCATGTACCAGACACACACAGTGCCACGCATCCCGTGTCCATGTATCAGCCACCAGGCGTGAGTGCTAGAAGCATGCATCAATGAGATGCTGACGAATGTCACGGGCCTCCGGTGCCTCGCAGACTCCTTGAGGTGCTGCCACATCCCCACCCTCATCATGACCATCTTCAGGTGCTTGCAGTTCTGCGTCAGGGGGCATGGGCACATTTCTACGTACGCACATGTTGTGGAGCATGACACATGCCATCACCATCTTTGCAACCTTCTCATGGCGGTACAGGGGTGCCCCGCCAGACCTGCTGAGGCAGCGGAAACGACCCTTCAGTAGGCCGAATGCCTGTTCAATGACTACACGGGTACGTGAGTGGGCATGGTTGTAGTCCTCCTCATGCTGGTCCCGTGGGTTCCGGACTGGTGTGAGGAGCCATCTCTTCAGTGGATATCCAGCATCACCTGTATGTGGACGAGAAACGTATGATGTGGAATGCCATTGCTACGTACGCACACCCCCCCCCCTTCCTGCCAGGTCATTGCCGAATCACATACCCCACATTATCATGCATGTAATGAGACTCACCGAGTAGCCAGGATCTGTTCCCTGCGTGTCGCTCCATGTAGCGTGGTATTGTAGAGTTCCTCAAGACCATAGAATCATGGGTTGATCCAGGGAATCGGGCACAACAATGTGTAATGATCCTGTTGGAGTCACACACCATTTGTACATTCAGGGAATGAAATTGTTTTCGGTTGCGGTACTGGGCCTCCATGGCATGTGGGACGACCAATTCCACATGGGTGCAGTCGATGGCACCAATGCAACCCGGTATGCCGCCAAGTGCATGGAATCCCACTTTTGTGTTGGTAATTTCCTGCTCCGAGCGTGGTAGAGAGATGTAGTCGTCTGCGTGCTGCAGGAGGGCATCGCGCACTTGCAATAGTGTCCGTGAGAACAGTGGCTGAGAAATGCCATGCAACTGTCCGACTGTGTGCTGGTAGGTGCCTGTGGCCAGGAAGTGGAGTACAGACACCACCTTCAGTAGGGGTGGGATGGCGGTTGGGCTATCTATCATGCTGACAAGGTCAGCCTGTGTCATGTCCACAATGGCGGTTATGGTGTCCCGGTCCAGACGGTAGAGGGTGTGGATCTGCTCATCAGTGAGGTTGAACGGATGTGCTCGGAGGCGTGGGATTGCGGGCTGCCTGCGTGGTGGTAGTGGCTGTGCTGGCGGCCCTTGCTGGCCCTGCCTTGGCCTCCTCCTCCTCCTGCGTCTCCTCCGTGCGGCCGGTTGTAGTTGGTGTTCGTCTTCTTCTTGGAGTTGGAGTACTTGCAGTGCTATCAGGTCCCCCAGGGCCAACATCGCGAGTCCTGCCGGTAGCATTTCGGAGTGGGTGTGGGAGGAGACTGGCTGTGCAATTTATGTGTTTCCAGGCTGAATGGCCTCCACCTGTGGTGATTCATTCCACCTGTGCAAACTGCTCTCCCCTTCGGCCGAGCACGTCCCGCGCACAACGCTGCAATTCGTGGAATGGCATCTTGCTATTGCAATCTTGTATTTGTACCCGATGGCCGTGTAACATTGGTTGATATGTTCATTCTGTTGTGGTCCCATTGTTTCACATACTATCTGTGCAGTCGCAAACAGAGTTGTGAAGGGTCAGTGGAACGTAGTACTCGAGTAACGGTGGGCCCTCATACATCACTGTACCGAGTTGCAACGACGGGCGGGGCGTCCCATTCGTGGGTGAAGGCAGTTGCCATTTTCACACACAGCCGCACTCGATGGATTAATTAGTGTTTTCATACGGCCACAGATGCCTCTTCGACGTGATGTTGCAAATGAGGAATTCGAAGGGCGGCGCTTTCGGTTTTCAGCTAGCGGCGAGGAGATGCCCACAGGTCTGACTGCAAATATAACGTTCTATTGTTCAATGTCCTTGGGACAGGGGCCATGTCGAGAATGCTATGATTGATATGAATAGTATGGGATGCGCAATTGCGTAGTGGACGATAAGGCAGGACGTTCCCAAATACATGTTACTTCACTAGACTGGAATTATGTGCTGGGGCACTGTGGATTTTGCAGGCTGCATAACGCACAGACTCAATGGATATTTCTAATGTTATGTGAGTAAATATTCAGGCGTTTTCATTACGGGATGAGGGAATGATGAATGGATGCATGGGCAGGTGATTTGATACAGTGTTTGCCATGTACAGGGCTTCTTGGGATCTGTCCGCCCCCCCTGCGCTATGTGATGCAGGGCTGCCATAGTGGGACCATCGTCTATCTGGCCTTGTTGAGCCCTCCCTGTCTCGACGCGCCTTCAGACACTTGTGTCCATGCACGTTACCAATCCCATCTGAAGGATTCTGTTTTCACAGGCGCATGCACAGGTACACTCGTTTGTGATGGTGTTTTCACCTCGATATAGGTAGTTATGATTCGCAAGTGGTTTTGGGGTGGTGATGATCCTTTGGAGTGGGCTTGCATGCATATGGCTGTGGATCTAGTGTGATCATTGATGTGAGTTGTTCGAATGTAGTTCTGATGGCCATTCTATTCTGTTTCTTTTCTTTTGGTTGACAGGTATCTCCTCCCCTTTTGCCACTGCCATCTGTATGCCACTCCTGCAGATGGATTTTACTCCCGACACCTGCTGCTTCGTGTTAATCAGTGGAGCAGCATTACGATCTTATGGGACGATCGCCAATGGGCCACATGCCCTTACGCAGTACTGGTGGCTCGGAGCAACATTTCGGCCTTTCAGCTGGACTAGTGCCTCCCCATTGGGACGGCCCTGCGGTTCTGTGCGCTTCCATGTTGCCTTTTCGTACGTGTATGTGGCTCTGTGTACCATGAGGGAACAGGGCGTCACACGAGTAGTGGCTGGTCATTTCTTGCGGATGCAGCCCACAATGGTGAAATGTGTTTTGGAGTTCATGGCCTGATGGCTGTATGGGCTTGGTGATATTGATGTGCATTAAAATTCTATTCTGATATGGGCCGTGTAGCGTTCTTCTTCGCAAGTGATGTGGCATATTCCTATTTGGGGAGCGATGTATTGTGAGGGGATCTGCATTGGGTTCCAGCTTCGGAGTTTTGTTGCGTGGTCCTGTACTGGGCGCGTTTGCCTACGAAGCCCGTGAGGTCAGGGATGGGGGCTGCCAATATGACAGTTTGAATGTTGTCATGCTCAGGGGCGGGGGATTGGGTTTTGTGTGACAGATGCCGGTCAGCCAGGTGGACTGGTGGAATGTTGTGATTTTCTGAATATTGCTGGTCACAGGTGCCTGTGTTTGCGTGCGTTTCTTGGTGGGGGACTGTGGTCATGTCCATTGGGATGGCGTCTGTATTCGTGCCATCTGTGCCCTGCAGCTCCCATTGGCCCCTCTTGAGGTCCATTTGTTCGTTGGCATGCATGGGTGACTTGTGCATTTCACTGGTTGCATTGTGGCTTCGTTGCACCTACGGGGAGTTGTACTTTGTGGGCAGGGAGCGGTGTACGGGCAGTCAGTGGGGCCGTTTACGGTTGATTCGCGATGCCGTACTTCTCACCATGGCGGAATGGTGCATTCCGCCATGCTTGATGGCGTTAGGTACATGTCCGCTGGGGTCGGAATTGGCGTACCGTTGCGCCATGGTGGTGTTTACGGTTTGGCATGGCGCGCGCGCGCGTGCTTGGTGCAGTTAGCGTTGGCGTTCACTACGGTGTCGCTAATGGCATCGTACTTTGCGGTGACGGGTCATAGTCGCACCGAGCGCTATTCGATGGCGGTATTGCATTTCCGCCATCGTTTTCCGAATTCCGCCAGGGTCGTAATGAGGGCCAATGAATTCCAAAATAACTAATTTTGAAAAAAGCTAAAAATGCGGCTTTGAGAGGGGATAGTGGTTTTGGGGCTGGGGGAAAGTATTATTAAAAAGGGGGGGGCTTTGGAAAATGCATCAGTTGTTTTGGAATGAGTTATTTTGTATTAGTTATTTGTTCATTAGTTATCATTTCATTAGTTATAATTGCATATAACCGACAACAATGGACAATGCTACTTAACACACGCTTTATTCCCCCTTTTTCTAGATCAGCATTCTACCCTGTCTCTTGCCTACCATTACACACTCACCTCCACGTAAACAAACACCTCAATGGCAATATATATTGCCAAGTTGGTAGTTCTGTGCACGCTTAACCTATTCCTGCTCCACTCCCCCTAAAACAGTTTCAACCCATTTTTCCTTTCTTCTTCCCCAGCACCTAAAGGCCTGGTTACCCCATCAGTGGATGCAAAACACCATTTTCTCACACAAGGTACCAGCACTCTAAGACCACTACGGTAATTATGGGCACAGCCTCAAATCTTTATAACATAACGTAGAAACCTATGTAAGGTACAGCATCACATGTACTGGTTTAGTAAAAGTCACAATACTTTACTAAAAAACTAGCAAAATGATGGCAAACTTAGAGAAATGACAAATGTATGTATGCATGTTAACACTGAAACAAGTAAATAAATTAAGAAACATGAAAATATGATCAAAATGAGTGGAATGAGGAGGGCCAGAGCCGATGCATGTATGAGCTTTCTTGGAACTAGTAGTGATTTATTTGTGTTTTTTTGAAATATTCATATTTTGTGTACAAAGGTTGTAAGTGAGCCAGGGCTGACTCACACCCTTATGGAAATATAGTTGGCACCCTCTATACAGTACAAACAATGCCCTCATGTTTTGTCAAGTGAATCCTGAAAAATCCCATTAATGCCCTCTCATGCCAGTTAATGCATTTCATGCCTGGCACGGCCATCTTATGTAGGGTACGTCATCACTTGTTCAGTTGCTGCTGTCAACTGCCGAGTGCAGCATCCCATGCCCCAGTAATGCCAGGCACTGCACCAGATGCTTCTCGTTAATTATGCCACTGTTAAACTCGTACCCTCTTCACTGCCTTCGGTTTACTGCAGGAAGTCCTGGGGAGCCACAGGTGGCCGAAATGCCAGAACGTAAACATAGGCAAGAGTGTTCCTTGTTTTCTTACTCTTCCTCCTGGTACTGCCAATGTTACCCTTGCACCAGGTGCCAGAGGAGCAGTGGTAGGGGTACAACAGGTGAAATCAGGGGAACAGGTGGGTTCCCCTGGTGACCCCAGATCTCATCCATGTGCATTACTTTGTTTTTCTAAGTGTGTACCGGTGGTTAATTTTTTCAGTTCTACAGTGTGCTTTTAGTAAAGACAAATGTGTATAGCGCCTTGCTTGAACATCTCTTTTATTTTAGTACTTACCATATTGTTGTTATTTGGACACTTCCACTGCTGGCCTACCTCTCTGGCGAGTGCGAAAAATATTGTATGCTAAATACTTTAGAGCCACGTTGTGGTACAAGTTCCGGGGTAGCATATAGAAGCCTTTCCGCTCCCTTCTATTTCTTCTGTCCTTTGTAGGATTTTGTCACAGTCCCTCCCAGGCTCCAGGTGCTTTTCAGTGCTCACTGATTCACTCTCAGATCGCCTGCACTCTTAAGGGGTTTGAGCATAGTTTCTCAGTTTATAGGTACAATTCAGGGTACCTAGTGGCCCTCTCAAGTCCAAATCGCTTCACCTGGTTCCCATAAAGGTCTGTGGGCATCAATATACCATATGGCAGCCAGCAACGCAGAGTCGGAGCTGTCTGTATCAGGCTCTCAGCACAGTAGCTCATAGCCTCCTCCCTCTTAGTGGTGACTCGCTGTTTTTCAACAGTTTTGTTCTTCTTATATCCCTACTCCTGACCCCAGATTGGTAGGAAGCTCCCTTCCCTTTCTTTTGAATTCTAATGGCTCCTGTAGATTCAGCTGTGCTCCTTTTCCATCATGTTCTACTTTCGGAACCACTGTCACGCTGTCACATGACCTAGGGAAGTCAGCTGATATACACTAGGTCGGCCATCTTGGATTGTCTTAGTGTATCTCTGTGAAAACCTTCACATGGAGCTTTTACACGGCATACCACTGCTTTCTTTCCTGGTGTATGGAGCTTCGTCAGAAATGCTGGGTCCCTGGCAGCTCGCTCAGAACACAGCTGTGCAGCATTATTTGTATAGAGTTTATGGAGAGGATAAGGCGGTCCATCTCCAATCTCAAGGAAGCACTGTGCTTGCTCGCTGTTAAGACAGAGCTTAACTTAACATTGTTCCTTTCATACAATTGTGCATTGACAGGTGCTTACTGACTTGCAGATTAAGTAAACTGGCATGGACCTCCAACCCTCTTATGCTCTCAGTTCAAAATGATATGCCTATTTCTGCATTTTCCAAAGACCTGGTACCAGCCTCCTTAGATTCCCAGGGCCCTCAGCGATGGACAAACTGGTTGTCCAGATTAAATCGGATACCTAATTTTTCGCCTTTAGCTGAAGCCTTATCCATCTACTGGTGTGTAGAGCTTAATTCGGGGGTTTCCATTCAACCACTTGTGAATCCTCATCTTCTAGCTCAGTGAGTTTTGCAGTGGTCCACACCTCGAGATGGGTTGTTTTATATGAGCCCACCCTACACATCTAGCCATGAATGCCGGAACTATTAAGAACATACTTTGTTGTTCTATTTCTGAATCCCAGTCTTCAGAGCCCCTCTGTCTCAAATGAGAGTTACTCATGCTCCGTGTTTAGGCACTCTAGAGTGCAACTACTGGCTGGGCTTTGCATGCATGTCCAGGGGTGTTGCTAGGTCTGGAAAAGATCCGGGGCTAGGCTAATGTCGGGACTGTCGGGACTCAGGGCTAGCTAGCCTTTTGCTGTAGACCCTTAGCTTCTAGACAGGGCTGCAACCAGAAGACCTGGGGCTATAGCCCCTCCAGCCCCCCAGACCCCCCAGCAACGCCTCTGCGTACGTCTAACAGATATGCATTTTGGGAGATTGAAATAGACAAAGCCTCTTTATTCTAAGTTGAATGCAATACAAAACCAGTTCGACATACTTCGAAACCTTTCATCAAATAAACCTTTTGACATTTATGGAAATGTATATTTGTGCTACATTTATCTTGGCCCGTCGTCCACCCCCTACATCTTCGTCCTGCCTTGCTCAGCAACTTCTTCCCATACTCTTTTCTCCTCCCTGAAACCACCTGCCCCCTTCTTTCCCCCTTCCAGCCTCTAATATGTCATCCTGCAGGAGAGACTCTGGGCCTAATTCATGGAAGTGTTTTATAATGGCACAATCCCATAGGAAATCGTTCCATGAATCACTTCATCTGTCTGATCAATACTGTCACCTGTGAACACCTTCAAACTTACCGAACATCGGTGGGTGTAAGCGGATTCGTTTTGTAGCGCTTAGTATCACCTTCAGGCTGCTTCGAAGAGCTATTGCAGGGAGGAGAAATGGGAGAAGAGAGAGGCTGGAAAAGAAAACAGGGGGGACAGTGAGAAGAAACATAGTTTGAAAGTGATAAGCTAGGTGGGGGAGTGAGATCGGGTCTAGGGCAGAGGTCCATGCAGGTAGGTGTCTCCCGCTTTCACTGCTGTTTCAGCAGAAAGGCTCATCCTGTTCCAACCCTCTCTCCCAAAGGTATATATTATACTAGTTAAAGGCACTGCCAGGTGCACACCTCTTCCTTTACCTAGTCAGATGGGGCTTCTTGGAGCAATATATCCTCAGGGTTGCTCTCCCCAGGGTGCCAAGTGACAGGCCATGGCACTCTCCTTCACTAGGGCGGCAATTCTCAGGCTGCAGAGCCCATTTTCTGCCCTCTGAGGGTTCGAAGAATGGGAACGCTAGGAAGAGGTAGCACGCTTGTGTGCATAATGGCCATTGAAGGTTATGAGGGCCTGGCAGAGTCCCTGTCCATTCTGGCTTCTGTATAATAATAATAATAATTTAGCATTTATATAGCGCTGCTTATTATTACCCACGGTGTGTGGTGCTTATTTATCGACCTCGGGAGGATAAAAGGCTGAGTTTGGCCCTCCCGGGATTCAAACCTGCGTCAGCAGGCTCTGCACAGATATCAAAGTGATCGCTTTACTCACTGTACTATCTGACCGGCTAACTAGGATCTGTAAAGTTGTCAATGAGGCCTGGCAAGGTCAAAGTTGGGAAGCAGAAACATACATCTTAGTCTGGAAGCCCTTATCATACCTAAGACAGGTCCTTCCATTGCAGCAGGAATTTGGCGCCAACATCGTGTTGATGGTTTGGGCTGGCCAAGTGGGCCGTGGAGCGCTGGAAAACCAGACAGTGCCTTTCCTGTCACCGCAGGACACTGCACAAAGCTGGCACTGGAATGACAAGCCTGTTGGTCAAGTAGGCCCCCGCCTGCTCAGCCGCCAGCCACGGTTGGATGCCAGCACGCTCTCATCCCTTCAGCTTCCAGCACCCCCCACTGTGAACTGGGCCGCCGGCTCCGGATTTATCCTGGCGGCCATGTTGCCTTAAGCTGGCAGCCCAGTTTCTGAATAAACGAACACACTGTTGACGTTTGTTCTGGAGAGGGGCCAGTCGCTGAGAGCGTGTATGGTGATGGTGGGCCTGCAGAGGATGACTTGGGATCTTGCGGTTGAAAAGAGCTGATGGCGGAAGGGGCGTTTCCAATCCCTTGGCCTCTTGCACTCCAATCATACCTGCCTACATTTCAAAATCAAAAACCCTGAGATTGATGTCACGCGATGCCACACCCACAGCTATTCGAGGCTCCACCCACCTGCTCCGCCAACATGTTTAAAAAAGAACTTCAAACGCAGGCTGGCGGCTATATACCATATTCTTGGCATAAGGTGCACGATTAGACTCCTCCTTGCCTCATTGCACTTCTAAGGCTCCCAACATTTGCTCCCACTCCCCATGGCCAGATAAACAGCAGCTGGCATATGAGCAAGAATACCCCTACACATGTGGCCAAAGGTGCTGATTGCATTATTTTTCTACAAACCACACCAAATATCCATTCATTTAAAAAAAAAAAATGTTTTTATTTGATTTAATTGTATTACAATTTTCCCCAAAAAGTGCCCTGGCACTCTCCCATCTGACATATAGGAGTCCTTATTCCGGAACGAGTTAACGTTCCTTGTTCGTGTCTATCGACAGGCCACCTAGATCTCTTATGCGAGGCCGATTTGATTTAAGAATAGAGCATAAAAGAAAAATACATTGTAAACTATTTTCATATCAAAATTATTTTAAAACAACAGGCTTATGTATCTATGCCTCCAAAACACTCCCTTTTAAATCCCAGGATTTTCATGTGCACAGCTTTCCTCCTGTGATCCTCTGCCATTCACCCCCCCCGTCAGCTCTTGTAATGTTAATGTTATTTCCTCTTGTGATCCTCTACTGTTCAGGCCTCCTGTCAGCTCTTGTAATGTTAATGTTATTAACAACCGGCAAAGGGCGGTCTCCTGGCAGAACAAAAGCAGGGGGGCCGTCATCGTTCAAGGAGGGACCCAGTTTCCCAGATTGAAAAGCAGATTTCCAGGCTGCCGTTCATCACCTTTAACCTGCGGGTCACACCCTCGAGTGAAGCCAGTTTGCAGCCATGAATCACTGCCCCACATTACTTTGGAATTTTGGAGGTTTCTCGCTCTTCCCCGAAGACCCAAAGAAGAACGTAAAAACCCTGAGTCACTGGGGTAAACCCGGGGACTAGGCAGGTATAACCACAATGACTACTGCCCGCTTTTTTGTCAGACATAATATACTGACTAAATAGCAGTTGGAGTGCCCTTACAGTTCTGACTATTTAGTGCACCAGTCTCGATGATACAGTACTCATTGTACTGTATTTACAGTACTGACCATAAAGTTTCATGGAACTATTTTGTCTGCTCCCCTCGCCCCCCCTTCAGGGGTCTGTCCGTAGGTGGCCTTGCCGCTCTACATTTACTTCTATAGACCTCTTTTTCTAAGGCTGTACTTGCCAGAGGCTGGTCTAGACTTCTACTCCACCCCTTACCCTGATCCCAATCAAGACATCATACATAAAAACTAGAATCGGGGTAGTCCCTTAAAGCATAAAGTGAATTGGGACTTGTGAAGAGTATATATATTTTTGCTAAACCAACAGTATCCACTATGCTAATGTACAAAAACTTTTGTTAATAAATTCAATCGACTTAATTTGTTGTGTATCCTAAACAGCGGATATCACAATTATTCTTTGGCACTATATTTTTTCTGAAGACATTCCTTTTTGTTACAGCAATTTATTGTGCATTTTACAAAACTACATTTTAAAGAAAAACATGTTAAGATTTGAATACACAATCATAAATGATGAAAAGTTGCAAGACGGAAATACATTTGAAAAAGACTTTAACTCAATTCATATGGAAAAGGCCTGAAAAACAAGTGTCAAATTGTAAACAAGAGGTTTTAGAAACCAAAAAGGAAAATTTCTTTAGAAAAATCCAAATCTTGCAAGTAAATAAATGCAGACAGTAAATGAACAAATAAATATGAATAATAAATAAACATATTAGAGAAAAAACAGAAAAACAGAAAAAGAGAAAAAGAGACTATAGCGGCCCAAAATGTAGTATTGCAGGTTCCGCTATTTAATGAATGCAGGTCTGCCCAATTAAGACATACCTGTAGTATTCTCCTCTTGGTTACTCCACCCTTCCCCTGGGAGATACCTTGTGTTTTTCCCTGCATACTGCTGTTCCCGCTGCCCTGTGTCGCGCCCCATCTGTCAATGCCGCCTCCTGTTCCGGTACACGCTGTAGGTGTCTCCTCATCCCCAATCCCCAGTGGTAGAAGTGTACCGAAAAAGGTAGTGGAACTGTGGTCTCAGCAGGGGACAGGGTAATTTAAGCATAGTGCAACATGTGACATGGTGTTGCGGCCGGGACATTCCAATAGTATAAGTGACTAGTAACTAAGGCTCCTCTTACAACTTTGCACCTGCATAGGGACATGAATGGACAAATCTTCTGTATAGAATGCTGTATATGATCATTAAAAGTAGAGGTATGGTAAACAAATAAAAACAGTGGAACATCGATCCTGTCAGTTCCTGCTCACCTCGATCACTGCTCTTCCCACATGCCCTTTTAAGGTAGCCTGTACTGCTTGTTGGTGCCTGTGCTTTTATCAAACAATCCATCAGCAATGATGCATTTATTAAAACGCTGCATCAGCGCTGGCGCTGCGGGCATGATATGTCACAAAGTAATTAGTGCAACAGTATGCAGTTTGACTCTATAGTATTTAGTTCTCCAGTGTTAGGCGTATTATACTAACTGTTTAGTAATTAGTAGCAAAGGCAATCCTCTCACCGGTTACATTCAACCTATACATGGACCTTTAGGGGCTCTTCTCCCGATATCTCCATGCACAACAGGCTGATGATACACAGCTGCAGCTAGAGGTCCTAGTGCAGATGCAGCCCAGTGCTCTCAAACTCAATCCACCTGTGATGAAATGACGACTGCTCTGCAGGAGTACAGAGATGGGCAGGGCTTCTACGCACTAACAGCCCTACCATAATACTAAAGCAGCAGAGATCACAAACATAATGAGGTAAATCGGGCCGGGTGAATAGCTCAGGGGCAACGTGCTCGCCTTGGAAGCAAAATGACACAGAGCTACACAGGTTTGTTCCTGTGTCTGAGCTTAGAAACGGTGTCTAGTCATTTGGTCGACAGACAAATGGTCGACAGACAAATGGTCGACACAATTTGGTCGACGGGTGAAATGGTCGAATTTTTTTTTATTTATATATATATATATATTTTAGGTTTTCGTTTAAGGAAAAAAGGGTGTTTTAGCAAAAAAACAGGGGTTGGGGGGACCCCCAAAAAAAAAAAAATGAAAAAACTAAAAAATAAATTCGACCATTTGACCTGTCGACCTTTTGGTGTCGACCATTTATTTTCTACCAAATGACCTAGAACCCTTAGAAACCTCTGGGTATTAAGCATGTTATAAATAACATTATTATTCACAGGCACAACATGACTGCTATGCCTCCTTTCCCTCATTCGGGTAGCTTGGGCTGAAGGAAGGCTATTCTGTTCAGAAGCAGTGAGTCAGCATGGACGCACTCAAAACAACAGTGCTATGATTAGAACTAAAATAAAATAAAAGTCCAATCAATGTTCTATAAACATAATATTTTAATTAAACTAAAAGAACAGACAAACTATTAAAAACACCAATAACCCAGCTCTGCAATGGGATACACAGAGAATGCTGACTTTGGGAGAAAGGGGTACTCTAAGCATTGAAACACAGAAACCTGCATACAGCCGATCAGATAGCACAGCGAGCTGAGTGCTCGTTTCTGACATCTGTGTGCATCCTATTGATGCAGGTTCGAATCCTGGCAGAGCCAACTGAACCTTTCATCCCCATGGCATAATAATATCAACTGTTATCTCAGTGCCCAGATGCCAGCAGGCTTGAAGGCCATATAAAGCGAGATTTTATTATAATCCTGCAGAAAAGTCAAACAAGTTCAAAAATATGTCTTTAAGACATGCACTGGGATCTTAAGTGACACTTGCACCCATAGAACAAAGCCAGGGAGACAGAACTACTGCTTTATACCTCTGTGTCTTTGTTCAGATCACAACAGCATTGAGCCAGGTTTCTGGGGGCTTTCTGGTACATCGAGTCGGGTTCCAGATTGTGAGCGGGCTTGACGGGATCCTACAAAATGATTCTGCGCGACAAGCGGCTGTAGCTCATTGCTCAAAGAAGCTTGGGAGAGGAAGGTTAGGTTTGGGTCTGCGTAGCCTGAAGGTTCTCAAAGTGGCTCGAATTTGAGAGAGTGTCAAAGGCAGCCCCTTTGGGTCTTTGCAGCATCTAGAAGGAGTTTGGAGGGCTTAAAGCAGCTCAAAGTCATTTGAAATTGCAGAGAGCCAATGCAGCTTCCTTCATGGAGTGCTGAAATGCCCTTCACGGTTCCCCGTGGAAAGGTGAGTCCATGTCCCGCCCTTCATCAGCCAGGAAGGCTGCCACAGAACACTTGCAGGGGTTGCCACTGTAGTAGGCAGAGTCCTGGGTACCAGTGTCCAGAAGCAGTCAGGACTTTCTTCCAGCAGAATGCTTCAAATGTGCCACAGATGCATTTAGGGGAAGGGTTTGCACCCTCCTTCGAGGTATTTTTCTTCACCCAATGGATGGGAACTTTAGGGGTGTCTTTACACCAAAAAGACTGCTCCAAGATGGTTACAAGATGATTCTTCAGATGGTGCAAGAAGATGACTCAAAGATGATTCAAACAATGTGGAGGGTTTCTGTAACGGCACCAGGCCACAGATAAGAACACTAAGGGCCTCATTACGACCCAGGCGGTAAGTTACCGCCTGGGCCGTGACTTTACCACCATGGCGTAAACTATGTTTACGCCATGGTGGTTGGCGGACTTACCGCCCCATTCCGACCTTGGCGGGGCGGTAAGTCCCCAATCCCCATTTACCCTTCCCCATTCCCATTTTTGCCCCATAGGGCATAATGGGAGTGGGGAAGGCGTTAATTACGCCACCGTAAATTACGGTGGCGTAATTAACTCCATGGTCCCTTAGCGCCATGGATTTTAACACCTGCTAAAAGCAGGTGTTAAATCCGCCATGGCGCTAAGGGACCTCGTACTCAGGCGGTAAGGGTCGGCGCTGTTTACGCTGTCGTAAAACCCTTACCGCCTGAGTCGTAATGAGGCCCTAAGTGTCTGTGTGGGTACGTTGGGGGTTGCCATGGAAACTGGAAAGACATCCTACACTTCCTGGGAGAACCCGCATTTGCGTAAATGGAGCCTGCGCATCTGGCCCCGTCACATGTATTTCAACTTAACGCATCTGAGACGCCAGGCACGCTGAACTTCCTCTGTAAATACAGCCCGCGGAGGAGAGTCAGCGCTCAACAAACATCACCCGGTGAGTTCTGTTTGTTTGTCATTTTGTTCTGTAGTTTACCTTCCTGCCTCTACGTGTCCCAGACCCTACCTACCTTTGGGAACTGCTTTGCCATGCCCTTTACTGACTCTTGCCACTATGTCCACCGGGCGCTGCCTGTCTTTGGAACTGTTTTGCATTGCCCTTCACCTACCCCTAGCTACGTGATTAGATCAGCCTGCACGCGAGACTTTCAGGACATTTAGAAATACCCACCTTGGACCTCTTGGAACTTTGCCCTACCTCACTCTAGTCGCGCCCTTGTGCCATTCGGGAGGTCCCTGTGTTTATTTTGTATTTATTCTTCCTTTGCTCCATATAACGTAGTTACTGGTCCTTTGCCTGCACTCCTTCACCTTCTGGAACGTCTTCTCCTACTCTACGACTTATTACAGGTACTTGGGGAATTATTGGTCAAGGTCGGGGGCGACTGTCACATTTCACAGTTTCTGATGTCTTTCTTGTTTCTTCTCCCTAGGCTATTGCTGTCTGCTCCAGCTCACTTGCTCTTTAGATGTTCATTTACCTGGTTTAGAAAGTGGTGAAACAGCGTGGTAGCTGGCGGGTACATCTATGGGCACACATATTCCTCATTGGTCAGGATCCAGAGATCGGCTGTTAACAGAGTCTCCTCCTTATATAGTCATATTGGCACAGTGGATTGGTCCATTCTCATCCTTCTGCAGGGGGATATCCTTGCTGCTGTAAGAAGTGTTATTCCTTGTGATGTCAGCTCCCAGAGTGCCTGTAAGCAGGAAGTTAGGGGGGAGAGGTATCATGGAAGGAAGTGGTGCCTGGCATGTTTAAAATGGCTGACCCTTTCTCCAGCGTGAACGTCCTCTCCCAGCTACACCGTCCTTCCCCTTTTCTCTTGTTGGCCTCAGATCCAAAGTACTCCAGTAATTATCTCCCAGGTTTGACTCTGTTTTGTTGCAGAAGCCCCTTTGAAGCTGTCCCTACCCCACCCAGGGAGGTATGTCCTGTTCTCCTGGGAAAGATGTGACGTCCTCCTAGCAGAGAGCAAAGAGCATCCTAGAGGAGGCACGTGCTGATACACAAATGCCTCTGCAGCTCAAAGTGAGACCGAGTGGAAATTATAAATGAAATCACAATGAGTTGTGGAAATTATAACTTTATTTCCTCATATGCCAATAGAGGCAACCCGGTGTAGCTTATATGTGTATAGTTAACCAAAGAACTGCCACCAGGCAACAAGGAGATGCAGTTAAAGGTATTTGGAAAAAGGGGTGCCAGTTCATGGCTCTTTTTGGGAAGGTAGATATTGCCCTGCGCCTGCCATGTTGCCAGTTCACATTGCAGCTGTGTGTGTCAGTAGACAGGGCCCAGCAGAGTACGCATGTGTAAACTATACTTTTCGGCATGGAGACAGTGGGGCCAGTTTAGCAGAGAACTTTCTAAGAGAGAAAACCACCTCCATTTTGCATAGGCAAAATCAAAATAAAAATCCAAAGATTGCGCACCCATGCAGATGGCATTCAGTCACACCCACTAAAATTGAGTTTGTGTACCTCAACATCCCAGCTAAACAAGCCCTCATTCAACAATGGCTTTCCAGCAAGAAACATGGATGGTTTACATTGAATGTAGTCCTGTGGGCCACATCACTGGACTGTGCCAGCGACTGCAAGCTTTAAATCAAACCACATATTCGCAAAAAAGCAGCCTGGTTTAGGCTAGCGCTACTAAGCACACCAAAACCATATCTTCCAGCCGCTAACTTCAAATCACTGGTATTATCACGCCAGATTGGGGGTATGCACTCTGGGCAAGTGTCACTGCTTCAGCCTTGCAACGGTACAAGGCACCGCAAGGAGGCTAAGCAGTGGCATTCGGAAGTGTGAGCACTTCTCCCCCCACTCTCAGGGAGCTGCAGGCTGAACATTCCATCCCGGATTATCTTCAAACCAGTGTGCATTCAATGCAAGAGATTATCGACCCAGACACCACTGTAACTACATAAAGGTGAATTCTTTTCACACAACACCACAGTTCCAAAAGCCACAATATTGCGAGGCAGCAAAACAAATAATGTCATAAAGAAAACAATAGGCAGCAGGTCTTCTTGTGTAATGCGCCTGCATCCAACCAGCCATTCGCCTGGATCAGACACTGATACAGTTCCAGAAACAACTGAAGACTGTACTGTTGCAACAGTTCCCTAGCTAGCACTTAGGCCAAAGTGCTCAGCCTGGAGCCAAAACTGGTACATTTCAGGAAACAACAGATGATCGTACTGTTGCAACAGTTTCCTAGCTAGCACTTGGGCCAAAGTGCTCAGCCTGGAGCCAACATTGGTACAATTCTTGAAACAACAAATGATCGTACTGTTGCAACAGTTCCTTAGGTAGCACTTGTGCCAAAGCGCTCAGCCGACACGTCTTCAATCATCAACCGTGGAGTCCACACCGCCGATGTTAACTGTGCCATTTCACCCATACATTAAGTACAGTGTTATGTTGGTTCACAGTGTTTGCATGCAGTTGCGTCCCATTATTGTCTTTAAATCCCTGACTATCTAATCACTAGTGCTCCAGCGTTTACATAGAGACGTCATGTCAGGTCAATGCGATATTTCTAATCATCAGATAATGATTATATACTCATTATTACTCCACTATTTGCCATACAGTACTGAACATATGATAATTGGATCACCAGATCAGTAGTATTTAGTGCTAAGCTGTTCATATACAGTACTGAGTATAGGGCTGGGAGGATAGCTCAGGGGTCATGTGCTTGCCTTGGAAGCAAGATGATGCAGAACAAGACAGGTTCGATGCCCGGGTTCACGCTTAGAAACCTCTGGGTATATTAAGCACTTTGAAAATAACCAATTACAATAAGCAGATGTGCAGTATAGAGATTACAGTACTCTCTACCTCAGACCCATCACTCACCCTTGGGCCAGCAACTCAGACATGCTATCTGCCAAGCTTGCTCTGTCTCCCAATAGCACCATCAACATTCACGTACTTTATCGCCCTCCCTGGCCCCCCCTCTGACTTTCATGGCCACCTCTTGCATCTACTAAGCAACAACATAAAAAGCTCCACCAAGACCCTACAGCTCAGAGATTTAAACCTCGGCTCCAATGAACCTAAAGATAAAGCCGCCACCTCCCTCACCAAAGAACTGAACGAACTAGGATTTACACAAAAAATCTCTGGCCCCACACATACCAAAGGCCGCACCCTTGACTGGGTCACTGACCATAACTGCCACACCTCCATCACCGCCAACTACCTTTGACCGATCACTACTGCATCGAGTTCACCCTACCCAGCTGCTCAAGCACCAAAATCCTCACCGCAGCTCCCCCAGCATAAGCAAGAAGCTCCAAAAAACTCAAAGAGGACAACCTTCGCCCACACCTCAATGCCCCAGCACTAGCCCCCTCTTTATCCGACGACCCAAACACCCTAGCTGACATCTACAAAGATGTCCTATCCAGAGCCATGAACTCCATAGCTCCACTCGAATACAAAAAAGGCACAAAAAACCTTACACACTAACGCATGGTTCACTGATGAACTACAATGCCTAAGATCCCAAAAAAGGGAAGCTAAAAAAAACTGGCTAGCACACCCTAGCGAGAACTCCAAAAACTGCTTTAACCTAATCTCCCGCCAATACAAAGACGCTGTCACCAACGTTAAAGCTAACTCCTTCAATGTTCGAATCACTAATGCCAAATCACAATCTAAAGACATCTTTGCATCTTCAATGAACTCATCTCTCTCCCCCCAACTTACCAGATGAGATTATCAAAGATGAAGCTTGGTGCTCTAGTATTCGAGTGAAATGCTAAATAAAATCGAGCTCCTTCAAAATTAAATTAAGGGTCATCACAAAGCCCTATCCCACACTCCTGTGCCAAAAAAATCTGACCCCTCTCCCCCACCAGCTAATTCCAAACCTCTTTTTACTTTCAAAGATATCACAGAATTGGAAGTTACCAACATCCTCAGAAACCTAAAACCCTCTATTTGTAAAGGAGACATTTGTCCTCCCAAACTCATCAAGGACAGTGCAAACACCCTTGTCCCACTTATAACAGCATTCATCAATGCCTTCTTCAGAACCAGAATCATCTCTGACAGTCTCAAAGAAGCCTGGGTACGCTGGTAGACCTAAAATTCCAGATCACTCAAATCATGGATGAAGGCAAACCAGCTCTCCTGCTCCTCCTGGAACTATCAGCCGCTTTCGATCTTGTAGATCACAATACACTCACCTCTCACCTTACCCACTCAGCCAACTTCTCGAAAGAAGCTGCGTGCTGGATGACCTCCTTCTTAGAGGGCAGGACAATGAAAGTGTTCTCAGACATAGGGCCTGATCACGACCTCGGCGGTAACGCTAACGCTATTAGCGCGGGGGCTATTAGTGTGACTGCCATAGCCCCCGGCGCTAATAGCGCGGGATCACGAGTTGGGCAGACTTGGAAGTCCCCATTCCCCATTGAGCCCATTCGGGAATGCCCCATTCCCCATTGTGCTCAATGGGGAAAATTCGCGCTCTTACCGCCGGCGGATTTTCCACCGGCGGTAATAGCGCAAATTTTCGGCAGATTTCCCCCCAGCCAAGAGCTGGGGTGAAATCCACCGAAGCCCTGATTCGGCGGACCCTTAAATCTGGCGGTAATAGCACTACCGCCGGATTTAAGGGTTACCGCCGAGGTCGTGATCAGACCCATAGCCAATGCTGCCCCCACCAACATACACTGCGGAGTCCCTAAGGGTTCGTGTACTGCACCAACGCTGTACAACTTGTTCACAAAGCCTCTCTTCGACAAGCTTGATGCATTAGGTATTGCGTATAATAACTACACTGATGATACTCAAGTACTCTTACCACTCACCGGCTCATACACCAGAGACGCCCAAGCACTACATACAATATACACCACCATCCAGGCCTGGATGGCAGCTAATGGCCTCTGCCTCAACGGGGACAAGACCGAAATCATCATTCTAGGCCTAAAAACATTAGCCAAACTAGACGATCTGCACTTCAATTTCATCATTGATAACACTATCAACCCTGTCTCCACCTCAGTAAAGACCTTCGGCGTCTCCTGAGATTCCACACTCTCCATGTCAAGGACGGTTAGCGCTATCACCTCCGCCTCAGCCCACTGCATTTATGAGTTAAAATGCAGTGAAACCATACCCATCCAAGCCCAACTGTCTCCCTGTAGCCACAGCAACTATTGGTGTCAAATTGGACTATTGCACTGCCCTCCTAGCAGCTACATCCAAACATAATCTAAACAGACTTCAAATCACGCAAAATAATGCGCTCAGAGCAGCATTCAGCCTTCCCAAAAGGGAACACATCACTCAGGCCAGACAGGCAGCCCACTGACTCCCTGTTAAAGAACGCATCAGCTTCAAAATCCTCACCCTCACCCACAAATGCCTCACACTCACAGCAACATCATATCTTGCGCAAACTCTATCCAAACCTGCTCACTCCAGACCCGTCAGGACGCACTGCCCTAACCTACTACACAATAGGGCCACTCCCCACATCAATAGGGCTAAAGCGGGAGGACTAGGTTTCCCTGCACAGCCACCAAGCTCTGGAACGCCCTATCCGCTGACATCAGAACAGAAAACTCCCTCCTCCCCTTTCGCAAAAAACTCAAAACTTCCCTCTTCATCTGACCCTCGGTTTGCTCTGTTACCTGCCTGTATATATGTCTGCATTGCTTATCACTGCTGTCACTTAGTAAATTGTCTGTAACCAGCGCCACGATGCCTCCGGGCTGTTGCGCGCCTAACAAATGCGAATAAATAAATAAATAAATACTGACCATTCAGCATTGTGTGCTCCAGTGTTGACGGTACCGTAATTATTGTGACAGGAGTATACTTTTGGTACTGGCCCTGTAAGTGTCGCAGTGTTTACCATAGAGCAGCGACTATATCAGTAAACAGCAGAATTGGCACATTTTCAGCATAAAATAGTATTGCTTCTGTATATAGGAACTCTGTGTTCACTGTTGTCACACTTAACGTGTGCACCCAAGCACCCTTCGTCACCCTACTCTCTCAACTGACCTGGATTACGGTCCCAGAGGGCTTTCAACCTACCAGCGCTTTGAGGTCATACCAATGATATATAGAGCGCTATATAAATGCCAAATAACATAACTGTTGTTACTAACCCTCACAACAAGAACTAAATGTATTTTGAAGATGTGTGATATTGAATACATTGTGACAACACTTTGTGTCGAAATCTTATTTGGGAAGCGCTTCCAACTAGTGAAACGTTTTGTTCATAGATAAGATAGTGAGCCAGAGTTCGCATAATCTGTGCTTCAGTGCTGGCCGCAAAGTACTGCCCGGAGTAATCAGCATTCCATTGCTTGTAGGCAGCACTGATTATATAGTAATGTGTGCTCCGATCTTGGCAGTGCAGACATCAGGGTACAGTAATGAGCGCTACAGTAGTGGGCATCCAGTACTGGGTATATAGAAAGGAGTGATCCCGCGTTGGCCATAGAGCACTGGCCATGTAATAACCGAGTGCTGCCATGTTAGAATACAGTAAAGTCATCCGTGGCACTGGTGGCGCACCCTGTGTGGTTGGCGGTGGTCGCGGACTGTGAGCCCCCGCCTTTCCCCTGCCCTTCATGCAAAGAGATCACCCGGCCCGGCTGAATGCCTGCTGGCGTTCTATGATTTACACAGGTTTCAATGAATGATCTTCTGGAACATTCCGGAATCTGAATTTATTACCTGTGCATGACGCCTCATGTCTGTCCCAGCGCAGTAAATCCCCTTCCCGAGTCTTAAACGTGCAGCTCTTTCTTACTCAGCCAAGCCCGCCATTTCTCCTGTTATTTGAGCATCCGCCACGGCCGCAGGTGTGCGGCTCGCTTCATCCCTGTCTCTCAAACTTGTGACTTCTCCCTGAAGCAGAATATCTCAGGGTGTGGGCCCTTCTTTTTTTTAATGGAGAAACTATAAGGTTTGTGTTTCATATTTCAGGCCCCCTGCCTTTCAACTTCCTGGCCTCACTCCCTGGAAACTTCTGGATGGGTAGTACTGGCACTTCTCATTGGCTGCAGCTCTTTAACCTAGTAGGTGGGGGACCTTGGTTTAAGGGGCTTCAGGGGTCCGTGTTCATATTGACTGAATAATGACATGTATACAATGAGAATCACACATATTGAAATATCAGCGCTCTCAAGTTTCCCAAGGCTGTACATGAGAAGGCCAGCAGTCCTGTTTTTTTGTTGTTGAAACTTACAATTTTTTTTCCCACATTTGAAATTTAGTAAACCTACAGGTCCCAGAATTCCAAGCTAAACTAGGGCTGGATGGCCTTCCCACACATGGCCACGGGAAACTTAAGAGCTCTGAAATATGAATGCTGTAGACAAAGATACATATACTACAAGCTGATATGCATATGGGTGAGACCGGCTGGTGGGCATTAGGCAGGGTACAGTTAATTACTGCTACTCAGTAGGCAGTATGTACATCTGAGTATATACAATGTATTTATCTTGCTGTGCAAAATAAATATTTTACTCCGTAATGTAGGCCTATCTGCACGTGATCTACACAGCTCACTATATAATCCATGCATTTCACTACTCAGAATATAGATTTATGACGCCTGGATTAGATTCCTAAAGGCCCCACACACGACAGAGCATACCTTCTCCAGAGCAGGCGCAGCAAGGGTAGGGGAGGCTAACCGCAAGCACACAGGCAAGCTTAGTGCAAGCTTCCCTCAAGCACACCAAACACGTACAGCGCATGCCGCGACAGCAGCGGCGCAAGCTTCTCGTGGCAGAAAAATTGCCCTCGTGCAAAAAACATATTCGGTCAATTTGATTTTTGCACCAGTGCAAATAACTAGAACTAGGGCAAACATTTCCCAGGTTCAAAAGTACATTTGAAAGCATATGTTTTTTTTACACTAAGGCAATTTTTGCAATAGTGCAATTGCACTTGTGAAAATTTCTGTAATATCGCTTCAGACTTTCTGTTCATTAAAGCCTATAGAATAATGCTTTAAAATTGCCAATTTTTTCCCCTTTTGGAAACTGTCCATTGTAAAGACCCATCTATGGTCTGGAGCCCACCAGTACGTAACCACGCAGTTGTGTTTCTTGCCTTAGCAAAAGAATACCATTGTTGATGTTGGAAGAGCTGTTTCTGTTTTATTTGCATATTGCACAAGAGCCATTACCTGGAACCTGAAGCCAGTCAGAGCAGTCCTGTAGGCTGCCACGTGCCGTGTTAGTAAGGTTACCAGGGGACATTATGCTGCAGCCCAGGCCTTTGTTAATGTTAATGTTAAAAGAATGTCTTCAGCGCAGCTACGACCTGAAGGTATCTAGGCGCTAAAGGCCTTTCATTTCATCATCAGTTGTATTCTACAAGTTGTGGTCTTGAGTCACTTCAGTTGCATAAAATGGTCTAAAGTAAAACAAAAACAAAATCACAGCTCAGAGCGCCAGCCCTGATGATATTCAAGAAAAAAAAATAATAACCTTGTGAGTTGCGCGCTGCACTCATCTGCGCGCTGCACTCACCGGCGCGCAACTCGAAGCTTATTTTTAGCATCAGGGCTGGTGCTCAGTAGGGGCTAGTCCTGGCTCCGTGCCAGCCCTGTGGGCGGCATGGGGGAGCAAGAAGGGGCAATAGCCCCCCCACCCGGCCCCAGAATGATGGTGATCTTTTCGGATCATACAAGGGGACGAGATATCTTGTCGGTTTGCTTGGTAGTGATTTGCATGCCTGTATGTAGCTGAACATAGATTGGTGTATACAAGCAGAAGAGCAGAAAATGCAAGGGTTCGGGGAGAGGGCGTGTTACCTCTGACTGCCTCATCAGGGTAATCTACATGGGGAGCTCACAGCACCCCAACATTAGCTTTCTAGCCCCTTACGCCTCGGCTGCCGCCTCCCGCTCCCTCAAGGGTCTGAAGCCACTGCCAATAATCTACTTCCATTCTGAGGGATATGGATGGTGAGGCAACCTGCAGAATGAGTCATGTTAGGGTCCAGTGAAAAGAGTGCAATGCAGGAGACCTAGGGGGATGAAGACTACACCTGCATCTAGGAGGGCACTGCCCAGTGTTGGCCCTCAGCGCTCATCCCAGTATGTTGCGTCAGCAGCCTCTACCCCTCCCTTGGTACCACTACCAGGGTGGGAGATTAAGCACCACCCATGATGGGAAACTGCTGATGACTGACGTCAGCAGAAGAGCTGGAGGTGGGGACCAGTAGGTGGATGGGTCAAAAAAAGCTCTCTTTGTATATCAATGTCACAAAGCCGAGGTTTATTCAGGATAAAACAATCTTGAAGGAGATCAGTGGGGTGTGTGACGGGGAGGTCCGCCACAAATCACCACACTGGAGGCTGGAAGAAGTTCCAATGGTGCTTATTTTAAATTACAAGTGGTTAATCTAAGGGATGCCCTGGTTGGTCTCAGGATTTAGGGCTTTCTTGGGGAATTTGGCACTAGTGCCGTGCTGCTCTACCTAATTCCTGCCGGCGTACCCCCTCCCTAGCCCAGGCGTCCTTAACAGGGTGTTACTAGCTCGCCAATGGGGACCCCAATCTGCCCTGTTGTTCTAATACTATTGGCTTGGTTTTTTCCCTAAAGCATTGCCTACTGGGGGGCTCCCTGGGGGGTTCTAGGCTTTCCCTAACCTCTCTTGCCTAGTAGCCTTAGAGAGTTAGGGATAGTGCCTTCTTTCACCCGGTATCACGCCCCCTCCTTCCACACACATTCTTGCCTGACCCTTCATTACACTGCGCTTGTAAGATGTTCTCGTCCCTCCGTACTATTGTCCCCGGTCTGTCACTCCGCCTTTTCCACCTCCACCCTTTGATCTTCTCTTCTTACTCCTGCTCTTACTATCACTCTGATCTCCAACTATCACTCCACTGCCCCCTGTGCTGTTATACTTTCCTACCTCCAGGCTTCTGCTGCGAGTACCGCTACCGCCTCTCTTTTCCACTGCTATTCCTACCACTACTCCTGTTTTCCCACTCCGTGTCACTACTGCCACCACTTTGCTTCCACTAATATCTGTCACCTCCACTACTCTCTCTCTTCTCCACCCACCCCTCACTAAGACTTACTACCAATTACCACCACTTACTCAACCCACCACTCTAGTACTCCCACAACTACTACCACCTGCGCTTCACTTCAGTGCTGCTACTGCTACTCCTACATATACTCGCCACCCTCTCCACTCACTCAAAAAATATGCCACAGACACCTCTCTCCAATAGCTTCTGCACTCTGGTAGCACTCGCCTCCTCTGGTCTCTCCGACATCCTCCACCAACTCCTGTCCTCAACCAACTTACCCACACTCAAGCATTCACACACACACTTACTTATATGCCACCCTGGATATGTTACTTCCCCTAGCAAATCAGATGAGGCCTTACACATTCACATTCGCTCGGGCTCCCCCCGTGAATGTTACAGTAAAAAGAATGAGAATCCACCTCCTGATACAGGGTCCTACAGCAGTGAGCTTCACCAATAAGGCTGACTTGACCTCTAAGATGAAACACCATGCACTTATAGATGTAGACTTAGTACGGGTCACAGAGGGAACTTCTTCCCAAGAAAATGTAAAGGAAGATAGAAGTCTGATTTTGGAACAGCCAGTTCTGGATATAGGGCTCGGGGGGGGGGGATCGGGGGGGGGGGGGCGGAGGGAAGGTAATGTGGCTATGAATATTCAGCTTCTGCTCTCTCCGCCCAAATATTCCTCCATCCTGAGAGACTTGGCTATGTTGGCACTGAGGATACTGTTACTAAATACTACATCACTATTGAAACATGCTCTGGACGTTGCCACGTATATAGCACTACACGATATTGATATAAGCGCGTTAATTGAAACCTGGAGTCATGCGGCGGCTGGTCCATCACTGTCTCTTGCCACACCTGATGGTGTCATGGGGAACGATTCCTGGAAGCTTTGGTCAAGGTGGCAGATCCGCGATTGACATGCCATCACATTTTCCTGCAGTGTTCTAGTCATTCCGCTTCACTTCCCATAAGTACCTCTTAGCCCCGCCCACCGGTGCGTTGCAACTCTAGCAGTCTAGGCACACGATACTGTTCGTTCCGTTCTCTTGCTTCTGGTGAATTTGTCTAGGAATTTCCTTCCTTTCTCGGTCCCGGCTGTACCCTTCTTTGATTTGCCTTCCTTTTTTTTTTTGCTCCACTGTTCTTTCCTTTGTTTGTTTGCCGGTCGCGAGTCTCGACTCGCGTCCTCCTCCCGCCGGCACTTTCTCTCTACTTACCTGCCTTCTGTTCGGTGCTACTTATTCGTTTATATTTTGCATTAGTGTGTGCCGCGGTTCGTGCTGTGTTCCAACCCTGCACGGCACCGGTGCACTCACTCTCTCCATATCGTTTTGGGTGGTGGAGCATATCCTTAGTTTACTCTTTGCTTACTGCTCTTACCGCTCACGCTTCAGCCTTAGCAAGTGCTTCCTTCCAGACTCGCTACGTGTGGGGTTAGCATGGAGCACTTTGCCTGTTGCCTTTTTCTCTGCTATCTCTTAACCCTTTCCTTGTGTACTCCGCTTTGCTTAGCTTCTCACCTTTCTTTTTGTTTTTTTCCCTGGCCTCTCTCTGTCTCTTTTTTCACAGGACTTCCCCCCCTTGGTCACATCAGCTGCTGCATTATTTACTCCTCCTGTTTGGCGGCGTTAGCTCTCTCCTCTTTTGTTTTTTCTCCTGACGACATCCAGACAACACTTCATTGCTTTTGTGTTATTGGACACTCTTTGCTCTGGAATTCTTTTTATCTCAACCTCTCGTCATTCACCCGGACCATCTCCATCTCTTCACTTCTTGGAGTCGCCCATCTCTCGGGAATACCGACCAGGGTTTTTTGTGCCTTTGGGCTTTTTCCCTTTCCTGGGCCGTGCAGGTAGGACGCCATTCTTTTTGGTACTGTTTCTCAGTCCAAACAAGGTGGCGAGTTCCCGGAACAGGCCCTATCTCTTAAAAAAAGAAGGGTGCTCCTGAAGAAACCACTCCAGACCTCTCGGAATCCACCACTTCCTCCAGCGACAGCGATGTCGAATCTCAGGTGAGACCCTCCAGTGGTGACAGATGGCTAAAAGATCCTCCACCAGGAAAGAACAGAGGGAATGGGTGGGGGAGTAGCCTTTTTTTCAACATACCCTGGACATCTGGAGAGTTGAAATCCCAGCTGTTGAGGTCTGTGAACTGATGCAGCTAAAGATCATGACGGATGCAGAATCCACTTTTAATATGGTTCTCATGTATAGGCCTCCATCACCATTAGCAGAATTTGTTAACCAATTGTGTAACTCCTTACTCTCTTATCTTAAAATTAATACTAAAGCATTTGTTCTAGGGGACTTTAACTATTGGTTAGGTAATAAAAATTATACTGGCGCTAATCTGTTAGAGGGTGCCTTGCGGGACTTGAGCAATTAGTTAAAAACCCCACCCATAACAAAGGGAATACCCTTGACTGGATATCCCACTCTAATGTGTCCTTATCTAGCCAGGAAATTGTGCCATGCCCCTGATCGGATCATTATTTCATTCAATTTAAAATCAGCTGTGCAAAAGTGCCTGCAATTAGAGAGTTACCTACAATTGCAATCTCTTTGAGAAATGTTAGGAATCTTACTCCTGACACATTGCGTGCCTGGCTTTTAGCCTTGGAGATGGAGACAAAGGACCTGGTGGCAGCAGATGACATTGGCGGAAGGTATGAAAGCTCTCTTTGGGATGCAACTGACAGACTTGCACTCCTTAAAAGTAAAAAAGTTATTCATAGGCTAGCCAATTTATGGTTTTCCCCTGAGCTTCAAATGCTTAAGAGTGCCAAGATTAAACAATGCCTATATATATGGAAAACATCCATCACTGGGATAGATAAGGAGACCTATAGGCAGGCGGACAAAAGCTATAAGCAAGCTATCATATTGGCACAAAAACCCTCACTTGACAACAGAATTAACCTGGCACAATCTCAGCCCAAAAAATTGTTTAGAATCCTGAAGGAACTAGAACATCCTGCTCAAAATGCCCCGGAAACCATGATCAGAGATTCAGAATGGTGATCTTCCATTCAGGATGCTTATCTGGGTAAATTCAATATGATTAAACTCAACATTGATCAGGCCAGAAAATCCACTATACTGCATGAAAAGGCTATTCCTAGTTTGACGCAGAAAGTATGGGGACTGGACGAACAATTTAATTTCAAACCCCTATCTGAGGAGGAACGGGACATATTAATGAAAAACCTAAAAACCAACCACTTGTAAAGGGGATGCTTGTCCTGCCTTGGTTTTAAAGACCATCTCCCGTCTACTTATTGGTACATTGTGTACATTTGTGAACACTTCCTTCAGTGAATGCCATGTTCCTATGTCTATTAAGAACACCTGGATCTCGTCTCTTCTTAAAAAATCAGGTCTTTATCCGTCTAATCCCCTGAACTATAGGTCTATCTCAAACTCACCGTTTGTATTGAAAATACTCGATCGAGTAGCTTTCCCGCAAGTCATGACACACCTAACGAATAACAACATTCGTAACAAGTGGCAATCAGGCTTTAGGGAGAACCATGGCACGCAAACAGCCCTTCTGGACCTTAAATCCAGACTTCTTTATATTATGGAGAAGGGAGAGGCAGCCCTCCTAATGCTGCTTGACCTCTCAGCCACCTTTGAACTGGTATCTCATACTCTACTGCTTGATCAGCTAGGAAAGGTGGCAGGGTTTTTTGGTTCAGAGACCCGATGGCTCCAATCATTCTTGACCAACTGTTGGTGTAGAGTCAGCAGCTCTTCAGCTGATGCAATCCCAACCCTACTAACACATGGGGTACCAGAAGGGGCATGTCTGTCCCCCACCTTTTATAACATCTTTACTGTTCCATTTCTTGAACTCTTGGAGGAAAACAAAATCAATTTCACCAATTACGCAGATGACTCAAAACGTGTCATCTCTCTCTCAGGTAACCATATAGAGGGTCAGAAAGCTGTTAATCAGATCTATGGAGTTACAATCGCTGGATGTACAATAATTGACTGGCACTGGATACCGGAAAAACTGAGTTTATGGTGGTAGGTACATCGGCCAAAACCCGGAAAATGGGCCTTGAATATGCACAGTATTGTATTGATGGGTGTGATATTGACACCAAGAATAAAGTAAAAACGATAGGGGACTTTTTTGACCTCAATCTCAATATGAAGGCACAGGTCAGAAGTGTGGTGCCATCGGCCTCATATCATATTAAACATCTAATACAAGCCTGCCCATTAATATCTAGAGCAAACTCTGAGATACTTGCTAGAGCCTTAATCGGCTCCAGGCAAACCTCAAACCAGAATAATTCATCTGCGTACATGCGTGGATTCAAACTAAGCAAAGGAATGTAAACCAGGGTGGCTTCTACTCATGGCTCCAAAAACAAACACTCTTGATTCAGTGAAACATCCCTCAGGATTCAACGAAATGACTATTGTGCAAAACAATTTCTCTCGGTCACCAAAAGAGATTCTGGGTTCGGCTATCCACATTCTGGGGTTCTTTCCCAGGACATATTGTGAATTCAGTCGCTCACTGGTAGGAGTGTTGAAATGGCCACATACTTCTTTCTAATCACTTAGTTCTGTTACTTCAGGTCATCTGCTTCTCCCCCGGCACCCCCGGAGAGCCCTTTTTGCCTGAATCTCTGTGCCCCAGATGCCCCTACACAGTAGACTAGGGTAAAAGCATTAGCTAGGGTGGAGTGGATGCCACTAGGATAAGACACAACGCTGCCATTAGGACGTAGACAGTACCGTGACAGGTCCCAAAACGGTCCACCTGAACACTGGCCACTTCAGCTTCTTCACAGGCTTGGTTGCATAGTCCTTTCCTTCTCCCCATTTTAGGGACTTGAAGCTAGGCCCCAACTGCCCATCCCCAATGACCTCCTTGACGAGTTGCAATGGTTCTCTTCTTCATCATCCCTCTCTACCTCCTTCTTTTGACACTCACTCTTCCTTTGGTGTCTCTCTCTCTGCCCCTTCTTCCCTCTTTCTTTGCTCCTACCTAAATCTTCCTTTCTTATTCCACCTTCCCCCACCACTCCTGTTATTCTACTCTCCATTACGTCACTCCTGTGGGTGTCGTTCTGTTTTCCTGATCAAGCTTCACCTCCTCTTTAATCTCCACCTACTTTTTCTACTCACACTCCTCCCCAGGGATGTCGGTGGGAATTGACTCAAGGAGAAGAGTACAGGTCTGGCAAGAGGGAGTGGAGAACATTGTGACGAACCCAGGGAATCCATTCCTTGTCCCCAAAGGGGAGCCACCCCCCCCCCTTGAGACTAGGGAGGTGAGCCTGCTACACAAAGCACTCCCCAGGGGACATGGCAAGTGGGATCTCACTGGGTGATCCCCCCACACCTCACTTAGGAGACAAGGACTCCCCGAGTAGAGATGACAATCTACCTCCTCGCTATTCGGACTCCCAAGCCTTTATAGGATGCATAGCAATTGAACAATGGTATGATGTGCAGGGCCATTTTAACGGGTTTGGCTTGGTTTCTGACTCTGTTTTGTTGACACCCCCATCTACAGCCGAGAACCAATGTAATCACTTTTCTCCTTCCAGGGAGAAACTGAAAAGAATTAGGACCAGTCAGAAAGAAGGATGAGTAAACCAGCCAGAAGAGACCAGTAGCCTGTGCTGGAGCGCACAGGAGTCGCAGCCTCCCTGCACATCACATCTGCCAAAGCAATGAAGCTACTTTTAATGACATAAAATCAAACTGTAGCTTCCCACATAACTATCTCCTTAAACACAACCCCCTCCTTTAGCCCATTGTATTTCCTGTGCTGTATTTACTCTGCTGAGCCCATTAACACTCCATTTAGACATAGATGTCTCCAAGGGTTTGGCCATCCACAAATAACGAATGGCTGAAAAGCACACACGCATAATAGCACCTCCCAAACTCTCCCACATTTTGGGACACCGGTTCAACCAAAAGCAGGTCGGGACCATAATTATGGTGAAAGGCACTATAACAAATGACCAAATGAATGAATTAATTAATTTGTGAATGCTATGTATAACCTATGCTTGCAGCTCACATTAATGGACTATCCCGACCCTGTGCTGTGTAGAACCTATGCCTGCAACTCACCTGAATTGACTATTCCAGTGCTGTGTAATGATAATGATGTTAATGATGTGTTATTTATATAGCGCCTTAATCCAAAGCACTTTACAGAGCACATATTTACATACAATATCTCCCAACCGAAATTGGTACTCATTTATCGAACTCGGAAGGATGAAAGGCTGAGTTAGCCTTGCTGGGATTCGAACCTGCAACCTGCAGATCACGCTCAGATCACAGCAGCAAGCACGCAACCCGCTGCGCTATCTTACCAGCCTAGCCCATACTTGCAGCTCATCTGAATTGACTATTCCAGGGAGAGTAGAGAGTGCGGGGCAGAGGAGAGCAGATAAATAATAATAAATAAAAATATCTAGATAATGGGGGCAATAAACAGGGGTAATGCAGCCAGCAAGTGGCAAGTGCTGTTTTTACGGCAGCAGACTGGGTAAGTCTGATAAGTGCAGAAAAAGAAGAAAATGCGTTGTAGGGGACTGTTTGGGTACAGATACAGTCCCCAGCGCAAGGGGTGGCCAGGAGGCAGTGCAGGAGGATGGCAGGTTGAGCAGGTACCTGGGCCCAGGGGACAGAGGGTGGCCAGGTGGACTGTGCCGAGAGAATGCAGATCAGCAGGGAACAGGGGGGAGCGAAGGGAGAATCAAAGAGGAAGGTCTTGAGGTGCTTCCGGAACCGGAGATGGTTCTCCCAAGTTTTAGAGTGGCAGGGGGCACATTCCATTGGGAGGCCCCAGCCAACGACAGAGATCTACCCCCAGCTCGTTTCTTTGAAAAACGACTGACCATGAAGGAGGTAGAGGTAGAGGAGCGAAGAGCTTGAGAGGGGAGGTATTTGTGGAGGGATAGCTGAAGGTATTGAGAGGACACTCAAAAGGTAAGAGAGAGGACACTTACAGCCACCATCGCCACAATGGATCCCTGACACCCGCACATGCGTGCTGCTCCCGGCCATAACTAACACCGCGAGCACCCAGCACCTGATATTGCCTGTGGATGCCTGAAACCTAGACTCCAGATAAGAGAGAGGGCACACCGTGAAGGATCCTTTGCACCTAGAGTTCTTTTGTTACTATGGTAAATACCTTTTAACGTGAGAAAATGGTCAACCAAATAAGTGGCCAGTACATCCAGATTAGAAAAACATTACTATTTAAAAACATATAGTTTAAGGATGCTTTATTTTGTTCACAGAAAAACATAACTTACGTTTAGGGGATTGTTTTTTTCTGACTAATTCCTCAATTAAAAGAGCGCACTAGGGTAAAATGGGCTGCCTTGTGAAACCATTCTGTAAGGACAGCACCACTGAGAAAAGTTCAAAGAAGATGGAGAATATGCTTCTTACCTCATTGCAGGCGAAGGGGTCATTTTCTGCCACAAATAAAGTGCCACATTAATGCTCAGCAACATGGGTGCCTCCCCCACCTAGACCTTTTTCCATGTGAAGCTCAACCACACCAATGCAAGCCACCCATTGATTGGACAGTACCATTCTGTCTTGGTACCATTGTACAGTATTTTTCTGCTCTAAACCCAGTCCACTGCCTTCAATAGATTCATAACCTGCTATTTGGCAGGCCAAGTTGGCACCCCCAGTCCATCCAACTTGTAGAGACTGCAATGTATCGCTAGAGTTATCTTGTTTATTTATATATTTTGTTGGTGATTTTTACAGTATTTGTATTTATTCTTGTGGTTTCATATAGCGCAACCCTAGCTAGGAAGCAAAGGAGTGCTGTCCTATGAGGGTGAGCGTGACATATGAGGTAAGTGGTGGGGTTTTCTTCCACCCATGGGGTTGGGGCGTGTTGTGGGAACGCAATGCTCATAACTGTCGACTGGGCTCTGACTGAAGAATATGGTCTTGTGTGCCTTCCTGGGCTGCAACAGCCTTGGCGCAGTCCGGTTGCCACCCAGATTGTGTTCCAGTGGTTCTTATGATAGGATAGGTTATTTATAACGTGCTCAATAACCAGAGGTTTCTAAGCGCAGACCGGGGATCAAACCTGCGGTGTTCTGTGTCATCTGGCTTCCAAGGCGAGCACGTTGCCACTGAGCTATCCTCCTGAGACTATCTATGAATGATCATCGACCTACACTGGCGCCAAATTCTTTTCACAGACGTTCCCACTTTATTTATACAGCAAAATACAGCGGAGACCACTGCACCTCCCCTTTATAGCTCCCTACCCCCATATATATACCTTACCACAACTTATCATCTGCATTTTGCGGCAAAAAAGAAGTGGAAAAAGAAAATGGTAAAAATGGATTCGGTGAAAGTGTAGGTCGGCAAACGTGGGCTAGACCGTTCCAGTAGGCAGAAGCGTAGCATGAGAATGCCCGGGTCCCTTTTTTTTCCATTACATGCCGGTATCGTCTCAAGCGTAGCTTTGGTCTGGCTGCTGGAGGAGGGCGACACACCTGAGGTAGCAATTCACAAAAATAGGGGGGCAGAGGAGAGCGTTAAAAGGGAAATGCCCTTTTCTATGTACTTTTTTAACACGACAAAAGGGGCAAATGCCAACTGTGGGATGATTTTGTTAAAGCCAAACAAAGTCTGATTTCCAAAACCAGGCTACCAACCACTTTTTTGGGTAAAACGTATTTTTCAAGACAAACAGAGAACTGCTGTGTGTCTCACCACCAGCAGTGACAAGGCTGTGAGGGAAGACAGAGAAGGACAGGGTGAAGTTATGAATGTCCCTTCCTTATACCCACATCTGGCCCTATGTTGCGCTGGTGTATCGCCTACAAAACAGGGGAGAGGATAAGAGGATAAACTATTTACTGCTAGTTGTTGTAAAAACGTTCAGCCTTGTTTAGATCATGCCCTTCAACCACTCTCTTCCACTATGTGTCTGTATTGGAAGAGACAAAGAGCCAGCCAAAAAAAAAAAAAAAAATCTGTGCTTTTATAGTTTAGTAATCATACATCCACTGGGTTATTCATAACTTTAATGAACCAGGGATTGTGTGTCGACCACGTGCACCGAGGTTTAAAAAGCAAGACACATAGACACAAATTGCAAAAAACTTGAAAATTGTGTCACACACCAACATAAAGACAATACACACTCCACTTGGCTTTTTCCTAGATCTTGCTATTGCTGCATCAAGCGGGGTGAGGTAAAAAAATTGCTCATATACAGAAAATTTGATTGATATCTATAAATTGTAGCAATTACTGTCTACCGGTTTCAGTGGCAGCGTGTTTATTATGGCCACTTTCTCCAGGACAGTCTTTTGGTATTCAGCAAAGAGGTAGGTCTAGTTAGTACATACCAAAAGTTGAATTTAGAAAGAGGAGAAGGCGGGCGTGTACTTTACCGCCTCCTTAGGGTGTCTTGGGGCTGGGACAGACGGGTGAACCTGTGTAAAACAAAATGTACACCTATCACCGTTTGGTTATTAACTGCCAATGTATGGCTTATGAATCAATAGTTCTATTAGTGCTATTCATATTCTTATTACACAACACTGAGCGTGGTATAGTTATTGCCTCCTATTATCGTCGCGGCTGTGAAGTTCTATATATTTGCCTATAATCCACTTGAACAATGACTTAACAAGAGAACCTCTTTGTGCGTTTTGTAACCCAGGGATCACACTGACCTGAGTGTTGAGAATGGGTTGTCCTTGTTGTATCATCTAAATTTAAACAATTATTGTCCCCGGTGGGCAGGTAGTGATGCCTGGTCCTCATCGAAAAAAGGGAGAGATAACAAAAAAAACTGTCATCATTTTCTATTCATTCCGAGGTCTTTCCACACATGGGCTATAAATGTTGTAAACAACACGGGGTGATAGATTAACTCTGACCGGTTCCCAAAGGTGTGTCATATGTGTCTCACACTGCGGGGACACAGCGCCCTGAGTATGCTATTTAAAAACACGGGGTGGTGGAGTTTTTTTGTCTGGCTCTTTGTCTCTTACAATACAGACACATAGTGGATGAGAGTGGTTGAAGGGCATGATCTAAACAAGGCTGAACGTTTTTACAACGACTAGAAGTAAATAGTTTATCTTCTTATCCTGTCCCCTGTTTTGTAGGCGATACACCAGCGCAACATAGGGCCAGATGTGGGTATAAGGAAGGGACATTCAGAACTTCACCCTATCCTGCTCTGTCTTCCCTCACAGCCTTGCCACTGCTGGTGGTGAGACACACAGCATTTCTCTGTTTGTCTTGAAAAATAATTCTGCCCTCAACCACAGTAGTTCTATCCAAAAAACAGGTTGGTAGCCTGGTTTTGGAAATCAGACTTTGTTTGGTTTTAACAAAATCATACCACACCTGAGGTAGCTCCAGAGATTTGCAGCTCGGTAGGCAGGTGTGCAAGCGGTCGTTGCCTTTTAGATAATGTAGGCAGTATTATGGTTAGGATGGTCAGCTAATGCAGCAGTGACAGAAGTGTACCAAAAAAGTAGTGGAGCTGTGACTCCAGCGGGGGGCAGAGTAGGAAGGAAGCGAGCAACGCGCAATACAATTTTCAAGGTTTGCAGCTATGCTGCTTGTCAGCCAATTGATTTGAAGTAGATTTCAGTTTAGCTGTAACTGATATCCGGTGGTAAAGTGGAGAATTGTGCTTTAACTTAATAAAGAACAGTTCCGGAAGGTGAAAATTGTTGCAAAAAGTAGTGGAGCTGTTAACCTTATAAGTAGTGGAACACCACTGCCTACCATTCCCACTCACTTCGACCACTGTAATGCAGTGGCAATTACAGGCCTGGTGAGGATGCTAATGGCTGAAGATGAGGGCAGCAACTGCAAGGGTAGTGGCTGAATTGATGCTCGGGGAAAGATATCAATCTATTTATAATTCTAAATAAAGGAACGTCAGGAGGAGGGAGTGGCTTAGATCCAGTCGAAAATTGCATTCTCACTTGTGGATCTACTTATGTGTTTAGGCGGCGGGCATACCGTTCTCGGAATTTAAACAGCAGTAGAACCAGGCCATGTCCGGAGAGTGGCCTGGGGTGGCACACGCTACCCCTGGAATCTGATTGGCCACCCCATTATCCTAAACTATGATGATTGTGTGTGTGTGCTTGTAGTTTATGCCACCCCTGCATAAGTCAGTGCCCCACCTGGGCCACCCCAGTCAAAAGAGTCTGGACACGACACTGCTGTAGAGTTAATTTAGAAGTTTCAGGGTGTGGTAAATTAAATGACTTTCTGTTTGCTTAGCCCAGATGGGTACGTCACAGTCTTGCCAATTAGCAACCCTTATTTCAACATATTATTATTATTATTATTCCATATTGCAGTGAGCTCATCGCCGGGTTTTGGTTGGACACAGGTGTGGAAGAAGACTAAGTAGGTCAGCTGTGAAGTGGAGCAGATTGCAACAGCCTTCTGCACGTTGCTTTATTTACAGTGGGAGGAGCTACTGAGCTCCACCCGGATATGAAGATCCTGTTGAAGAAAATGGAGGGATACAATGTGTGCTTGCACAGGGATGCTGCATGTTATTGTGTCTACCAGAATGGGGGCGGGGGTTGTGAGATGTGTTATGTACCACTTGCTCCACTGCGGGGGGGCCTGTTGAGGGGAGGACGAGCGTGAGCCTTACATTGTCAGAACAACAGGCCAATGTGTGCACCATTTTCCGCATCTGGGAGGTGCAGGATGTGCTCAGTGTCTTCCGAGTGTTTGCAGAAGTTGCTCACTGCCAACTCTCTACTAATATGCAGGGTTGGCAGCCTGGAGACTTAGGGCCTGATTCATTCAATTCTTTGCACGGTTCAAAGTGACTTTGCACTGCTGAAAAGTGACTTTGCACTGGCGACACAAACCCTGATTCATGGAACTGTGCAAAGTGTATTTTTTGCAAAGTCAGTGATATGTCATTTTTGCAGTACAAAATGCCTTTGAACTTGAACAATACACTTTGCACAGTTCCATGAATCAGGGTTTGTGTCGGCAGTGCAAAGCCACTTTTCAGCAGTGCAAAGTCACTTTGAACCGGGAAAATATTCCATAAATCAGGCCCATACTTTCCAGATTGCCTCAAAGCCCCACGCACCCCCATTTGGGGAATGGGCTCCACAGCACCTGACATTAGGGTCTAGAAAATGCCTTTACATATCTCCTTTGAAAGGTCAGCTCTTTGTCATTTGTGAATGGCAGCAAGTCTCTCTAATTTAGCGTTGGTGTATGGGTAATACGAGCTTGTGGGGGGCTTTTGCATCTGAAAGTCCCCACCCAGCTCCAGTTGGCTATCTAATGTTGTGTCTTTTTCTCATGACAATGACACAGTCACCGAATAGCCACTAGCCCCTTTTTTAAACTATCAAATGTATTCCTTTGGGTTCTGTTACTTCCATGAGCCAGGAGGATAGCTCGGGTGCAACGTGGGTTCGATACCCGGTCCTGCGCTTAAAAGCTGGAGTAGCACAGCATTTGGCGCAACCTAAATAAAAAATAAAATGTAGAATGGGGAATATAAAGCAACGATCATACTTTTTTGCTTAACATTTTTTCAACTTGATATATACATTTGACATGTTGTTTATTCTTTATTTTGAAACCAGGGAGCTGAAAAGGAATGCCAGTCAAGGGATTACATTGCACATTGGGCTCAAAACACAGCTACACCACTTAACTAAAAGCTGTGTGACCCTAGGCAAATCATGTTCTCTTACTGTGCCTTAGCTGACAACATTTTGAGACTATTGAATTGATTTACATTCTAATGTACTTTCCAAACACGCCCAATAACAGTTTTAACACACATTTATTATAACAATGAGCTTTGCAAGCCCACCACTAATGTAACTTGCCATGATGCACTCAGCTTTCCTAGACTGATGTCACTCCCTGGGACGCCATTTTATGGATTGTCAATGCAAATGCTCATTGGGGAGCCCTGGAAGTCTGGTGCCTGCCTGAGAGGTAGGCGGTAAACCACTCCAGACTAGTGCTGTAGAATCCCATCCTGTCAGCAAGGAGGTAGCGACGGAGGCAGAGGGGGGTGGTACCGAATGCTGCAGAGAGGTAACGTAGGACGAGGAGGAATGAGTCGCCCTTATCCATGATGTGGAGAGCATCACCCACCACCTTGATGGTGGCTGCCTCGATGCTACACTTGGGGAGGAATCCTGACTGATAGTCATTTAGGAGGTGGAGTTGTTCCATTCTGGTGAGTAGTTGGGTAGCAAGTACTTTTTCCAAGATTAATACGGCAATAAGGGGACTGTACACATTAGAGTGTTTAGAGAGAACTCTATGCAGTAAAAGAATTGTTGGAGCAACCTGCAAGTAGGCATTGTGGGAACAACGAGATAAGTCCCAAGATGCTTTTTAAAGACTTACCTCTTTAGTAGTTTCTTCAATAGCTAATCAATTGCAGTTCATGGGTACCGAAGGGAGCAATTCATGAACTATAGCCATATTGAGGACATTATACAAGCAGGGTTTGATGTTTCCCACTCACTTTCTAAGTTGATGGCAACATCATCTGCCACGAGGAGGCATTCCTGGATTAAATAATCAGTATTTACTACATCGGCGGGCCCTCCCACCCTCAGTATTTACTACATCAGACCCTCCCACCCCCCGGACGGGAAAGGCTGTGACCTATTGAAAGTTGCCTTATGTTTGGCCCAAAACTCCAGAGTGCAATAAGACAATCGAAGAAACGCTGTTACGCTCTCTATAAACTCGCTAGGTGGACTATGTATGAGTGCTCGAACTGGGGGTGGGTGGGCTTTAGGGACAGGGTGGACGGGTTATAATGTGCCATGGGGTTTCATGCTTTTATAAGTTATGCATTGTTATAACGCAAAATGTTAATAAAACCTGATTTTCAAAAGAAATTATCAGTATTTACTCAGGCACTTGCTGGCACAATGGTTACATATGTTGAGAGCGACAAGGTATTTGGTGATAAAGTGATAGAAGCGCTACTTCTTTAGGATTGAGTGCAACGTGGGGGGGGAGCTTCTGTGAAGCTCTGGCGTTCTCTCATCTCTGACCCCCTTTTTCCCTGTCTTTGTCCGTCATTATAAATTCTCTCTTTCTCCTGTTTTAAGGGCTTGTGCAGGTGGTTTTAATTTGACCGGGCTTTGAGCTATGCAAGACGCATTGAGTGCATATTGGTATGGTGTGGTTTAGTTTATATATGCGCCTATGTCTTCCCTAAGAACCCCTCTCTTTTTAATATCATGCAGGGTGCTCCTCATGGAGGCCTGATGCCCAGAGAGTATAATAACGGGCATACAGAGACCTGTGCCCCAGGAGCTGGTTGCCTGTTAAAAGTCAGTTGACCAAATTTGCCCATGGCATATAGCCTATTGATGCAGGACTTGCTCAGGTGTTTCGGACCTGTGTAGGGCACCTTTGCACTTCTGCTTTAACTGCACCATCCTCTGGGCGAGAGGGGGCTGGGGGGTCAGCAGACAACATACCAGTAAAACCTTTTCAAGGAAATAGCATTGGGATTGATCTATGAAGTATCCCCACTACGCCCATATTTCAGTATTTTCTTTTTCATCATCATAACTTTATTCGGCCATAAGGCCATCAAAGTGCACATGGACATCATAGACATAACACATCTCATATATACAATAACTACAGCTAAAGCCTCCAAGTCATATGGCAACATCTGCCGAATTGCATCCCCGAGCACAACCTAGAATGAGGGATCAATTTGGGTCTACTAAGGTGGCCGTGTGTACAAACATCCCGCCCCATTAGTGGGTCCCCCAAATCTTTTCCCCAATGGTACTACATTGGCTCCAGATAGCAGGGGATGATGCATCTTTGTTTCTTTGAGGGGGACATCATTATGGTAGGGGATGCACTAAGTTCAATGGCACTACTCGACAATTGGCATTGTCTCTTTCCAATTTCTAGTACACCCATGGCCAGGCTACGTTCCCTCAATTCAATTCGGATGGAGTACAGAGTGCTTCCCCCATTGTTGTGTATTCCTCTACAGCTTACAACAGGGGTCTGTAACCTTTGGCTCCTCAGATGTTTTGGACTACTACTCCCATAATCCCTAACCGGCTAGCCAATAGCCGGACATCATGGGAATTGTAGTCCAAAACATCTGGAGAGCCGAAGGTTGCATACCCCTGGTTGATTAGGGAACAGCATCCATAGACTATTCTAAACCAGTGGATACACTTATTTGTTAAGGATTCCCTGGCTTCAGTCTGATCACCAGATCCTTTGTGCAAGAATATCACCCCCCCCCAGATATCACACTTATGTAACCACCCTCCGTGCCTTTGCCTTGATCTTCTTGAGTCCTGCAAACTTTATAGCTACCAGCATCTGGATTCTACAATACCAGCCCCACCTCCCAACCTTCCATCCTGAGGCATAGTCCTGCCTCCACCGACGTCCTCCCCACAATTAGCCTGCCGTGGCATTGGTGTAGAGTTGTACTGCGGGGGATTGGTATCCGGACAGATGACGAGGTCGAATTGCTTCCAGGCCCCCCCTTTTAAGTGTCTCATGATGACAACCAATATAGTTGATGCTATTAACAGTTATGTCAGGCTGGGTTACAGCCACCGTTGGGGTAAGGTCATCTTTCTTCTTTGCAGGCTGGCAGGCCCTTAAGTTCACCTCAATGCTAGGCTGGTTTTCCCCGCCAACACCTCCTCCTGGACCTCTACGGTCTTGCAACAAGTATTAACAGTTTTTTCAGGGCCATCAGTTCAGTCAGAACAAGAGAGCATTTACACGCCAGTGGTGGTGCCTCGTCAACTTGATTAAGGGGGTGACAGTAGAGAGAAATCCAGGGTGCACTATGGCGCTGGAGCAATTAGAGCACAAATGGTACCCTTTATCATCAGGCGTAGCCCCCAGGTCATGTGACTGGTATTCAGAGTCCCTCGATGTTGGTGGGCATCGGGCCCTAGTGGGTGAGGGCTTCCTCCCGTGTGGCTCTATTAAGGGGTGATCTGGCACCGCTTTCCGGAGAACGATATCTTTGGTACACTTTAAAATAGGTGTTGCAGGCTTTGGGGCTGTGTCAGTGTCAAGGTTTTCAATACTGGTCTCTGGGAGCCTGCTTTCTGTGAGGTTCTCCGGAGTTTTAGGCGTAGGAGTGGGGGTGGGTAGAAGAGATAACGACTGCAAATGCAGGTATGGGGGCTGTTAGATCTTGGGCCCCTGTATTATCTTTGCCCAGTTTAACCCTCCCACCCCCTCGGTAGAGCAAGTCCATAGTGGTGGCTCCACGAGTAACACAACTGCAGTACAATCCAAGCCACCATTCTCTGCAGTATATGCCCGTGCTCCATGAACCGCTCTTTCGATGTTGCTAGCAGATGTATTGCCTTCAACGGTGATGATAATAGTTTGGCTGCCCCTGATATCCAAGGAGCTTCCCATACAATGGTTAATCTCCTTAATCAATGTATAGGCACCGCCGTGATTTTAACAGGGCTTCATGGCTGTACTTTGCTACTGCCTTGGTCCGAGCCTAATGTGGGCAGTTCCCCCAGTTCGCGTTTAAGAGCGAGGATTTTCCTCTTCGGCTTAGATAACGCAGGGACGTTTCATGGTGATGAAGAGGGGGGTGGCGTCCTCCATAACAGCAGTTATGGCCGCAACGCTTGTGCAAGAGGAGGAAGGCAGGAGTCATCTGAAGGAGGCTAGCAATCAGGTATACTTCAAGTGCACCCCCTCTCCCACTTTGTCGTGGCTCCTCACCTTGTCGTGCAAGTGCAGGTCCAGGTTCTATTACAGCGACAATCTTCTTCTGGAGAGCAGCATGTAATGATGTACTGATGACCTCCTTCCCCACAATCCTGACACCCCACGGGCACCCCACGGGTGCCAACGCCCCCACACCCCTGTCCCCGCGGGAAATGCCCGGTCTGGCAAAAAGACAACAAGGCCACTCAACCAGTCCGATCCACCAAAATGGTCACAGTGTTTAGTCAAGTCCACCTCTGTCTCGGGTGGATAGCTGAGGGGCAACGTGCTCGCCTTGGAAGCAAGACGACATGGAGCACCGCAGGTTCGATCCTCGGGTCCGTGCTTAGAAACCTCTGGGTATTAGGCGAGTAATAAATAACCTATCATATCATAACATATCATATCATACCAGCTCGATCTCTACACCCCATAAATTCCATGAGTAAGCGAATGTGAGGACGTTGAGCAGGAATCCGCCCCTCCTCGCAGCGGACAGCTCTCGGCTCCCAGCTCTTTGCGCAAATTGAGCAAACAGCAGAAACAGCCCGCCTTGCAGGAGCCAGCTCCCAACGGCTAGGGGGTGCCAGTCCACTGCCTGCTTATTGACTATCCCACTGTAGGGAATGGGCGCAGGGGCTAACTCTCTGTCGGACGGTCAATAACCAAGCTGTCAAACCACAGAGCACAAAGGGGTGGTTGTAGGTGTAGCTACACCCTGCTCACGGCCTCCGCCCCGCTCCGCTCAGGACCCAATTGGCCCATGGCTTATTGCCTGTTGATGCAGGACTTGCTCAGGTAGGGCACCGTTGCACTGCTGCTTGGACTGCATCATCTCCTGGGCGAGGGCGTCAGCAGACAACATACCAGTAAAACCTTTTCAGGGATATGGCATTGGGATAGATCTATGAAGTATTCCTACTGACCCCCTATTTCAGTATGTGTGTTGACATTAGCCTCTCTAAACCACCCACCCTCACCCCCTCCTCACTTACTGCTGTCCAGTTCCATGGGCTTAATCCCTTCACAGATCCTTGCATGGGAGTGAACGCCGATACGCTGCCCACTTGAGAACATGCCAGGGTTCATGCCATGGCATCAGGTGACTTTCAGGGCGAAGTCACCAGTTAATGATTGCTACTACACTTTGTAATGACCTAGGCTGGTGGGCAGCGGCCTCTGCTACTTGGAACTGGCAGGGGGAGTGGCTTCCAGAAAGGAGGACTTCGGTTTTGCATGGGTGAGGTTCATGTTAATGAATGTAATTCCCTTTTGGGCGGTGCTAGTAAAGAGGATATGCACAAAAAGTACAGAAAGTCCAAATTAGAGCAGTACGCATCATCCACCGAATGGCAGGAAATGAACCTACATCCACAGCCCGGAAGGAGCTGCATTGGTTACCGGTATCAGCCAGGATTTTGTTCAAGTTGCTGATACTAGGTCATACATTTATTTTTGGAACTGCTCCACGGTATCTCAAATAAATACTGACCATCCACCACCCCCCCCTAGGGATCTCTGATCTGCTAAGGCCTGCCTCCTTAGAGTGGACCGTGTATAAAGAGCCCGGGGTAGCGGCCGCACTTTTCCTATCCTGGCGGCATGGGCCTGGAAGGAGTTGCCAGAAGCACTCCGACAGGTGGAAAATCATCTGGTTTTTAGGAAATCTTTTAAAAACCAGACTGTTCATGTAAACACTGACCAAGGAAAGCCAATCACCGCCAGAGCCCTGTTTTCTCAGAGAGGCAGGACATGGGGAGAGCCTAGGCAACATGGGCGCTAGGGCACAGGAACAATCATTCCCACCATTTTGGATTCTCCATACGTGCTTAGCTGTGCCCAGCACTGGGAGCAAGGCACTCTGGGAATTGCTGCAAAAGATGGTGCACTCTCCTTTAGGGGAAAGGTCCCCTCTGCATCTTAACAGGAGGCTTGGAAACCACCAATCTCCAGTTAGGATTCTGCTATAAATGAGTTGAAGCCCCCCCTTTCGGTTGGTAATTTGTTGCCGATGTTGATAATTGATATTCCCCTTCAATAGCGAGGAGGACACTTGATCTAAGGAGGGGGAGAGACTCTTTTTCAGATGCCCCTGGGTCACATGAGTGACATCTGCTGGAAAGGCTTTGGAACTTGCCTGCAGCTGAGGAGTGGAGACCAGAAATTAAAGGTACCCAGAGGGAGACAATGTGTCTGGAGGTACCTCGAAGCTTCAGTATGTGGGGAATTTGCAAAAGACACCATCAGCTCTCCTTTATTCGCAATAGGAGATTTCAAGCACCCTAAATCCCAGAGGCCTTGCCTCTGGCACTTGCTGCTGTTTAAAAACCCCATTAAAACTCCTTAAGCCGGTTCAAAGCTGTTGAGCATCGTGAAACCAATTGGGCTGAGACCGGTTCACGCACCTGATTGCCCACCTAAGAAAGCCAGACAGGCTACTTGGCTACCCAGAGCTATCTATAATAGAGGGAAAGAAGGAGGAAGAGAAGCAGAGAAGGCGATGACACCTAGACCCTGGAATATAGAGAACTTACTGAGGTGGTGCAGGAAGAGCCCCCCTGAATAAGATCCATTTAAACCATCACCCAGCAAGGTGGAGGGACTGTTTGTTTCATCTTAGCAGGAGGGGAAAGGTGATACTATCCGGGGCTGTCCGATGGCGGAATTCTTGTTGCAAGAGAAAAAGGTACAGGGTGGGGATACCTCATAGGAGATTTCAGGAAGAACAATGCATGACCCTCACAACAAAGCCCACAACCTTGAGGAAGACCCTGAGACATGAAGTAAGTGTTTAGGACATTACAACTATCAGAGACCATGAGTGACTGTTCCACCCACCAAAGAGGCAGAGCTGATCTAGTGAGAGAAGGCAGGACTGAGGACCACCGCCCTAGTGAAAATCAGTGAGGGGGAGAGGATCCAGAGTGTTTTGTTCTGTCTAACTCCAGGGACGTCATTTCACCAAAATGCCATGGGTAGCGGAAGTGATATCACATGACCCTTGACCTACGATGACATCACAGGAAGTGATGTCATTTAACCCCACCCAAAGGGATATCGCAGGAAGTGGTGGAACATGACCTTTCACCGTTTGATAAAAAAGGAAGTGGCATCACATAGCATTGTTCCTAAGTACACTACGAAAAATACGTTTACGATATCACTATAATGCGATATACATTTCTTACAAGAATGGAACGCTATATGTATTGTTAAGATCAGTGTGTATAGGCCCATATTACCAAATTACTGGGAATGCAAGCAGACGTCCATGGCCAAATGATAATGATCTGTTATTATATAGCACTTAGCTTAAGCGCTTATATAGAAAGAATATACATACAATATCACCCAACCTGTGATGGTACTCATTTATTGACCCCAGAAGGATGAAAGGCTGTTTAAGAACAGACTAAATCAGTGACTCACCCCCTGATTTGTGCCTGAAATAAACCTTTAATGAGTCGAGCAGTTATTGTATAGAATTCCAGAAAGACACATTATTTGGTTTTCCTATTCTTTCTGATTTAGCGTCACTGCTGAAAGTGTTCGATTTTTTTAAGAGGCCTGAACAAGAAAACCAGCCACTCCAGAAGCAAAGAGCCACATGGCGCTGGCCACAGCCTAGGAGCTTGAATTAAAAAAAAAGACATTTGTTTTTTAAACTTTTATTTTTAGGGGGTGGCAAGGGAGACCTCAGGGGACGGAATTGCGACTCCTGCCATCCCCTAAATGACACACCTGTCTAACTCTATCCTATTGCCATTTTATCCCAACATTGCATGACATAGAAATAAACCTGGTAACAAACCTAGCTAGCGTAATGAAGTCATCATGTGAACACTAGACGTCACGTACGATACATTTTACTTAATGGATATCATTCCATATAGTTATTACTATTTCTTCTTTAATTCCCCCTCATCTCGCAATTTCTATCTTGACTTTTTATTTTTATACTCATACATCTATGCACAATCCCCCACATACACACGACTAACACGCAACCCGCGTTCTGACGTCACCTTCTCTAAACTGTATTTAACTTGCGGCGACACTGCTAATGGAGTCGGACATCCTCCTTGGGATCCTGATTCCATTTTGCAGCGCCGCACTTTCAATGTAAGAACTCTCCGCTCCTAAGGTCTTCGATGCCCAGGCATCATACCGGTTGCTATAACACTCGTCTTTGGCAGTGACTAGTTCTTATTTCCACTTTAATTTTCTCTCCAGATCCTGTTCTTGATCCAAAAGTGTTTAAATACAACTACCTACTTGCCCGCCATCTTTATCTTAGCCGGCTCTGTAAAGGATTCTCCATATATCTTTGTAAGTTATGCGCCTTCTTACTATTTGTTTTTATAACTTTCAGTCCATTCAGCCACTGATGGTTACTTTCTCATTCTGTACACAGAGACCAGTTGTCATTATAGAGTGTGTGTTCTGCCGCATGAACGCATCTCTCCTCCCGGAGACCAATACAGCAGACTGAATTTAGATGCAGCCTGTACAAGATTTTAACAAAAAAGGCACAAGGTTAGATCACGACTACTGGTTTTTCTATTTTGCTAATCTGGCATAGTCACGCCATCTAGAATAAAGTTACCCATAAGACTCCTCCTCTTGAGGTAAGCTTTCAGCTGTTTTAGGTATTCAATAAAATTGGGTGATAAAATGATCTCGACTGAACTAAAAGTGGGCAATCACAATTTACTGTAACACTGCCATGAATAGATTGTGGCAATTTGTTAGCTTGGAATGAGTTGATTGTCTGTAGGATGTTTCTTAAATCTATGATGATACATTGTAAAGTTGGTTTTTCGAATTATCTTGATTGATGATGACACCGAATATAATTATTATGCAAAACCTTTTCTAGAAATTGAATTGCCCCTGATGAAGAGTGGGATACACTCGAAACACGTTGGGCCCCTATCGACTACATCATCATGAATACAATGAAGATTGGTTATTGTGACCTAAACTGACTGCAAGATTATTTTATCTGAACTGTTTCAGTTCAAAATTGTTTTCTTTTCATAATATGTGATACAATCACTTACCTCTAATATTGTGAATTTAAAAGATGAATTATTGGTCTGGTATTCCACACATAGGATAGTGTGCAGGTGACGATTTGGGAACTTGTTTGTCCTTTCTGTATTTAGTCAACCTAGGTGTCAGGGTTGCATCTCTCTCCTCTGCACCTCAAATATATTCTGTAACTAGTAACCTACCCTCTAAATAATTTCTTTTAATACAGTAAACTACTGACAATAGGGTGTGCTTCCACTGTCCACATTACTTTTTTTAACAAACATTTAAAAGGTCTCTTGTTGTCTGGGGGTCCTTGTGCTATGGTCATAGCTTCTCTGTTGTTGTCCCTTGTGTGTGTGTGTGCATGAGGTCACCGCAGACAGATAAAAGGACTGCTTTAGTGCGCGCTGTCATGTGGAAGCCTACTTGTATGGGGTCTGATAATGAATTGGGGTCCCGGCGCAGTTGAAGCTTGTTGCAAGTGTTTTTCTGGGCCCTGAACGTTGGGCATTGGTCTGAGGCTCTCTGCTGTTCAGGGTTTACGGGACACCTTTTAGGGATGGTTTGTCTGTGCATTTCTGCACTCCTCCGGACGCTCCCATTTAGAAGTGAGGCACAGGCAATGGAGCAGACTGGTAGGAGAGGAGAAACCTAATTGAAGGTTAATTGTAGAAGGCTGGGGCTCTTGTTGTGAAGTGGTACAGATGACGGGAGAAATAGAAAGTGTCAGGGGACGCCAAGCATGTAACCTCTTTCTTTCATTTGTTTACATCTTTTCCAAGATCATGGGTATTTGGGAACCCTTCTCTGGGCTTTTGGCCACCGTCCACCCTCCGCCTTGAATCTCTTCCCTTTGAGGAGGTTTTCTTCCAAATCTTCATGGACCTCTCCACAGCCTCCAGAGGTTTGGTAATATGAAGGTTCAGAGCCAACCTTCCATACCATTCCTCATTTTTTCATTTACACAATGGTGGTACCTTTCTTATGTCCCCGCCCCCTGTACTCGTCATAGGTTGATAGGTTGGGCTTGCTGTCTGTCACATTGGTGTTTGTTTGTCTGAGAACTGATCGCAGCAAACTGTAAAAAAAAAATAGGCTACAATAATCCAATATTGAGGAAGCGGGGGACACCCCTGCCACTCCCCAGGCTAATACATACCGATCATAGGGAGTGGGGGTCACCCACGCAACCTCGCTCCCCATGTTCGGTATGTATTAGCCTAATTGTTTGTTTTTATTCGATCGAATGGTGCTGGCCAAATTCAGTCAAATGTATTAGTCGATCAAAAAAATATCACGCTTCATTGAGGTTAGGTTGGCTTCCCCTACAGTGCTCCTTCCGACTTCAGTTGAAAGCATCTCCCTGTTTGACTTTCAGCATCTTCCTTAAATGACACTTTTTTTCATGGTGCCTTCTCATTCTCAGCTACTGTAGGCCTGAGCTGGCCCTCAGCCAATTCTCTGAGCTGCCAGAAAGGACCCACTCAGGAAGTGTTCTCTTGCAAACTCGAGCTAGGAGTCCATGCACAGTGAAGGGTTGTGGGGCCTTAGTAGTAGTTGGCTGGAAGTGTTGTGCATTGCATAGGAAGCTCACTGCCAGCAGTGTTGGCAAATGTAGGTAAGCTGTTTTTGGTAACAGAGCACAGGGCCAAGGAACTGCCTGTGGAGGTCTGGCATAGCTCAGTGAACCTTATATCCTTAGGGCTGGCGACTGCGTGGGAGACATGTGGGACATATTTATTTATTTATTACATTTGTTATACGCCCAAACCCATGCGTATCACAGCGTAGGTTACAATGTCATTATATCTGGTTACAGGAGAATGAGTTTCCAGTTACATTGAAATACATATCATATGTTGCTTTGCAGTAGTGCACCACACTCTGGGGGTGGGTGTAGCGGCTGCTGGTCCCTATGTGGCGAAGAAGTGGTGCTTGGTGTCCTGGGGACAAGATTTTCCAGATTCTGCAAAGTGTTTGGGGAGGAACGTGTACTGGTCCCCTGCCCCCTTAGGGTCTACCAGCTTTCCTCATATATACGTTGAGTTCTTTGAGTTGTGTGGCTGTTGTAACAGGGTGGGTCTTTTCGTAGGAAAATGGGTGCTGTGGCAGTGATGTTGTTTGTGTGTAACCTGTGAGAATTTAGAGGATATTTGACTATGAAGGTCAGTGATTTTGGAGAATGGGCTGGCTACTAATTGTCAAAGTACCTCTGAGGGGCAATTTCTTCAGGATTGCTTTCTGCTTCCTGAATTCGCTAACAACCTTGCATAGGGCCTTCTGTGTGTTGGAACAATGATGTTTATTGGCTTTGTGAGGAGTGCTTTGGTAAGATTTACACGGGCATTATGATATAATATGATTGGTTATTTATAACACGCTTAATACCCAGAGGTTTCTAAGCACGAATGCAGGGATCGAACCTGTGTTACGCCGTGTCTTCTTGCTTCCAAGGCGAGCACGTTGCCCCTGAGCTTTCATCCCAAGATTCATTGGTGCAGCAGCCACACCTGCGGACTCACGAAGTCCATTGAACTCATGGGCATGCAGCATCTCAAAGGTCATCCAACCTTCTCAGGTGGCCTTGTCTCCCTCGGCCTCAGGGGAAGCAGTGTTCCCTCATGCAGGCCATGCCCTGCACAGCAACTAAGAGGGCACCCTAGGCCTTGGCATCCAGTGGCCTCAGAGGCACCTTGGTACATTCAGAGAACAGCCTATCCCAGAGCAGATCAAGGCTAATTGCTCATTGGCACCTGACGGGCGACGAGGAAGCCCTAATTGTAAAGGAAAGACTGAATCCTCATAGCGCCTGCCTTTCCCTGGGCCCAGAAAGAGTTTCCGGAGAGTTTCTGAATCCTAAGAAGCCCTGGGAAGAGCAAAGATATCAGGGCACTATCAATTCCTCGGTTTCATTGTTGAATGTGTTCAGGCGGTTCTTTGGTGACAAGGTGTGGTCTGACATTGGTTGGCGAAACTTTGACCACATTTTGCAGGTGAAGGATTGTGCTTTCTCTCTGGCTGCTCCAAGAGCCTGGAATGCTGTCCCTCCAGATCTCAGGGAAATGGAATCCACTGCAATGTTTGCTAAAAAAACTGACGACCTGGTTCTTTAGGTGAAGTTGACTAGATTCTGTCCCAGGGCGAGAGCTTCTGCTTTCGCCCGGCATTGTTAGCTGCCTCTATTAAGTTTTGTCTGTTTTTTGTGTCCGCGCCGTACGTCTCTGAGTCATATGGTGCGCTTTCTAAATATATTGAAGTCAAACTTAAAGTAACCTGGCTTCAACTAAGTCAAACGCTACATCAGTCTAAATCTAAGTTGAAGTCTCAAACTGTGTCGGTCATAATCGAAGTTTAAGTCTAATTAATCTTTTATAACACGCTTTAAACCAGCGACAGTCTCTAAGAGTGGGACGAGAGGTCGAACTGTGATGCCTTGCTTCCAAGAGAAAGGCATTGCCCCTGAGCTATCCTCCCGGGCCTAAGTCTAAGTAAGTCTAAATCCAAGTGCGAGTCTAATTCTCAGGGCCTGATTCATGGAATTTGTTGCATGGTGCAAAGTGACTTTTCACTTGTGCAAAGTGACTTTGCACTGCCAACCAACACCCTAATTTGTGGAACAGTGCAAAGTGTCTTTTTGCAGTGCAAAGTGCATACGTTTTGCACTGCTTCATGAATCAGGGTGCAGCAGTGCAGAGTGTATTTTTGCAGTGCAAAGTGACTTTGCAAGGCAAAAAGACACTTTGCACCGTTCCGTGAATCAAAGTGGAGCAGTTCAGAGTGATTTTTACAGTGCAAAGTGACTTTTCATGGCAAAAAGACACTTTGTACTGTTGCATGCATTAGGGTGTGTGTTGGCAGTGCAGTCACTTTTCACAAGTGAAAAGTCACTTTGCACCATGCAACAAACGACACGAATAAGGCCCTACGTGTATAGCAGACGTGTCACAAGGACAGGGATTATGACCAAGTATGCACTCTTCCTGGGGTTCTCGAAGGAAGGGTGCCCCCTCTGTGTTGTCAAACAGTCGTGCAATATGGACAGGGGGTGAATGTTGGAATGTCCATGCTGTGCCATGCACCACCTTAGCTGGTTGGTCATGCGCCCATGCAGAGCCAAGGTAAGCTACATCGCTGGTGCCTCCTCTGTCGATCCGGGTGTCTCTCCCTCTACCCGTCCGATGGGCAGTGAACAGGCACCCAGTGCTGGTTTGACAGCTGCCATTGCAGCCATACAAAGGGTGCATGATTTGGCATGCCTGCTGCGAGGCACGGCGTCTGCCTAGTGTAAGCAGACAGGCTCTCAGTGCCAGCTTTCAGCCGTGCCAGACGCGGTGTGGCATGCCCGCTGCGGGGCCCGGAGTTTGCCTTGTGTAAACACACAACCTCTGGTTGCCAGCTTTCAGCCCTGTCAGACACAGCGTGCCCGAAGGAGTGTGCCGGGCTTTGTGTGTAAATAATACTGCAGGACTCAGCCCTGTAGGAATGTTCCAGAGAGCAGAACCTGCGCGTTCCATTTATGGCATATCTTAATCTTCTTTTGAAATAGACCTCTGGTTAGTTTGAGGGCTTTCGGGAGGTTGTGCCACAATGGACCGGGGGGGGGGCGGGGGGGTAGGGAGGCTGAAGCACAGGCAACCTACCACTCTCCACGCTTGGACAGCCCATATTAACGTTACTTGCATGGCCTCCTGAACTCGCAACCCTGCACCATGGCTGATGCTAAGCCAGAATCGCAAAGCCTATCCTTAAAACAAAAACAAAAAAACCTTTTCTGATCATGCAAATCGTTTCGACGATGCATGTCTGTACCGTGGTTGATGCCTGCGACCCCTGGTGTGGGCAGTTCTTGCAACCAATTCTCTGCCTCTCCGTAAATTGTTAATGGAAAATTGTAATTCATTATTTCTGTCATCATTAACTGTGTTCGGGAAATAAATATCCATTCAAGTAGAATGTTCACAACACAAAACATTAAACCCAAAATGGTTTATTTATAGAGCGCTTATACACAGGTGGAGCGCTTCAAAGCGCTTTAAGGCGGGAAGGGAACACGGGAATACAGTCATAATTCTTAGGCCTTGCAGTTTCCAAATGATCTGGCCGGAAAAGGGTGGACTGTTGTCTGATTGTTAAACTTCAGGGAGAGCATGATTGACACATCTGTCCTAGCTTAGGTCCTCCATCATGTCTTTTGCACATTTCACTTTATTTGCTGGATTCCTCTAATGAGCAGTATTCGAAAAATGCATTTGTAGGAAAAGGATCCACTTGGTAGCAGAGTGGTATCTAGCCTTGTGTGATTTCTATGCAGAGAGCACATTGCATTTGTTGCACATGATAGGAATTCTCCAGCCGTACAGTAGTATGTAGCCATGTGTGATACCTGGGCAAAGAGTATTTGCACATTTCATGTGTTTCACAAAATAGGAATTCTCCAGCAGTAAACTAGGTTTTAGCCATGTGTGATTTCGATGCAGAGAGCATTTGCACATTGCATTTGTTGCACATGATAGGAATTTTCTAGCGGTACAGTAATATGTAGCCATGTGTTATAGCTGGTCAAAGAGTGTTTGCACATTTCATTTGTTGCACATGTTAAAAATGCTCCAGTGGTACAGTGGTATGTATCTATAATTGCCCCCTTTCATTTTTTGCGCCGGATACAACTAGCAGTTCAGCGGTTTGTAGCCGTGTATGATTTGTATGCAAACCGTATCTGCACATTTCATTTGCTGGACAGCGGCAAAGCGATATATAGCCTTGTGTGATTCCAGCACAGGGAATATTTGCACATCAGGTACATCACATTTGATGCACACAATAAGAATTCTTCAGCGATCCAGTAGTATGTTGCCATGTTTCAGTATTTGCACATTTCATATGCTGCACACAATATGATTCTTCCTGCAGTGAAGCGGTACGTAGGCATGTGTGATTACAGCTCATAGAGTATTTGCACATTTCATTTTTTTTAACAGGATAGCAATCATCCAATGGTATAGCGGTATGTAGCCATGTGCATTCCTGTGTAGAGAGCACAGCATTCCTGTGTAGAGAGCATTTCATTCCTTGCACATTACATTTTTTGCACAGTATAAGAATCATCCATCAGAATAGAGGTTTGTAGCCATGTATGATTCCTGTGCATAGAGCATTTGCACATTTCATTTGCGGTATATCACTTTGTATTCATGTTTGAGTCTAGTGGAGAGGTTATTTGCACATTTCATTTTGTACTGAGGTTAAGAATCGTTCCAGAAGACCAGTGCCCCGTATGACCTTATAACTAAAGAGTTTGAACCATTAGACGATCATGGCGACTAATCAATATGAAACGCAAACTTTCCACATTGACACCGTCAAAAGACTAACTATCCCACTGAGTAACCGTAGCATAACACATGGCACTCTACAAAAAATAAATAATCATTTTAAATGCCACAAAAAGCCAAGTTTAGGTGGCTGCCTAGGGCATAAGAAGAAGCGGGCCGCAGGGGGTGTCTTTTTGGCCATTGTAATGAAGGGCGACCTACAATGGCAATTTATATGGGGAGGTATGCATTCCTGCAAGTGTCCCACCACCAGCACCTTAGCACGAGATAAACAAGCAGGCATATTTGCACAAACACACTTTATGCATTCTAGGTTTGATTCTGGGCTCTGGGTGCTCATACTGTGCTAGTTGTGCTTGAGGCTTCCTCTCCACTACTCTTGGAACCTCCTCAACCTTGGGGAGAACCCCCAAGCAGGGGGTGGGTGTGCCATAATCCTCTGTAGAGCAGACTTTGCACATTTTCTTTTTTGCACAGTGTGAGATTCATTCCCAACCCTCTATAAATTGCATTTTTCCATCATTGAGTAGGGGCAGAATCCCCACAAAGGGGTAGGGTCTTGCATAGTCCTCTGTAGAGCAGAGATTGCATATTTCTATCATTGCTCGGGGTAACCATCGACCAACAGAACATAGCCCCATGGGACTGATCAATAAAACAAAATGTCTACATTTCATTTTCTGTACAAGTTAAGGCTCCTCCAGTAGAATATAGACGCCGTAGGACTCCCCGGTAGAGTAGAATCTGCACCTTTCACTCACTGCATAGGTTAAGACTCCTCCAGTAGAACATAGACCTGTGAGATTTCCCCATAATGCAGAATGTGCACCTTTCATTCATTGCACAGTTTAAGCCTCCTCTAGTAGAACATAGACATGGACCCTCACAGAGTAGAATTAAGACCTGTGAGACTCCCCAGTAGAGTAGAATTTGCAACTTTCATTCACTGCATAGGTTAAGACTCCTCCAGTAGAACATAGACCTGTGCGATCCCCCCATAATGCAGAATCTGCACCTTTCATTCATTGCACAGTTTAAGACCCCTCCTGTAGAACATAGACGCGGACCTTTGGGACTCCCCCGTAGAGTAGAACCTGCAGTTATCATTCACTACACAGGCCAAGACTCCCCCACTATGACATAGACCCATGGGACGCCCCGGGAGAGCAGAATTTGCATTTTTAATTCACTGCCCAGGTTAATACTCACCCAGTTGGACTCCACCGTAGAGCAGAGTTTGTTTATTTATTTTTTTTATTTATTGAAATACTACATTAAAGCTTAATAAAAAAGTTAAGTACAATGCCTCACCGCATTCTCCTATTATGCAGTTTGTAGCAGGAGCCAGTTAAAAGGAATTAACCGATTGGTAAAAAGATTAAAATGCAATGCATTAAACACATTCTCCTTATGGTAAAAACAAAACTGCTACAGTTCCAGTTAAAAGAGGAAGAAAAACAATTCAAGGTCCTAGAATGTTTTTACATTATTTCAATCTTCACCCAAAACTTTGTAAAATGATGCATTAATCCCAAGTAATTTCCCTTGAGTGCTTCTGTTAATATGTCTGCTATGTACTGAGTGGAGCGGAGATCTGGAAATACTCTGATCTTTGGACGTTGGAGCAAAAGGAACTGGCTGTTGTGGAGAAAATTGCTCCTTTCCACCCTCGATCTCCTTGAAACATGAGTTAGGTGTGCATGGCGTCGTCTACAATGCTACATTGAAACCCCCTACTGTATGTATACAAATTAAGGACTGCGGATTCCCTTTGCAATTATAAATTGGCACTTTTGGATGCCCTTGAGAAAAATGGCGCAAGAATGCTTCCATGGGTCAGGTATGTTGTAATTGATCGAAATACAAAATTGGGACTACCTCCAATGTCCACTCTTGTGAATCGAGAAAAAGCATATTAAACAGAAATTTTTGATGAGTATATCCTGTATTTATCTATTTCAAATCCTAATAAAAATTGCTAAACAAAAAAAGAAAACAGAAATATAAGGACTGGTACAATAAATTAAAGTTCTTCGGGATAGGCCCCACCGACAAAAAGGCAGAGCATCTTGAGCTGAAAGAACATTTTGGTCTTGAAAAGTACTTAAAGTCCATTGAAGACAAGGAGGCATGAATTTTGTTTTTAAATACTAGATTAGTGGTGCTGCTACTGGCAGCGGTTACAAGCACCGGGATGGGGGTAGGGGAGAGAGGCGATGTACCTGTATGTAAAATCTGCCATATAGGTGCGGAAGATTTAAGACATTTCTTGTTTCTTTGCCCCCCCATATGATAATCTGCGCCATAGGTGGCTCGAACCAATCTACAAAATTCATAGTTTAAAGAGCGCTGGCGAGGCTCTGGATTTCTTTTTAAGGAGCCAAACCGATACAGAGCTCTGGGCCCATCGCAATTTTTTGAAAAAATCATGGCGTCTAAGAAGAAAATTTATATCACAAGCGCACTGCGATTTATGCAATCCTGCTAAATGAATTTAGGCCGGGTTGGGATCTCGGACGAGATTTTCCTTTAGAAATTTGTGATTATTTTAGGACGACACTATGATGATTTTAATTACATCTTGACACAGGATTTTGCAATACATAGTTTTGCTTTCTGTAATTGAATTGTTTATAAATTGTATGTTTCTTGTATGTTTCTTTTTCTCTCATTATGTACTTTTATGGCCCGAGGGCCAAAATAAAGTGATTTTACTACTACTATTACATTTCCCTCAAAATATTTGATCTATAGCCACTGGCTAGCAGAAAAGGCCTTATGGTGGCATTGAAGGTTTCACATTCCATCATGAAATGTTTGGCACAGGCCATCGTGGACGCACCACACAAGCTAAAATCTCGAGCATTCAGCAGGATTCCTGAACCCTACCCACCCCCCAACTGCTTCAAATGTCTAAATCAGGTTGAACTTGAGCCTTAAATATTTAGCAATGATGCTGTTGCTGGGGAACGCCACAGGATATCTCCCAGCCTTACGTGGCATATGAGCACAGAATTTCAATCATCCAGTGGCACGTTGGCCCCGTAGTTAATATTTCCCAGGGTGCTTTTCTCTAGTGCCATTCATCGCGGTCGATGCTCACCCTTGGCTCCTGTGCCATATAATAACGATTCTCTGATATGAACAAACCTATTCTGAGTCGTATAAACCACCTGATCTTTGGTTTTGCACAATCTGGGCCCTGTTTAGGGGTTACTTACATACTCTACCTGGCCACATTGTTTTAACTAAGCATATTCAAAAGCCAATTTATAGAAGATTTGTTTCCAAGGCATTGCAGTGTTTAATAGCTACCATATGCAACATCAGGCATTTATGGGAAAGATAGCTAAGTGATTTAAAGGCTTGCTCCAAAGGGCTGTGTGCTGCCTGCACGTCTAGGTTTGAACCTTGATGGGGAAGACTAAACCCTGCATCCTTCAGAGCAGGGGTGGGCTGGCCTATAGGGAACTCTGGAGATTTCCCAGTAGGCCTCTGCACCCTGGGCCTCTTTTGTGTGCTATTTCCACATGTTCTCATAGGAAAAGAGTTGGCCTTGTTGAAAAAGTCTGATATGGGTCCACTTTGGGGATAATTTTCAGCGTCTCTTTTGGTTCCCAGTCCACCCCTGCTTCAGAGGTTATACATTAAATGTAATGAATTTTGATATCTGAAGCTGAGGCTTCCGATTCGGGTTGAGGTTATCCAAGTGATGTAGTAAACATGTTACTACCATTCAAGCCAGTGACCATTATTTCATCAACCTCAAGAGGGATGCAAGACTTGGTCCCATGTGACAAAGTGTGTCCGTCTGTTATCGGTTCTTTGGGTGCATTAGTGGGATAATGGGCAAACTATGCTAGCTGTGCCGGGTTGGCATATCCTGTGACTTGGAAGTGGTTGTTCCCTTTAAATCTGGCGCCAAAAGAAGCAGCTGACGCAACCGCCTGCCAGGCTACACAGAACGGGTTCACCAACCTGCATTCCTCAGCAGTGATTATTACCTTTATTCGGGCACTGTGCCTCCACCCGGCTATCTGGGGAAAATAGGGCAAACCTCCCTTGATGAGAACCACATAACAGCTGCCCGAGCCGCCCTTTACTTGCTTCCAAGTAAATATTATCCCAGAAGAAGCCAGGGCCTGCTTGTCTGGCCTAGACTGACCAGACTGTCAAAGTCTTGTCTTTCTCTTATGATAAATCGTGGACGTTTTAACTCAAGGCACCGTGATGTCCAAGACCCTCTATGCACCCTGCACCCCAGTGCTGTGCTGAAATATGAAGACGGGATCTGTGAAAGCTTGGTATATATTTTTTTTTTCAAGTCTAATGGAAGTCATCAAAAAAGAGATTTTCAATTTTTTTTTATTGGACTTGCAAAGCAGTAAACAGTTTTTTTTTTCACACAGAACTCCCCCTCCTCCCCCTAAACAAGATTAGGCCACAGTAAATGCAGTTGGGGATGCTGAGGTTATAGAGATTAAAACATAAAATATGAGTGAAAAGTCAGGACGAAAATTAAAATAAACCTAGAATTAAGCATAAATGTCCTGCAATAAAATTCAGCTATATCCTGTACTGTCTTGATCACAAAAACACCCACACACACCCACAAGCGCGTGCACATACACCCATCCACAAGATCTCACCCACACACACACACACACGCTCACTGTTGTAACACAACAGTGTATGGATCTTTGTGTGCAGAAAACTAAGTGCAGTCATGTGGCAACTATGTAGACCATACACTGTAGTTGATGCAATCGCCATCTCTAGCCTAGTTATCACACTCAGCACCCAGGCTGTTAAACCGACCGAGAACCCACACCCTCTCTGGAGTGGTCTCTAGATGCAGCGTAGACCGAAAGGGGTAGCTAGACAACAGAGCTGATCCGTAGCAAATTTTTGGTGGGATTTATCCTAGGACAGCAGAGATGTCTGCTGCAACCCTGGATAAGTAAATGGCCTACAGGGGCTAATGGTAACTCTAAATGTTCAGACTTTAACAGCGGTCAGTGTTAAATTGGCCATTTCCGCTAAGCCGCCCCTTCCCCAGTGCCACCCTGTAGTGATCCCTAAACACCCACCTTCAGATCCCAGCCGCTAAGCAAGCAGGATAGCTCAGGGGCAACATGCTTGCCCTTAGGAACAGGAAGATGCCATGCAGCACGGGTTCAATTTTACCGATTCCTAGTCCTGCGCTTAGAGGCTGGAGGAGTCTGGCATTACGTGTGATATGCATGACCAATATGGAATATATTGTGGGCATGCAAATTAGACATCCTTTTTGCTCCTGAACATTCTCTTTGTCTTACAGAGCAGCACTATTTTACATATAGCTTTAGCCACTGAAGACAGACACGTCTCAAGGAGGAAGACAACCACATACGCTTTTCACCCTCAATATGCAGTACAGTCCAACATTCGTTTTGTTGGAGCATTGGGAAATGTTTAGCAAACACCATGACTGTTATAGTGGGTTTAAAGTAGCATAAGTTAAAGCCTTCTACCTAAATTGTGAATGGAAAATAGGCCATTTCAGCTATGCCACACATACCACACAGCATAACCCAATAGCCATCTCTGGAAGTTCCCCTCCAGTTCAGAGCCACTGAGCAATGCATTGTGGGTATGCAAATTAAAGAGAACCACAAAGATAGACAAGACAAAGCCTCAGATCGGAATGATCTGGCCACTCTGGCTCATCCATTCGAAGGAGACGACCAGTTGAAAGGGCAACACCATGTGATCGTTCATGGGCACTGGGACACCAGGGTCAGAGGAATGCTTGGGAGACGATTGTGTTGGTCGTATAACCATAGATCGACTTATACTTACGATAAAATAACAGCTGCTAGTTGCTTTAAACTCGATAATTATTGGGGCCCATTGTTCAAATAGGAGCCATCACCCAACCATGCGAGTGACATCAGGTATTGAGGTTACATAGCGCCAGGAGTCTGATCTTTCATGGGAACAGCATGTACCTGACACCCTGGTCTAGGTGAACCCCCGCTACACAAAAAGCAGGAGCTTCTCAATAAGACCTGCATACAATATTCTCACGGTGCCGAGATTGCTTCAGAACAAAGTCAAAGAATCTGTGACAGGCCCCCCCTTTATTTATTTATTTATTTATTCATTTTGTACATCTATAAGAAGCGCATCAAGCCCAAGGGCATCTAGGCGCTGGTTACTGAGGACAAAACGGAAAGGGGGAGGGATCCTGTGGGGAGCATGTTAGTTGAAGAAGTGGGTTTTAAGGTGTTTTCTGAAGATGTTGTATGATGGTTCATCATGCAGATGGGGGCGGAGCTCATTCCAGAGTGAGCTTAGGGCCCTTTAGGAACATGCATGAAATGGATGGGATCACACAGAATAACTCCACATCCAAATAACTGAACCAACTCAGGAAGATGGCAAAGTACTGTTTTATTAAAAATGATCTAAAACAGGGAGTTTCCAACGAACATCAAATGACATACGCTCAGGTTTTCCCTGCGATCTTTACACATACAATAGCTTTTGTATCAAAAATACACCAGAAGTAACGTCATACTACGTGGCAAATAATGAAAAACCTACTTAGGGTTGGGAATGGCTTAAGGGGAACATCTAAGTACGCTTTCTACAGGAACTAGGATTGTGATTGGCTGCCCACTGTCAGGTGGACAACATATGCCTACCTCTAAAACATGTAATCTTTAGAAACATCAGATACGTGTTTTCTCATTGGTTTTCAAATTATAATGTCCTTCATTATTTGGACCAGTACAATTGGTTGGGACGCTTGTGCCGGGTCTGGAACATTCGGTTCAGTTGTAAGCTCAGACCCAGGTGCAAGGAGATGGGGCATGACATTAACCCCCCCACCCAATTAGCCCAGCATCTCTCATCACCCATTCCTTCTGCCATGAAGATTGTCTTGAACTTGGTCTTGCAAAGTATCCTTATCTTCAGAATACATGCGAGTGAGAGGACTCACTATCATGTTCTGGGACTCCAAGTCTGAACTCTATTTTCATCCTTGGCTCACGTGACCGGAGACCACGATCTGGTCCATTTTGCAGGTTTTTAATGCTCTAAATGAATAACACTTGGCACTCTTGGAGTTCTTTCTTTGCACCTTAACAAGGGATTATTTATCCTCCGCACATTCGCTCCTTTCCAGAATCGACAGCTGGCCTTGGCTGTATCACGCTTGACTCCAGACCAGACAGCCTTGTCTTATAACTTCATGATTCTGCTTATTCTTGCTCCGACACAGTTTTCCCTTCCCTCTTGATGGGTCCTGGCTTACAAAATTCATGATACCGATGTCCAGCTTCTATACAACGGCGGCTTCGCCATCATTCTATTCACTACGTATAGCCAGCTTCTATGATGACTTAGTCTACTTGCGTTTCAGCATCTTTACAATTATTGAACGGTTGATTCTCTGCAGCACTTTGTGCACATGTAATCTTCTTTTTCATATTTAAGAGTTCACTTGACTCTTTACTTCATCATTCGTTTCTTCAGGATCCATACATCTTCTTCATCCAGTATCTGGGGACGTCGTACATATCTTTTGTGACGTCACTAGTATGTTTCTTTGCTCTTTTTTCATATTTCGTCAGGAAGCTCCTCCCTTAAGTTGCCTTCACTTTGTGGATACATTCGGAACGGTTGCCATAATGAATACCAGCTCTCAAACATATGCTGCAGTATTGGCACAACTGCTGGTGTCAAGCATGGCACAATCTCAGGTCTCCAACATATGGGAGGTAGGGGGGGCGGGATTTCCTGCAGAGGCATGCAGCTGCTCCTCTACAAGAGGGCTTGTGCCCAGACTATCTGCTCCGGATTCACGGCAACACACATCTTCCATTGATTAGGGCGAGTTGCCCGGGTAAAAAAGCATTTAGGGAAATGATTACGGTTGTTTCCTGCCACAGAAGAGCCAAACAAAATGGTGTCCCATCAAGCTATCTTGGTACGATGCAAAATGCCTGCCCCAGAATTTATTGTAGCTAAAATCATGCTTGCACAAGCAGGGCAGTTTCTAGCCAACTGGGTGCCCAGGGCGAAACACTAGAATGTGCCCCATGCCCTTGACTGGCCCGCATCACACCCAAATTACAACTCTGTCTCGTGTGACAAAACCCCTCGATATCAATAAATATTTGCTATATAAATGAAGCTGGTTTCATTACATTGTAATTCAAGTACGTTTCGGAAGAAATCTAATATTAAAACACAGCTGTTACTGCCAAAGTAAATGGTTTTTCTGTCATCTGCTCTTAGGGAAGGCTTTGCTTGAATGCAGTTTCAAACTGTTTGTACTGGCACACTGTGGTGTGACCAGCCTGTCGGGGTCTGAGGCCCGCTGACCACTGGCACTGTGTTGCAGGTTTTCTGTTCGTACTACCTCACTTGTATTTTTGAAATGGCAATTCTAGACTAACCATATGAATTATTTTCTGATAGAAGGTTATCATTCCAAGATGGACAGTCTGTTACCCTCTTATTGCACTCTTTCCAAATACCTCTACGAGAGTGGGAAAGGGGACAAATAGCACCAATGAGGGTTCCTGTATAGTTTGCATTAAATCGCAGAGTATTTCAGGAATATAACAGTGATTAGAGAACTCTTTCTTTGATAAACAATTCTGTGATAAAAGGATTGTATGTGTGAATCTCAAAATTCATAACAGACGCATGGTTTGGTGCTCACATCACGGTTCACAACACTCACCCTAACATTAACATGTTTGTAACCATGAAACCTACATACTTATTGGAACAGCTTATGTTTTTGGATGTGAGTGTAATATTGCAGGAACTTCAGCCACTCAAATGGGGTTCAAAGTTTCTTTTTCTTCTTGTTTCTGGTGAATGTTAGATGAAGAAGGGCTGAGTCTCAGTGTGAGCATGCCCAACCCCACATGCAGAAACATTTTTAGGCAACTATATCTATAGACAGGAAAGGATACCCTACAAGAGAACCCAATAAACAATGCACAGAAAGGCTACACAGAAATGATTGTACCTTCTACAAACTTTAGCCTGACCAATAATAAGCTGATGAAGCGTTTTAAACAAAACAGGCTTCTAATTCATGGTAAAGGGTCCGCAGTTCCTCGGACACTATCCCCTCACCATTACATGGGCCTCAGGCGTTATTTTTGCAAAAAAAGGCAGGCCTATGCTTTATCTAACAGCTGGCATTAGCACCTCTTATTAATGCTGGCCTGCAGCTAGTGAACACCACGGTGTTGCAGTGTAGAAAGGCCATTTGTGCCAAGTGGATGAACATCTTGAGGCAACTTCTTTGATTGCTTTATCTATTTAATTGTGGGCACAGTATGGCATGCTCGTCAGAGCCACACACACATACCTTCCAGGCATATGTGCTGTTACATAAGGGAGCGCCACATAGATGCCATTTACAGGGTGGTGACTTGTGCAGCGCACAAATCATTGCTGCACACATCACTGCATTGATTTGACATGAACTACTGTCTGCATGGTGACACACACTGAACCCTGCTTTCCTAATCAAGGTGCCAAGTTCACATTGAAGTTCCATCTGGTGTGCGCGCTAGGCAGGGGTTAAAAGACCTTTGCTGCTGAGTGGATGCGTTTAGTCCATGTTGCAAAGCAGGCAAAAGAATGCTTAAGCAAGGAAATGGCATTTAAACTACCCAGGGATGTGCAATAAGTAACACAAAATGTATATCACAAAAACAAAGTGTTGCTGTGTCACATAAAGAATACATAGTAAAATAAAGAAAATAGTTGTACACTTTTTTGTGTGGCAGCTTAATTCTCTTTGTAGAATGCATAGGTTTGGCCAGATGACTGATACTTGTTCTGGCCTTGTGAATAAAAATGCCCCATGTTCAGGTCTTAACACTGAAATGTTAAGCGCATACTGTGTAAAAACAATGGCTTGTTAAATGAGCCATCACTTATGAATTGCCCACACTTTAAAGGCTGTCAGCACAAAGAATGAGGGGCACAGGGTGTGTGGCTTCAGAGCTCCTCACACGCTGAGCTTGGATTATGCATTGCTTTGTTTGCATATTCCTTTGTTTGCATCACAGTCATCTACAAGTCAACAGAGAGCAGCCAGCCGGGTGGGCTCCTTCCTGCGCCCTCCTCCTGAGCTATATACCTCTGCACCATGGGCTGTTGTCCGCCCCACCCGGGCCAAGAAACGGGCCTGGCCACAGGGACCCTGACTTTCAATCTACCCAGTAGTTACATCCAAAGCTGTTGTATGACGTCACCATGTCGGCTCTGCTTCCACGGAGGATGGGCCTCACAGGTCCCTGCAAGCAATCGCCTCAACGAACTAGTTCACTGCAGGTGCTGGACCCCAAACAGTTCCCACTAGGCAGATGGTGCACTCGAGTAACCGGGGGTCAGAGTGTAGCATGCATTCCACAGTGCTGTGTAACAACGTGCACCTGGGGCTTTGATTAGTACAGCAAGCAGTGCCTCGTCATTTCATGTTGTCCTGTCCCCAGGGACATCATTTAGGGGTCATCAGGGGTCGCACCTGCGACCCTCCATGTCTCCCTTACTACCCCTAAAACATTATTTTTTTAAAGTTTCTTTTTTTAAATTTTTTTTTAATACAAGCTCCTGGCCTATGGCAAGTACCATGTGGCTCTTTGCTTCTGGAGTAATTTGGTAATATGGGCCTATACACACTGATCTTAACGATACATATGGCGATCCATTCTTGTATGAAATGTATATCACATTATGGTTATATCGTAACCACATTCTACAGTGTACTTGGGAACTATGTCATATGATGCCCCTTTATGTTTTGTCAAGGGGTGAAAGGTTGTGTTCCATCGCTCCTGTGATATCACTTTGGGTGGGGTCAAATTACATCACTTCCTGTGATGTCATCAGAGGTCAAGGGTCGTGTGATGTCACTTCTGTTACCCCTGGCATTTTGGTGAAATGACGTCCCTGGTTGTCCCTGGACTCAATGGACACACCAGGGATCCAGTGCAGGGTCTCTCCTCACAGTGAGTCTTTATCATAAGTGCCTTCACCAATACTCCATAACTGCCTTTCACATTGGCTCCTAGTTTCATCATGGGGCTGCATCCAGTGCTTATCATTTGCTCACCAAAACAGAGGTACCAGCACTTCATCGGCAACAGTCCTCATTTCATCAAGGTGGCTCTGCATATCCTCATGGGTAATTTCGTCATCCTCGTCGCCATTAATTGCAGTATCCGGTCATCATGAGGTAAGCCAGACTCGAAGCAGGAAGTAGCCTGGAGCCGGCTAAGTGCCGATAAGAGCTGCTTTATTGGTTACAGGGTAAAGTAGAAAGGTTACATAGAGAGCTGTAAAGTACCATCCTTTCAGTTAGGGCTCACATCTGCTGTGTCCACCAGCGGTCTTACCTGGAATCTCCTGATCCCCAGGCTGCACATTCCATAATACGTTCAAGCGATGCACTCAGCTAGATACTGCAAATTCAATGTAGCTTCTTCCTTAAAAAAAGAATCTATGTGATCACTGCGCCTCCCGTAATGCCGCAGGCGAAATGTCGACGCCCATTACGGTGCAGTGCAGTGATCAGATAGACCACTGTAGCCCGCATCCCCCCGCCCCACTCCCCAACCTGCCACTTACCTTAATGGTGGCACAGACGGAAGTGTGCCGCTGACTTCCCTCGATCCCTACAGTGGGCCTCATTACGACCCTGGCGGTAAGGGGTTAACGCCAGCGTTAGCTGCGCCGACCCCTTACCGCCAATTACGAGGTCCCCTAGCGCCATGGTGCTTTTAACACCTGCTTTTAGCAGGTGTTAAAATCCATGGCGCTAAGGGACCATGGAGTTAATTACGCCACCGTAATTTACGGTGGCGTAATTAACGCCTTCCCCACTCCCATTATGCCCTATGGGGCAAAAATGGGAATGGGGAAGGGTAAATGGGGATTGGGGACTTACCGCCCCGCCAAGGTCGGAATGGGGCGGTAAGTCCGCCAACCACCATGGCGTAAACGTAGTTTACGCCATGGTGGTAAAGTCACGGCCCAGGCGGTAACTTACCGCCTGGGTCGTAATGAGGCCCAGTGTCAGTTCCCACCCACTTACGTGGGTTGGCGCAGGGTCCTTTTTGCTTTTACACTTTTGTGTCCCCCTCTCTCCATTTAATGGAAAGGGGCGAAACCCCCACAACCCCTGACCCCTGTTGCCACGACTAAGAGGAGCGGGGGACACCCCTGCAATGCCTGCTTCCTTTAGTCGTGGCAACGGGGATCTGCATTTTTGGAATGTGCAAAGGCACAGATCTGGTACCAGGCGACCTTATGAGGTCCCAGTTTTGGAACGATTCCCTTGAAAACAATGACTTATCTATAGACCGCTTCACCCAAGCCATGTTAGTCCCTAAATAAACACCATTGGGCCCTATAGACAAACCTAATCATGGGGGTCTGCAACCTCTGGCTCTCGGATGTTTGGTACTACGATTCCCATCAGCACTAGGCAACCTGGTCAGTGGAGAGGGATCATGGGAGTTAAAGTCCAAAACATCTGAAGAGTCTCAGGTTGCAGACCTCTGTTTTAGGAAACCCTGAATTGGGGTGGGCTTCTTATTGAGCAGTGTGTTGGAGTGCACTGTCATGCATGTCCTCAGCTAATTACTGCGTTCCTTTGCTGCACATTTAACCATGCACATGTATGCAATGTGAACGCGAGGGGCGGGCCAAGGCTGCTGTGGGTGGCCTGCCATGCTAGTGAGGGCCTGAGTTGAAGTGAGCGCTTGATGTGCATGGCAGAGTTACATGGTCCTCACTTTCCCAAACCTGTGAGTAAAAAACACGTGTGCTCACAAGCGCCGGCGGCAAAGGGGGCATTGACCTCCGTTATCCTTGAACAACAGGGGCAGGAGCGCCATTTTTCCCCTGCGTAAATTTTGGAAGCATTTGCATCCAGGATCTTTGCATTTTGTAAGCATTTGCATCCAGGATCTTTACATTTTGTAAGCATTTGCATCCAGGATCTTTGCAAGTTCAACCAGTGGTCGAAGTGTATGAAAAAAAGTAGTGGAACTATGTTCCCTACTAGCCTGTCTCCGCTCCCCACAAACCCTACCGCTACGCACAATACAAGCCGCCAAACACATGCGCTTGCTGTTAAAGCGAACGTTCAGTGCAGTCCACTGAAAGTGCAAGTTTTAACTTCTTTCTACACTTTTATTTTAAAACTAAACCATTCCGGAACAGTGACTTTTTAAAATAAAAGCATAGGAACAGTAAAACTTAATTTAAAAAAGCAGAGGAGCACCGCTCCCAACCGCTCCCGCCCACTTTGACCACTGATTGCAACCAGAAACGAACACATCCGGATTGAGTGAAGGCAGTCTCAAAATGCACGCACACTGACTGTCTACACACTCACTCCGCAAAGGCAGGGCTGCTGGCTCGTCCCCTGCTCTTCTCAGGCTTTGTGAGGTGCTTGCTGGCTCGTCCCCTGCTGTGGTCAGGTTTTGTGAGGTGCTTGCTGGCTCGTCCCCTGCTGTGCTCAAGCTTTGTGAGGTGCTAGCATGCATCTTGCAGAAGTAGCAAGTGCTGCTAACTTCAAAGTGGGGAGGCAGCCTCATCATCACCCCAGACTTGATTGTGGGGGCCGGGGGGGGTCAAGCCAAACCAAATGCACACCCCATGCTTGTTCTCCTTTTGCTGCTTCTGATTTTATTTTCCTTTTGGTTTATTTAATTCATTCTCCCCTGACTTTTTTCAAATCCTTTTTCCTGCATCCATCACACCTGCCAGCCTTCCCTTTTTCTTTGCCTCTTTCACGCCACTTTCTTAACCTCCCTCTCTTAAGCAGGGAGCCAGCCCCCAAGCTCTACAGCATTGCATGAGCAAGGCATCTTTTTTGAAACTAGAGGCCACTAATTCAAACTCCAATAAGATAGCTCAGTATGCTAATGCCCCTGCCGTGGATCGCTGTGTGCAACCAGAGTGTCCTCCGACCTAAGAGACTGCCAAAGAGGAATGGAAGAGAGGGAAATATGAGAGAAGGGGCAGAAGAATGGAAACAGAAGGAAGAAGGCAGGCAAAGACATGGTGCCTCATTATAACTGTGCCGGTCTGGTAACAATGGTGCGGTGAGCCTACCGGCACCATTGTTATCGGACCGGCACAGTACGACTTTGTGGGCAGATGCCATCCCGCCCACCAGGGTCAGACCTGCGGGACGGCACCCGCTTGCAGAGTTCTCACAGGAGCACTGGCACCGTTGTTAATGTTCTATAGTCCTATAGGACTCCAGGGGAATGGGGACTAACAAAATTACAAGCGCCTGACTTCCCTGCCACCGGACTTGGAATAGCCCGGTTGCACCAGAAGGCAGGTGCTGCTAATTCATTACGGGTCCGGTGGCTACCTGCCGTTTTTTTTAATGGCACGGCTACTGCTGGACGTGTAGTGAGGCACATGGAGCGAAAGAAGCAGGGAGTAGGCTAGTGATAGAAATATGGAGGACAAAGGAGGATAGCCAAGGAAGGGGCGAGAAGGAGCATCGGTAAGGGGGGGTTTGGAAGGGGCAAGCAAGGAAAAAAGAATGAGGTAGGGGTCCGTGTATAACGCGTGGAGAAAGAGAGGAGAGACGAGAAGGAGGGACACTGAGGTAGCGTGAGATGAAAGGAGCAAAGGGAAGCACAATTAAGCATTTATAGGATAAAGAGGGGGAGGCAAAGAAGAGGGGCAACCAATATGATATGATATGATATGATATGGCATTTGTAACGCGCCTATACACAAGTGTTTCAAGGCGCGACGAGGCAGGGAGGGGGAACAAGGGGAAGACAGACAACGATCCTACTAGGCCAGGTGTCATTTAGATTGCGCAAGTGCAGGGGTAAAAAGTGCAAGGGGAAGGGGGAGTGGGGGAAGTGCAGGGTAAGTAGAAAAAAATAAATAATAGGGCCAGCTGGTGGCAAGTGCAAGGTAAGTGCAGACAAGTGCTGGGAAGGGGTGGGCTGTAGGGATGCAGAGACAGTCCCGCAGTGCAGGGGTTGCCAGGGAGGCAGTGCAAGTGGAGAGTGGCTGGGCCAATGACCGAGGTCGGTGAGAGTGGCCCAGTTGCAGATTCAGTGCAGTTTCAGTGAAGAATTTAGCAAGGGAGAGAGAGAGAGAGAGAGAGAGAGAGAGAGAGAAAGCAGAAGCAAAGAGGAAGGTTTTGAGGTGCTTCTGCTTCCGGAACCGGAGATGGTTCTCCTCAAGTTTCAGGGAGGCAGGAAGGCTGTTCCAGAGGAGGCCCCTGCCGCAGAGAGAGATCTACCCCCAGCTCGTTGCTTCGAGAAGTGGCTGACCCTGAGGGAGTTGGAGACGAATGAGCGAAGGGCTCGGGAAGGAAGATATTTAGGAAGAGAGAGTTGAAGGTATTTAGGTCCCAGGCCCCAGAAGGCCTTGTGGGGGGACAGGAGGCATCCAGGTGGATGTTGTAGTCACCAAGAAAGAGGAGTTGTGTGGTTGAGGACAGGAGTGAGGAGGAGAGGTCAGCCCACTCAGAGAGGAAGGAGGAAATTTGACCAGGTGGCCAAAAGATAGTAGCCACGGTAAGGGAATGGCTAGGAGAGAGAGAGAGTCGGCAGACAAGACATTCAAAAGAGGAGTAGGTCTGCGTAGGAGCGACAGTGGCAGGAATCCACTCAGGGAAGATAAGGGCCACACCCCCACCTGAATGGTTGGGCCTGGGCACGGAGAGGATCTTGTAACCGTCAGGTAGGAGTGTTTCAAAGCTGGTGACAGAGCTGGCCGTGAACCATGTCTCAGTGAGACCGAGGACGTCAAGGTCCAGTTCCTCAAGAAGGTGACAGATATCAGAAGAATGTTTGGTGGCCAAGCGGGAGTTAAGAGTGGCAATGTGGAGAAGGTTGCCATCCTTGAAGGACCTCCGGGGAGGGGTACAGATCAGAGGTACGCCCTGCGGAGGTGAAGAAGAAGGAGGTGAAGAAGCAGCAAGAGGGGGGGCAGGGAGGGAGGGTAGAGGCCAGGTAGCCGAGGACAGAGGAGGGGGGACAGCAGGAGAGGAAAGGAAGTTGATGAGGCGTAGGAAGAGATAGAGGGAGAGTGGGCATCGGGTAGAAGGTGGGGGTGGAGGGATATTGGAATGAGGAGTGATATGGGAGGGGATAAGGGAATGCAAGTGCAGAGGGGCAGTTGCAGGGATTGTGTAGATAAGCGAAGACACAAACCGTGAGAAACAAAAAAGGTTTAAAACAGAAAAGTAATCAATATCCCTGCAGAGGAGAAAAGATCCTGGTAGAGGAAGGGACTTGCCACCTTCCAACTAGTGCATCAGAACCACAGACCTTCTGAAGTGCAAGGGCTCTCTGAGGCCCTCCTAACGGCGCTGGGAAAACACCAAGCAACCATTGTGCTGTTCACCCCACCTCCCGGATGTTACACTGACAGCCAGAGATTATTTTCAGTTTGCCATGGACAGCGCCCAGGCCTTTCAATCTTTTCAGTTGAAATGAGCCCTGAACCTCAGAGGGCCCCCGGCACCATTAACGCTGGTGCATCCGACCTCTCCATGGGGCTCAATGGGAATGGGGAGTAATGAATACCGGCACCCGGCAATGGGGACGGACCGGGTCCACCAAGGTCGGAATGCTCCCATTCTTCGACATTGCTGGGTGCCGATTTTACCGGCACGGCTACCGCCAAACTTGTAATGAGGCCCATAGCCTTTCAGCTCCCTGCTTGCTGCCTGTGCATGATAATCTGCAGTCATTAATCCCCTTGCTGCATTCTTTTGACTCTATTACAAATATATGCATCCATGGGTACTTTGGACTGTTTCTCCCAGCTGACGGTAAGGGGGCACTAAACATCATTTTAAAATAGGCCCCAGCAGTCGTGACACATTATCAGCTGACCCAGCAGTTTCCATTTGCATTCACTTCTCTTAACCCTCTAGCCCTTGTAAACCATGGTTGCTATTTTTTTAAATATGACTTATGAATCTGATTCATGCAGGTGTTGAACAAAACTCAGGAATGGTTCCATGTGTGACAAAAGTTTCCATTCTCAGCAGGTGGGCCTGTGCTATATATCTAATCACAGCACATTGGTGCCGACCGGGACCTCATTGCTGTATCAGCGGAGAGGCTGTGGCTTGAATGGGCATGCGTCATGGTCCACCTCACTTCCCTCTATTGGGAAGATTTTGAGTTGTCAGCATCGCTTGATTTAAAATAGTTATACTATATACTGCAACTTTTAGACATGGACGCCATTATGGATGGATTCATCAGGCGGGAACTGTACGTGAAAATACATTTGCATGGAAGAATTGCATGTAATAGTTGAAATTTCAATAAACTGTATTAATTTCCGAAAGCTTTGTTTGTACGATTCTCCTGAATGAAATGCATAGCATTATGCGATGCCTGTTTAGACACCTTACAATAGAATCGCCTGAATTAACCAACGATTCTAAGGTGTGTACACATTCTTGGTGCAAATCGTGCCAACTTATTCAGTGCTCTGGTAAAGAACGTTCAAAATAAAAAATATTATCTGGCTCCCCGTACTGAAAATCAAAGGTTGGCACCCATGTGTGTGCTAAAGGCTTTTAAAACAAAATAACCTTACATAAGAAGAAGCAATCGTAAGGCAAAATGGCCGCTAGAGAAACTAGAAAAGGCTGCTCAAAACAAGCCCTTTTTCTGTTTTCATGTAGCATGGGACAGAGAAAGTCGGCCATCTGTAAGATGTGCAGCCCGAAGTTCAGGTGGTGCTTCTTTCCGGGGTGAGTCGGGTGGACAAGGGCATGGGTGGTGAGCAGTGGCTCCCTGAAGGTAGTGCAGTGGCAGGAAGGGACGTGCAGCCTTCAGGCTATTCAAAAATGGGCATTGTACCTTTGTACCTGTGAATAACATCTGTGTTTTGAGCAGCCTGATTGTCTGAGCACCCGTGCCAAGGCACTAACCAAAGCCTCTCATAAAACCAGCCTTGAATGCGTGGGAATGATTGCCTGTGCTTAGTAAGTGTGCAACTGGATACCCCCAAATCCTGACTATTTGGGCTAAAGGTGGTAACTATGTCCCATGATAATATGTTGAAAGCAGGTTGTGTGTTGGGGGGGGGTCAGGAAAAGTCCCAATGATGAAGAGGGGTTCATGATGCGTGTGCCACGTTTGTGATTTGGGATGAGGCAAAGTTAGCGTGATGTTGCAATTTTTAATTGTATCCAGTGTAGTTAAATGTGAATGGGACATATTACTTTGTTACCTTGCGTTCAAGTTGATACATATTAGACTTGCATGCGCATCGAAAGATAAATGCCAAAGCCATCAAATGAAATGTAAAACATGATTCGGACATGGGGCATATTCTAACCTTGCCAGTCCGGAAACAACGTTGCTGTTAAGCTTACCGGCAACGTTGTTTCCAAACCGGCAAAGTACAAGTCAGCCGGGCGAACTTGGACCCGCCCGCAGAATTTCACGGAAACACCGGCACCGTTATTACCGGTGCCAGTGTTTCCGGGGTCCCCACTCCTGTAGAGTCCTGTGGGACTGTGTGGGAAGGGGGAATAACAATTTACAGGTGCCTGACTTCCCGGCTGCCGGGGTTGTGATCCCTGGGTGTTACCGGTAAGTCAGGCTGTAACTGTTTACTGGTCCGGCAGCAGCCGGCCGGTATCACCGGTACGATTACTGCCGGGCCCGTATTGAGGCCCATGGTGTCTAATGAAGTACCTAGAAACTAGGCAATAAGGAGTGTTTACATTGTGCATACAAGGAAGGGGACTGCTCACACACTCTGAAGAAAGCATGCCAGTTATTAAACATGCATGCACTGAGATACATACACAGGGCATTTATAAATCTACATGTAGGTTTTTTTTAAAGAATGGATTAAAATGTGGCAGTGAGGGTTTCACAAGGTGAATTTAAAGTGACTTTGCGAAACTGGTTTTGCAGAGTTTCAGAGGCCAGAGGAAGGGTAAATGAGGAAATATAACTTGAGCAGATGGTCAGCTCAGCTAAGAAACCGACAAAGGTTTATGGCTTGGCAGTATCGCAGAAAGCAGATGTAATCTCTTTTGAGTGCATAGGAGTTTGACATAGGGTCTTGGGTATTTGTTTTGACCAACAATAAAAAAAAAGGGGTGAAGTGACGCTAGAGGCCAGAAGTGATTGATACTCAGGGGTTTGGATTGTTTTTCAGGATGTGCTGTGTGTGAAATGGTAGTTGCTAGATTAGAATTTTCCAATGACGCAAAAGCTTGGGTGGGTGAGATGGTTATCAACAGTTCAAAGGGAACCTGTTTATTCCGCCCTCTCATTTCATTTGAATTATCTGTGGAAACAATGTGCAAATTACATTTAGGATTAAGAGGTCTCAGACCAGCTGGGACTTGTAATGAATTATGTTTGCATGTGAATGTACAACTGTATGATGATGTCATGACCTACCATGACGAATCCTAAAAAGAGGTGTGTTCTACACATGAGCTGAAGATGGCAGCTAAAATAACGGCTGCCAATGAAAATGGGGGAGTTTGAGAAAGATGGAATTTCTTTGTAAGGTTTTAATGAATCACGTGTGTGTGGTGGATTGTAATAAAATAGATGGGAGTGTTTTAACTGATGCAAACATATATATAATGCGTCAACTTATGTGGTCCAGTGAGACTTGGGTTAGTTTGATTCGACAGGTTCATCTAGCTCCTCCGCGTACGATTGTAGAATAAACTTGCTTTACGTACAAATGTGCGCCCGCTCTAAGTGGTGGGTCTTCCTGGCTAAGGTGATTAGGGGCCCATCCATACAAGAGCATGGCATCACATCTAGGAACATGTGGATGGCAAATCAAATTAGAGATGCTCATGCTCAGATGCAATAATTGTTGCTCAATGAGGGAAGTCTGGGGAAGTGTTTCTATACATCTGTATTGTTTGTCTCCTATCAATAAGCCTGCATATTTGGAAAAAAGCAAAAAAGAGCATAACTCCTTATTTCTGAAAAAGAGCAAGAACTATCAAATTTCAAATCCCTATGCCAAACCTTGTATGGGTTTCAAGGGTTAATGCTTAAAGAAAGGGAAGTGGGGTGGGGAGGGAAGACCTATCGATAAAGGGTAAAAGGGAAGATTAAAAAAGGGAAAACATGACATAAGTTAATTGAAACAGGTTCTGAAAAAATGATTTGATGCTTCCTAATATAATTGTCTACTCTAAGCGTTCAGCTTCTGCACTTTTCAGCCAACAAAGAAATGGACCTGTACTGTGTAATTAGTGAGTTTGGGGCATGTGGCATTGGAGGGATGGATTTAAAATTTTACTTGGTAATTGTAACCTGCTTAATACCGAAAAGGTTTCTAAGTGCAGACCCGGGATTCGAACCTGTGTTGCTCTGCGAGCGCGTTGCCACTGAGCTATACTACACATCAGTAGATGGGAAGGAAACAGAATGCGTCTTTGACTCCAGCATCCTTTTCGGCCTGTCTGTTTTGTTAACTTATATGGTGTGCAGAATACACAATTACCGCCAAGATGGCTTTTTTTGGCACGAGTGGTCACTGATTGGTATGGCAACGTGTGTGTTAGGGAGAATTCTTTTATAAGGCTAATTTCCCAAACCTAGTGAGCCCCCCAGCAGCTTTGCTGGATTTTTGGGGTTTGTTTTTTTCTCCTGCTAAGAGTGAGACTCTTTTACTCCCACTCTTAGGTATGATTTGAGGTATGTCTCTGACTATTTGTGTGATTTTGGGCTATGGGGTCTTTTACTCCATAGGGTATCATCTGTTTTTGTGTATGTGTTACACAGCACCCTCAGTGCAGTAACACAGGGGTGTCATAGTGACCCCCAAACATAGACTCTATACCCTGGGACTGACTACTGTCTCCTAGGGCATGTAAAGTCACCATTGACTTTACTAGTCCTAAATTGTGAACAGAACCAGTACAAACCATCATATTGTGGAAGCACTGGAAGGGGTTAATTATATTGCCCCTGGGTCTGTTTTTAAGGGGGCACTGTCCAGTCCCCCCTTGTAGAGCTTCTGGCTGGTGGCAGTGGTTACCACGCAGAATATTCCACCAGAATATTTCCTATGGGATTTTCCCATTGATTTTAAACTCACCACTTTTTGGTGCAATGTTAAAGATACCGCCGGTTTATTTATTTAATATTAAATTCACGGTTGGGTCTTTTTGCCAGAACCCTTTTTCTAAAATGGCGTTCGTGTCCATCTCTGTAACTCTGACCAAGGTCGAGCCCTTTGTTCCACTTTTTCGCGGGCTTCTCCACAGAAGCCCTCCAAATGGTGCCACTCTGTCTGGGTTCCACAGGATGTGTGGGGAGGGCAATTGGCACCCTGGACTGCATTGCCTTAGCAACTCAAGTCGCACTCTATTCTGATTGGCCCAGTGGTGAGCCGCCTAGCATGTTTGAGTGACAGATAGGTTTTTGAATGGGGGTTTTTCTGCATAAAAGTAGGGCTTTTGGGACTGGAACTTCAGAAGATGCCAGAGGACCTAAGAAATCTGAAGAGGAAAGAAGCTGAGCCATCTGCAACGACGACACCACCGGTGGAGCCCTGCTGCAACGACCTCACCACTTTCCCGACGACAAGAGGAGATCTTCTTTAGCTCGAAGAGTCTTCTCCCTCTGAGCTGGTGGTATCAAGGTATCAACCAGTTTGCCATTTCACCTTCCAAAGAACTCTCTTGGTTGAATTGCCCGTGCCAAGCAACCGGGAAGCCGGATAGTCAAGCTTCACCAATTTGACCGCGAATAAAAGGAACGCACCTTTTTACCGACGAACTCCGTGGCTGGTCTCTTCCCTGGGCAGTGCAACGACTACAAGGTTCCTCCTCGACGAGATCTTCTCTTCCCCTGGTTGAATCCATGACTTGCATCCACTGCCAGGAACAACTGCCGCCGCTGGAGCTTCCTCTCTCTTTAAGGTACTGTGGTCCACCTGGCCTCCCTTTCTTCTAATTGCTAAAGGTGACACTTACATCCTTGGCTTTCCAACTGGGTTGGCTCCAGACCTTCCAACTTTCCTTTTCGAATCACCCCAACCTCTTTTGAACATTCTGCAAAAACTTTTAGTGCATTTTAAACCGTGTGATCCTGGGCACATTTCGCTTTGATCCATTTAAAGTGGGCCTGGCCTATGAACTTTGGTTCTACAATGTATACTGCCTTCACTGACTTGTATCAACCAGTTTGCCATTTCACCTTCCAAAGAACTCTCTTGGTTGAATTGCCCGTGCCAAGCAACCGGGAAGCCGGATAGTCAAGCTTCACCAATTTGACCGCGAATAAAAGGAACGCACCTTTTTACCGACAAACTCCGTGGCTGGTCTCTTCCCTGGGCAGTGCAACGACTACAAGGTTCCTCCTCGACGAGATCTTCTCTTCCCCTGGTCGAATCCATGACTTGCATCCACTGCCAGGAACAACTGCCGCCGCTGGAGCTTCCTCTCTCTTTAAGGTACTGTGGTCCACCTGGCCTCCCTTTCTTGTAATTGCTAAAGGTGACCCTTACATCCTTGGCTTTCCAACTGGGTTGGCTCCAGACCTTCTAACTTTCCTTTTCGAATCACCCCAACCTCTTTTGAACATTCTGCAAAAACTTTTAGTGCATTTTAAACCGTGTGATCCTGGGCACATTTCGCTTTGCTCCATTTAAAGTGGGCCTGGCCTATGAACTTTGGCTCTACAATGTATACTGCCTTCACTGACTTGCTTTGGACTTAGAAAAGTGTTGGGAACTGTTTTATTTTTATGCTCTGCCTTTTTCTCCGCCTCTAACCTAATTATTGGAGTGCCATCTAAGGTACGCGCTCACCTCTGTTTTGACAAAAAGTGGTGTTTTAACTTAGACTTGTCTAGTAATTGCTAAAGGAGGTGTAAATACTTTTTTGATTGTGTTTTGAACTTGCTTTGACTTATAGTGCTAGTGTATTTTCTAAAGTGCGTGTTAAATAAATAATTATATACTTTTGATCCAAAGCTCTGGTCAGTGTTTGCTTGTTCCACTGTGTTTTTGGCCAGTGAGGGCTAGCGATGCATTTAGAGGGCAATGCCAACAATCATGTAAGTGTCCTAAAAAGGATTTCGAGTGAGAGAGACTTCCTATTACAAGTTTGAAATATGAGCATTTGAAGGTAGATTTTTCCCAAGACACCACCCTTCACAGAGGTCAGGGTTGTGGGGCTCCATCACGGCAGGACAGGCTTCAAGCCTTGGTGATGGTCTTCCCTTCAAGTAGATGTTGGAGGAGATCCGCCTGGAACAAGTTTCTATGCATTCAAGGTTCACTGTCTATCGAGCTTCCGTCAAAGTGAGATGCGGGTTTATGGTTGAATTTCAATGGATTTGTATCTCATTGGCATTGTTCTGGAGCCGATATCCAGAGCATGATCAATATCCATCGGAGCACTGGGAGGATTTTAAAGATGAGGGAGGGTGGAGGTGGGGAGTGTTGCAAGTGATGTCCATTAGTGGTGGATGGAAAGGGGCCACCCTGACTTCCTGCGATCACTCCCCTTCTCAAGGATGGACCCAGGGTAAGACATGCAGCGTAATAATACATCACTAGAGAAGAACTGGCCTGACCTTAGGGTTGATGGCGCTGCCGGCGTGCGACTGATCTAATGATCAAATCAAACCACAACCGATATCCAAATCCTGCCCTTCTTTCACACTCACGCTCACCTCAAAGAACATTGAATTTGTTGCATCGCATCCCACTCACTTCAGTGGCAGTTTACACCGCAACATACCGACTAGCCTTAGCCAAAAGTATTACTGAAAATATTTCTTAAACAAGGTATCTATTAGACATGAGCCATGTTGGACTGCCTCTTCCACTACCGCTGGTAATCTGTCTTTCTCTCTATATCCTCTATATCTCTCGCATTTTCTTTCTCTCTCTCTCTCTCTCTCTCTCTCTCTCTTTCTCTCTCCCTCCATTTTCTCTCTCTCCTTTGTTTTCTTGTTTTCTCTCTCTCTCTCTCTCTCTCACACACACACACACACTCACACACACACACACAGAAGTTCATATGAAATAGATTTTCAAATATTAGAACAAAGTGAGTAAAATAATTTTCATTCCATGAATATAGACCAGAGTGAAAAAGGTGGCATTTTAGATTGATGTGTTAAGAGCACTGGCCTGCAAATGTTACCTAAGGGGATGCCATTTAACTTTTTACAACCTTAGACGCTACATTACTTTTGTAAATGGATCTATTAATTTGTGCCTTTAAATGGGGCTCCCGAGTCCATGCCCCTGAGGATGCTTAGTTCTCAGACACCATCTCAAACAAAGGCTTTGCTGCAGGTATCCATGAGCACAGGAGACTGTAATAGAAAAATAAGCCCCTCTTCGTGCTGTGCTGCACCAACTACTGGCTGCTTCTTGGAAGTACACAACAATACAATGGACCTCATTACGAGTTAGCCGGTCTGGATTTAATGGTGCCGGTAAAACCGTACCAGCACCTTTTTCCAGACCGTCTAACTCTGAGTTATGTGGCCGTGTGGTGTTACACCCACCTGGTCTGACATGGCCGGCGTAACGCCACCGGCCGCACACAGACGTGGAAACACCGGCACCATTACGACATGGTGCCGGTATTTCCACTTCCCCATTCCCGTGGAGTCCCATAGTCCATAATGGGCAGTAACAGATGCTGGCTCCGGAATTACCGGACCACCAGGGCTGTAATGTCCTGGTGATTCCGGCATGTCCAGAGCCAGTAAATCCCCACAAGTCTGGCGGCAGCCTGCTGGTTTTACCGGCATGGCTACCACCGGACTCGTAATGAGGCCCAATGCCTCTGTGCTTAAGCTTCATATGGATTAAGGAGAAATAGTAAAGTGTGTTGTACTGTAGGTGCAAGCAGTGGCAGGTGTGTGAGCAGCAGGGAAGTGCATTTTACGCTAAGTTCCTGTTCCCCTCCAGGCCAGTTAAAGCCCTCCCATGTATTGGTTTGACAAAGCCACATGGCTAAAGGTTTAATGGCTAGCGCAAACAACAGGGGGAAAAGGGGCACCCCTGTCGCGTATCCCTGGCCAGCGAGAAGGGCTTAGACACCCAGCCATTGACCTTAACTTCCGCATGTGGGGATTTATATTGCAACCTCACCCACCCCAGGAATGTGTCACCAAATCCCATCCGCATTAGAATTTCCCAGAGACTTCCCCAAAACACTGTGTTGAACGCCTTCTCAAAGTCAATTGCCAACAGGGCAAGGGGAATATTGAGGATTGGGGTCTGTTCTAGGAGCAGGTGGAGACGTCTCAGGTACATACCTGTCCATTTGTTCGGCATATAACCATATTGATCGGGGTGGATCAGTGAAAGGACACCTGCCTGCAGTCACAAGCACCTTAGCTAAGATTTTGGCATCCCCGTTGATCAACGAGATCGGCTGGTGTGAACTGCAGAGTTCCGGGGGTTTCCCCGGCTTGGGAACGGCTTGGGAACGACTACAATGCTTGCTTTGCGCAGGTTTGGAGGGAGGATGCCTTGGTCTCTGCAATGTAGAAAGACCTTATGCAGTTGTGTCGCTGTTGCAGGTCTCGACTGGGAATCCATTAGGACCGGGTGCTTTCCCCGATTGCAACTCGGCGATAGCCTCTGATATTTCGGTTTCAGTAAGGTCTGTATCCAGCTGTATACGTTAAGAGTGAGTGAGCTGGGGAGGACAATATTGTCCAGTATAGAAAAGTCTACTGGGGCAGCTGGTTCCTGATATAATGTGGCGTAGTACTCCGCGAACATCTCTGCAAAGGCAGATTCTCGTGTACCAGCTCATTTTGTCTATTCATACTCGCCCTTACATGCCGATTACCTTCCTCTCTCCTCTACAGCTAAGCCAGGAGTTTACCTGCTTTATCTCTGTGTTCATAGGCACGTGCCCTAGTTACCGAGTGGGTGTTTTTCGCATTATCGAGTACAATGTTCCGGAGACATTCTCTGGCCTTCAGATGGAGTGGTGTATCTCCGGGCTACTATTTTGTATATATTTAGTCTCCCACACTTCGGCCTCCCTCTCTGCTTCGGCTACTCGGCGGGTGCGTTCCTTCCTTTTTGCGCTCATCCAGGAAATCACCTAACCTTTAAGCATAGTCTTATAGGCCTCCCAGACCACTGCTGGGTTGTCCACCAAGGAGGAGTTTATCTCGAAAATATTCTGCGGTCCTCTCGTTGATATGCTCCACATAGTTGGGAAATCTGAGAAAGTAGCTATTCAACCGCCATACTCTGGGGAGAAGGGGTATTAACTGTCACCTCTACCAGTAGGGGTGAATGGTCTGAAATGCCCCGGGGGAACAATGACGCAGCAATAACTCTGTAGGCACCTGGAATTGGAAGGAAAAAATAGTCCACCCTGGACAGTGAAGCATGCGCTCCTGAGTGGAACGAATATCTGCTCTCCAATGGGTGAAGTTCTCTCCACAAGTCACTTAGACCCAGGGCAGATGCAAACGTGTTAAGGCTGGTGGGATTGTCAGGGTTGCGGCCCCTAAGATGGGTGCAGTCTCTCGTTTTATTCATGACATCATTGAAATAACCTCCAAGAACCCATAGGTCCAGATGGTACTTTGCCATTATATTCTCCACCTCCACCAAAAGCCCCTTTGTGAGTGTGGGAGGGGCATATATGGCCAGGATGCCTATAGATTCGTTCCACAACATACCCTGCATCATGACAAACCTACCGCTGGGGTCCTGTTCCTCTGAGGACAGTGTAAGCGGAAGTCGTTTATGTATTAGGATCAAGGACCCGTGGGAGCCCATGGCAAAGCCTGCGTGTAACGCAGTACGGTAGTTTGTTCTGTGAAAGAGATTGCATGTCGTGCATGTCAGATGTGATTCGGTAATGAGGGCAATGTCTGTCGAATGCCTACTGAGAAACTGGGTGACCAAATGTCTCTTGACCCCGGATCCCAACCCGTTAACATTCCAGGCGAGGAGCCGCAGGGACCAATGCGGCACATCTCCCCTTAGGTGGTTATGGACGTGTGCCATGTCTTGGTATATTCATGTCACCACTGGTGGCGTGGTTGCTTATGTATGTGAACTGATTCAGGAAAGTGTATGTATTGCGGTATGCACACATTCATCTAACAAACTGGAATACTAAACAAAAATAACCAATCCCCCTCCCTATACTCCACCCCAACCTGGAGTATCTGTCGCCCGAACATTCACCCGGGGCAACTGGAACCCACCCCCGGTCCTAACCCGTAAACTTACTGCACCTGCTAGAGGCTCGAGTTCTTAGGTAGTGGCCTTGGTGGCCGCCACTTCTAAGATAGCGTTGTAGGAAGAGGAACCAGGGATCAACATGCCACCTCAGACGGTGCACCACCTTACATCTGAGCTCCCAACTTACTCAGATTATGTCTGCCATAAACAGTTCATTAGCTTCAGGGGTCTGCTTCCTGTCCCGGAACGTTCTGTTCTGGTGCCGGGGGTTGCTGTACAGGCAAGACATGACTCAGGGGTGTCCGGGGCCTCCCCCTGGGGTTCATGTCACCCCCCCAGTTCCCTCAATGTGGTTCTCTGCCCACCTCCAGGCTTCCTGCGGGTCTGTGAAATGCACTGTGGTGGCATTATGGTAAATCTTCAATTGGGCCGGAAATAGCAGCCCATATTTCACATTCATGGAGTGAAGTTTCCTCTTCAGATGCTCGAAGGGCTTTCTAGCTTTTTGCACCTCACGGGTGTAATCCTGGAAAAAGGCCATTTTGGAAACATTATGTGTAATCGTCACTTTTGTGTTTGTGTCACTACCTACAGTACTGAATCCTTTGCAGTAAATAAGGCCCTTATGAAATACTGGCCCATGATCTCCACCTGCCTGCCTAATCTAGGAAGGCCCATGTTCGCCTTTAAAAGATCTAGGAACTTTCGTGACAAATTGGTTCATGCCAAATCCGAACAGAGGACTAATATCAGCCAACGAGTTTTACGCCCCATTATGGGGCATTTCCCCTGCGGAAACTGCAGGGCGTGCAAATTCACGAGCAAAACTACAAAATTCCAGATTGGCACAAAACAATGGGACATCAGATTCATGTCCAACTGCAAAACATGCAATGTGATTTATTGTATAGAGTGCCCTTGTGGCCTTAGGTATGTAGGCCAGACCACTCGCGCCATCTCTATAAGGATTGGTGAACACCGTTCAAAGATAAGATGTTGCAACCATGCAGCTCCGATGGTATCACACTTTTTGGAAATGCAACATTCTCCAGATGACCTCAAATGGTGGGTGATCGATGTTGTAAAAAACAGCATGAATGTACAAAAAACCCTACTATATAAGGAGGCAAGATGGATTTACAGACTTGACTCTTTGAATAAAACCAAAGGCTTAAATGAGGAGTCAACCTTTAGGTGGGTACAGTAATACCTCCATGTGTGAGATTAAGTTCAGAACAGCGACGCATGCATAGAGGGATTACCTGCAGTAGGCACTAGGATAGGCACGTGTATACACTGGTGGTGACTTACACTGAGGCGCCCCTGCATTGGATTCCCTTAACTCTGTGCATTAAAATTGATACGTCTCTACACCCACCTGTCCTCACATGTACACCTTTGTAGTCTGTTTGCTTCATTTCCCTTGGCACGGAATATATGCATTCCTATATTCGTGCTTTTCTGTGCTCAGCTCCAGCTTGGGTGCTGTTCCACCTCCCACCACACAGCTCCCATGGCGCTGTTGCGAGGCAAGGGTTTCCCCTGCCGGGTCTCGAATGGCAGGAGGTTTCCATGACTACGCTCGCATGACTCGCCGACTCACAGTCGTCCGTAGTCCTGTGAGAGAGCAACAACCTGCATACTGAGGCTCCAGCACACAGGTATTAAATGTAGGTTACATATGCCCCAGCCTTAGTATTGTTTATGTTCTAATACGGACACGCTCATGACCACGCCACCTTTTGTAGATTGACTTACGCAACTTCGGAAGGTTGCAGTCCATCCTGGGCACCTCCGCGAGTCCGAACTACGCATGGCTTCCTAATGGCACCCCAGTGTTTTGCACGCTTAAAGATGCTAAGTGACGGCTGCAAAGTCGTTTCTGCTATTTAAAGGTACAGCCAATGACCTAATGCTGCACTGTTGCATCTTATTTATTCTTTTACTACTATGCTAATGTCGACCCGTTTATATTGATTCTACTTTTTGAATCTGCTTTTCACTTAGAAACGCCTGTGGATAGAGGTGACGGATGGTCGTGTTATACACTCTACTGACTGTACAATAAGTGGCTAATTCGATCTTGAGCCCAAGACATGTGAGTGCATACACCTGGCACTTAACACTTCTTGGTGTGATACTTCTCATCAGCACAGACACACATAGGGCGCTGTACTATGGAAATCAACCTTGCACCCTACTGCTGTCTGGCTGTAACTCATGGCTTTGATTAACCACACTTCGTGGCCCAGTGGTCAGGCTCTCTGCATGCTATGTAAATGTGTTAGGTTTATGACACATCACTAATGGTTTTACATTGGTTTTATTCATTTTAACCTGGTTTCTGCACAAAAGGCAACTGAGGGATTGGTTTCTTTTTCATCTCTCTACCTTCACAGATTTATGAGCCCAATGCCTTGTGGGACTTGTAGTTGCTTGCCCATGGAGTCATGGGATTCACATTATTTTGTGGTATTTAAATTGCGAGTCCGAGATTCTAAATGGGATTATGTCTTTTCTCTCTCTTTTTTTCCCTGTTATTATTTTTTCTGTTCCTCAGGGGTCATGACTTCTACTGGTCCTGAGGAAGGCGGGATTGCCTACTCCGCCGAAACGTAGATTACTTGTACTTTTGGACTCATACTTGTACGAGTACAACACCCTTTAGATCCATCCTGGTGTCACACGTAGACCCTGAGTTCAGCTAGTAGACTTTGAGTTTAGCTAGCAAATTGGAAATGCCCCCAACTGAACTGAAAATTTAAGATTCAGCTACATATGGCTTCAAACATCGAGAGGGGGGCTTTCATTTCCAACATTCACATTGTGTTGATTGTTTAGAGAAAAAGTTTCCCTTTTTTTTCATATGTTCTTTTCAAATGTGTATAAATAATTGTTTTTTATATGCTCTTTTCAAATTCGTATAAATAATTGTATTTTGTTTTATATGAAAAATTGTGTACATTCATATGGACATCCATCTGTTCCATTTGTGTAAAGATTGTGCTTCCTCTGGAATTTACTTTTAGTCAATTGTGCTTGGTAACTTATAGACCTCGCTTCTGAGCAATAATAACAAAAAATAATAAAAAAGCTACTTTTGTAATAATCCTTAAACAGAAGTTGGATATGGTGGATTTGAAAGACTTATCCCAATAAAGACTTAGGTGGACACATAAAGGTATAAAAATCATACCTAGGAACTATTTCAGATAGTTTGTGCCATACTCTTGGCATTGAGGAGACTACTATGAATAGAATGTATATGTATGTCTAGTGAACCTGTCAGGACACTGTTTTGTTTTGTGTTTCAGTGATTTCCCAGTCCTTGACAGAGTAGGGAACTACCCTCTAGTACACTACATCTGTAAGATTGTGTCTCTGTCCCAATAACTTAAGAGTTTAGTGACTGTTCTTGGAGGGGCGCCTGGGCTGGGTCTTCCAGCCAGCCTCCGATGGGCCCTTTCAATCGGAAGGTATTTGGAAAAGGACTTTGGTGCAAACAGGTCCGCCAACCATTGTTCCAAGAAAGGTTCCTTGCTGGACCCCTCCATATTCTCTGGAAGGCCCAGAATGCAAATATTATTGCGGCGCGACCTGCCCTCGCCTTCATTAACCCGTGCCTCCAGGGTCTTTAGACGTGATAATGTCTGCGAGAGTTGCTGTTGTACCCCACCATGGTCATCTTCCACTCCAGAAATGCGGTGCTCCACTTACCCAGTGCGGGAGAACAGTTTCTCGAGGTCGTGGTGGAGGAAGGATGTTTCAGCTATCATGCCATCCATCTTCTTCTCCATGGATGTGCGAGAGCCAGCAATGGCAGCCATCGCGTCTTTTAAGGACAGAGGTTCTGCCACCTCCAAGGAAGTCGCCTGTGACTTGAAGTCCATCACTGCAGCAGAGGTGGTCATTCTGTATTGGTCTGTTGTACTCTGTGTGGTCGTCTTCTTTGCTTTATGTTTACCCACGTTTGGGACGGAGGTCACCAGAGAGCAGGGGGGGTTTGCAGTATCTGTCAAATCAGTTTTTGTGCACCGAGAAAGGCCCAAGGCGCTTTGAGAGGGTCGCCCCGAACTGACCCAACACCTTGGGACCGCAGGAGTTTTGTTCCTTCCCCAGTAAGTCAGAGAATGTAATCCGGTTTGCAACACCTCCTCTCCTCCTGTTGCACCTTGGGGTGTCCCAGCACAAGGACCAGCACCCTATGTCAGTTGTTTGAGCGGGTGCACGGTATAGTTTAGGTCACCCATAGCCGAGAACCAGCGCAGCCACCACAGCCCGGGTATCCTGCAGAGGCAGTAGTCGTGCAGTCTCCGGCCGGCAGCTGCTCCGTACAGTTTGCTGTATTCTAATGTACATATTCAGGTGCAGCACGGAAGTAGCAGCAGTCCGATAATGGTGCTTAGTCACCGGACAGTGTCAATCTAGATGCTGTTGCCCTGCATATTACTGCCACCCCAAGCTCCCTTCCAGAGTCCCTCTCACCTCCTCTGCGAGTATCAATTGCAGCCTGTGGTTCTCTCTCCACCACCTAAGAGCTCCGCTTCCCCGTCTGGCTGGGGACAGGGTGCACTGCAGGCCTAGGGCTGTGTTGCCGCTTCTCCCCTCTGCCAGGAGACGTTCTGTAGGAGGTCCCGTTCTGTTGTTAGATCATTATGGTCTTCCAGCCTCTCAGGCACTCTGTCCGCCCTCCAGTTATGTGCCGTTTTCCGGTGCAACAGGGTGCCGGTCCGATTATTTATGGTTTCACTGTGGGCAGTGTCAAGCGCAGGACGACAACATCATGGCTCAGGGGATAGGCTGCAAGACATGTGTGATTAGCCTTGCAGTTGCCGGTTGTTGCCCCCCAAACGGCCCGCTCCCCACCTCCGTATGCCACGATCCGGCCTAGGCATCGTGTGTCTGGTGGCAGAGGCAGCTCCAGCCAGCACCGTGGGTCCTCGGCAATGGTTTTGTGCCTCCATCGGGACACAGCGCAGCCGCCCCAGCCGTTTCAGTGGGAGGTCTTGGGGTCTCAGGATCCTGCAGCGCGTGGCGGTGTTCTGTCACTGCTCTCCTCCTTCGCCCACATGCACTGCAGGCTGCCCACGCTCATTGGTCCACCCCGGCCGCACTCCAGCTTCAGCCACACCGGGCGACCCTTCTACAGGTCCACCCACTGCTCTGCACGCTCTGGCTAGCTCGTGTTCTCTGTCTTATCCTCCGGCCCGCAGGATATAATCTTGGGTTCCGAACGCTGCGGCACTGGAGCTCACGGCCTGCTCCAGCACACCAGGTCGCTGCTATTGTTCGGTCTGGCACCATACGGCCTCTCCCAGATGCAGCACTGCTCTGGCGGCCATTTTCTCCCTCACCACGCACGCCCACAGGCACCTTGCATCATGGCCGATATCTCTAGCGATATTCAATGGATTTGCACCGCTCCTTTTGCGTTCGATCAGTCCATAGCTCCCATCAATGAAACACAGTTCAGGTGTTAGTTTAGTCCGATTTAACAGGATATTTCGGCAGGATTCAGTGGCGGCCCTTAGAGCTGCTAGAGACTCACGTCTTCATCGCTCTGCAGTTGGCCACGTCACCCTGCTTTGGACATTGTGACGTAGGACAGACCATTCATTTTGGCTGAGGTATGGAAACACCTCCTAGAATAAGGACTGCGAGGCCTTTTCCAACCCCTTTTTTATTTTGAATAAATGTTTATAGCTAGAACTATGAGCTCTCTGTGTTTGCGTCTCATTCCTGGCTACTCACCGAAAGCTAATGCACTTTTCAATCTCTGCATAATATTTCCAGAAAGTAAAATAAAAGGAATCAAAACCTGCATTTTGTGTTATTTTAAGACTGGACTAAGATGTCAAATTCTTTTTGCATTGAATAAAATGTAAATAAATCATTATATTAAAAAGTATCTGCCACAGAAGCTACACTAAAGCAGTGAAACACATGTCGAGGCCAAGGTTAACACCATGAGTGCTATGTTTCAAAACTGTTAAAGTTGCATGACACAAAGAACATGTTAGAACAAATGCACATGGTATTTGAACTGCAAAATAGATGTCTCAAATTTGAAACCCTCAATGTATTCAAATTTTGTTAGCAACCTACACGGGGGAGTCAGCCAATCAGGAGGCAACGAACGTGGGTTGAATCTCCCTGTGTAACAGTGTGTCCCAAGCTGCCTGATGGCTGCCTCCCCGGGCTGCCATCTTCCCCCCCACCGTCCCTTCCCTTTCTTATTCCCCCCCTACGCAATTACCTGACGGCGGTGGCGGAAGATGCCACTGCCGCAGCTGTTGTTGCTTCTGCTTCTGGTCTATTGTGGCCACCATGGAAATTGAAGAGGGGCTCCGTATGGAACCCTGCCTTCTAGAACCATGGCGGCCATTTTACAGTGAATGGGATGCTCCGAGGGATCCCGTTCATTGAATATAAACACAATGAGCTCAGCACCCCGGTTTACCGAATTGGCAAACCAGGTTGCAAATAGCATTAACATCCGATCTTGCATGCCAGAGACGGTCCTATCACCCTAGACACCCTCGATAAACACCCTTGCGTCGCTCGGGCCGGATCGCATCTTAACGCTTATTACGATGGAAGTAAGAATGAGTTATAGCAACCTTGCAAAAAAAAAAATAACATATACCCTTTGTTCTTTCTGAATTAATTTTGGGTAAGGGAAAATGGCCCACTTTATAAAAAAACATCTAGGTTTTGTTACAATTTCTAGTTTGAGGATTTGTACCAGGCCAATTCCAAAATGACAATGGGCCTCATTAGGACCCAGGCGGTAAGGGGTTTACGGCGGCGTAAACAGTGCCGACCCTTACCGCCTGATTTCGAGGTCCCTTAGCGCCATGGAGGATTTAACACCTGATTTTAGCAGGTGTTAAAATCCATGGCGCTAAGGGACCTTGTTGTTAATTACGCCACCGTAATTTACGGTGGCGTAATTAACGCCTTCCCCACTCCCATTATGCCCTATGGGGCAAAAATGTGAATGGGGAAGGGTAAATGGGGATTGGGGACTTACCGCCCCGCCAACCTCGGAATGGGGCGGTAAGTCCGCCAACCACCATGGCGTAAACATAGTTTACGCCATGGTGGTAAAGGTACGACCCAGGCGGTAACTTACCGCCTGGGTCGTAATGAGGCCCAATGGGAGTCCTGATGTCCGACTTGGTTTTCCACAATAAGGCCCAAAGACTGAAAGAGCTTCCTGGAGCCGTCCAGAGCTCATGCATCTTATTCTTGTATGACCCAACTCCACCAAAGTTCCAGGTAGTGGGCTCTGTATCCAGGCACCTGATCTAGTTCCTGGAAGCATCAGCACAGTGACCACAATAGACAAATCTATGGACATATCTACCACCTGTCTCCGGCATCCTGGCCTCCACTCCGGTCCAGAGGAAACGGCTTCCTCATCAGTACACAACTCTCCTTTAGTGAGCAGGCGCGGAGAGGCAAGCAGGCTCTCAGAATTCAGAGCATGTTGGCTTCCTATTGTATGACAGAAGTGGCTGTTGGAATCTCACCCCCACCTGGTGTAGTCTTCGGTGGAATTCCCCTGGGTGGCAACAACCTTTTGGCAAATTGTGATCCAAAGTAGGTATATATTCATGGTAACACAAACATGTAAAGCAATCCACACTCAAAGACCAAACTTGAATATGTAGAATTGACACACATCCTAGGGGCACCCTGTGTGAATGTGAACCACCTATATGGGAGCACTCAGGCAGTGGTCTGTAACTTTCGGCTCACCAGATGTTTTAGACCACAACTCCCGTCAGTCCTAGGCAGCATTGGAAATGATGAGGGGCCATGGGAGGTGTAGTCAAACACAACTGGAGAACAACATGTTCTAGAGCCAAGCACATAGGAAAGGGTACAATGGTGAATTTAGGTGTGGCCCTAATGTTCAGGATGGCACAATCCACGGTTCCAGGTGCTTTTCTCTATCATTGAATCTCCCTGATCCCCACCCCAGAGTCGCTAAGGGTGTCTACCCTCATCCTTCCCTTCGTCTTGGGCTTGGAAGGATTTGCTGCATGCAGGTCCCAGCTCTGAAAACCCCACTGCTACTCCCTGCTAGATGTCGGGTCGACCGCAAACAGAGGCCACACTGTCCCGACGCCTATTTGGTAATAACGGTAACTACAGGAGTCTGTCAATGCGTGCATGTTGGCTTGAGTGTTGCTAGACCTGAAAGGGGTGTCAATGGACCAAATAGTTTGGTTGCCATGGAATCGCTCTGTACTGCAGCTGTACCTCGGCACTAACTTGCAGAGGAGCGGACCACGGCAACAGTACAGTGATGTACTACACAATAGGTTCCCCCCTGTACATTTGGATGAGTGACCACTGTTATTTTCTGTCTCTCAGAGTCAAGCACATGGCCTGTGACAGTCTGGGCGGGGCCAAGAACAGTGGGGTCCTCTCAGCGTTGCAGGGGGGCTGTTATTTTTTATTTTTTTTTATTGTGATTCAGTTTTTTTTACAAACCTTTAACACATTTGTATACTCCAATTCCTTAAAAACATTTCCTTATCATTCAATTCAACTTAAAATTAGGTCCTTTATAAAACTATCAGTTTTTTTTCCCTATCCCTGAGTCTCAGTGATGTTTGTAGACTCCTGTTTCTCATCAATTTTTTTCATTACTTCCTCTAAGAAGTTAATTCTGGCACATGTGAGGCCTATCTTCTCTCCTGTTATGAACCTGGTCCACCATTCTTCGAATGATTCCGTGTTTTCGCTGTTGCCTTATTTCCCCAGAAACGTTGTTATTGTTTCTGTCAGGGCCCTACATTCTGTCATTTAGTGTTTTGCTGTTTCTATTTGGTCTTTAACACTACACCTTCTACTGTTCCCGTTGTTTGTTTCCCTTTTTCCAGTTCGCCACAAATATTAATGTGTTTTATAGATGTTTAGTCTAATTCGTAGTAATTGTTCTCTGTGGAATTTACCAGGGAACTGTTGTAGGTATTTTGGAATTTCGTTCAGTTTTCTGTGGTCATTAGCTATGTTAGCCGAACTTTTGTACTTTGATTTTTCATTCTGTGTGTCGATCCAGTCAAACCGTTTAGTTTTTCTTTAATTTTGTCCAGATCATGAGTTTAGCCACACTAGGTGTTTCATACCTTTCTTTTTCCTTTCACTTAACAGTGCTGATCCTTTCCCCTTACCTTCTGATTTTAAGAAGGTGTACGGGACTGCCAGCCTCTCTTCCATTATTTTCCATAGTACATTTAAAGAGTTCCATGCAATCATTGAGTGTAGGGATTGCAGACTTAATTCTGTTCTTATTGTTGCAATGACCTAGCAGTTTGGGCTGGACTGCCCCTTTTGGGGTGGGACCAAGCCTGATTTGCATATGGTCTTTACCCTTCTGTAATGGCTTGGCAGGCGAAGAACAATGGTCTGGAGGGTTGCCCATAGCAATGCCAGTGGTTAAGATTCAGTCTAAACCTTCCAGCCATTACCTCTTTGTTTTTGCTTTGTCACCCTGAGTGGGACGGGTATGCCCAGCCGTGGGTTCCGTGCCTGCTGAGCCTAGAGACCCAAGCTACTCCTCACTGATGAGGCCCAACAAGGTCAAAACATCTCACGGGATGCTTGTGTTCTCGTGCAGAAGGGATGTGACCACACAGTTCGGGCTGGACTGCCCCTTTTGGGGAGAGACCAAGCCTGATTTGAATATGGTCTTTCCCCTTTTGTAATGGCTTGGCAGGTGAAGAACGATGGTCTGGAGGGTTGCCCAGAGCAATGCCAGTGGTTAAGATTAATTCTAAACCTTCCAGCCATCACCTCTTTGTTTTTCTTATTGTTGCAATGGGCAAGTTATTTACAAAATCAAAACTCTTTTCCAAAACTTGCCTTCGAGTTTAGTCCAGATTCTCCAGTCTACGTTAAGCATTCCTTCTCCGCCATATGTGAGGCAAGGTACCACTTTTTGTAGATAGAAGCTTCTTAGTGGCACCATTGTGATTTTCCATCGCGAGAGTGCATGATAGCCCCTTGGGCTGCTAGCGCTGTAACTTCATTCTCTAGTTCAGTTTACCAGATGTTTTCCGTTTTTGTGCTGTTATATTGAATTCCCAGATATTTTACAGAGTCTACTGTTTGTAGCACTTTTCCATCTGGTTTTCATGGAACTTGTTTTGGTTTTCTTCTCTCATGTTCCCAATAATGAGAATCCTTGTTTTTTCATTGTTTGTTTTCAGATCGTACAATTCCATGCATTTGTGTATGTTATTCAGACTCCTTTGTAGACCAATCTCAGTCTGGTCAAGTACTACGAGGTCGTCTGCATAGACAAGGGCAGTTATTTTGGTGTTATTAAGAGTTGGTGGGTTTGATTTTTGGTCTCTTGTCGTCTTGTAGCTTTTAGGTCCCATTAAGTACAGAGTCGGTAGGTTATAACCTGGCACCACGCAGACCCTCAAGAGCTTACAGTGGAACCATGCCAAGTTCTCCTGGCACGACATCGTAGGTCTATCTGTAAATGCCACCAGTGTATGGATGCAAGCACCCATGAGCATCTCTCAGTCAGAGGCTCACGGGACAAGCACATGCCTGTAGTTAGGCATACGTTGTGACAGGCATCACGCATGTTCTACACGGCCACCAACATTATAGACAACCAAAGATTCATTATGCATGTTATGATGGCAAAAGGTTTGAGTTGGTAATTCATGATGTAAATACTGACTATTAACCCCTGGCAGTACCCATCTATTCACCCAATGTGAGCAGGACTCAGGGGGATAGCTCAGCGGCAACATGCTCGCCTTAGAAGCAAGACAACACAGTATCCATCTATTCACCCAATGTGAATAGGTCTCAGGAGGATAGCTCAGTGGCAACCTGCTCGCCTTGGAAGCAAGACAACACAGAGCAACACAAGTTCGATCCCCAGGTCTGCGCTTAGAACCTATCACATCATGTGGAGGATGTCTCAACTTGTAATTGGGTAGCATTTTAAAAATAGGACACATTTAATATACCACATATTTTTGCCTTTACCACTACCCTCATAATGGAGCCCTGGTGGCTCCCTCTATTTTCAGCAACTGCCCAGTGTCTCAATGTACTTGAAAGGGCTGACCTGGCATTGTGGGCGCCATTACATATATTTTAGGGCCTGATTACAAGGTTGGCCCTAGTAGATAAACATGGAGCCTTTCCAAATATGCCGTGCAGCCTGCTCGGCCAGACTATGAGGTTCAGCACCAGAACCCTCCATTTCCACACACTTTTGTTTTGAGAACCATACTTCCACACACAACATTATTGCATTTGGTAGTATTACCCGAATGAGTCCTAATAGAAGAGGTTGCAGGACTCCAAATAATGCAGTCTCTTCCTAGTAATGGCAAATTAGTTTTCCTCTATTATTGCAGGTAGCACCAGATAGGGGCGTACCAAATTTCTGCTTCGAGTGAGTATTCGGCCAAAACTCGACCATAATCAAGCTATTTGGCTTCGGTCGAATACCTCGTAGAGCATTTACTCAAAGCCAAAAGTCTGGTCCACTTTTTATGATTAGCTAACTCTCTGTGTTTGGAAGGTTCCATGTGTTAATATACCCTCAAAAATATCGCCATACAAGAATATAGCCATATTTTTGCAGCAATATTAAGCCATGGAACCTGCGGGGGACAACCCTGGAACCCCCGGTCCCATTAACCCCATAAATTATCCCCACTAATAATAGTCTCAGGAGGATAGCTCAGCTGCAAAATGCTCGCCTTGGAAGCAAGGCGACGCAGAGCAACAGAGGTTCGATCCCCGGGTCCGCACTTGGAAACCTCTGGGTATCAAGGGCGTCATAAATAACCAATCACATCACATCAATCACAATATTGCCTGATACCGTTTGGAAGCAATAGCCAATCATAGAAAGCAGGGAATGAATGAATTAGCTGATTAAGCCCCAAGGTAAGCCCCCAACCCCCCCTGCTGCTGGGGGGGTAAACAAAAAAATCAGCATCATGACAAGCAAACAGCATATGGCGCTGCCAGTTCAAGACCCGGCGACACCCGCAATTGTTGCTGGGGGTCACCAGGCCTGGCCCTGATGGCCCCCCAGGCCATTTAAAAAGAAATGCAGCATTGGGGACCCCACGTGAAGACCCAGCAACTGACGCAATTAGAGCTGAATGCGGCGCCTTGCCCTGACTACCCGCCCCCCCAGACCGTTTAAAAAAAAACACAACAGCTTGGGCAAGGCTTGGCAGCCCATGCATTTGTTGCTGGGGGGTCACTGGACCTTGCCTGATGGCCCACAAGGTCATTGAAGCAACACCGGGGACGCCAGTGCAAGACCCGGCGACCGCCGCAATGGCTGCTGGGGTTAGCCGGGCCTTGCCCTACCACCCCTACCCACCTCCCGCAGGTAATAAAAAACAAACAAAAAAAACAGCACCAGTTGCAGCTGGGTCAAGGGCTGATGGCCCCTGTTGCACAGAGTAAAACAATACAACACAATATGGGTGGGGGGGGCATCAGGCCCACTGAAAACAACCCCACTATATGAAATATGAAGCAGCTATGAATATGACACCCTGGGCTGCTGTCACAACAAGACGATTTAAGGTTATTGCCCAGGCGCCACCTGAAGAGGGGCAAGTGGTGGGCACCATTTTGGCACTAAAATTCGACCCACGTTTTAAGCGAGAGTCCCAACTTGGCATTTCTGCCAGCACTCTTTTTCTGACATTTTCCATGACCCCTCCATAACCTTTGTCATGGTTTTCCTCTGAAGGATCAGTAGGGACGGAGTAGAGTCAGTCACATGTCAGACAGTAGCCAGTTTGACTCTTCCAAAGCCTTTTCAGCCTTTTGCTACACCAAACCTCTGGGCCAACGGCGATTCTGATCTTGTGTTGAGGTTATGGACCATGAAACCAGAACATCCTAGCTCTTATCTTGGCTTCTTCCCTAAATTACAGTGCATGATTTCAGGCAAATTGCTTTCTATCATTTTGCCCCAGTTCCCTCATCTAACAAAATGTGGTAGCTCTTGGATATGGTTTAAATGTTATCTAAAAAGTGCTCTACAGAAAAGAAACTTGGCCTTTTCATCCTAAACCACCACTGGTTTACTTTGTCTGAAAGAATCAGGGCAACTGGATGATACAGAAACCCTGGGCCAAGCCCATCTACTGTCCTGTTTTTACAAAGACTACATTGAATGAATGACACACAGAAAGGAGTAGTAGCCTAAAAAAACAACTATTTTTTTAAGTTCTTTCTTTGACTTGGTTCTTGATGCTTTTCATCTCACAAAAATGTAACATATTTTTTAATTAAAAATTCTTATAAACAGCGCCACATGCCCGAAGGCCTCAGAACCCTCCCTGTGCCCCCGTAGCGTGCAATGGAGAACTAGTCACATTAAAACCCTCCTTGTGCCCACATAGAGTGCAATGCAGAACTAGTCACATTAAAACCCTCCTTGTGCCCACATAGAGTGCAATGGAGAACTAGTCACATTAAAACCCTCCCTGTGCCCACATAGAGTGCAATGGAGAACCAATCGACTCCCCTGGCAGAGTGGTGGTAAGCCTACCCCAGCTTCCTTCGACTTTTAGCACTCAAGCTAATGACTGCATTGCATAACGCATCCGGCGCCGGGTTGCGCGCTTCTGCGGCTCGTTCATAAATGGATGTCAATGAGGTTAGCTCCGCTCTCCACCTGCCACCTACGCAGGAGACAAAGCCCATGCGAGCAGTGGCCTGACTGCCTCTTGCGTATTCATCGCTGACCCCAGATCCTCCCGGCGGTCGCCCCCGGTGCAGCAGGAGGCAACGTTGACCCGCCGGAGCACCTTGAGGGTAGGCCATCTATATGACAGTAAAACAACATATAGAGCCTGATTTATAGAGCTTTTTCCTATGGGATTGCGCCATTATAAAATGCTTCTATGAATCACTTCCATAATAGATCGAGTTGTGTAGCCCAACTGCACAGGGCAAGGCAATGGGAAGTCGTTGATAATTTCTATGCCAAGCAAAGGAAGATATATACATAGAGAGAACTTTGCAATGTCCTTAACATTTACTTGATGGTAGCCATTATTCTGTAAATTGACAGAGTGATGGTGGATATTAACATTTGGAAGCACTGAGGTATCACGTTTGGAAGATATGGAACTGTAATTGGATATTTACAACGCACCCAGAGGTTTCTACCCAGAGGTTTTTAAGGGCAGACCCGGGAATCGAACCTGTGTTGCTACTATCGTCTTTTGTTCAATGCCAGCGTGCTGCCCCTGAGCTATCCTCCCAAGATATGGAACTGTTGAGAAGGGATGGATTTGGAAAATGGATCTGTCTGTGATTTGAGGCCCCTGGGTTGAGTCTTGGATCCCAGGAGCTGGCGCCACTCTACTGTGAGCTCCACCTTCTGGCAGTAAGGCTTGCTACTATCAAGTCAACAGGAAGTCTAGAATAGGTGGCCGGTTGTGATGCCCTAAGTAGAATCCCTTAATACATACGTCCAGTTGCCATGTCACAACTAGGGGAGTATAATGCAGTCACGCAGCTGTAATGTAATGCTCGAGGATTACACATGAGATGAGGTATCACAACTGTACATAACAGGGGTATAGCAAGCAACAGAGGAGTTCTGTGACCAGGCAGAGGAACGCGGCCAATGTTACATGCCTGTCTGAGGTCCCAAGTCCCTAACACATCCCTTTTGATATGATAAGTTATTTCTCCTGCACAGACCCAGGGATCACCTGTGTTGCTGCGTGTCATTTTGCTTCCAAGGCGAGCACCTTGCCCCTGAGCTATCGTCTCGAGACAGAGCTGGCAGTATCATATTTCCTCTAACACACCACAACATTATTCTGTCTTTTTTCTTTTTCTTCCTTTTACTTCTTTTGCATTTTCCTCTCTTCTATTATTTTTCCACTCTTTTCTGCCTCTCTCTTTTTTTTTAGCAATTTCCTCCTTTTACCATTTTAAAGTTTCCTTTCCTGTTTATCCAGACTATGTTTTTCTCCTACCTTTTTCTATTTTGCAGCTTTCTTCATTCATTTATTCTGTAGTGCATATGGCGGACTTAAACTTGCCCAACCTGCTCAATGTCCATTGTGCACAAATTGAATCACAAGTAGCAAAACCTGCTCTCCCTCTACAACCTCCTTCCCATTCGCAGACACTCTGCTGACTTGATCTTTCTATCATCGTCCCCTAACCACTCAGCCACTTCTATCCAGCCATCTCCAACTGATGGTTTGGGTCTATTTGACCTAAAACATTTGACCTAATCACATTTGATCGAATATATTTGACCTTTCACTTCCCCTCAACTTAATCTATACCCTTACCCACTCCAGTATATTTATTTAATTAAATTTGACGGAAAAAAAGGTCCAAAGAATTTGATCAAATGTTTTAGGTCAAATGTTTTTAGGTCAATTATGCTAATAGCCAACTGATCACTATCTCCTGCCCCTTTACATCACCGTCCCTTCTGCGTCCTCCCCTTCTCCCACCTCCCCCTCCTCCAAAAGGAAATGCTCACCTGGCTTCCGATCTCCTCCCCTTGATGAGGCCAGGGCCCCTCTTCAAACCTTTGCCCGTTCGCAGCCATAGACCACTGGCAAGGCCTTTGCTGAGATCCACTCAGCACTACCCTGCTTGCATGTTCACTCCACCCGAACTGTGGCCCCCAACCTTGGATCGCTGCTCCCTTCTTGCACCTTCACTTCCTCTGATAGCAGAAGCACTGCTGTCTCTCCTTGCCACCTACAAGAAATCCCTCCTCACTTTACCCCCTCCTCTTGATTCTGCTAACCCTACTTACTAGAAAGAGCCCATGTCATCACTCTGCACCCATAAACCTGGGGCACAGCACCCGTTACCCTGCAAGTAATAGAACCCCTCCCTCATACCCGCTGCATCTTATCTTTTCTCTTGATGATTTAGCCCTGTACTAAGCGACCAAAATTACCAAGATCAGGAACATACTAATCCCTCTCCTTTTACCTCCTCTTCCTCCTACTCCCCACCCCCCGACACCCCCTCGCCTCCCTAACCCCTTCACTCTTATCAATTGTTGCCCCAAGCCACCGACACTTCCTGTGCTTCTATAGACCCCTGTGCTCCTCAGACAATTGGGAATTAGGCCCTTTTTACCCCTAATCTTGTCTTTTCTCTCTCAACTCTTTAACCTCTTACCGGTGTGATGGATGTTCCACAGCTGCTTCAAGAAAACAACTCCCTTTCCCCATTTTGAAAAAAAGCATCATCTGACCCCAGCATCCCAGCCAAGCATCAACCTGTCTCCCTCCTCTAAAACTCAAGATCATGTGGTGCTCAATGGGAGAACATCCTACCTGGAGTGCATCACCTCCAATCAAGATTCTTCAGTAAATGTATGATTGAAATGACACAAAGTCATGTTTCCAACACCTTCAGCAATGCTCCTCATGCAAACTCTGCGTTGTGAGCCTCTTTAATCGCTATGCTACATTTGATGCTTTTGATCATCCCTCCATCCTGCACTCTCTTGTCGGGCACTCAAATGGATTGCCTCTAAACATTTTTAATGAATCCCTATCGATCACCAGGAACAGTGCCTCCGCCGGTGACAGTTCTCGGTCCTCTATTCTTTATGTTTTACACCTCCTTTCTCAGCATGATGATAACCTCCATGGTTAAGCTGGGATCCTCCTTTGGGTTCTCCTACCACCTTTTTCAACCTCTCTACAAAATTCCTTACCCCCAGCAACTGCCTCACCCTAGCCAGGGCTATCGTTGGAAGCAAACTTGATTATTGCAATGCTATCCTGGCCAGAAACATCAATGGAAAATCTTAACAAATTACAGTTGATCCAAAATAATGCCCTCAGAGCAGCCTATGGTGTGTAACAATTAGACCGCATTTTGCTAATTAGACGCAAGGCACACTGGCTCCCTATTAAGCAGCACATTGAGTTCAACATCCTGGCCATCAACCATCGCTGCCTGCACAACACAGCTCCCCCTTACCTCACCCACTGCATCACAACAATAACCAATATATGCATCCTATGCTAAGTCAGGATGTGATTGACAGAGGTCTCCCTTCCCCACGTTTTCAGCACAGGACAAGGTGGGACCTTGGAGCACAGCACACGCTCGAGCCTTCCCAGCATGAGCCAACAGTTCCGTATCAGCTATCAGGTTCTTCAGTGGTTAAAGCCTCTTCTTAATAAAGAAGTCTCTTTCCCTCAAGGGCCTGATAGTTTTTAACAAACAAACACAAAGGTTCTGTTCCTCGTATGGCTGTGGGTTTCGGCCTCACCCCTGGCTCCTCCTCTTCTGGGTCCAGACCCCTCACAATCGTTCCTCAACAATTCAATTTAACAGTTCTTTTCATAAGTAAGTTTGATGACTTTCCACCCTTGGATCTCCCCTAGCCAGGCCCGGACTCCAAATGACAAAGGGGACACTTCATTTACCCTTATTTTGCAATATTTGCTGCTTTCATGAATCTTACTGTCTTTTCAAACAATGCAGTGTGAGTCTCCTTCGATTTGATTCACCTTGTCAACATACTGTTCATAGGGACTTCAGGCCTCGCCTCTTTTCGTTAGCCTCCCTCTGTCGGGTTCACTCTCGCCTACCTTATGATACATAGTTCATTATGGGATTTTAGATTTTGCCCCTTCAAGTTACCATCCCTCCGCCGGGTTCACTCTTGCCAATCTTCAATGTCTTTCATACAGTTCATCGGGCTTTGTCCTTGGTTGTCGGCTTCTCTCTGCCGGGTTCGCTCTAGCCAACTTTACAAAACACAGTTTATTACTGATTTAACCATGCAGGATTCACTTCCCTTCTTCCCAATCAACTGTCGGTCAAAGACTTTCGGCGGTACAGAGGATTTTACAAAACCCCTGTATGACCACTTTAACCTCTCTTCGTCTCTTCCCAAGGCATTCTGATTATGTTAGTCTCTACCTACCTTTGGGTAATCAACCAGAGTTTTCTGTGTGAGCACCCACGTGGTGCCGGATGCCTCTGTTGCAGGCTTTCTCCCCACTTTCTCAATAGATCCTTTGTTTACTCAAAGTTCAATTAGCCGCTTGCTACATTCATTCAACACAGTTCGGTTTATTTATCGGCTTTCCCCTCGACTCACCGGCTGTGATAAATTCCTTTGGTGTCTTGTCTGTATAGTCAAGGCCAGTACCATTGGGCCATGCGTTTCTCCCTAGCTAGGCTGTCAGAGGAGAAGGCGCCCGGGTACCGTTGACATCTGCTGCAACACACACTGGCTATTGTTCGCAGTCTTATGATTCCTTCTCTTGAGGCTTCACAGGTCTCTGTCGATAAGGGCAACGTGACTTTTCCCCTGGATATCCTCTCGACTTGCACCTTCTTTCGCCTCCTATTGAACTGCCGTGCTGAGTTAGCTCTCACGTTGTGCAGTTTGCCTTGCTCGTACTGTGCTCTTTTGCTCTAGCTTTTATCCCTGTGGGGAAAGCTAAGGGCTGTCAGGTGTGTATGATTTAGGTCAATTGCCTGACTCTACTTGACCCTTGCTTCGGGGCATGTCAAGTAAACGGCTCTGGTGTTAGTCCGTTGTCTTTCGTGATTTGCAATAGGATTTGTGTCGGAAAAGGGGGGACAGTGTTTTAGAATATCCTACATGGTAGGATGGGGAAAAGATGTTTAAAGAAGGGGGATACCACGTCTCACCCGTCAGTGTCCCACTCCCACTCCCCAAGGACCCCTCATCCAGGTGATCCTCCCGCACTGGTCCACCCCCCAGGAACTGGATACAAAAGCAATGGCCATGTCCTGGTCACCTGGATGACAGATCCTCTGGGACTACACAGGGAGACACCTTCAGGTTTCTCACAGAAGCTACACCAGGTGAAGGTGAAACAATTTTGCAACGAGACCTGGCAGAAGTATGCGCAGGTGGAGATAGAAATTAAGACTATTGATATCGACCTGAAAGGAAAGGCCCTTGGTTTAATGAACTATTGGGAAACTGTAAAGAGAAGAGACACTTCCCTAAAGGACTGTAAAATATTAAAGGAAGAGAAAGCTTGGGGAAGGGAGTAAGCCCCTTGGAGGGTGATTAATCTTTTGTTGACCTTGTGAAAGTTGATCTAAGGAGCCTAGGGAAGAAAGCTAATCACTAGGAAGAAGAGCATTGTTCACGAGAAAAATGTAATTGTTGAATTGGAACTTTTGTGTTGATCTTGTACATTTGAGGACTTGGAAAAGTCAAGAAACAATCCCCTTTGTACCTTTAGATTTTATTCAGTGTGTGAGGGCCAGGATAGGATTGCGGACACAGGACAGATCTTTTGTTTGGACATCTTGACACTGGACGGACTCTGTAGTTTTTGTTTGAGGTAGGGAAACCCCTCCTAGAAAGGGATAGTGGGGCATTTTTCAACCCTAATTCTTTTAATAAAAGTGTATAACAAAAAATACATCTCTTCTGTGTTCGCGTCTCATTCATGCACAGAGGGATTGTTTTATCCACTGAAGAGACTGTGGGCTAGATGGGGCGTGCGCGCGACTGCCATGACAACTCCTCCCTGACGCTGAAATGGTGCTAGCAGTCCTTACAATTTTGGCCAGTGCTCCCCCAGCTAATCAGTCAATTACTGGCCACTTGACAATGAAAGCCACACCCGATGATTTAAATAAGGAGGTAGCAGGAAACACAGGGGGATGAGCAAGAACCCACAGGCCCTGATCAATCTGGAGGCCTGGGGCTAATAAGGGAAGGAGATAACCAATCCCAGGAATTATTGGGGTTGTTCAGATGGCCAAGACAGTATTGCAGTTGTCAAAAGGAAGCTGACGGTGTGAGAGTTAGAAAGGAGATTTGGAGAGTTGGTGCAAGTGGAGAGTGAGGTAGAAGGAACGAGGCGATCAATTTACTGAGCCGTGCAGCTCGGTCTCGAAGCCTCCTGGGGCTGCGGCCCAGACCTCGCCAAGGGCCAGGGAATCCTGAAGGAAAGGAGACCTGCTTACTGGCCCGTTTGGGGCTACCTCCAAGATCCTGGTGCAAGCCGAGATCCTGTGAGAAGAAGAGCCTGCAATGGGGTCCAGACCAGCAAAGGCTTCCATTGGCAGCTGGGAAAGAATAACTTCAGTCTGAAAAGCACCCAAACAGGAGGGTGGGCGGAAATCTCCCTAAGTCATGCTTGCAGGTGTATGCTGTGTCTACATCGCATCGGTGTAGGGAGGTGACCAGCGGGCCAGCGGGATGTAACATCTGGATCAATGAGCACCCAGAAGCAATCCTGGGAAACGTCGCAACAGTGTGCAGGGGCCGGTATTGACATCCCCGGGACACTGAGTGACCTGGGAATAGGCAGCAGGGGGGGTAGATCCCTGGAACTATATTTTTGTGCAGGCCAGGGAACTAGTCGTGAACTGGCACACTATGCCCTCTTTCATTAGGCCCTTCCACCTGTCCATCTTGGCACCATCAGACAAGGTGGGGCATTCACCTCGTGTGCTGCAGTGCACCTCTCAAGGCCTCAGTGATCCCGCCCCTTCCTGTGTGCGTAAACTAACGCGGTTGCACGCCGCTCTTTGCGTGTCCAGTGTTCTCTTGCTCCCCATCGTGGAACATTCCTTACAGGAAATGGCTGCACAGTAATTGCATTTTTCCATTGGCATTCTTATGGTCTGTGACCTCCAGAAATCTCTTTATAGTTCTGTATTGTTAATGTTCACCTCCCTTACAGTAAATGGCCTATTCCCGCATAGAGTTGTAGTATCTGTGCCCTCTTGTTATTTGCTGTATATAATTCGTTAGTTAACATTTCACCCCAACTGTATGTTTGCACTCCCCCCTTCACCATAAGGGTTATGTTTCACTCGAATAACGTTACCCAGCTATTGTAAGGCGCTTAGTAACAGGATTGCCCCAATGCCTACTGTGCACTCTGCAAAGTCTTTCTGTTCATAGGAACATGTTATGGCAGATAATATACACACACTCTTTCTCATTTGAACCTGAAACCTGTTCCCCTTTTCAGGCTAGGTCTGTTTTTCCTGCTTTAGTTCCTCGTTTATCACCTTTCCCTTTTATTCTTCTTTCAATGAAGGATCTGTTTCTTTTTCAATATCCCCCGTTTTCTCTCCGCATCTACCAACATGTTCTACTGCCATTTTTCTTCTGTTACAGTTTTCATTTATTTTTCCACTCTTGTTTTTTTCCCTTTCTTTTCAGGTCTATACCCACCTGCCCTGATTCCAAGAGGGACTCCTGCTTTTCAACTGAATAACCCTTGCATCCAAGCCTCGTCTGTCATGTCATGAGCAATCACCTGGCTTTTCCAACAAGATGGTTAAGGCTTATAATTACTGCCCTTCATCACTAACTCCACTGCCTGTATTTGTACTGTTCTACTTCTCGATGTATCGACTTGTAATGATTGACAGTTCACGTAATACGATCCATCACATCTGTTACTCCTGTTCCCTTCTGTATACTTTACTTCCCTGCGACAACTTTCTTTTGCAACAAGGATTGTTAACTCACTCTGTACTGCTGTAACCATTTGATATTAAGAATGCGCCCAGATACCCTTGGGTTAGGTTTGCGATACAAATACCTAAATAAATAAATAAATAAACAAAATAAATAAACAAACAAACAAACAAACCAGGGGTTCCTCTTTTCTACTTCTACTTAATTCCTTAAGGGCCATAAAGGCCGTCCCCCTATTTCTCTCTTGAAATCACAGCCTAGGGAAGGGCATTCTGAAGAAGGGCTGAGTATTTTCCCACCCTAGGATTTCAGAACACACTCTCATGTGCATGGAAGTGAACTCCCTGTTGGGAAGAGCTCAGCTGTCAGTAAGATTGCTATTTTGGTGATGTTGCCAGGGGGCAGTATTATTTCCCAATCTGTGCAAAAGTGGAAACAAACTGTTCTGCACAGGATTCAAACCAGGTGTCGGTATTACAAATTAGATCCATTGAAAAACAAGGTGCTCTGAGCGTGGAGTACTGTACTTACGGCATAAACATAATGCCCTGAACCCGGGGTACACTATTTGAGCGATAGAAACGTGCTCTGAGCCTGGGGTACAATATTTAAGGTATGGCAGTGTGTCCTGAACCCAGGGTACAATATTGAAGCTATGGCAGTGTGTCCTGAGCCCAGGTACAATATTTAAGTTATGGCAGTGTGTCGTGAGCCCAGGGTACACTATTTAAGCTATGGCAGTGTGTCCTGAGCCCAGGGTACACTATTTAAGCTATGGAAGTGTGTCCTGAGCCCAGGGTACAATATTTAAGCTATGGCAATGTGTTCTGAGCCCAGGGTACAATATTTAAGGTATGGCAGTGTGTCCTGATCACAGGGTACAATATTTAACCCATGGCAGTGTGTCCCGAGCCCAGGGTACAATATTTAAGCTATGGCAGTGTGTCCTGAGCCCAAGTATACTATTTAAGGTATGGCAGTGTGTCCTGAGCCCAGGGTACAATATGTAAGGTATGGCAGTGTGTCCTGAGCCCATGGTACAATATTTAAGGTATGGCAATGTGTCCTGAGCCCAGGGTACAATATTTAAGGTATGGCAGTGTGTCCTGAGCCCAGGCTTCAATATTTAAGCTATGGCAGAGTGTCCTGAGCCCAGGTACAATATTTAAGGTATGGCAGTGTGTCCTGAGCTCAGGGTACACTATTTAAGCTATGGCAGTGTGTCCTGTGACCAGGTACAATATTTAAGGTATGGCAGTGTGTCCTGAGCCCAGGGTACAACATTTAAGCTATGGCAGTGTGTCCTGAGCCCAGGTACAATATTTAAGGCATGGCAGTGTGTCCTGAGCCCAGGTACAATATTTAAGGTATGGCAATGTGTCCTGAGCCAAGGGTACAATATTTAAGCTATGGCAGTGTGTCCTGATCCCAGGTACAATATTTAAGCTATGGCAGTGTGTCCTGATTCTGGGGTATTGCATATAAACTACGTCAGTGTGTCCTGAGTCCAGGTACAATACTTAAGCGATGGCAACGTGCTCTGAGCCCGGGGTACAATATTTAGGATATGGTGATTTGTCCTGATTCCGGGGCATTGTATATAAGCTACAGCAGTGTATCCCGACCCCGGGTACAATATTTAAGCAATGGCAACATGCTCTGAGCCCGGGGTACAATATTTAAGATATGGTAATGTGTCCTGAGTCCAGGGTACAATATTTAAGGTATGGCAATGTGCCCTGAGCCCAGGGTATAATAGTTAAGGTATGGCAATGTGTCCTGAGGCCAGGGTACAATATTTAAGGTATGGCAATGTGTCTTGATTCCGGGGTCTTGTATATAAGCTATGGCAACGTGCCCTGAGCCAAGGGTACAATATTTAAGGTATGGCAATGTGCACTAAACCCAGGATATAATATTTAAGGTATGGCAATGTGTCCTGAACCCAGGGTACAATATGTAAGGTATTAAAACATGTTCTGAGCGCAGGGTACACTATTTAAGGTATGGCAACATGTCCTGAGCCCAGGGTACCATACTTAAGGTATGGCAACATATTCTGAGCCCAGGTTACCATATTTAAGGTATGGCAACATATCATAAGCCCAAGGTACATTATTTAAGGTATGGCAACATGATGTGATCCCAAGGTACAATGTTAAAGGTATGGCAACATGGCCTGAGCCCAGGGTATATTATTTAAGGTTTGGCAACATGTTCTGAGCCCAGGGAACAATAATACAATATGGCAAAGTGTCCTGATGCCAGGGTACACTATTTAAGGTATGGCAACGTATCCTGATGCCAGGCTACTGTATTTGAGGTATGAACAATTTGTTCTGAGCCCAAGGTACTGTATTCAAGGTATGACAACGTGTCCTGTGCCCCAGGTATTGTAGTAAGGGTATGGCAACATGCCCTGTGCCCGGGGCATTGTATTTAAGGTATGACAATGTGTCCTGAGCCCCAGGTACTGTATTTAAGGTACGACGTGTTCTAAACCTGGGTACATTATTTCAGGTATGATACTGTGTCCTGAGCCCCGGGTACTGTATTTAAGGTATGACATGTCCTGAGCCATGGGTACTGTATTTAAGGTATGATGTGTCCTAAGTCTGGGTACATTATTTCAGGTATGATACTGTACCCTGAGCCCCGGGTACTGTATTTGAGGTATGACATGTCCTGAGCCCCGGGTACTGTATTTGAGGTATGACATGTCCTGAGCCCTGGGTACTGTATTTAAAGTATGTTGTGTCCTAAGCCTGGGTACATTATTTCAGGAATGATGCTGTGTCCTGAGCCCCAGGTACTGTATTTGAGATATGACATGTCCTGAGCCCTGGGTACTGTATCTAAGGTATGTTGTGTCCTAAGCCTGGGTACATTATTTCAGGAATGATGCTGTGTCCTGAGCCCCAGGTACTGTATTTAAGGTATGACATGTCCTGAGCCTTGGGTACTGTATTTAAGGTATGATGTGTCCTAAGCCTGGGTACATTATTTCAGGTATGATACTGTATCCTGAGCCCCGGGTACTGTATTTGAGGTATGACATGTCCTGAGCCCTGGGTACTGTATTTAAGGTATGATGTGTCCTAAGCCTGGGTACATTATTTCAGGAATGATGCTGTGTCCTGAGCCCCAGGTACTGTATTTAAGGTATGTTGTGTTCTAAGCCTGGGTACATTATTTCAGGAATGATGCTGTGTCCTGAGCCCCAGGTACTGTATTTGAGGTATGACATGTCCTGAGCCATGGGTACTGTATCTAAGGTATGTTGTGTCCTAAGCCTGGGTACATTATTTCAGGTATGATACTGTATCCTGAGCCCCGGGTACTGTATTTGAGGTATGACATGTCCTGAGCCCTGGGTACTGTATTTAAGGTATGATGTGTCCTAAGCCTGGGGACATTATTTCAGGAATGATGCTGTGTCCTGAGCCCCAGGTACTGTATTTAAGGTATGTTGTGTCCTAAGCCTGGGTACATTATTTCAGGAATGATGCTGTGACCTGAGCCCCAGGTACTGTATTTGAGGTATGACATGTCCTGAGCCCTGGGTACTGTATCTAAGGTATGTTGTGTCCTAAGCCTGGGTACATTATTTCAGGAATGATGCTGTGTCCTGAGCCCCAGGTACTGTATTTGAGGTATGAAATGTCCTGAGCCCCAGGTACTGTATTTGAGGTATGACATGTCCTGAGCCCTGGGTACTGTATCTAAGGTATGTTGTGTCCTAAGCCTGGGTACATTATTTCAGGAATGATGCTGTGTCCTGAGCCCCAGGTACTGTATTTGAGGTATGACATGTCCTGTATTTAACGTATGACATGTACTGAGCCCTGGGTACTGTATTTGAGGTATGACATGTACTGAGCCCTGGGTACTGTATTTAAGGTATGATGTGTCCTAAGCCTGGGTACATTATTTCAGGTATGATACTGTATCCTGAGCCCTGGGTACTGTATTTGAGGTATGACATGTCCTGAGCCCTGGGTACTGTATTTAAAGTATGTTGTGACCTAAGCCTGGGTACATTATTTCAGGAATGATGCTGTGTCCTGAGCCCCAGGTACTGTATTTGAGGTATGACATGTCCTGAGCCCTGGGTACTGTATTTAAGGTATGTTGTGTCCTAAGCCTGGGTACATTATTTCAGGAATGATGCTCTGTCCTGAGCCCCTGGTACTGTATTTGAGGTATGACATATCCTGAGCCCTGGGTACTGTATTTGAGGTATGACATGTCCTGAGCCCTGGGTACTGTATTTGAGGTATGACATGTCCTGAGCCCTGGGTACTGTATTTAAGGTATGATGTGTCCTAAGCCTGGGTACATTATTTCAGGTATGATTCTGTATCCTGAGCCCCGGGTACTGTATTTGAGGTATGACATGTCCTGAGCCCCAGGTACTGTATTTGAGGTATGACATGTCCTGAGCCCTGGGTACTGTATTTAAGGTATGATGTGTCCTAAGCCTGGGTACATTATTTGAGGTATGATACTGTATTCTGAGCCCCGGGTACTGTATTTGAGGTATGACATGTCCTGAGCCCTGGGTACTGTATTTGAGGTATGACATGTCCTGAGCCTCAGGTACTGTATCTGAGGTATGACATGTTCTGAGCCCTGGGTACTGTATTTAAGGTATGATGTGTCCTAAGCCTGGGTACATTATTTCAGGTATGATAATGTGTCCTGAGCCCCGGGTACTGTATTTGAGGTATGACATGTCCTGAGCCCCAGGTACTGTATTTGAGGTATGACATGTCCTGAGCCCCAGGTACTGTATTTGAGGTATGACATGTCCTGAGCCCTGGGTACTGTATTTAAGGTATGATGTGTCCTAAGCCTGGGTACATTATTTGAGGTATGATACTGTATTCTGAGCCCCGGGTACTGTATTTGAGGTATGACATGTCCTGAGCCCTGGGTACTGTATTTGAGGTATGACATGTCCTGAGCCCTGGGTACTGTATTTGAGGTATGACATGTCCTGAGCCTCAGGTACTGTATTTGAGGTATGACATGTCCTGAGCCCTGGGTACTGTATTTAAGGTATGACATGTACTGAGCCCTGGGTACTGTATTTAAGGTATGTTGTGTCCTAAGCCTGGGTACATTATTTCAGGAATGATGCTGTGTCCTGAGCCCCAGGTACTGTATTTGAGGTATGACATGTCCTGAGCCCCATGTACTGTATTTGAGGTATGACATGTCCTGAGCCCTGGGTACTGTATTTAAGGTATGATGTGTCCTAAGCCTGGGTACATTATTTCAGGAATGATGCTGTATCCTGGGCCCCGGGTACTGTATTTGAGGTATGACATGTCCTGAGCCCTGGGTACTGTATTTAAGGTATGACATGTACTGAGTCCTGGGTACTGTATTTAAGGTATGTTGTGTCCTAAGCCTGGGTACATTATTTCAGGAGTGATGCTGTGTCCTGAGCCCTGGGTACTGTATTTAAGGTATGATGTGTCCTAAGCCTGGGTACATTATTTCAGGTATGATACTGTATCCTGAGCCCCGGGTACTGTATTTGAGGTATGACATGTCCTGAGCCCTGGGTACTGTATTTGAGGTATGACATGTCCTGAGCCCTAGGTACTGTATTTAAGATATGTTGTGTCCTAAGCCTGGGTACATTATTTCAGGAATGATGCTGTGTCCTGAGCCCAAGGTACTGTATTTTAGGTATGACATCTCCTGAGCCCTGGGTACTGTATTTAAGGTATGATGTGTCCTAAGCCTGGGTACATTATTTCAGGTATGATAATGTGTCCTGAGCCCCGGGTACTGTATTTGAGGTATGACATGTACTGAGCACTGGGTACTGTATTTAAGGTATGTTGTGTCCTAAGCCTGGGTACATTATTTCAGGAATGATGCTGTGTCCTGAGCCCCAGGTACTGTATTTGAGGTATGACATATCCTGAGCCCTGGGTACTGTATTTAAGGTATGATGTGTCCTAAGCCTGGCCACATTATTTCAGGTATGATACTGTATCCTGAGCCCCGGGTACTGTATTTGAGGTGTGACATGTCCTGAGCCCTGGGTACTTTATTTGAGGTATGACATGTCTTGAGCCCTGGGTACTGTATTTAAGGTATGTTGTGTCCTAAGCCTGGGTACATTATTTCAGGAATGATGCTGTGTCCTGAGCCCCAGGTATTGTATTTGAGGTATGACATGTCCTGAGCCCTGGGTACTGTATTTAAGGTATGATGTGTCCTAAGCCTGGGTACATTATTTCAGGTATGATACTGTGTCCTGAGCCCCGGGTGCTGTATTTGAGGTATGACATGTCCTGAGCCCTGGGTACTGTATTTAAGGTATGATGTGTCCTAAGCCTGGGTACATTATTTCAGGAATGATGCTGTTTCCTGAGCCCCAGGTACTGTATTTGAGGTATGACATGTACTGAGCACTGGGTACTGTATTTAAGGTATGATGTGTCCTAAGCCTGGGTAAATTATTTCAGGAATGATGCTGTGTCCTGAGCCCCAGCTACTGTATTTAAGGTATGATGTGTCCTAAGCCTGGGTACATTATTTCAGGAATGATGCTGTGTCCTGAGCCCTGAGTACTGTATTTAAGGTATAATGTGTCCTAAGCCTGGGTACATTATTTCATGTATGATACTGTATCCTGAGCCCCGGGTACTGTATTTGAGGTATAACATGTCCTGAGCCCCGGGTACTGTATTTGAGGTATGACATGTACTGAGCACTGGGTACTGTATTTAAGGTATGTTGTGTCCTAAGCCTGGGTACATTATTTCAGGAATGATGCTGTGTCCTCAGCCCCAGGTACTGTATTTGAGGTATGACATGTCCTGAGCCCTGGGTACTGTATTTAAGGTATAATGTGTCCTAAGCCTGGGTACATTATTTCATGTATGATACTGTATCCTGAGCCCCGGGTACTGTATTTGAGGTATAACATGTCCTGAGCCCCGGGTACTGTATTTGAGGTATAACATGTCCTGAGCCCCGGGTACTGTATTTGAGGTATGACAGGTACTGAGCACTGGGTACTGTATTTAAGGTAGGTTGTGTCCTAAGCCTGGGTACATTATTTCAGGAATGATGCTGTGTCCTGAGCCCCAGGTACTGTATTTGAGGTATGACATGTCCTGAGCCCTGGGTACTTTATTTGAGGTATGATGTGTCCTACGCCTGGGTACATTATTTCAGGAATGATGCTGTTTCCTGAGCCCCAGGTACTGTATTTGAGGTATGACACGTACTGAGCACTGGGTACTGTATTTAAGGTATGATGTGTCCTAAGCCTGGGTACATTATTTCAGGAATGATGCTGTGTCCTGAGCCCCAGCTACTGTATTTGAGGTATGACATGTCCTGAGCCCTGGGTACTGTATTTAAGGCATGTTGTGTCCTAAGCCTGGGTACATTATTTCAGGAATGATGCTGTGTCCTGAGCCCTGGGTACTGTATTTAAGGTATGATGTGTCCTAAGCCTGGGTACATTATTTCAGGTATGATACTGTATCCTGAGCCCCGGGTACTGTATTTGAGGTATAACATGTCCTGAGCCCCGGGTACTGTATTTGAGGTATGACATGTACTGAGCACTGGGTACTGTATTTAAGGTATGTTGTGTCCTAAGCCTGGGTACATTATTTCAGGAATGATGCTGTGTCCTGAGCCCCAGGTACTGTATTTGAGGTATGACATGTCCTGAGCCCTGGGTACTGTATTTAAGGTATGATGTGTCCTAAGCCTGGGTACATTATTTCAGGTATGATACTGTATCCTGAGCCCTGGGTACTGTATTTGAGGTATGACATGTCCTGAGCCCTGGGTACTTTATTTGAGGTATGACATGTCCTGAGCCCTGGGTACTGTATTTAAGGTATGTTGTGTCCTAAGCCTTGGTACATTATTTCAGGAATGATGCTGTGTCCTGAGCCCCAGGTATTGTATTTGAGGTATGACATGTCCTGAGCCCTGGGTACTGTATTTAAGGTATGATGTGTCCTAAGCCTGGGTACATTATTTCAGGTATGATACTGTGTCCTGAGCCCCGGGTACTGTATTTGAGGTATGACATGTCCTGAGCCCTGGGTACTGTATTTAAGGTATGATGTGTCCTAAGCCTGGGTACATTATTTCAGGAATTATGCTGTTTCCTGAGCCCCAGGTACTGTATTTGAGGTATGACATGTCCTGAGCACTGGGTACTGTATTTAAGGTATGATGTGTCCTAAGCCTGGGTACATTATTTCAGGTATGATACTGTGTCCTGAGCCCCGGGTACTGTATTTGAGGTATGACATGTCCTGAGCCCTGGGTACTGTATTTAAGGTATGATGTGTCTTAAGCCTGGGTACATTATTTCAGGTATGATACTGTGTCCTGAGCCCCGGGTACCGTATTTGAGGTATGACATGTCCTGAGCCCTGGGTACTGTATTTAAGGTATGATGTGTCCTAAGCCTGGGTACATTATTTCAGGTATGATACTGTGTCCTGAGCCCCGGGTACTGTATTTGAGGTATGACATGTCCTGAGCCCTGGGTACTGTATTTAAGGTATGATGTGTCCTAAGCCTGGGTACATTATTTCAGGTATGATACTGTGTCCTGAGCCCCGGGTTCTGTATTTAAGGTATGACATGTCCTGAGCCCCAGGTATTGTATTTAAGGTATGTAAATGGCACTCTAGGTCCCGGTTACCATATCCAGGGTATGAACAACGTGCCTTGAACCTCAGGCATTGTATTTAAGGTATAGCCACGTGCCCCGAGCCCCATGTATTGTATTTAAGGTATGATAATATTTCCTGAGCCCCAGGCATTAAATGGCAATGTTTCCTGAGCCCCAGTTATGGTATTTAAGGTATGACAATGTTTCCTGAGCTCCAGGTTTTGTATGTAAGGTATGACAATGTTTCCTGAGCCCCATGTGTTGTAAGGCAAGGCTTCCTGAGCCCCAGGTATTGTATGGCAATGTTTCCTGAGCCCCAGGTATTGTATTTAAGGTATAACAATGTTTCCTGAGCCCCAGGTATTGTATGTAAGGTATGACAATGTTTCCTGAGCTCCAGGTATTGTATGTAAGGTATAACAATGTTTCCTGAGCCCCAGGTATTGTATGGCAATGTTTCCTTAACCACAGGTATTGTATGTAAGGTATGGCAATGTTTCTAAGCACCAGCTATTGTATTTAAGATATGACAATTGTTCCTGAGCCCCAGGTATTTTATTTAAGGTATGACAATGTTTCCTGAGCCCCTTGTATTGTATGACAATGTTTCCTAAAACCCAGGTTTTGTAATTAAGGTATGACAATGTTTCCTAAGCACTAGGTATTGTATTTAAGGTATGACAATTGGTCCTGATCCCCAGATATTGTATTCAATTTATGGCAATGTTTCCTAAGCACCAGGTATTGTGTTTAAGGTATGACAATTGTTCCTGAGCCCCGGGTATTGTATTTAATGTATGACAATGTTTCCTGAGCCCCAGGTATTGTATGGCAATGTTTCCTAAACAACAGTTATTGTAATTAAGGTATGACAATGTTTCCTGAGCTCCAGGTATTGTATTTAAGGTATGGAAATGTTTCCTAAACATCAGGTATTGTATTTAAGGTATGACAATGTTTCCCGAGCCCCGGCTATTGTATTTAAGGTATGAAAATGTTTCCTGAGCTCCAGGTATTGTATGTAAGGTATGACAATGTTTCCTGAGCTCCAGGCATTGTATGTAAGGTATGGCAATGTTTCCTGAGCCTCAGGCATTGTATGTAAGGTATGACAATGTTTCCTGAGCCCCACATATTTTATGGCAATGTTTCATGAGCCCCAGGTATTGTATTTAATGTACGACAATGTTTCCTGAGCCCAAGGTATTGTATTTAAGGTATGGCGATGTTTCCTGAGCTCCAGGTGTTGTATGTAAGGTATGACAATGTTTCATGAGCCTCAGGCATTGTATGTAAGGTATGGCAATGTTTCCTGAGCCTCAGGCATTGTATGTAAGGTATGACAATGTTTCATGACCCCTACGTATTTTATGGCAATGTTTTATGAGCCCCAGGTATTGTATTTAAAGTATGATAATGCTTCCTGAGCCCAAGGTATTGTATTTAAGGTATGGCGATGTTTCCTGAGCTCCAGGTATTGTATGTAAGGTATGACAATGTTTCCTGAGCCTCGGGCATTGTATGTAAGGTATGGCAATGTTTCCTGAGCTTCAGGTATTGTATGTAAGGTATGACAATGTTTCCTGAGCCTCAGGCATTGTATGTAGAGGTATGGCAATGTTTCCTGAGCTCCAGGTATTGTATGTAAGGTATGGCAATGTTTCCTGAGCCCCAGATATTTTATGGCAATGTTTCATGAGCCCCAGGTATTGTATTTAAGGTATGGCAATGTTTCCTGGGCTCCAGGTATTGTATGTAATGTATGACAATGTCTCCTGAGCCTCAGGCATTGTATTTAAGGTATGGCAATGTTTCCTGAGCCCCAAGTATTATATTTAAGGTATGACAATGTTTCCTGAGCCCCAGGTATTTTATGGCAATGTTTCAAGAGTCCCAGGTATTATATTTAAGGTATGCCAATGTTTCCTGAGCCCCAGGTATTTTATGGCAATGTTTCATGAGTCCCAGGTATTGTATTTAAGGTATGGCAATGTTTCCTGAGCCCCAGGTATTTTATGGAAATGTTTCATGACCCCCAGGTATTGTATTTAAGGTATGGCAATGTTTCATGAGCCCCAGGTATTGTATCTAAGGTATGGCAATGTTTCCTGAGCTCCAGGTATTGTATGTAAGGTATGACAATGTTTCCTGAGCCCCAGGCATTGTATTTAAGGTATGGCAATGTTTCCTGAGCCCCAGGTATTGTATTTAAGATATGGCAATGTTCCCTGAGCCCCAGATGTTTTATGGCAATGTTACTTGAGCCCCAGGTATTGTATTTAATGTATGGCAATGTTTTCTGAGCTAGAGGTATTGTATGTAAGGTATGGCAATGTTTCCTGAGCCTCAGGCATTGTATTTAAGGCATGGCAATGTTTCCTGAGCCCCAGGTATTTTACGGCAATGTTTCATGAGCCCCTTGTATTGTATGACAATGTTTCCTAACACCCAGGTTTTGTAATTAAGGTATGGCAATGTTTCCTAAGCACTAGGTATTGTATTTAAGGTATGACAATTGGTCCTGATCCCCAGATATTGTATTCAATTTATGGCAATGTTTCCCAAGCACCAGGTATTGTATTTAAGGTATGGCAATGTTTCCTGAGCCCCAGGTATTGTATTTAAGATATGGCAATGTTCCCTGAGCCCCAGATGTTTTATGGCAATGTTACTTGAGCCCCAGGTATTGTATTTAATGTATGGCAATGTTTTCTGAGCTAGAGGTATTGTATGTAAGGTATGACAATGTTTACTGAGCCTCATGCATTGTATTTAATGCATGGCAATGTTTCCTGAGCCTCAGGCATTGTATGTAAGGTATGGCAATGTTTCCTGAGCCCCAGGTATTTTATGGCAATGTTTCATGAGCCCCTTGTATTGTATGACAATGTTTCCTAAGACCCAGGTTTTGTAATTAAGGTATGACAATGTTTCCTAAGCACTAGGTATTGTATTTAAGGTATGACAATTGGTCCTGATCCCCAGATATTGTATTCAATTCATGGCAATGTTTCCCAAGCACCAGGTATTGTGTTTAAGGTATGACAATTGTTCCTGAGCCCCGGGTATTGTATTTAATGTATGACAATGTTTCCTGAGCCCCAGGTATTGTATGGCAATGTTTCCTAAACAACAGTTATTGTAATTAAGGTATGACAATGTTTCCTGAGCTCCAGGTATTGTATTTAAGGTATGGAAATGTTTCCTAAACATCAGGTGTTGTATTTAAGGTATGACAATGTTTCCTGAGCCACAAGTATTATATTTAAGGTATGACAATGTTTCCTGAGCCCCAGGTATTTTATGGCAATGTTTCATGAGCCCCAGGTATTGTATATAAGGTATGACAATGTTTCCTGAGCCCCGGGTATTGTATGTAAGGTATCACAATGTTTCCTGAGCCCCGGGTATTGTATGTAAGGTATCACAATGTTTCCTGAGCCCCGGGTATTGTATGTAAGGTATCACAATGTTTCCTGAGCCCCGGGTATTGTATGTAAGGTATCACAATGTTTCCTGAGCCCCAGGTATTGTATTGAAGGTATGAACAACATGCTCTGATCCGGGAGTTGTATATTTGAGGTATGAGCAATGTGTCCTGAGCCTAAAGTACTACATTTTAGGCACTTGGGAAAAAGCGTCCTGTTATGTTCTCCAAATGCTTTGCGCTAGTACCGGGCTACTGTGCCCCGGAGAAAACATTACTCCAGTACCTGTTGCATGGGGACCATTTTTACAGTGGGTTCAAATTACAAAACTGATGTAATACAGACCGGATTCGCTTGACATCAGTAAAATAAATAGCCTGTTTTGGTTGTTGTTGAGAATACTTTGGCGCTTGGAAATTGTCATAGTGTGAATATATGAGGGGTGTGCTGATTACAAGCCTACAATGGTGGCTTGACATAAAGAATGCCGCCAGCTCGCTTATTTCTTTTATACTTGTACTTGATGAAACTGTCTGATTTAAGTCAATATTGTATTTTCCCAAAACAAAACAATTTATGCCACGCTTTTTATTTTTGATGATATCACAAAAATGGTTTGGTGATTCAGTGAACTTTGAAACACTCAGAATGCAGGTGATTCAAAAAGTTCTGTGGGTCACCAAACACTTTTTATGTTTCAGCCTGAACATTTTTGAGCTAGAGGGAGGGTGCTGGTGTGGTTATGAGGCAGGATGCCTTCACTCTGAGGACTCTAAAACATGGCTATTGCCTAGCGGGGGCGTTATCTAGGACAGTTAGGGGAGTGCGGCATGTTTTCAGGTGCCTAATCTCACATAGGTGGAGGAGTGTGGCATGTTTTTGAGGTTATTGTTGTTATTGTTATTTTGCATTTATATAGCGCCTTATATACCATTGGTATGGTCTGAAGGTGCTGGTAGGTTGAACGCCCTTGGGAACCGAGGTTCGGGTCAGTGGAGAGATTAGAGAGAGTCAAAGGTGCGTGTGCGCACCAGGTATGTGTGCAGCTGGTGCAGAATTTCTGTGGTAGCTGCTTCCTAGCGAATAGGTGTGGTGGTTGAGGAATCAGGAGTATGTGTTCGGTCTGGCAGGAGTTATCCAGTCCGAGTGAGGCAGCGTTAGGCCTGACTAGAACGCCTGGCTGGGGGTGAGAAACCAGCAATGTTTACTTAGAGTGATGGGGAGTGAGCGGCGGATGTTGATATGAGAACAGTTATACCGAATGGTGTCATAGTATCTCTGTGTTCTACTTGAGTGGTGGTGTAAGGAGCGAGTAAGCGTGGGGTGTGAAATGAAGTATGCTCTTACAACGGTTCCTTGCGTTCCACATCAAAGTCTGCACATCACGCAATTCAGAGGGGTCCGGTCCGTGCGATGTGTTTTGTTTCTCATCTGCTCTTATGCACTATTCATCGGCTCTGCGAATTCATCCGTATAGCATACTCCTCCATCTAGCATAATCATGCGCTCTGGTCCATTCATTCATTTGTTTCGTGCGTTCACCCGCTCCCCAGGCTCATCTGTTACGCACTCATTCGCTTCAGAGGCTCATCTGCCACTCGTCAATTCTGCATTCATCAGCTCCATTCACTCTTCCGTACAATGTACTTATCTGTTTTGTGTACACTCGTTCTCTCGCTCTTATTCTCGTTCGTTCGACGCATACCCGTTCTCTCGCCATACTCAGCCGCTTACTACACTCGGTCGCCCGACATACTCAGCTGCTTGCCATACTCAGCCGCTCGCTACACTCCGTCGCTCGCCAGATTCAGCCGATAGCCACACTCAGCCGTTCCCTAAGCTCCTCCGCGGTCCATGTTCTTCCCCTCATTACACTCAACCGTTTTCTACATTCATGCGTTCTCCATATTCATTCAGCCGCATTCTACACTCATGTGTTCTCCACATTCGTCTGTCCACCACATTTATTTGCTCTTCATATTCGTTCGCTCTGTACGCTCACCGCCCTCCACAGTCATCCGCCCTCCACAGTCATCCGTCCTCCACAGTCATCCGCCCTCCGCAATCATCCGCCCTCCGTAATCATCCGCCCTCCGCAATCATCCGCCCTCTGCAATCATACGCCCTCCGCAATCATCCGCCCTCCGCAATCATCCGCCCTCCGCAATCATCCGCCCTCCGCAGTCATCCGCCCTCCGCAGTCATCCGCCCTCCGCAGTCATCTGCCCTCCGCAGTCATCCGCTCTCCGCAGTCATCCGCCATCCGCAGTCATCCGCCCTTCGCAGTCATCCGCCCTCCGCAATCATCCGCTCTCCGCAATCATCTGCCCTCCGCAATCATCCGCCCTCCGCAATCATCCGCCTTCCGCAATCATCCGCCCTCCGCAATCATCCGCCCTCCGCATTCATCCGCCCTCCGCAATCATCCGCCCTCTGCAGTCCTCCGCCCTCCGCAGTCCTCCGCCCTCCGCAGTCATCCGCCCTCCGCAGTCATCCGCCCTCCGTAGTCATCCGCCCTCCACATTCATCCGCCCTCTACAGTCATCCGCCCTCTACAGTCATCCGCCCTCCAGTCATCCGCCCTCCACAGTCATTCGCCCTCCACAGTCATCCGCCCTCCTCAGTCATCCGCCTTCCACGGTCATCCGCCCTCCACGGTCATCCGCCCTCCACAGTCATCCGTCCTCTACAGTCATCCGCCCTCTACAGTCATCCGCCCTCCATAGTCATCCGCCCTCCACAGTCATTCGCCCTCCACAGGCATCCGCCCTCCACACTCATCTTCCACAGGCATCCGCCCTCCACAGTCTTCCGCCATCCACACCATCTTCCAAAGGCATTCGCCCTCCACAGTCGTCCGCCCTCCACAGTTATCTGCCTTCCACGGTCATCCGCCCTCCACGGTCATCAGCCCTCCACAGTCATCCGCCCTCTACCGTCATCCGCCCTCCACCGTCATCCGCCCTCCACCGTCATCCGCCCTCCACCGTCATCCGCCCTCCACAGACATCCGCTCTCCACAGACATCCTCTCTCCACAGACATCCGCTCTCCACAGACATCCGCCCTCCACAGTCATCTTCCACAGGCATCCACCTTCCACATTCATCCGCCCTGCCCAGTCGTCCGCCCTCCACAGTCATCCGCCCTCCACAGTCATCCGCGCTCCACAGTCATCCGCGCTCCACAGTCATCTTCCACAGGCATACACCCTCCACAGGCATACACCCTCCACAGTCATCCGCCCTGCCCAGTCGTCCGCCCTACCCAGTCATCCGCTCTCCACAGTCATCCGCCCTCCACAGTCATCCGCCCTCCACAGTCATCCGACTTCCACAGTCATTCGCCCTCCACAGAATCCGCCCTTCACAGTCATCCGCCCTCCACAGTCATCCGCCCTCCACAGACATCCGCCCTCCACAGTCATCCGCCCTCCGCAATCATCCGCACTCCGCAATCATCCGCCCTCTGCAGTCATCCGCCCTCCGCAGTCATTCGCCCTCCACCGTCATCCGCCCTCCACCGTCATCCGCCCTCCACAGTCATCCGCCTTCCACAGTCATCCGCCCTCCACAATCATCTGTCAGCAGCGTTCATCTTCCACGCGCATTCCACTCGTTGGTACTCAGTCGGTCTCCCACTTCCGGCCTCTCACCCTCCACATTCCTCCGCTTTCCACATTCTTCCGCTCTCCACACCCTGTCGCTCCCCCATTCAGTCGCTGATACTTTTCTCTACTCATTACGCGCATCTGCTCTCCACGTTCTTCTGCTCTGTATGCTCTCTTCGCTCAACAAGCTCCTTCGCTCTGCATGCTCTTGCATTCTCCACCTTCCTCCACTCTCTACACATAGCTGCTCTCCATACTCGGACCGCTTTCTACAGTCAATTGGTTTACACACTCATCCGTCATCCCCATTGATTTTGCTCGTATTATTCATCAGGTCTCCAGACTCAACCGTCTTCCAGACGCACCTGTCAACCGCTTTCATCCTCCACATTCATTTATACTTGTCTAGAATCATCATTATTCATTCGCCCTTCTCACTCATCCGTTCACCACACTCATTTATACTTGTCTAGAATCATCATTATTCATTCGCCCTTCTCACTCATCCGTTCACCACACTCATCGGCTTTCCAAGCTCGTCCACGCTCTATTTTTCTTTTATCCAGTGATCAATTCGTATTATTGACTTCACTGTTTAGATCTACATTACTCGTTTTAATTTCTTTTGTGAATATTTGATACAATCCGTTTTTTTTTTTTTTTTTTTTGCTTTTGCTTTTGCATTAGGTGCTTTGCTGGGTCGGTGTTATTTTGATGATGCTAGAACGGAACCGGTTGGTTTTAGGGAAAGAGCCAGGTTTTCAGTAGTTTGCGGAAAGCTGTTAGCGCCTCGGTTAGCCTGATGTGGGGTGGGAGAGAGTTCCACAGGGTTGGGGCTAGGGCTGAGAATGATGCTCCGCCTAACCTGACTGAGTTTGTCTTAGGAATTACTAGGAGGCCGGCTGTGCTTGATCTAAGGGTGCGAGTGGGGTGATAAGATATTAGTTTTTCTTGAAGATATTGCGGTCCAGTTTTATGTACTGCTCGATGGGTGAGGCATAAGGTTTTGAAAGCTACCCTACGGGCTACTGGAAGCCAGTGCAGTGTCTTGAGGGCTGGGGATACGTGGTCTCTTGGACCAAGCGCAAGTAACACTTTGGCCGCCGCGTTTTGTGCTCTTTGAAGTTTGTTCATTTGGTAGGCATGGATTCCGAGGTATAGGGGGTTGCCGTAGTCCAGCCGTGAGATGACGATTGATTGTACTGCAGAGACTCTGTTAGGAAATGATAGATATGGAAAGACGCGCCTAAGGTTTTTGAGGTGGTAGTGGCAGGACTTTGAGACATTGTTGACTTGGCGCGAGAGTGTTAGGTCAGAGTCTAGGGTGCATCCAAGATTTTTCACTGTGTTGGAGGGTATCGTGAGTTGCCCATGGCGGTTGGCCAGGGTAGTGGGTGCGGGAGAAGATCTGGGTTGCCGCACACCATGATTTCTGTTTTGGAGGGGTTTAACAGGAGGTGGTTTTGGGTCATCCAGCGTTCAATGTTAAGGAGGCAGGATGCCAGGTCAGGTCGTGAGTTAGGATTCGTGTTCAAGAATTTTAGAATTAGTTGTGTGTCATCGGCGTAATTGTAACATAGGATGTTGTGTGCACGAATTATCGGTGGGAGGTTGATCAGGTAGAGATTGAAAAGGAGGGCGGATAGACACGCTCCTTGTGGGACTCCTGTGTCGACTGGTCGGGCTTGGGAGGTAAAGTTGGAGAGTGTCGTTATTTGGTGCCTGTCCTTGAGGAATGAGGCTATCCATTTGAGGGCGGTTCCACGTATTCCTAGGGAGTGGAGGCGATCAAGGAGTATTGAGTGATTGATCGTGTCAAAGGCGGCTGATAGGTCGAGAAGGATTAGTGCGGCGCATCCCGCGGAGTCAGCAGTCATTTTAAGGTCGTCCTAGATAGAGGTTAGGGTGGTTTCAGTTCCGTGACAAGTTCTGAAGCCTGATTGGGCGGGGTCTAGGAGTTTGTTGGCTTCAACAAAGGCGTTAAGTTGAGAGTAGGCGGTTCGATCAATGAGTTTGGCGAGGAACCTGGTGTTTGATATGGGGCGGTAGTTTTTGGGCTCGAGCGGATCGAGCGAGGGTTTTTTAATCAGGGGTTTGACGTGCACCAATTTGAATGTGTGTGGAAAGGTACCGGAAGAGAGGGAAGCATTTATGATGGATCTTGCGTGTTCTCCTGCGTAGGTGGAGGCAAAGATTTCTTTAAGGGTAGTGGCTGGGCATGGATCCAATGGTGATCCGGATGGTTTGCGGGCAGATAGGAGTTTGAGAAACTGTTCTGTTGTTAATGGACTGAATGAGTCGAACGTTGGTTGCGTGGAGGTTGCAGCTGATGGGTTGGGTGGTACGGGCTGAGGATTGTCTAGTGGCTGTAAGAGTGCTAGTTTGGAGGTTAGAGTATTTGTCCTTTCTATAGCCGTGGAGTAGAAGTGGAGGGAGAGTGAGTCACAGAGTGATTGCGATGCGGTCAGGATGGTTGTGTTACAAGCTGGATTGGTGAATTCGGAGATAATTTTGTGGAGTTCTTTACTTGGGTTTTTGCAGTTTAGGATTCGGGAGTTGTAGTGGGCCTTTTTTGTTTTCCGGATTTCGGCTTTGTACCGATACAGGTGTCGGGCCAAGGTGGTTCTGCTCTCATGGGTTTTCTCTTTATGCCATTTGCGTTCTAGGTGTTTGTATAGTCGTTTAGTGGTCTTCAGCTCAGGAGTGAACCATCTGGGGGAAGGGCCACGGCGGGTTGATGGTTTGCAGGAGGGGGTGAGGCGCATCAGAGATGCGCTAAGCCATGAATCAAGGGCCTCAGGGGTGAGATGGTTGTTGAGAGGGCAGGATGGTGGTGGAGACTGGAGGAGAACCTCGGCTAGGTCTGGGTTGATTATTAGTTTCTTCCAGCATTTGCCTATATTCGGAGGTTCGGATATGAGTAAGGGGAGGGGTTCAGGAGAGTGGATGGTGAAAGGGAGAATGAAGTGATCAGACCAGATGATAGGGGTGGGCTGCATTAGCTGAATCAGGTTGTTGGAGCTAAAGATGGCATCGAGAGTGTGTCCTTTATAGTGGGTCGGTCCGTTTATGTGGGGTTGGAGGTTAATTGCATCTAATCCGTCAACCAGGGAGTATGTCATAGGGTTGGTGGGGATGTCGAGCCATATGTTGAAGTCTCCAAGAAGTGTGAGGTTGGGATGGTTTAGTTGGAGGGTGGCAATAGAGTCGCAAAGGTTATTTGCGAAGTGTCTATCGTAGCCTGGGGGCCTGTAGATTATTAGGAAGCTATGTGAGAGCGATGGTGAGAGGGATAGTTTAACAAGGAGAGATTCGCAGGATGGAATGGAGGGTTGGTTATCGATGATTGAGGCGCGGAAGAGAGATTTGAAGACGAATGCTACCCCTCCTCCCCTGGACGGACGGTTCAGTGGGATGAGGGAGTAGTTGGGGGGAAAGGCTTCGTTGGCGATTGGGCCGAAGTCGTCAGAGAACCAGGTTTCAGTGATGAAAACTAGGTCTGGTTTGTCAGAGGTGAGGAGGTCAAAGATGGAATGTCTGTTTTTTGCTATTGATCGGGCGTTAAATAGGATGCAGTTCACATCGGCAGTCAGGGATGATCTTGGTGGTGGAGGGGGAGGGTGCAGTGGTGGAGAGTTTGGGGGGAGGGGGGTAGGTTGGGTGATGATAGATGGGAATAGTGGGCGAGCAGAGAGATTGGCAGGCTTCGGGAGGGGTTGGGAGGCTGCGTGTGATAGGATGGTCGGGTTTTGGAAGGGGGATTTGAAAGAGGGATGTTGACGGTTAGGAGTTTCAGTTGCAGCTGATGAGAAATCGAGGGAGAGGGGTTTCAGGTGGGGGGAAGCCGCGGGGGAGAGGGGGGATTGCAGGATAGATGTGATTGGTCGAGATAGGGGGGGCGAGGAGTGCTGTGAGATTGAGGGGGACCAAGAACGTTTCCTCTTTAGTTTCCTTGCTGCGACTGGTGTGTGGGAGAGAGTGGGGGGGTCGGAGGGTGAGCGGGAGGCAGCTTTGGTTCTTGCTAGGGCTAGCCGTGCAGTTTTTAGGGAGGGGAAGGGGTGAGGTCGAGTGGGGATGGTGGCAGGGGTATAAGGGGAGGGCGGGAGTTGGGTGATTGCAGGGTGGGGTGTGTCAGGTATGATAGAGAGGGGAGCGGGTATGGGTAATGCTGGTGGGTCGGGGGTGGGGTTCAGGGGATGAGTGGTCTTGGGGTGGGTGGCTCGCCATCATGCCCCCCTTGCTTGGTGTTTGGAGAGGGGAAAAGCAGGGAGTGCGAGAGAGGGTGGGGGGTTTGGGAGAGGCGGGAAGGGACGGAAGACAGATCGGAGAGTGGGGGTGGTCCATGGGTGGTGTTTCTGACTGATTCTGGTGGAGTGGGTGCACTCATGATTGGTGTGAGTTTTAAGATTGGTTTAGGAGGGTTTTCGGATTGTAGTTCTAAGGTCGGAGATGACACGCTTTTAGGTACACTTCAGGGTTCAACTGCTCAAGAAGGTATTAGATTTATTTGGTGCTTTCTAGCTAGAGTTGTAAACAGAGATTATTTTAGTTTATTGGGTACACTTCTAGCTAGAGTTGTAAACAGAGATTATTTTAGTTTATTGGGTACCCTTCTAAGTTCCTCTGTCGCCAGGGAGGATATTCGGACAGCCTCAAGATTCTATTTGCTTAGAAGGGGTATTAGGTTGTTAGTCTCAGAGAGACTTCTTAGAGGGATTATTGGGCACAACTTCTACATACGCACGTAGGCTATAGGAGTGTAATACTTAATGAATGCAATTCGGAACACTACTAAAATTTATCTTTTTTCAGAGAGGTTATTGGGCGCAGCTTCTAATTGTAATTTGGGGAACAATTCTAAATGCCAGTTTCTTAGAGAGGCTATTGGGGGCAACTTCAGAAATACAATTGGGAACACTTCTAAATGCAACTTTCTTAGAGAGGCTATTTGGCACAACACCTAAATGCAGTTGGGAAGACTACTAAATGCAATTGGGGCCACTTCTAAATGCAGCTTTCTTCAGAGAGGCTATTGGGCGCAATATCTAAATGCAATTGGGAGCACTATTAAATGCAGTTGCGAATACTATTAGCTGGTATTAGGAACACTTCTAAAATGCAACTTTCCTCAGAGAGGCTATTGGGCGCAACACCTAAATGCAATTGGGAGCACTATTAAATGCAGTTGCGAACACTACTAAATGGTATTGGGAACACTTCTAAAATGCAACTTTCCTCAGAGAGGCTATTGGGTGCAACACCTAAATGCAATTGGGAGCACTATTAAATGCAGTTGGGAACACTACTAAATGGAATAGTGTGCACTTCTAAATGCAACTTTCCTGAGAGAGGCTATTGGGCGCAACTCTTAAATGCAATTGGGAGCACTATTAAATGCAGTTGGGAACACTACTAAATGGAATTGTGTGCACTTCTAAATGCAACTTTCCTGAGAGAGGCTATTGGGCGCAACTCTTAAATGCAATTGGTAACAATACTTAATGTAATTGGGAGCACTACTCAAGGCTATTGGGCGCAACTCCTGAATGCAATTGGGGGCACTTCTAAATGCAGTTTTCCTCAGAGAGGCTATTGGGCCCAACACCTAAAAGCAATTGGGAACACTATTAAATGCAGTTGGGAACACTACTGAATGCACTTGAGAACACTTCTAAATGCAACTTTCCTGCGAGGGGCTATTGGGCACGACTCCTGAATGCAATTGGGAACACTTCTAAATGCAATTTTCCTCAGAGAGACTATTGGGCACAACACCTAGATGCAATTGGGAACATTATTAAATGTAATTGAGGACACTTCTAGATGCAATTTTCATTAGAGAGGCTAATGGGCGTAACTTCAGAATGCAATTGGGATCATTTACTAAATGCAATTGGGATTAGGTGAGAGGCTATTCTAGGTGTTTAATCTTGTACAGGTAGGGGAGCGTGGTATGAGTTCAGGTGCCTAATCTTGCACAGCTAGGGGAGCGGTGAAGATAGACGTCCAAGCATGGTCCTCATGACCACCACACGGCTCTCAGCCCGAAAAACTGAGACACGACAGATGCACCTCACTCTTAGGTCCTTCACCGCCATCGTCGATGTATCGCAAATGTGACAAATGTTACTCTCGCAGACAGCCATTCAGGCCATACCCAGTCGATGATCTGGAGGAGATGGAGATGCCATCATACGAACAAGTCGACTGACCGCAAATCAAGAAATCAATGACATCATCACTTACATCACGACATAGCCACAATTAGACATGAATTTCATAGCCATCAATTCACGAAGTTACACGAACATGCATTTGTTTATTGCATACAGACAAGAAACACATGCTTATGAAACATGCAGGTAGATGACAGACACACATACATATCTCTATATTTAGTCAAACACTTCACCAAATCTGACCGCAAGACGCCAAAGCATACATATACCAAGCTCGCATATGCTTGACTGCCAACATGGAAAAGCCATAAGGACAAATATGGAAACCACAGGCCCACTGAAACGAATGAGGAAGGGGAGACAGCCTTCAAGAACATGGAAGGGCTTATGATCGCTGCAGCCAGAGGCAATCAGAAACGATGCACCCAGCCAAGGACGAGTGGAGATGGTAAGTTCTTAGTTACCAAGACATTAAGCCACCTGTGAGAAATTCATACTAAAATACTCATAATTAGAGCACTCCATTTCGTGGTTTCAACACACGTGACCCAGCAGAACAAGACAATGCCCATTCAATTAAGGTGGGTGGAGAGAAGCTGATCCCACCAAATCAGAGGTGGAAATATACACATGTTGGTCACAAACTGGCAACTGAATGCACTCTCCCAGGCTTAGGTGATCAGAGATGGCAACATTAGGGAACACATAGCCCCTCCATGTTCAGTCTCATTGCCTTGAGAAGGCACACCCAGACTGGTAACCATCCAGGGTCTCAGGGCTGGGAGGATCCATTCTGCTCAATCAAGAGTCACCTTTCACTAGAAGATATAAAATGTTGCAAGAGCCAATGGTCGCCCTGCGACCCTGCGAAATTGTAGATTGAAACATGTGGAGATGGTCCCAGAAGGAGCCACCATATATGGCTATGTACTAGTAGAATTAACCCCTTTAGGACACATACATAGTTCACCTATGCTGGCCCCCATGCCCACACTTCACTGCCTTGCAACCTGTCCCGCATGGGCGACACTAATAACGCTGATTTCAACTGGTCCTGCTTCCCTCTATTCTCTGAGGACACGGTTTCCAATGCCATGCTAAAGATCAAATCCTGCGCTCCTTCAGACCCCTTGCCTTTGGGAGTGATGAAGGAAACATCGGCTGACCTCCTGAGTGAGATCACAGCTGCTGTTATCACCTATTGTAAGTTGGGGCTCATCCCTTCTGAGCTGAAAACTGCCCTCGTTACCCCCCTGCTAAAGAAACCTGCTTTGTATCCATCTCTTCCTTCTAGTTTCTGCCCTATCTCTCTCCTTCCCTTTTGTATGAAACTCTTGGAATCACTGGTTTCTCCTATTCTGTCTTCTTTTCTGGAATCCTCTGGGATGCTTGACCCGGCCCAGTCTGGGTTCCGCCCTAGCAGGGGCACGAGAGTGTTCTTCTTGGGATGATGTGGCCAGCCTGGTGGATCAGGGGGGTGTTGGTGCCCTGATTCTTTTAGATCTTTCAGCGCATTCAACACCGTGGACCATGCTACCCTGCTCGCCCGCCTGGCCCAGATTGGGGTTTCGGGGCAGGTACTGGCCTGGTTCGGCTCTTTTTTAGCCAATTGATCCCAAATTCTTTCTCTACCACCATTCACATCCCCTTCCTGTCACCTTAGTCGTGGTGTTCCCCAGGGGTCTGCTCTGTCCCCTATTCTTTTCAACATCTACATCTTTCTGTTGCTTCACCTCATCTGCTCCTTTGGCGTCAGGTCCTATTCATATGCCGACGATACCCAATTACTGATTTGCCTCGATCTTAATCAGTCTGAGGTTTCGTCGGGTCTGCATAAGTGCTTGACTGCGGTGGGTGAGTGGATGGGACACAAATGTTTGAAACTGAATGGGGATACAATGGAGGAGCTGGTGGTAGGCTCCCCTCCTGATCCCTCACTTTGGATTTCCTCTTTCTGGCCGTCCTCTTTGGGTTTGTTTCCAGTACCTAGGACCAAGGTAAAAAATAGGGGAGTTATCATGTCTGATGACCTGTCCATGGTGGCACAGGTCTCTGCGGTGTGCCATATGGGGCATTTTCAACTGAAAATCCTACGCAAGGTGCTCCACCTGATTCCAACAAGGTTACACCCCCCGGTGGTGGCGGCTATGATTCTGAGTAGGCTAGACTACTGCGACTCCCTGTACTTAGCGCAGCCCAGAGGGCTGGTTGCCCATTTACAATGTCTCCAGAATCTGGCTGCCAAGGTGGCTACGGGTAACCCGCATGGTTCCCACATATCGCCTGTCTAGCGTGCTCTGCACGGGCTCCCAGTGGCTCTGTGTATTCAGTTTAAGGCACTATGCATTGCACACTGTGCCTTACATGATCAGGGTGCAGAGTACCTGAGTGCTAAATTCGAGCGGTATGTTCCTAACCGCCCTCTGCGGTCAGCGGCAGCAGGCATGCTGCATGTGCCTTCTTTCCAATTGACTTACGCAGGCGGTTGCACCTTCTCATTTGTAGCAGCTCAATTGTGGAACACTCTCCCCTGTCATGTGACCCTGCTGTCAAATCATCTTGCTTTCCGTAGAGCGTTAAAAACATATTTGTTCAAAGCTCGCTGCTTCTTGGCTAGATAGTGGTGTTTTAGGTTTGGCTTCTCCTCTATAGCGCTATGATGCCTCGGCGACTGTGCCTCTATAAGTTAACATAACATAACATAACCTAAACTGACCAATGTGAATGCCTGAGAGGTTTCGGGGATGGAGTTTGGTTTTGCGACGTCACACCCGAATAGAACCGGGTGACACACGCTCAGAAGACGAGAACCCTGGAGAATTCATGTTTTTCTAGTGTGATTCCTGTCTTTGGTTAGATAATAAAGAAAGTAAACTTTGTCCGATGGCTGAGTCTTCTGTTCTTTCGGTGGGGAGTTTTTAACGGGCCTGGCGGTCTGTCTGCGTATAATTGTGGTGACTGTTATAGAGCCCCTGCCGCTTCAACAGAAGGGCATGTTTTCAGGTGCCTACTCTCGCAGTCAGGGGAGCGGGCATGTTTTCATGTACCTGATCTAGCACAAGGAGGGAAGCAGGACATATTTTTCGAGTCACTGGCCTGATACAGTCAAGGGAGTGGGGCATATTTTCAGGTGCCTGATCTGGCACAGGTAGGGGAGCGGCACCTGTTTTCGAATACTTGGCCTGGTACAGGTAGGGGAGCGGTGCATATTTTCAGGTGCCTGACCTGGCACAAGGAGGGAAGTGGGCCATGTTTTCGAGTCCCGGGCCTGGTAAAGTCAGTGGAGCGGGGCATTTTTTTGGGTACCTGACCTACCACAGGTAGGGGAGCGGGCATGTTTTCATGTGCCTGATCTGGCATAGGTAGGGGAGCGGGGCATGTTTTCATGTGCCTGATCTGGCACATGTAGGTGAGCGGGGCATGTTTTCAGGTGCCTGATCTGGCACAGGTAGGGGAGCGGGGCATGTTTTCATGTGCCTGATCTGGCACAGGTAGGGGAGCGGGGCATGTTTTCTTGTGCCTGATCTGGCACAGGTAGGGGAGCGGGGCATGTTTTCATGTGCCTGATCTGGCACAGGTAGGGGAGCGGGGCATGTTTTTGTGTGCCTGATCTGGCACAGGTAGGGGAGCGGGGCATGTTTTCGTGTGCCTGATCTGGCACAGGTAGGGGAGCGGGGCATGTTTTTGGGTGCCTGATCTAGCACAGGTGGGGGAGCGGGGCATGTTTTCATGTGCCTGATCTGGCACAGGTAGGGGAGCGGGGCATGCTTTCGTGTGCCTGATCTGGCACAGGTAGGGGAGCGGGGCATGTTTTTGGGTGCCTGATCTAGCACAGGTGGGGGAGCGGGGCATATTTTCATGTGCCTGATCTGGCACAAGTAGGGGAGCGGGGCATGTTTCGGGTGCCTGATCTGGCACAGGTAGGGTAGCAGGCATGTTTTCATGTTCCTGATCTGACACAGGTAGGTGAGCGGGGCATGTTTTCAAGTGCCTGATCTGGCACAGGTAGTGGAGCGGGGCATGTTTTCGGGTGCCTGATCTGGCACAGGTAGGGCAGCGGGGCATGTTTTCATGTGCCTGATCTGGCACAGGTAGGTGAGCGGGGCATGTTTTCATGTGCCTGATCTGGCACAGGTAGTGGAGCGGGGCATGTTTTCGGGTGCCTGATCTGCCACAGGTAGGGCAGCGGGGCATGTTTTCATGTGCCTGATCTGGCACAGGTAGGGGAGCGGGGCATGTTTTCGGGTGCCTGATCTGGCACAGGTAGGGGAGCAGGCATGTTTTCATGTTCCTGATCTGGCACAAGTAGGTGAGCGGGGCATGTTTTCATGTGCCTGATCTGGCACAGATAGGGGAGCGGGACATGTTTTCGGGTGCCTGATCTGGCACAGGTAGGGGAGCGGGGCATGTTTTCGGGTGCCTAATCTGGCAGAGGTAGGGGAGCAGGGCATGTTTTCGGGTGCCTAATCTGGCACAGTTAGGGGAGCGGGGCATGTTTTCATGTGCCTGAGCTGGCACAGGTAGGGGAGAGGGGCATGTTTTCATGTGCCTGAGATGGCACAGGTAGGGGAGCGGGCATGTTTTCATGTGCCTGAGCTGGCACAGGTAGGAGAGCGGGGCATGGTTTCGGGTGCTTGATCTGGCACAGGTAGGGGAGCAGGCATGTTTTCATGTGCCTGATCTGGCACAGGTAGGGGAGCGGGGCATGTTTTTGGGTGCCTGATCTGTCACAGGTAGGGGAGCGGGGCATGTTTTCATGTGCCTGATCTGTCACAGGTAGGGGAGCGGGGCATGTTTTCATGTGCCTGATCTGTCACAGGTAGGGGAGCAGGCATGTTTTCATGTGCCTGATCTGGCACATGTAGGTGAGCAGGGCATGTTTTCAGGTGCCTGATCTGGCACAGGTAGGGGAGCGGGGCATGTTTTCATGTTCCTGATCTGTCACAGGTAGGGGAGCGGGGCATGTTTTCATGTGCCTGATCTGGCACAGGTAGGGGAGCAGGCATGTTTTCGGGTGCCTGATCTGGCAGAGGTAGGGGAGCGGGCATGTTTTCATGTGCCTGATCTGGCACAGGTAGGGGAGCGGGGCATGTTTTTGGGTGCCTGATCTGTCACAGGTAGAGGAGCAGGCATGTTTTCATGTGCCTGATCTGGCACAGGTAGGGGAGCAGGCATGTTTTCGGGTGCCTGATCTGGCAGAGGTAGGGGAGCGGGCATGTTTTCATGTGCCTGATCTGGCACAGGTAGGGGAGCGGGCATGATTTTGGGTGCCTGATCTGTCACAGGTAGAGGAGCAGGCATGTTTTCATGTGCCTGATCTGGCACAGGTAGGGGAGCAGGCATGTTTTCATGTGCCTGATCTGTCACAGGTAGGGGAGCGGGGCATGTTTTCATGTGCCTGATCTGTCACAGGTAGGGGAGCGGAACATGTTTTCGGGTGCCTGATCTGGCACAGGTAGGGGAGCGGGGCATGTTTTCGGGTGCCTGATCTGGCACAGGAGGGGGAGCAGGGCATGTTTTCGGGTGCCTAATCTGGCACAGTTAGGGGAGCGGGGCATGTTTTCATGTGCCTGAGCTGGCACAGGTAGGGGCGAGGGGCATGTTTTCATGTGCCTGAGATGGCACAGGTCGGGGAGCGGGCATGTTTTCATGTGCCTGAGCTGGCACAGGTAGGGGAGCGGGGCATGTTTTCGGGTGCTTGATCTGTCACAGGTAGGGGAGCGGGGCATGTTTTCATGTGCCTGATCTGGCACAGGTAGGGGAGCAGGCATGTTTTCATGTGCCTGATCTGTCACAGGTAGGGGAGCGGGGCATGTTTTCATGTGCCTGATCTGGCACAGGTAGGGGAGCGGGGCATGTTTTTGGGTGCCTGATCTGGCAGAGGTAGGGGAGCGGGCATGTTTTCAGGCGCCTGATCTGGCAGAGGTAGGGGAGCGGGCATGTTTTCATGTGCCTGATCTGGCACAGGTAGGGGAGCGGGGCATGTTTTTGGGTGCCTGATCTGGCAGAGGTAGGGGAGCGGGCATGTTTTCAGGTGCCTGATCTGGCAGAGGTAGGGGAGCGGGCATGTTTTCATGTGCCTGATCTGGCACAGGTAGGGGAGCGGGGCATGTTTTTGGGTGCCTGATCTGGCAGAGGTAGGGGAGCGGGCATGTTTTCAGGTGCCTGATCTGGCAGAGGTAGGGGAGCGGGCATGTTTTCATGTGTCTGATCTGGCACAGGTAGGGGAGCGGGGCATGTTTTTGGGTGCCTGATCTGGCAGAGGTAGGGGAGCGGGCATGTTTTCATGTGCCTGATCTGGCACAGGTAGGGGAGCGGGGCATGTTTTTGGGTGTCTGATCTGGCAGAGGTAGGGGAGCGGGGCATGTTTTTGGGTGTCTGATCTGGCAGAGGTAGGGGAGCGGGCATGTTTTTCGGTGCTGTACCTGACACAGGTAGCTGAGGAAGGAACGTTTTTGGTCCCTGAACTGGCACAAGCAGATAAGTGGGGAATGGTGTCTGAAAGACACGTCTGTAGCATGGGCCACCTGTTTGTTTGTTTGTTTGTTTATTTATTTATATTGCGCACCAGACCCTTAGGTTACCGGGCGCAGCAACAAGTATATGCGAAGCTTACAATGTTACAATGTTATATAAATGAATTTACAATATTACACCATATTGCACAAATTACAAGAATGTACAGATAAAGATTTGCCGTATCTACCTGTGTGCTAGAAATAGCAAAAACACAATTTCTAGCTTCAGGGCCTGACCGTGCTGGAATTTTGAAAAATGTGTATTTCTAGTGTGCACTAACTTTGTGCCAGACATTAATCAGACCTGCAATATTTTAATATATTTTCAGCAAGGGCAGGACTCGTGCCAGAAATAGAAACTATTCGAAGCTCAACGCCCACCCACGATGGAAATAGAAAAAAAGTATTTTCTGGAGCAAGTGATGGCTGGCACAAGAAGCGCCTTTGCTGGAAATGGAGGCCTTGCTCTAGAAGCAGTATTTTTGATATTTTTAGACCCTGGTCGGTCAGTGATATAAATATATGGGGCTGATTTGCTAAGCTAATAAGTAGCTTAAGTACGAGCCTAAATTAAGCCCTTTCCTTTACTTAGACTATTTCTTTTAGTTTAGTACATTTTGTCTTACTTCAGCTTCTTGTTTAGCTTAGTAAATCGGCCCCAAATATTTTCTTCTTTCTTGGTTGAGTTGGCGTTTTGCTAGAACTAGAAAAAATAACATTTCCAGTAATGGACCCCCTGGGCTTCTAATCATCCCCTATGAGAGAGAGCGGGCCCCCAAGAACCATTTCAAGTTGATAGTGGTGCTCTGTGTCTCCAAAAACCCTTAGTGCCCGATTCATGGAAATATTTGCTCAGAAAATATTGAACTAGCACACCAAACGGCATCCGAAATCCTGTTTGTCGATTCATGGTATCGAATGCGCAGGACTTTTACTGGACTGGCATGGGGTTCATGCAGGCTCGACACGTCTCTCCGTCATACACCACGCAGAGCTTGGGCATGGCCTCCGCAGAGGTCTAGGAAGGGGGCGGAACACGGAAAATGAGGAAGAAAATGCAGAAAACGTGGGCATTCCGAGGCACGGCCTGCAGGTAATCCCTCACATGCCCACAATTGTGCCAAATGACACGAATTTATGGAACCAGCCTCGCAGCCTTTTGTAATAGTAATGGCCACCCAAATCCCTCGATCGCTATGCCACCCGAAGGCAGGCGTAAAGAAACTTGCTCGTAGGACTCGCAGCGCAGAGATGGGTTTACATGTCGGATTTTGGGTGTGTGTACGCAACCGGGGTTCTGATCTAACTTAGGGGTGCGTGTACACGGTGTATCAGGGTGCAGGAACGGTTTACAGGGGTTCGCATGCAGATTTTCTGAGTTTATCCCGAGTTATGATTTTTCATTAGCATGTTGTCGGATTGCTGGCAACAGTTACAGGGACCCTGTACAGTTTGCCCGAGATGCAGGCCTTCTTACAGGGGACCCAACATATTGTTTGAAAGGTGTGTATTCATGCCCGGAGGAGCATGCAAAGGTAGCTGTTCTGGTTGTTTATGATTTGCGTGGGGGTGTGTCAAGGGCGTTCCGGGCACGACTTGCAAATACAGTTACTTTGCGCAGTAAATTCCATGAATACGCTGGGCATGCATTTTTATACTGCACGCAGGCTCGCGCAGTGCCCTTCTCAGCACGCGGCCCTTGCAAGATTTCTGTGGACATTTCCATGCATTGGGCCCTTATAGCATTAGACAATCACTAAAACTTGTGACCGCAGAGGAAGCACAAATATTTGCAGATCACTTTTACTTGAGTTTGAACTGGACACATTGAACATATACTTTCAAATGTGCTCTCTAACTTTAAGACACGTTGTTCTTGATCTAAACCTTCAGAATTACACCCTTGATCCCAGAAAAATGAAATGTGTTTTTATTTAACAAAAAGGAGAATTTTATAGCTTTGCACCGATTTTGTGTGGGATGCACCCCTCTTCACACAACTCTCAAACCATAACCAAACACAACCATACCTCTTGAACGACACCAAACCGCAAGCACTTCACCACACCGCAACCATTGCACCAAACAGAACCCCCACACAACAGCACATGACGGATTCTGACCGGATACCACACCAAAAGCTCAGCAAACGGTGTTAACCGAACTGAAGCTGCCAACAACACATCACAGCTCCCTTGCTCTCTCTCCAAACGTTATCCTACTAACGCGCCCTTACCCTCCCTCTTCCTTTTCAGATCCGCCAGGGGACCGCCACTCTGATGATAGTGAGTAACATTAACATATGATCCAGGCGTCTTTCCATGCCACTAGAAAGCCTGCAAGCACAGAAAAGGGGGCACCGATTTGGGCTAAACCATTGAGCACTAACATCCAGTCCGGTTTTTCAGAGTAACCAAGATCATTCGAGTAGCAGCCATTGATATTCTTTCTATGCATTTTTTGTAAGCCATATTTATAATAGATATTCTGAAAACCAGGCTGGATTTGACTACTAGGTGGCTCGATGCGAGCTGCTGCAGTTTTGAGCACGTCACTTTTAGACGTGCTTTTGACCTGGGGGTAGGCTGTGATTGGCCATGGACGTCCGAGGCTTGGCTTTGATAGCCTGTTTTTTTCCAGGGCTTCGGGCAGGCCTGGTGGTCGCATCAAGATGAACAGCCACCTTTCTTAGGAACTCATCATCTCTTAACGGGGAGGGGGATAAATCTGTCTCTCCTGTGAGACCCAGTTGTTTATTTATTTATTTATTTATTCATTGCATTTGTTACTCGCCCAGACCCAGAGGTATCACGGGGAGGCGACAGACAGCTTAGAATGAGAGTAAGTACAATAATAGCAATATAAGATGATCGTGATCAATATACAGTGGTTTACATTTATACGGCATTACTGTATTCGTTAGGACAAATATATACATTGTTAAGGGGTTGCAGCATACATTAATACAGGCAGTGTGTGACATTAGTTACAATTTCAAGGGAGGTAGGATTTATTGGTATCGGTTGAATAACCAGGTTTTTAGTTCAAGAGTCTGGAGCTGTGCTCCAGTTAAGCCTTAAGTGCAGAGTAAGCCCTAAAAACGTACATAAACAGGAGCAAAGGAAAAAAAAAACACTTCCATAGATTGCAGTCTGTTTAAAATATGACTTTCAGATATGCAGCCTCAGAAGAATTGTTGAAAGTGCCGATGGTATTTTTATTTTCCCGAAATGTCGGCTGGATTTCCCCACCCCGACTCCCGGGCTAGATTGGGACTTTAAAAACATTCCTATTGCTACTTTTTATCTTTGCCTTCATCTCAGAATTGAAAACAGAGGGCTGGTGAAGAAAACGGGGTCTCTTATGCAACTTCCTCCTTTTTTATCATCACAGAAGTCATTAGTGCAGGGCAAGGGAGGTGTGGGGGAACCCCCGCATATTTGGAGGTAATCACTTCGAAGTAAATCACCTCAAAGTAATTATTTTCAGCGTAATACCATGTAACCGTGCTGGCAGTAAGGGGCGACGTTCTGCTGGGCGGGGTTCTCTTACAGTCCAGTTCCTCTGGCACTCTCTATTCTGAATTGCGTCTGCTTGACATAAACCCAGCCACAGTCATTTCATTGTAAATCTCTCCGAGGAAATGCAAAACCAGCCTGATCCTTTGATAGCGTTAAATCTGCCCTTTGTGGGCCAATAAACAAATAGTGAAAGTATTTAAAATAGCAAGGCAATTGAACTTTGCACACCGCGTCTTGGCATTGGATCAGCGCGCGCCCGCCATGGCAACCAAGAAGAGCTGGACTTTGAAGCTGTCCAAACCCCTCTGGATACAGAAACAAGGCATTACAAACATAGTGAAGGTCCTAGTAAATATCACACAACTGTAGTGCATAGTACAAGTATAGAGACACAACTACGCTCAGGAGTAATGGGTGATCTGGGAAATCTGTCCTCTCCACCATTTGGACAACGGTGCAGGTATTGGGCCTCATTACGAGTGTGCCGGTGTGGTAATAACGTGCTGGTATTACTCATTGTGCACAAGCACGCTCCAAGTTTTCCGGTAGGATGATGGATTTACCTACAGTTCTGGAGCTGGAGGTATATCCCCCACCCTATGAGACTCTATGGAATGGAGATTTACAGGTATTTCCACCACTTGGAATCTGACGGTAATTCCGGCACACCTATTGGCAGAAACAGTATTACAGTAATACCGGCAGGATACCCGCAAAGTTGTTATCGGGCCCATTGTGTGTTTTTGGCTGTGTATCATGCAAAGTACCACAGTTTGGGGAATTTTTGCCATGGGCAAGGATACATGTCGGAAAAGACACAACAGATTTCAAAGTATTGCTTGGATGAAAGATCCATGCGCAGCATTAACAATTAACTTTGTCTCGGGAGGATAGCTCAGGGGCAACGTGCTCGCCGTGGAAGCAAGACGACACAGAGCACCACAGGTTTGATCCCCGGGTCCACGCTTAGAAAGCGCGTTATAAATAACCGATCAATATCAATAACAAGCGCCAGAGAATTGTATTGCTGGAAGGCGTGAAATCAGCAGGATTCTACGACACTGCGGGAGAAGATATACAGGCAGAATCTGCCTCCTCAGTTCCGCTGCTGGATATTTCCCTCAACCCTGCATACAAACAACATGTAGGTGCACCCATAATTCATCAATCATGTGTTGAAACCTAGCAAGCTAAATGATAGAAAAACTAGCAAACCAAACGATAGAAATGTAGTTATAACAATAGCGCATCAACAAGTATTCCGCGACCGCCGTACTTAACCACAGAGAAATGTATTTACCGCCATAGTGCATCACCCTAATATTTCAAATCTGTACAAATAACCTAACACAAAAAAAACAAATGAGAAATGACCAAAAAAGGTAGGTATTTTGGTATATGCATGGTATATAATAGGTGGGGTGTGGTGTAAGGGTATATGTTAGGGTAGTGGGGGTCAGAGGGGATGCAGGGGGACTCCCCCGCATTATTTAAAAAAAAAAAAAGCAGAATAATTTTTTGTTTTTCGGTCAAAAAATTGGTAATTTCTCAGTTTTTTTTATCGAAATTATCATGGATTTCCGTAATATTCAGCCACAATGATACTATATCACGAAGAAATGAATTTACCAGAATAGTGCATTGCATGCGTATTCAGCTACATTGATACTGAATCACAAAGAAAGGTATTTACCGCTATACTGCATCAAACTAATATTCAGCCACAATGATAGCATCTCACAGAGCAATGTTTTTACTGCCATAGTATTCAGCTACTATGATAGTGAACTACAGAGAAATGTATTTCCTGCCATAGTACATTGCACACGTATTTAGCTACAATGATACTGGCTTAGAGAAATATATTTCCTGCCATAGTGCATCACACAAGTAATCAGCTACATTGATACTGACTCACAGAGAATGTGTTTTATTGCCACAGTGCATCACACAAGTATTCAGTTACAATGATACAGAATCAAAGAGACATGTATTTACTGCCACAGTGCATCACACAAGTATTCCACTGAAACCGTACTGAATCACAGAGAAATGTATTTACACCAAAGTAAGGAATTCCACAGGTATGCAGACACCACCATAACATTCTCACATATTTTCTGATGCAACCGTAATAAATCACGAAAATCGTAGGTAGAACAATAGTGCATCACACAGGAATTCCATTACAACCCACATTGAGATGGAAATGCAGGCAGCCTAGCACCACCTCTCCCTGAAGACCTTCATCCCAGACAGACTTCAGAATCATCATCTAGTCCATGGTCATTTCCATGCGGGTGGGGCAGAGCACCCCTCGCCAGAGCTCTGACCTCCTTCCAGGCCCCACTGAAAGCTTCCCAGGATACTGCAGGGAATCCCACCACAGGAATGAAGAAATGCAATAACATTGCACACAACCCTCAGGGAGCTGTACTGGTTACCCCTCCAAGCTGGCGTCGCCTGCATCACATGCAAGGACATGAAAAACAACCTCTGCATAAGTCTCCACAACCTCACAAGCCACACCCACACCAGACTAGAATGGAAGCAATGTAAGAAGAAAGAACCAGAAGACAGCCCTTCTCTTGCCGTGCATCCATACTCTGGAATGGCCACTGATGCACATCTGATCAGTCCATCACAGCTGCCCCCTAGAAACACTTGTGTATAGGTGCGTTATAAATGACTTAATCATATCACCCCAGAAAGGTTCCATGTAATAATGTCCCCTCAAAAATAACACCATGCAAAAAATATTGTCGAAAAATTGCTGTTTTTTGGGAGACATTATTAGATGGAACAGGCAGTGGACACCCCTGGGGCCCCCAAACCCTTTTTTATGTTTCAGGGGGAGCGGGGGACACAACCCATCTCTCCATGTTCCCATATATATGGGACCTATATAAAGTTGCTATAACCTTCTTCCGGTGACATTGTATACGGTGACCATATATATATATATATATATATATATATATATATATATATATATATATATATATATATATATATGGATATTATTACCTGATAGCCCCTGGAAGGAACTGAGGTAACATTTTACTGCCAGATGACCCTCTTTTCCCCGACTGGCTCGTTCCACTTACTAACTAGCTTTACACTATATCAGCCCCAAGCATGCAAAATACATGGATACATACACCCGTATGGAATCGCAAAGGAATACACTTGCCTCCATAGGGAATTGCACACCTATGCCCACACAGCCCAGAAGAGTCCTGCAGGAATTCAAGTATCACCGTAGAACATTGCGCAACCATTCAGAACCAACTATCACAAATCACAGAAACCTAATTATAATAATAGTGCCTCACACAAGTGATATGACCAAAACATGGCAGACACATGGGCATAAGCATTGTGCATTGCACAAGTATACAGCTACAACCAAAATGAGATAGGCAGGAATTAAAAGGGATTGCATTGGATAAATTACCACTCAGTGTATGTAGAGAGTACTGCAAGTGCTACAGAGGGGGTATTTAATGGATGCAGTACTTTCTCTATAGCCATGATTCTAACTCGTCATTACAGGGCATTTTAAAAACAGGAGGCATTTAAATTACCAATCATGTTGAGCATGGTGGTTACAGAACATAGCTGTGGCATTTTAAATACCTCCAATTCTAAAATTCCCCCCAATCATGAATTGCAGATGCGCAACATATTTTACAGCAGGGATTGCATAGAAAGTTCTGCATGTGGTAAATCACCCATTCTTTTAAGTATGTTTGTGGGGTATTTTAGCATTGTGCACTATTTATTGCCATTTCCACCATCAAATACAGGCACCTGTCTGTACCACCAAAATCCTTACGATGGTGTCCCTGCTCTGCCTCACTTCTTCTTTCCACTAAACCACACCTTCTGCAGTGTCAGGGGGGATATGTATACTTTCCACTAACGTCCAGTTTTTCTAATTTATAGTTTTCCTTAAGTATAACGCAGTGGTCGAAGTGGGTGGACCGGTGCTTCTCTACCTTTTTTTATTACGTTTTACTGTTCCTATACTTTTATTTTAAAAAGAGACAATTCAGGAATGGCTTTGTGGCTTTGTTTTAAAATAAAAGTGCACCGCCCTGAACGTTCCCTTAAACAGCAGGGGCATGTGTTTCGGGATTCGTATTGTGAGTGGGAGGGAGCGTGCGGTTGCAGTTTGTGGGAGCAGGACAGGCCACCACCGCCTCAATGCCTTTGGGCTGCTAATGTACTTTATAAGTGCAAATAAAAAATTAAAAAATTAAAAATTAAAAAATAAACAGGGAAATAAGTTGCACTACTTCTTTTCATACATTTCGAACACTGTTATGTCGTAATACCTAAATACCATGTCCAGTGCTGGCTTCCACACGTTGTAAAGCTTTGGCATAAAGCTCTATACAAATACAAATAAAATACAAAATACAAAAATTAAAGCACGTTCTGCTGCTCTCGACCTAGGCTCACGCTCTAAGCAATACAATTAAAACTAAACAAGTCGGCTCAAAGTCCAAGCAGCAACTGAGCGCATTAACAATGAGATAATTAACAGTTCCCAAAAAGTCCTGAGGTTGAGGCAGGGTTTGAAAGAACAACTGTCCTCGGAACAAAACTGGGAGGCGGCTGAGGTACAGAGCCGTCTATAGCTCTCTCATTGGGAGGCGGCTGAGGTGCAGAGCCGTCTATAGCTCTCTCACTTGCCGAAGGAAACCCAGTCTAAGGTGAAGGGAGTGAAGATTTATGATCCGATGATGGGATCCCTGCCAAGTAATACCTGAATGCCCGAGAACAGGGAAGAAAGAGCTGCACGTATCCGCTGTACGGCTCCTTTTATTGCATGTGAGCACAGAGGAAGGCATTCTTGCCTCCTGATATGCTTTTTTAAAAATTTTAATAGGATGGAAGATGTGGCTGTAACAAATTGACTTTTGCCCTGCAAGAGTACAAGGGTGAGTAGACCTAAAGCGCCCACTCAGTATTCACACTTCTACAAACCAAGGGTGAACCCAATCATAAAGGTAAAAAGGCACAGTTAAGTGATATACCTCCTATGCCTTTTGGGGTAACGCGGGACGAGGAAAGGCTATACTCTTAACTGAAACAGCAAAGTGCAAAAATCCAAAATAAAGGAATTTCCAGGCAAGGTTATGTAATGATTAAACACACCACACGCATTAATAACTACCTAGAAAATACAGCAAAAAAAATACCCCTGTAGAAAGGACACCGAACATACGACATAGCAACATGTAGCTCTATATATAATGAGTAAAGGTCAATTTAAAAAATAAAATCAACAAAGATATGTTCTTGGATGCAAAAAGGAGTTAAAGTGACCTAGCCAGTCTCTAGGGCCCCGAAATGGACCAGGGGGGCAGGTCTTAATCAATGATACCTTTTAGTTCCTTGGCGGGTCGATAAGTGGTGCATACCTGGTCTGCAAACAAAGAACTGAGCGCATCTGGGGCCAGATTACAGAAACTTTGCACTAGTGCAAGTGCACAGTTGCATGGTATTAGCACGAGAGCAAAGTTTGCCCTATTCCTAAAAACACTCGACAATATTAGTAAACCATTGTACCATGAAAAGTGCAGTTTGGCAAGATTCAGGCACTGTGGCAAAAATTGCCCTAGTGCAAAAAAGATAACTTTTCACTGCATTTTTGCATCAGGGCAAAGTTTGCCCTAGTGCTAATACCATTCCATATACAATACACATTTTTTGCACTAGGGCAATTTTATTCCTGGTGCTTTTAATATGCAAAACTGGTCTTGTCGAGGGGCAATGTTTTTTTAATGTGTCCCAGTGTTTTCAAAAATAGGGCAAACTTTGCCCTAGTGCTAATACCGTGCAAACTTTGCACTTGCACCAGTGCAAAGTTTCTGTAATCTGGCCCCTGTTGGTGAATGTCAGTGAGTGTGCCTGTTAGTTGAGTGGCATGTGTAATTCCATGGGATTTTGAATGAAGGGGAGTTATGAATACCGGGGGTGCATTGCAAATGAAGCATATAATCATGTATTACTCAGTGTTTGGTCTGAGTTTGTGGCAGAGGGTCTGTGTGACGTCATTAATCCAAGATGGCTGATGCTACAATTTAGCAGTCAGAATTTGATCTATAACTCCTTTCAGAATGATCCTATCAAATATTTTCTAAGGACCTTTTTGTTCACCATAAAAACTGAATAAAGAAGGTCCTTAAAAGAATTTGATATCTCTTATTGTTTAGAGGTTTCTTTTTGCAGTTTGTTTTTCGTGATTTCTAAAAAAAAAATCCTATTTTGTTACAGGTTCTGGTAATTGGCAAGATAATTTGAAAGTTATTTAAGAGCAGTTGAAGCGTGAAATTTGATTCAATCATCAAGTAAAATCAATGTTTTCAAAATGTGATGCCTCCGGATATTGAAAGTCATTTAAAAGTAGAACTTCCACCTTCAGCCGAAAAAAGAAAACAGATAACAGACTTTTCCTTGTGTTTCTTATGTCACCAAAGAAAGACATCTCCCCAGGGTAATGTTTTGAAAAGGTTTTGGAGTGTATTAAAAAGAGATCCGAGTGGAACAATAATGAATACTTGAACATCAAACTAAGATTAGGCAACCAACTTAACATCTGTAGAACTAAAAAATTAAAACGCATCATGGCATTCGGAATGCTACAAGCAATGTACGTATAAGGCAAACATGCATCTAAGCAAACGATTGTATGGAGAGCAATTATGTGACCCACATCTGTCTATCTCCAGCCATGAAGGAGAGCAAGAAGTAGAATGAAACTACACTACAAGATCAGAAATACCTATGTACGATAGAAATAAATGCTTATTTTGCAATAAAGAAGGAAAAAGAAGAAATCAAATATATTTGATAGCAACTGATTCAGCGGGCATCCGTTTGAAGAGAGCAGTCGAACTGTTTAACAATGACACATTGAAGATCTGTCTTAGCAATTGTACAAATCCTGGAGACCCTCACGCAAGGGAAATTGCATATCGCAAGCTATGTTGGAACACACATGTGGTGAATGTCATACGACGCAAGCCTACAGTAAGTGGAAAGGTGCTCCCACACCAGTGTTATGGCTCAATCCACACAATCTTAGTTACTGAGTATAGGAATTAAACAAATATAAAAATGTGTGGAAAGACAAACGCTATTACTTATTTTGTATTGATCATTTTTGTCCATAATTAGTTATTATTGGACTGCCAATAAATGAAAACAATCAACATAATAAACGTGAACAAAAAACTGACAGAGACAATAATTTAGAGAAATATGTAACAGCGTCCATCAGATGAGGCAACAGAGAAAAAGCTCTGAAAAAGAAGGAAGCACTGTACATCTACCAGTTAGGAAGTACTACTTGTGGTTGTTGGGAAGGAGATGGTCCTATCTCACCCCCTTCGCCTTTCCTGCGGTAAGTAGATCACGTGAAGGCCAAGGGGGGAGAGACACCCACCCCTCTGGCATATCCCCTTATGATACAAAATATCGACTTACATAAATAGCACTGCTCACAGGCCCGAAAACAGACGCCATTTTGCATTGGCGCAGACGCCATCTTTTTACTTTAAAAATCAACCCTCTGTAAACTCAAGTCTCCCTTCCCCAGCACCTCGCACAGAGAACCCCAGACATTGCCACCCCCTGCCAGCTCGGCGCAAGCCTTGTTCTCACGGAAGTCCAGCCATTTATTGTTGCAATTGTTTAGTATCACTTCCACAGAATGTGCTCTCTGCAGAACATGAGACCAGAGCAGGCCCCAGCACCAGTGCCCATCCATCTCCACTAAACTGCCCATGCCATCTCAAACCTCGCCCTGTCCTCGACCCTCCCCTCTCTATCATGTTGATACACATCTGACCCCCTTGCACTGACCATTTCAGGACACCCACCTTAGACTTAATCCTGTGCAGTAGTATATTTTCCCAAACTAACACTATTCTGTTCGTATCATGAGGCACCAGGGAACATAAATAGCAGATCAAACCCCCACGGGGAGACACCTGGGAGCAGGACCCCAGTATCAATGAAGCCCTGAATGTAGAGGTCGGAATGCCAATATATTAACCCGTTTTCTCTAAGTACCCCCATTCATGCAAGGATTTTTTGTTCGCCATTATCCTCATATTATCTGTTTCTGTTGTTTAGCTTAGATAGTTAGATTTGTGTCACATTTGTCCTAACCTTCCCCGAAGAGATGAGCCTAGCTGACCTACGTGCCACCAGATTGACTGGGAAGCAGCAGCCAATTGCAGCCTGGCATCCCCCCTAGAACAGGCTGTGCCATACATCCCCTCCAATCCGCACTATGATTTTGTACACTGCACGATGATGTCATTTATGACGAAAGTGCTTCTTATAATGTGCTGCCCGTGTACATTTTCTCAGGCAGCAGAGTTCTTTGCTTGCATGCTTTATTTCATATAAAGTTTTGTTATCCTTGAAACTCATCTCTTAGTCTCATTCCCTGACGGGGTGCATTATCTTTACTTTTTGCATATTATGAGGACACGTGTTTGGGTGCCCACCTTCATTGTCACAAAACTGATAGAGAGTTCAAAGTGTTTCTATTATTATTGTCTCTGTCAGTTTTTCTTCACGTTCATTATGTTGATTGTTGTTATATATTTTTCCATTAATGTCATATTTTTATATTTGTTTAACTTCTATACTAAGCAATTCACATTATATGGTTTGAACCATAACACTGTTGCAATAGACATTGTGTTTACATGGGGCTTGTTGATAATAATCAGTTTGTGTGCATGTCATGTACTTCCATTACCAAACACTATTAATAGGATTTCATTTACTACCTTTAGTAACTCGTTTTCTGCTAAGGATGGCACACACAGTGGCCGGTGAGCTACGGGATAGACGTTTTTCACTTTTATAAACATTATTGTTTTTTCCTGTTTTTCCCAGATTAGAATTACACATTATATGGTACAAGCACACTTTATAATGATATTTCTATGTTTGAATGGAGGCATATATATATTTATTTATGTTAGCTAAACAAGAGCTCTCGCGTTATTCTAAATAACAACACAATGATGACACACGGGCAACCGTGATGATGTCACCACAAGTACATTAATGCCTTCATATCAAGATGGCATCTGCCACACCAAACAGGCACCCAGCTCAACGGTTAGGCAGAGGAAACTCTAGCCTTCAGAAAGTATTTTTAGGGGCGACAGACCGTTCATACATTGATAATAGCTACTGGCTAGGCACACTCAATCCATTGTGCTACCTTTAAAATTCACATACCATCACATATGGGAACCAGTCCATCATTTAAGTGTGTACAGTTGATGCTTACTTCATACTAGATGTCCTATTATCCCAATGGGATCTAGGAACTTTAATTGTCTTCCTATAATTCTTTTTTTCCGGAAGGACCATCTTTAATACACAAATATCATTGCATATGGAAACCAGCCCAACTCTTTAAGTAGCATTTCAGTTCCAACTGTTTATTATTTTGAGTGTATTGAGGCCTGTTAGCTTAGCCTTAGATTAGCTGTTTTTAAAATTGTATATAAAAGCCTATGTTACATTGGCCCTCATTAGGACCTTGGCGGAGGACCATGGCGCTATTAGCACCATGGTCCATGGCGCTAAGTTGCCAACTCCGCCATGGTGGTTGGCGGACTTACCGCCCCATTCCGACCTTGGCGGGGCGGTAAGTCCCCAATCCCCATTTACCCTTCCCCATTCCCATTTTTGCCCCATAGGGCATAATGGGAGTGGGGAAGGCGTTAATTACGCCACCGTAAATTACGGTGGAGTAATTAACAACAAGGTCCCTTAGCGCCATGGATTTTAACACCTGCTAAAAGCAGGTGTTAAATCCGCCATGGCGCTAAGGGAACTCGTACTCAGGCGGTAAGGGTCGGCGATGTTTACGCCGGCGTAAACCCCTTACCGCCTGGGTCGTAATGAGGGCCATTATATTTCATTTAGGATTTCAGATGCGATGAATATGACACAATCATTTGCAGTTCAAATGTTTATCACAATATCTTTTTCCCGTTAGCCTTACCATGCAGTAAAGACATGGACACATTAAGGACAATATACTTGGTTCCCTCTGTTTAAAATTGGCAGCCAAAACTAACAGGAGTGGTTAAGTTTCCTATATAATCCAAATATATAATCCAAAATTGTGTAGACTCAGTAGGCGGCTTGATAGTGGCGCTACAAGATATTTCTAGTTGTAGCCCACAAATATATGCCACCTACCAACCAAAACGTGTGTATTTTTATAGGTGTTTTTTTGACTTTTTTAAAAGAGATTTTTATTTGAGAATAATGATACATACATTGGATTTAGTAAAAGATCTTAAAACAAATGATTGAGATTGATCCAGATAATAGAAATGATAATACATGAAACCAAGTATGTATGTACAACTTAATCAGAATTTCAAATTTTAGACCTAAAACAGGACAAGATATACAATACATGCAGAAGAATGCAAAACAGAGACAAACATGAGGAGGGGAAATGTAAAAACAGGATAATATATTTAGAATTGTATATCATGCATTTGGAGAAAAAGTAGATAAATAGCTAACAAACATATTCCCTTTCAATTCATGTTGTCAGACAAGATTTGGGAAGGTCGCTCTAATCTATTAATATTCCATACAGAGTTCCACCAAATTTTATAATTGACACGATCAAGATTTTTCCAGTTGGCAGAAATAGTTGAAATTGCTACTACGATAAAGAGGTCAAACAAATGGCAAGCATTAATCGCCAATACACTTTGCAGAAGAGTGCTCCCTAGTTAAAGAAATTTGAAACTAAAATCATGTATCTTAAAAATTATTTTCATTGTTCCCAAACATTTTCCCAATATCCTTAACAAATATACATTCAACAAACATGTATTTGAATGATCCTTCAGCGACAGGCAACTCCAGCATGCATAATTTTGTGATATCTGTATTTGAAAAGTTTTGTAGGAGTAATAAAACTCTATGATGAAAGAAATATAGGGTTTGAGTCAAACTGACTGACAAGGTGACAATGGAGACTTTATTCCAAACAAGGAGCCAACTTTTTTTCTTCATTAATCAGGTTCCAATCTTGCTGCCATGCTGTTTGTGATCCCCACGCAGGATCAATGTTCTGTTAGGCAAATATAATCATATAAATCATTGAGGCACTAAAATAAAGATTATGCATATGCTGTAGTCTGTCTTTATGAGGAAAAGATGAACTAGACAAAAAGACATCAAGATGTTCCATTAATGCATTGATTATAATTGAATATTGGTGCCAAAATGATAAGACGGTAGAGAATTCTTCTCTAAATTCATAAATGTTTAACGGCACTCCCTTTATAAGTAACTGGTAAACATATGTAATACCTTTATGCAGCCATGTTCTCCAAAAGGCAGAATTACCATTTACACACACCAAACCATCAAACCAAAGATACTGTGAGACAAACCGAGATGAATTCACAATACGTGGATACAAATACATTCTAAGGTGACGAGCAGAGATTATGACATTTGTACATTTAATGAATATTTTTTAAATCTTTGATAGCATAACAATCAATAAGTGACAAACAGGATGCCATAGCCTTTTCTAAGAGTAACCATTCATGCTCATTGTGATAATTTTCAGGGGCAAACCACATTTGAGTTTGTCTTCACACAAATGTCGAGTGATATTATTTGAAATCCGGAAACCCTACACCACTATTAGAAGTAGATTTTTTATGTTTGTCTAGTGATGTTCTGTGCTTCTTTTTACCCCATAAAACATTGGTCAAACATGAATCAGTTGATTTATAGAGGGTAGAAGAACACGAGAGTGGTAGCATATATAGGCAGTATAAGATCATGAAAGATATCATAATTTTAATGGACTCGAGATGACCCTTCCAAGACAACTATAGGGAGACCTTGAATCCGCCAGTTCTATAATTCTGGGCAGTACAAAACCTGTGTTTTGTTTGATCATGTCTTTAATGAAAGAGGAGATATGTATACCTAAATATTGAATTCCATTAGGACACCATTTCATACCAGAAGCTTGAATATTATGTTTAGCACACTAGAAATTGAGAAGTACTATTTCTGATTTACCGGTATTTAATTTATATCCAGAAGCTAATGAAAATTGTGAGATGATCACCAAAAGACATTGCATACTGGTAATAAGGTTTTTAAGGAGCAGAAGCACATCATCTGCATAGGCCTCTAATTTTATTTGTACAACCCCAGAATCAATGCCTTCTCTAATCCAATCATTTCTAGAAAAGGTTTTATGGCCAATATAAATGGGAGGGGAGCTAAGGGACAGCCTTGTCTAGTATCTCCAAACAGGGTAAAGTATGGCAACATTTGTCCATTCATGAATATAGCAGTTTTGGGGTTGGAGTATAACACATTTATCATAAATAAAAATGAGCTACCAAAACCGTGCCATTTATAGGCATCAAACATATAATCCCCTTCCACCCTGTTGAATGCTTTTTCTGTGTCAAGGGTCACAGCTCCAAAACTATCCTTGGATTTATCAACAGTATCTAGAACATCTATGAACAGTTTTATGTTGGAAGATGACCATCTACCTTTAACGTAGCCCACCTGGTCATTCTTTATCAAGTCGGTTAAGATTGGAAGAAGTCAATTGACTAGAATCTTAGCAAAACTATACAGTCTGCATTGATGTGGGAGATTGGTCTGTAGCGCTGAGGGTGTTCAGGATCTTTATTAGGTTTTGGAAAGACAATTATCATGGCTTCTGCGATGGTTCCATTTGATTTACTCTGTGCAACAAAATGGGTAAATAGTTCATCAAGTTTAGGAACTAATACATATTTGAAGTGTGCACACAAATCTATAGAAAAGCCATCTGGGTGCTTCATGAATTTCATCTCGGGTAATGGGGTTATCTAGCGAACTCAGGTCCACATTAGGATAAAAGGAGTAAGAAAGATGTTCAAGAAAACCTCGACAATGAGGATTATTTTGCTTTGATTCAGATGTATGTAATTGTGGAACACATTTAGAGACGATATCAATTATATCTTTGTCTAGAAATGTTCCATTGCTCAATGTATCCTTAACAACTGCAACTGTTGTCTTTTCCTTTTTAACTTTAAGATATCAGACAAGTGATTTGCTTGTTTTACTGAAAAATGTATATATTTTTGCTTTATCTTTTAGCAAAGGAGCACTTAAGCATTCCAATGGTATTTTGTTGTATTTAATTCTCTAATGCATAATTTTATTGAGAATGGAGGGTGTAGCATTATGATTATATTGTATGTCAAGAGATTTCAGTTGTTTCAGGATTAACTCTGACTTCTGTCATAATTTATTATTTTTCCTTGCAACAGAGATAATTTGACCTCTCAGGTCAGCTTTATCATTACAACCCTGGTGGTAGCCGGGCACGGCAGCCACCAGAGTTGCATTTTTTCCAACGCCCAGAAATAGGCAATTACCGGGTCATTACGGCCTTGCTGGACCCAGTTTTTGCCCATTCCTGGGTGCTTGAAAAATGTCTACCCCATTCCCATTTGAGCCCCGAAAGGCTCAATGGGAATGGGGAAGCGGGATGCACAGGCACCGTTATCAACGGTGCCTCTGCATCTGAAATGCTGTGCTCGCGGGTGCCTTTCATTCCGCCAGCTCAGACCTGGCGGAATGAAAGGCACCCGCGAGCACAACTCGGAGATTGGTGGTCTGGATACAACAGTACCAGTAATCTTACCAGTACCATTGTATCCGGACCAGCAAACTCGTAATGAGGCCCAAACTCTTGGAAGAAGTCCCCGAAGGAATATGAAAATAAAAGAAAGAGAAGCTGGTGACGTCAAAAGAAGTGAGAGTGACGCACCAAGAAGATAAGAATAAGAGAATCTATCGACTTTATAGAAACTGATGACGAAATAAGGAGTCGAGTCAACATCCTTATGCAGAAAATGAAGATTGCACATGTGAAGAGCAGTGCAAAAAATGCAAGCCATTTAATAACTGCACAGACACAGCAAGGCAAGTACACTAAGTAATCTTAGAAGCTAGCTATACAGAGTGAATAGATTGCAGGCAAAGCCGCCATTATATAGTGTCTGGACATCGGTGTCACAACTTTTGTAAGTTCAAACCCAAGGGTAAAGAAGGATCGAGACCTGTGTGTGTCGCAGCGAAAAAATTAGCTGGAGATCGCGCACTTGAAAGGTGAAGTTATTTGGCCTGGTATCAAAGCTGAAGCAGCTAGGAACTGGTTATCTATCCATGAAGAACAGAAACTGTGAGACGCTGAATAATCATGTGTTAAGGTGCAAAGAAAGAACACCATGAAGGCCAAGTTTATTAATGCAAGACAATTAAATGCTAGAAAAGAGGCCAAAATGCAGTCTCTTGCTACTTGAGCAAAGTATGGAAATAGGAGTTGGGCATGCAGGCCAGAACTGTGATAAGTGTGTGCCTGTACTCTCTTTTCTTCCCAAGAGAAGAGAATCTACTGCAAGGCCAAGATCAAAGACAGTCTGCATGGCAGAAGGCATGGACGATGAGAGATGAGGGGCTAATTGGGTGGGAAGGAAAAGTCATATCCACCTCCCAGCACCTGGGTATGAGCTTATGTGCTGCTAAGGGGCCAAATGTTCCAGACATGGGACAAGTATGCTAACCAATTATAGGAGGCCATATAACGAAGAGTCGTATAGTTTGATAGCTAATGATGATCTGTGTGTCAGATAAGTGTTGAAGAGGACTTTCACTAGGGGTGGGCATAAGTTGTCCACCTGACTGTAGAGACCCAATCACAACCATTCCTGTATAGAAAGTATACTTAGATGTTCCCCTTGAGCCAACCACAACAGCTCATAGGTTTCTCTTATTTGCCATGTAGTATGACATCCCGCATGACGCGTTTTTACTGTATAAATGAAATTGTTGAGAGCTCGAGCGAACGTCCGTAGATGTCCATTGTAGCTCACTGTTTTAGAGAACTAATATTAAAACAGTTGAATGAGACTTTGCCAACTTCCTGAGTCAGTCTGAGAATTTGGTTTAGGAGTTACTCTGCATCCCATCCATGCATGACAGGTTACTGATTAAGGACTATATCTTCAACATTGAACTTGGAGTTCCAGACACGATAGCGAGTACCTTCACTCCTGTGCATTCTGAAAAACAAGGTACTTTGCAAGGCCAAGTACAAAGACAATTGCATGGCAGAAGGCATGGGTGATGAGAGATGCTGGGCTAATTGGGTGGTGGGGTAGTTTCATGCCCTATCTCCTTGCACCTGGGTCTGGACTTAGATGCTGCTAAATTAACCAAATGTTCCAGGCATGGCACACGCGTGCCAACCAAGTGTATTAGTCCATATAATGAAGGACCTTATAGTTTGAAGACCAATGGGACACTGTGTATCTAATGTTTCTGAAATTACATGTTTTAAGAGGTAGGCATAAGTTGTTCACCTGCTAACGAACAACCAATAACAATATTAGCTCCTATAAAAGTATACTTAGATGTCTTCCTTAAGCAATCCTGACCCTTACTTTTTGTATTTTTTTTAATGATCTAGTTTTGTTACAAAACTTTTCATTTATTTCGTAAAACATTATGTGTATTTGGTAAAGTAGTCCTTTATACATTATTTTTATCTCTGCCGATCTTTTTAGTTGCCGTTGTATCCATATCATGCAGGTCTGCTGTATGTAGTGCCATGATGTGTTCTATGAACTGGATGATAGTTATCACAGTGTTAATGTTTTTTCCTGCGATCATCAATGCCCATCTTTCAGGTGGATTGAGGGGCTTTTTGTTTGCGGTCATCCTCTCTCTGTAGAAGATTCATTTTTCTGTTAGCTTTGGGCACTCCATTATGATGTGATAGAGTGATTCCGTGGTTGCCTTCTGTACACAGAATCGACAGTATTGGAGAGATTGAGGAATTTCTCTTGTTTTCAAGAGAACTTCCCGTGTTGGTAGTAATTTAAGTCTCAGTCTCAAAAAATGGTTTCTGATATGGTGATCTGGAAACCTTGTCAGGTAATATGGCAGAGTATTGAATGTTCAGGTGTCCAACTTTCAGTTGATGTTAAGTTGATATTTCTTCTTTGCCTTAATCGTGTCTATCCAGTCAGTTTGCTGAATTTGTTTCTTTGTGTGTTGTGGCCTTTGTATCAGCATGCCCAAGCTAATGTCATACTGGATTAGTTTCCTTTGCACAGCTTGTTTCCATATGTTAAGGACTCTCTGCTGTTGCGTTCTTTTTCTTTCGCAGTGTGTCTATTGCCTGAATATATTCATTATTGCAGGTTTTTCAATATAAATCTAGGTGTTTCCAGGTGACAATGGAAGTGCAGGATTGTATTATTATTTTGTGTCTGATTCGAGGCATCGAATATGTCAAGGTTAAGGTCAAAGGTTTTCACCAGAATATGCCTTTGAGGGCCTGCCAGATCGATTGGTCTGTGTTATCATGGTTTCACTGCCGTAGGTTAGACTGGCTATGACCTTTTGCCTGTAGAACGTGATGGCTTGTTTCATTGAAAATTTGCCACATTTGTCCTTGTCGTGCAGGTGATCATGCTTTCGATTTAAGATGGTCATTCCAATACGTCTCGGTGTCAGATTGTCCAATCCAGACTCCTAGGTATTTGATTTCTTTTTCATGCATCAGTTTTTCCCCATTGATGAAAAATGTCCCTGTTTTTGTTTTTGACTTCGGGATCTTGGCCAAGTTCATGGTTTTAGTTTTTCTTGGGTTGATTTGCAGTTTTTTCTTTGTCATGTATTCCTGCATTTTATTGAGGCTTCTTTGCAGACCCATGGGCGTTCGGTCCAGTATCGCTATGTCATCAGCATATGACATGTGGGGGCTCAAAGTGCCGTTCAGTTTGGGGGGATTGGATGTTGCGAACCGATCTTCTTCTGCAATGTCAGACGTGTATAAATTGAATAGTGTGGCGTTGAGCGGGCAACCCTGTTTCAAGCCATTTGTTGTGCTGAGTGGGGCCGAGAGCGTTCCGTTTTTTGCTAGTCTTATTTTGATGATGCTATTTGAGTATAGTTGAATAATAGTATGTAAAATCACTGCTGGGCAGTTCCAGCTAGTTAGTTTCTCCCATAGTTTTGAATGGTCGACCATATTGAAAGCAAGGTGGAGGTTGATGAAGGAAGCATAGACTGGACATTTGTTCCTGATCGACTCCTGTTTTATCATGTTCAGTATGATAAGGTTAATGTTAGTGTCAGTGTTTCTGACGAAGCCAGTTTGTCTGATGTCAAATCTTAAGGAGTTTTTGATCCATAGAGTGAGTTGTTTCAGTAGGAGAGTGGGAAAAATCTTGCCTAGCGGGTCCAGAAGAGCGATGGGGCGGTAGTGGGCCGGAATTTTGCAGTCGCCATGTTTGAAAATCGGCATCAGCATGGCCGATTGCCATGATATGGGTATTTGTTTCTGTTCTTCAATGGTCATGAAGAGATGTGAGCATATGGCCGTCCAGATGTCGGAGTTGCGCTTTATGATGGCGTCGCACAAAACATCAGGCCCAGAAGCTCTTGATGTATTCAGTTTGTTTATCACGGTCCGAATGTCCTCTATATCGCTCAGCATTGGCCAGCTAGCATGTTCAGTGGATTGAATCTTATCGTGTTCATGTGTCTGGGGTTTATTATATGATATGTCAAAGTGTTTTAGCCATACTGCTTCTGGAATGTCGTGAGACAGTTGATCAAGTCTTTTAGTTTGAGGGTTTAGTAAATTCCAGAGATCTCACATTTTGTTATTTCTTAGCGCTTTTATCATAGATTCTGCATCGTTTTGCATCATGATTATCTTTGTGGATTTTACCGAGTTTTGATATCGTTTTTTTACTTTTTTCATCTGTTGAAGATAGTTTGAATAATTTCTTTTGTGTATTGTTTTCAGTTGTCTCCTTAATTCTCTTTTCTTTTCTACGAGTTCAGGATAATAGGCATGTGGATATGTCTTGGATGTGTTTAGTAATATGATAGAGTTTTGTTGATATGGTTATAGCATCCACTCATAATTAAGTATATCTACATCCGTCCGTCTCATGTGCTGTATAGACTGTAGTATTGTGTCTAGTTGTTTCTTGTTCATTCTGAGTCTATTTGCACCTGTGTTGATCTCCATCTGCGGCAGTCTGTTTTTTTCTCTATATGTACATACCGAGTTCCACTGGATGATGATAATATGATGATCGCTCTTCGGTATTGATCTATTCTGAAAAGTCACATTGTGGTCGATTATTTCTGGGGAGGTATGGATGTAATCCAGCAAAGCGTGAGTCTTGCCTCGTGTCCAGGTGGGATTGTATCTTAAGGGACTGGTTTGGTGTAGTGCAATTAAGTCCACATTTCGGTTGCTCATTTCTTTGTTCCATATCTGTGCTTTGATCGAGAGTTTTTGGTAGGGTGTTAACTCTCCATCCGGTTCGAACAAATTAATATTTAGATCTCCGCATATGATCAGTTGTAGATCTTGGTGCTTCTTGATAGCCATGTCGATTGTTGTGAATGCACTGTCAGTGAAGATGTCGTCAGACAGTGTCAACGAATTCCAACATAGATTAATTATGCCAAGGTTCATTTTGGTCTGATGTACATCAGTGGGGCAATGTTTAGGTCTTGATTGTTGATAGTATTCGCAGATCGTAAATTGCGTCCAAGGGTATATGTTCTGGGCTTCTATTATTTTTGTTTTTAGATGAGGGTCAATTGTCTGGTGGATGGGCGTCCTTTATTGTGTCTGGGGGCTGGATTCATGAGCATGGGGTATCTATCACAGCTCGGGGCTTCTGATAACCAGGTTTCTTGTAAGCAGATACATTGGAAATTAAATAGTTGGTTCTTGTTTTCATTGAAAAGGTGAATGAAGCCTCTTGTGTTCCATGAACATAGTGCAAGGAGATGATTTTTTGATTGTATTAATGGTTATATTGACCATGTCCTGTTCGAGGTCGAGGTGGTGTTCATTTCTTGTTTCTCTCCAGATGAAATGGTTTGTGTAATTTGAACATGGCATGTTTCTCTGGTCGAGGTTGTCGGATCTTTAGGCATTGTTGGCATGGTTGTTTATGTGTATCTATACTGTCTGTTTTCTTTTATATTGGAGGTATCCTTCTCTTCCTTGGTTCGTCGTATATGGACATTACTTCCATGGTCCATCGCTGACTGCCATGTGCATCTAAAGCCCAATTGGCAGAGATTTACTGCTGATTCCAAAACTTTGTTTGTAATCTCCGTTGAACTAAATTCAATCATTACTTTATCTGTGGCGGTGTCTTGTGTGACCTGTACTAATTTTATATCTGCCGATCATAGATTGTTTAATCTGGGAAATGCATGGAAAAGCCACAAGACATTTGTTCTGTTGAGTATGAATATATCATCTCTGCTATCAAGTCTTTCTATTTGCAGTTTGATTTCTTATCCCCGTGGCCGGGGGTCTATAAAGGCTGGTAGTTTCAAGTCTATGCCGCCTGCAGTTTTTATTTGTGGGTCATTCTGTATTGTTTGTCTCCTCTTATTTTTACGTCTTTCTTGTGTTGACCAATCGTCTACGTCTGAGGTCAGGCCGGTCACTGTGGTTGATTCCCAAATAGTGGCTGAAAGCTCCGCATCTGAGATATCTTTGCATGACAGATTGTGTTGGATTCGACCAGATTGACCCTCTTCATATTGGTCTATTATGATTAGTGAGGGCTTGTCGTCTTCCAACATTTGTACCGCGTATGTTGCTTCTTTGTGGTCCGTGTGTGTTGTTAAGTTCAACAGATCTTTGTGTTGTTGGTCTTCCAATGTCCAAGGTGGTATTTGGTCTTTTTGTGGTTGGACGTCAGAGCTCTGTGCTGGTTTAGATTTAGCTTTGTGACTTGTAGTGTCGTAATTGTTCTTCTTCGCATGGTCTGTGTTGATCACTCTACCTGGCATTGTCATGTTCCTCAGGGATGCTCTTGACTCGTTATTTTTTCTTTTTGTTTTTTTTGTCCCCGTAGTGGTAGCAGGACAGTTGTTGTTTGTTTTGTTCTGCGAGAAAATAGCAAAGGTTTCCGGGGCATTTTCTGCATCAATTTATGCCATATTTGTATCACTTACTGTCATCTGGTGCAGTGGGATTTTGTGTTCGTCTTTGTTCTGATTGTTTATGGGTTCCCTGTCAAGGGGGGTGTGTCTATTGCTAGTATAGAGGTTCTGTCCGTTTTAATTCCTTGAAGGATCAGGGTAGATCGTGTTTAACGCTGTATGCTCCTTGTGAAACTGGCATTGCGTAACCGTGGATTGTATCGGTATAATATGGCCTTGATTTTAGGTTCTTTCTGGGTCATTTCTGCTGGTGGGAGCCCTGTGTTGATGGGTGTTGGGCCGCTAGCATGGCTAGGATTGCAGAAGTTAGTTTCATTTTGTCTTCACGGTCATTTCTAGCCATCTCGAACAGTCTTGCTTGCCGTTGGGCGCTTGCCTCAGCCTCCAGGTTGAGGCGGTTATTGATGCTGTTCACAAAGGCTTCAAGGTGTATTTGTTTTGAATGTATGAGAGCCAGAGAAGTGGCTTGATGTTTTATGGCTTTCACATGAGCTTCCTGTAATTTGGTGAAAGGGATCATCGACTGTGATGAAACTGCCAGTAGTAGATTTTGGAGATTAACCATTGTGGTTTGGATTGCTTCTTGTTGACATGAGTGCGTGGGGCTGCATTGACATTTTGTGTGTACATTTCCTTCTTGCACTGTTCTTGCTTTCGAACTTGGTTTCCCATGTGTTGTGACTGGGCTTTCCATGTCTTGACAGCCGGTTTTCAGAAGTGGTAGGGTTTGATATTGGGATTGACGGTGTGGATGTTATCTGTCCCATATTGTATTTGCTGTTTGATGTTTTGTGGAAAAGGTTGTTCCTTTTTTCTTGGTCATTCATCAGTGACTCTATCTCAGTGATGTCAAGCGAGAGACGAGCGGCTCTGGTTTTGCTCAGCTATCATCTCTGCTTTAAGTATAGTGCTATATTTTTGTCCCATGCTCTTTTCGCTAAAGAAGCTTTTTCCTTTTGTGTCATCATTTTCATATCGTCTGGAGAGCATATTGGATTCTGGTCTTTATCTCGTTTTTTGGTCGTCAGGGCTACTATGTTTGATGGTCGCTCTTTGTGTGTACTTTTTTCAATCATCAATAGCTCCTCATGCCAAGAGAGGAGTTGAATGGAGTCGTTGTTTGTGGGTGGTCGATGAGCATGTTGTTCAATCTCAATGAGCTTCAAGTTAGTAGCAGTAGGGTGCTGGAATTACGTCCTGAGCGGCGACTTGCCCCGCTGTATCACCCTCGATCAATTAGATGCTCTCAGTCGCGCTCCTGTTCGTCTTCACAGGATGATCCTTGAGGTGCGCCTCGGCCACCCGTGGCTGTAGGTCATGCCGTTTCCTTCAGTTCCATTTCATTCCCTTGATTTGTCAGGGGGATTAATGGTGGTCGAACCTTTGCCTGTTTCTCTTGGTCTGACTGTTGCAGCTTGAGTGTGGGTGTAGACGACCCTGAGTCTGTTGTCGAGCACAGTTATTGCGCAGTCGTGTGACAGGTCCTATGGGGGTTGCCATTGGTGTAGCTGGTCTTCTAGGCAGTAGAGATCTTGCAAGTACGTTGAGACCCCTTGTTCGATATGTTGGTGCACAGGTCTACCGATGGCCAATCATACAATGAGACTCGTGAAGTAGAGTTGATGTATGAGTCGTGCTCCCCGCTTCAGCTACCGGATAATGAGGAGCGTGTGCCGCAGGAACTGAAAATCAAAGGCACAGTTGCTCACAGTCTTTCCAGTCCTTTGTGCGCTTGAATGAAACACTCGCCGTGCACTGGCATTTCGGAGCGGGACTCCGGGATGCTCCAAGTTAATTCTGAGTGTATACAAAGTGGTGGGCTCACACTGCCACATGTCCAACAGCCCAACAGCGGATTCGCGCCCTTGACACCTCGCGGGCCTCACGCCGCAAGGGCGCTCCAGTCTCCCTTTTCAAGGCAGCCGATGCTAGTGGGCGGAGTCCCAAGCCTTAAAACGAGAGCGGAATATTTTCTTTTTGCACGTAGCAGCGTGTATGTAAAGTGATGGTTTGAGTCTAAGTGGAGTGTTGCCTATAACACTCAAGTCTCAGCAGGATCAGTTGAGTTGGGTAGCAGACCAATAGCAGATTTGCATCCTTGGCACCTCGCAGGCTTCACCCTTCATACGTTTTTTCACTATTTTGCACGTAGTATGATGTCATTCTGACGTATTTTTCATATGAAAACCATATTCTGTGTGAAGATCATTGAGAGACTGAGCGTACCTCCGCTGATGCTCGTTGTAACCTCCCTGTTTTAGATAATTGTTAATAAAACAGTACTTTGCCTTCTTTCTGATTTGGTTCCGTTATTTGGACTCAAAATTATTCTGGTGTCATCCCATCCATTAAAGGGCCATATGCTCAAGGCCTTCACTGGTGAGTGGAGGTCTCATAGTTGAGAAAAGAACTGGTCAGCATGCGTGATGTTCCGCAGCGGTGAACTTAATTATAATGGTGGAAGTATCATTAACACTGCATTTTCAGAACTTTGGCAAGCGAACAGCGGGGGCAGGGCCCAACAGGCGGCGTTTATACATTTATTTTTGCATTTATAAAGCGCGCAGAACCCCGAGGCATCGATGAGCTGGTTACAGAGACAGTTAGAGTAGAGGGGAAGAGGGTGGGGCGGGCAAGGAACAGGGAGAGAGGGGGGAGCATAGGATACAAAAGATGCAAGTATGGTTTCAGTTAAGCCGTCTAGTTTTGAGTTGTTTCCTCAGTTGTCAGTAGGACGTTTCGGCCCGCAGGTGTGAGCTGCAAGGCGTGTGTGGCATTCAGTTGAGGCAAGTGTTGCTGTGGCGCCGCCCCCCCTGCTTGGGCACGCCCCTTTGTGGCCACGCCCCCCGCCCAAGGGCTCGATTTGGCAGCCACTTAAAGCACTGATTGCACTGTATATGCGCACTTGGTACTGTAGCACTGCAGATGTTGCACTGTTTCTGCACTCTTGAGGCACAGATTCTGTACTCCTGGCGCACTGATGTCGAATATTTGGACTGAGTACTAAGCTATTTTAAGGCAGGCCGGTTAACATGTGTCCAGTTTAATACAGACATATCTCAGAGATGGAGAATAGGCTTCTGTTTAGAAAAAATACCCAAGGGGCCCGATTCATGGAATATTTGCTCGGTTCAAAGTGAATTTGCACTGCTGAAAAGTGACTTTGCACGGCCGACACAAACCCTGATTCATGGAACCGTGCAAAGTGTATTTTTGCAATGCAAAGTCGGGCAAAGTCAGCGCATGGTCATTTTTGTAGTACAACATGCCTTTGCCCGGACTTTGCATGGTAAAAACACACTGTGCACGGTTCCATGAATCAGGGTTTGTGTCGGTAGTCCCAAGCCACTTTTCAGCAGTGCAAAGTCACTTTGAACTGGGGTCCAAGGGGTCCAAGGTATGCTGCTGTGATCAGTGTTGTGCCTGAGGATTCTCTGCCAGCGTGTAAACGCTCGGCCCGTGGTTCTGGCACAGCTTGGTGGAGATGAAGATTGGGAAGTATGTACTACGTCAGAGGATCTACGCGAGCTTTGTGCGTCACCCGACGCTGTATTGCCGGGCTCGTGCCACTGCGTCCTGCGCATTTGCAGTCGGCCCAGGATGCGTTGGCTGAGTCTCAGCGTGCGCCGCTCCGGGAGCCGGTTTACCTTGGGCATGTCATGCAGGCCATGGGTGCTTTTGGGGAATGAAAGATGGCACGTTTGACAATGGACAGTACAGTTGCACCGTACTCCTCTTGTTGCCGTCGGTATGGTGCAGACAGGGACGGCTGTTTGAGTAAAAAAGATCAAACGCCCGTCCCTGCTCGGAAAACCAGAGTAAGGAACTACTCAATAGTGGACCTTTATGTTCTAGCCGGCGCTTTCCTCCTGAAGCAGCACCCAATCGCTACTGGAAATATTAATTTGTTTAAAAAAAAAGAACAACAAGTCGACAAAAAGAACAAACATTCGTTTTTGTTTAATTGTTTCAGAGTTATATGATGCGGTATGAGTTTGAAATACAACACCTGTTTGCAGTTTAGAAATACTATACATGCAGGTGGTTTTGTGGTACTCATTTTATCGACAAGGCGAGGATGAAAGGCTGAGATGTCAGCGGTTTCAAATTAATGATTACTGCACACGGGTCGAACAAAAGGAGCTCGCTACAGAGCTGTTTATCAGCATAGATACAAGTTCTGTACTGTTTCTTTAAGGACCCGACTGGGCATATGTAGCAACTAGAGAAGCATGTGTGCGTTTGTGGGCTTGTAAAAATCATCAACATTCTTGCAATGGGGCTGGAGCGGCAGGCTCACAAATCACACATGGTGTCGGTGACGGAGCTGGCACCGGGACGCCGTCCTGCCTTTCAAGTTGCTGCCATTAATGGCTCGCCCGTACTGTACTTCTTGGCAGCCCTGGCGCGTGGCTGGCAGCGGACTTGTTCCCACACCTTGCGCCGCGCTCTGCGGCCGTGCAGTGGCACGGTCAAGTCTGTTGGGACGGCACAGGGTGATAGTGTTGTACATGCTGTGCTTCCAAGGGGGCGGGGGCTGGCTCCGAGGAGGCACTGGGGTCTCTGCAAAGCTGCCTGTACGTCTCCCACTTGTAATGGAAAATATCCACCCTCTCGGTAGGTTGCCATACTTGCAATCGACAGTACTCACACTTTCCAGTAGGGCTGACATTCTTGCAATCAGCAGTACTCACACTTCCCAGTAGGGCTGACATTCTTGCAATCGACAGTACTCACACTTCTCAGTAGGGCTGACATTCTTGCAATCAGCAGTACTCACACTTCCCAGTAGGGCTGCACTACTTGTAATCGACAGTACACACACTTCCCAGTAGGGCTGCAATACTTTTCATTGGCAGTACTCACACATTCTAGCTCAGTAGGGCTGCTATACTTGTAATCGACAGTACTCACACGTTCTCAGTAGGGATACTATACTTGTCATCGACAGTACTCACACATTCTCAGAAGGGCTCCTATACTTGTCATCGACAGTACTCACACTTCCCAGTAGGGCTGCTCTACTTGTAATCGACAGTACACACACTTCCCAGTAGGGCTGCCATACTTGTAATTGACACTAGTCACACATTCTCAGTAGGGCTGCTATACTTGTCATCGACAGTACTCACACATTCTCAGTAGGGCTGCTCTACTTGTCATCGACAGTACTCACACATTCTCAGTAGGGCTGCTGTACTTGTAATCGACAGTACTCACACATTCTCAGTAGGGATACTATACCTGTAATTGACAGTACTCACACATTCTCAGTAGGGCTGCTGTACTTTTAATTGACAGTACTCACACATTCTCAGAAGGGCTACTATACTTGTAATCGACAGTACTCACACATTCTCAGAAGGGCTACTATACTTGTAACCGACAGTACTCACACATTCTCAGTAGGGATACTATACTTGTAATCGACAGTACTCACACATTCTACGGGACCTCTCAGCAAAGCTGCGCGCAACACGTTTCAAAAGACAGCACACGCTTCCCAAACAGTGCGAGCATTTCTTAGCGAGACTGGAGCCCTCCAGGGGCCAATATATGGCCCCGGAGCTCAGGGCAGCACGGTTAATAAGACAGCACACACTTCTCAGCAAGGCAGGAGCAGCAAAGCTGCGGGACCTCTCAGCAAAGCTGCGCGCAACACGTTTCACAAGACAGCACACGCTCCCCAGACAGTGCGAGCACTTCAAGACTGGAGCACTTAGGCGGGAGAGCTGTATATCTTTCAGGAGAGCCGCATGCAACACGCTGAATAAGCTGGCATACACTCCCCAAAAGGAAACGGGCACTTTAAAGGGGAGCCCCGGCCTTTGTATATGACATCCCAATCGTTGGAGGAAAGTGGTCTGGACAGCAAATAGATATAAACGCCCCCCTCTCCCCTCCACGCCCCTCATTCTTCCAAGCCGGTCCGGGGACCCCCTCTTGCCAGGAATGTCCCGGGCTGGTAAGCCCTCTCGAATTCTAGAAAATGTGAGAGAGAGAGAGAGAGAGAGAGAGAGAGAGAGAGAGAGAGAGAGAGAGAGAGAGAGAGAGAGAGAGAGAGAGAGAGAGAGAGAGAGAGAGAGAGAGAGAGAGAGAGAGAGAGAGAGAGAGAGAGAGAGAGAGAGAGAGAGAGAGAGAGAGAGAGAGAGAGAGAGAGAGAGAGAGAGAGAGAGAGAGAGAGAGAGAGAGAGAGAGAGAGAGAGAGAGAGAGAGAGAGAGAGAGAGAGAGAGAGAGAGAGAGAGAGAGAGAGAGAGAGAGAGAGAGAGACGCTTAGTCTCGGCTGTAAATAACAAAAGCGTAAAGTAGTCCCGCCCTCAGCAGAGGGGAAAAAAAAGTTTGAGTTCCTTTTTCTATTCAGCGTAACGGCGGCCAAAGTAAAGCCCTCTTCGGCGCTGACGTCACAAATAGATTCAGGAGGGAGATTATTTTTTTTCCTCCCGCTCTATTGCAGCAATTAGCTGCGCAATGTATAAAAGGCTAGGGAGAGCTGCCGAGGGCACCAGAGGGGACCTTTGGGTGCCAAGGGGAGAACGAGGCAGAGAGAGAGGGGGTGGGGGAGATGTGGTAACGGCAGCAGCACGGGGGGAAAGATGCCTGCTAGCACATGTGCTGGGTCAGAGCGAAGTTGGAGCTCCACGCTGCCTGCCCACGTTGGTGTACGCTCTGTGCATTTATCTGGCGCTGAACCTTACCCGTACCACTGCTGTCTTTAAGGTTTACTTAAACTCCCAAAACGTGTTAGAGAGTGGGTAGCTCACGTGGATTGACCTGGCAAATCATAGTCTTATCGATGCCATTGTGGAAGGACCCACCACATTATGCAGGCTAGGTTCGACGAGCCTGCATTCGGTGGCACCTGTTGGGGAAGCGTCCTCTTCAACACGGCCAGGCAGAAGTTGGTGGGCTTTTTCCTCTCCCTCATGTGGGTGAAGGGCAGCGAGGAAGCCAAGGTGCCCGGGCGCCGCTGCCAGGCAACCGGCATGGGCTTGCCAAGTGCCAACTTGCTCATCGCTCTGCAGATCGTGCCCGGCTTCTTTTGCAACTGCCTCTTCCTGGCCCTCTACGACTCCGTCATCTTGCTGAAGCACGTGGTGCTGCTGCTGAGCCGGTCCAAGTCGACGCGTGGCGAGCGGCGCCGGATGCTGACCTCAGAAGGGCTGCGCTGTGTCTGGAACAGCTTCCTATTGGACGCCTACAAGCAGGTAAGGAAATGTAGGATCTCCTAACATAGCTCTGGGTCGATCGAGGCATTTGGAAATGTCTAGTTCCTGGGAGCTTTGTGGCATTTTACGAGTCAATGGAACTCTCCTTATTACTTTACAAACCGAGGTGCCAATTCTGTGATGAGAAAAAACTGCACACACCTGTGAAATCTGGTGGTATTTCCTGGAAGCTCTTGACTTTTCAACCAAGGTTTGAAGAGAATTGAAAATTCATCTATACACTTGTATAAGCGAGAGCCGACTCGGTCTTCCTAGACACCAAACTCTACAAAATGAGTACCATTTAATTGGGCGATAAAGGCAAATACATCAACTAATGCAGTAACTTTGGAAAACAAGGCAGCACACCTTTCATTGTTGAGTTAATAAATTCATCAATCGTGGTGATAAATTTGGTTTTAGCCGGGCTGTTGCACATTTTTACCAGTGCCGTTACATATGTATAATGTGGACTGATCCAGTACCATCTGCAATCATATAGTAACACCTGCTATGCTCTCTTCTAATTTAACCAGACAAGGAAACTGACGCTTAGGAAGATTAGGGAATTTGCCTATGATCTAAAATTTGGTGATGTTACGTTGCCAAAACTAGAATTAAGGCCATCTTATCCTGCAATTAACAATTACCAACTAGACCAGTCTCCTCCCATCAAGGCAATGTATTTAAATGACAAAACAAACAAGTCCCTCATTCTTTCTAATGCTTGATTTCATTCTTGTCTGTAGCTACTGAAAATTGCCCACCAAATTTACCAATACCTGAGATGTCTCGAAGCTGATTTCTAAGTATAACGAGTAAGAAAAGTTGTACTTTGTGACTAAGGATTTAGCTTGAAGCAAGTCTTCTTGTTGCAGGAGATTCACTGCTTGGCTCTTAGGGTCTGTAGGGAAAAGGGGGGCGGCTTGGAAGCACCCGAACCTGTCACAAACGCTGTATTCCCATGATGTCAATCAGACCTGGTGCATTCAGATCCTTACAGGAGACACCTGCCACAGATGAGTGACATGTTATTTATCAGAAGAGCAAGGTGACAGTGGGACTCCCCTTGAGATCCGATAGCGTACACATTAACCCAGAGCTGAACATTGGGTGTTTATAATAAAGGGTTCACAAAGGGGTCATTCGCTAGACTTCACCTCCTTGGGAGAACTAAGTTTGCCTTGGTTAGAGTTGGAAAAGTGGGTATCCTATTGTACTCCAACGTTGGGCTATCTCTTTGTATAATATCTTACAGTACTTTACAGCAAGGACTCCAACTCGAATACACCGCAGGGTTTGAGGAGGTGGGGCGAGGTTATTTCTGAGTGGGTGGGCGGGATGGGTTTAGATGCACGTTATGCTGGATTCGACTTTTATAAACACGGTATTGGCGTGTGCAGTGGAACGCGGGTTACGCCACGATTCGTTGACTGTACCGTGATGCTTGCCGTTGGTGCTGGGTCCGAACAGATCTCGTGAGATAGCGCAGTGGGTTGAGTGCCTGTTGCAAAGATTGGGGTGTAAGTGACAGATCAGAGTTACTAATCACGCCCAGGGTGGGGGGATATTGAGCTGGTCCAAACACATTGATGTTTGCAGAGGTTCTGGGCATCACTAGCGCCTGTTGGGTCAGTGCCAAGAGACGCCCCTGGCGCCATAATGCATAACGTTAAACGGCCATGTGTTTCGGGGACATAAGTGGCGCTTGGCTCCCAGAAAGGTGAAAGGGCGGTTCCAGGCAGGGAGAGTGACCACGCAGACAAAGGTCCCTCCTCTTATTCTCACAGATTATGACAAGGGAAGCTGCATCTGGCCCCGCCTCCTTTCATAGCCCTCACGTTTGCACACTAGGGGGGAAGATACCACTTTACACTTGGCTGGGAGGGTGGGTGGGGGGGGTCCCCCGATCGATGCACGAGGCTAATGATTGCTAGGAGCTGCTGAGCTCTCATCTCAGAGTGCAGCCGCGTGGGCTGGGCGGGGAGGGGGCGGGGCGATCCCCACTTTGCCAGCTGCCTTCTGGCAATGGCAGGGGTCCAGCTAGTCCGATCCAGTGTTTTGCACTCATGGGAGAGAAAGCGGCGGAGGCGGGAAGGGAGGCAAGCCGTGTGACACTGCAGAAGCTGCTGGTTGGCAGTCCCCTGAGAAAATATGCCCCTCACAAGATGTCAAGTCTCTTAGTTTGTCAATTCCTTACTTAACCATCCCGCCTCTAACTCGCACATCCACTCTGCACTCTTTCGCACAAATACATATACACACGATCACAAAATCTAAATCGCTCTCCCTCTTTCTTTCTTATCGACCCCATTACACACACACACACACACACACACACACATGCTCTTGCGCACACTTTTACAAACATTCTAGCTCATGCAATCTTTTACTCGCAAATATGTAGCACACCACGTACTCTGAGACACCCACAATAATCTCATACTCTCTAGTTTCACACACAGCACCTGCTTCATTGTTACACTATCTCAAACTATATTCCACACATATGTTTTCTGACACACACATATTCGCACCTAACTCTATAAAACTCGCATTCACACCCACCCCACATGCATGCACACACTGATGCCTACACACAGCCACCCAAGGATGCTTTCCTATTCACTGGCATATTCACACACCCGCACACACACATACAATGAAATAAACATGAAAACATAAACACTTGTACAGTGCACAAGTAAAAACGCCCCCAAACACAATTACAAAATATCCGTTTATATTCACAATTACTTATTTTCACACACAAATGTACCCAAAGAAATGCTCACACCTGCTGATGCTCAGCTATTCGCACAAAAGCAATACATGTTACACACACACACACACACACACACATTTTTACATTTATACAAGTCTGATCACAACGAAATCCCCAAAAAACTAAATCTTACAAAAATTCAACCCATATACACACTTACGAAAATACATTCACATGTGCTCCATTCTATACATGCATTTACACCTAGAACATTGTGTGCCTTTATATATATATATATAAATATATATATTCAATGATCAACTCACATGTATCCAGACTACCTGATTTCTCACACAAAGACACCTGTACACATACATGCTAGCACGCATACTCAGCCCTGATTTCAGGCCCACAAACTCAGTCTAGGATGTTCACATCCAATAACACATCCTCAGATCCTCAGGTTACATATTCATGTGCATGTGTGCACCCACTCACATCTACACTTGTTTTTATTTGCAAAGTTACACATTCACATAATGGTTGGCACTGAAACACACATTATCCTATTCACACATATATGCTTGCTTACACACAAACACCCCCACACACGCGCGCACACACACACACACACACACACACACACACACACACACACACACACACACACACACACACACACACACAAACACATCTCCATATACATCCATACACAGCATGATAAATCCTATACTTTCACTCACATGTATATCACACACGTGCACGCAATCACCGATAGCATGAACATCCTTGTGTACTCTCGCTCTATTTCTCTGCTCTCTCTGCCTCTCTATCTCCTCTCTCTCACACACACACTCTCATTTCAGTCTCTCTTTCTTACACAAACATGCACACACACACATAGATTCATACATTCAAACTTCCACATGAACACTCAGTCATATACATGTATGTAAACAGAGACATGGATGAACTCTCTCCCACACACTATGATCCTGTGTCACACCCACTCATTCATAACGCGACATTCATGCAGTAAGAAACCGTCTCACGTCTCACTGTCACGCAATCACTGACTTTAGCAAATGACCCACTGACTCAAAACACACACACATGCATGCACAGGTGTGCAAACTCATACTCGCATGCCTGCACACCTGCTACAACCAATAGATTAAAAAACAAACTCATTTTGACACACACACACACACACACACAAGAACATACCCAGGTAACAGACTCATTTAGATGTTTGTACATACACTCAGACACATACATGCTCAGTTATATTCCTGCACCCAAACTAACTCACACCACACATGCATAGACACTTCTAAATGTTTAGACATTAAAGTACCCTGTTCATTGGTTCTCCATGCTCTCTAATAAACACACACACACACACACACACTCACACACTCACAAACTCTAATTTGCACCACATGCTAAAAGGAGAGTCTTACAGTCAGAAACACTCTCGTGCGTCTTTTCACTAGCATACAATTACTCACTTATTCACTGACTCAAGCACACTCACAAATCACTTCTCTCTCTCTCTATTTCTCTCTCTCTCTCTCTCTCTCTCTCTCTCTCACACACACACACACACACATACACACTCACTTTGCAGTATACATTTACACATTTGGTGTCACAATGTTTCCAGGCAGTCTTCTATACACTCACTTTATTATTATAATTATTTATTTTTTATATACTGCGCTACATTCCCATGGGCCTCAGAGCCCGCATGAGCATGCGCACCCCGCGCACACGCACTATAGTACACATTCAGTACCGCAACGTTTCCAGACATACTGACATCCACACTGTCGTGCATGTATCCATTCTCACGCATGCCGTCATTGTTTCACACTATAACATAAACATTGGAAATGTCCAGGCAATGGTTACTTATATCTCTGGAGAAACTCAGTACTTGCATTTCTCATTATCTTTCTAAACTTTCCACAACTATAACAGTGTGTATCGACGTATTGGCACTATCTACACAATGCACTGTGCCATCACATATGTATATACCACACATATTTGGCAGTATGCATTATATTATATGCGTCCCTAGATGGTATGTACAATAGATCATAGGCAACACACGGTGCATAGGGTGCATTAGGCAGAGTATGTAGAGTGTAACACAGATTGCATAAGGAACATCAAGTGTTATGATGAACTCCCCTCCTGCCTGGCCAGCTGGGTGCATGGTGGGGTCACCAAAGGGGCAGTGTAATTCTGGGCCTGGAAGGATTGTGGGGAGATCCCCTGGTACCCCTTTCGTGCCACGGTCAGGGGCAGAGCGTTGCCACATGGCATCACCGGAAGGCTAGTTCCTTCGAGGGGCAAGGAGCGGATGTGGACAGTAACCGTTCTGAGATGCCATTAACTAGCATACTCGTCCTTGGCACTTAAGGGGTTAAAAAATAGTGTCTCCAAACACTGTGCTCACCAAGTCCCTATTTCAGCTTTTTAGAGAGGGATTCTCCTCTCTATCATCTCACTGTACCCCAAAACTGCAGCGGCCGAAATCAAAGCTCATATGCTGCGGCAGCTCAGCGAGCCCATACTTTCCTTCAAAGAGATTGACCTTCTGCCTTCAGTACACCAATCACACTTAGATAGTCGCTATGAGTACTAGCTGCATGCAACAGCAGAACGCCCAGTCCAGGGGCAGAGATCCTGGGCCTATTTAAGCCAAAGGGGTAGTGTGGGTGCTTGGGCAAGACCGTGGTTTGGATGTGGTTGGAGAGTACAGACTGGAGAGGCTGGGAGGAGGCTGGAGTTTGGGGAGGAGTTAAGAAAGAGGGAAGGAGGAAGTGGTGAAGTTACTCAGGAGGAGGTGAAAAGATGAGCTGAGAGGGAGGGGAGAACATAATTGAGTAGGCGAAGAGGGGAGGGGGAAAGAAGAACTGAGGTGTAGGTAGAGTGCAAGGTTGAGGATGAGGTGGGGAGAAGAAGTGAGGCGCTGAAGAGAACCAAGGAGAAACTGACGAGAGGAGTTAAGGAGGCAAGAAAGGGGCATGCGCACGTCTATGGGTTGTGCAATTTAGAGGGGGAGGAGCAAGCCAGTGGCGAAGGATCAAGGAGGTCTAAAGGGTTTTTGGACAGTAAGGTGACCCTAGGAATAGGTGAAGGTTGCCTGGGAATGAGCATGTAGCATGGTGGCAAGGAGGAAACTAAAGCTCGGCAGAGAGGAGACAAGACGAGGTTCATGGAACAGAAAAATGTTCAGGAGCCACGGGAATGACCGGTAACGCATATCTAGTGGTTTCCTATCTGACAAGGCTTTGGGCTGTGTTGCAATGTTCACTCAGGCCCACCTCCAAGGCCGAAGCCAGTTGCACAGGAAACTGCCAAAACCAAGATGAAAAACCCTCACACCTAATGGGTGAAAGCTGAAAGACGCAGACAAGGCGAATAGGGACATTTAGCATTTTAAGACTACGAGTAATGACGTTGAGAGTTCTGCAGAAGCCAAAGAACCATTAATCTTTACAGACATTTAATGAGCACAAGGAAGACGTTGCCATCTGGATATCATTCGTATTTTGAGGTTATTTTGTCCCAACCTTAAATACATTCTGAATACATTTCTGTTGACCAAACTCCTTTGTGGGGATCAATTAGTATATGTACAATGTATACTAGGCTACAATGCATGCTACAAATACCACTATGTGACTTTGTGTACACTGTGTCATTGCTCGTATACGTCACACATATGTCTATACAAGTGAAGGCGCACTTATATTATGTAGTAAACGCATGTATCTTACAAAGGCAGGCGTGGCACATGTCAAACACCTATGGTGCCTTCAATCACTCATTTGGGCAATAATTCATTTTTGTACTGCTTTTATGTTTACCACCTTCCAATAGTAATAGCCTCTACAATGCAGCGCCACAACCTCCAACCCCCAAAAAACGGCATCAGCATTTGCACACAAATGTTATTATTTGGGACAATGTCCTTGATGTGATTCCAGTAAGGGTGAGGTTAGGACTTACAAAGAGCCAAACCAAACATCAAACAATACATTTCAACTGGAGTCCGAACCCAATCCCGAAGCCAAAATCAAGCCCTGGTCCCTCACCCTACATGAATGTCTACCTCCATTGACACCACCGGAAGGTAACCATAAGTCTAACTCTATCCGTTAAAGCGAATTCAAGACTTTACTGCAACCAAACCCCTAATCAAATTATCAACATTTAAGCCTAAAGTGTAAAGCTCTTTACCACAATCTTTAAGTCTAAACTCATAAACTTAAAAAATCACCCTATAACCAAAACAAACTTCAATCTGCAGCCAAAACATATCTACGTTTAAGCTTAAACACTTAAACCCAGAGGCACATAATCCTAATTCTAAACTAAACGCAACCCTACATCTAAACCCCTAATACTAAAGCTGATCCCATTAACATTTGCCTAAAACCCCTAAACCTATGACAATGCCCACAATTCTAACACCTTACACCCCAAGCTTAGACATGTAAGCCTAAAGGCCCGAGCCTAGTTTTATACCATTAAACCAATGTATCCATTTCTACGCTTAAGACTAAACTCTAAAACCTAAGCCTAACCAGCAAAGATTAAGCCCAAATCCCCAAACTTAAGAATACATCTGTAAATCTGAACATTAAAGCTTAGAAATAAACCTCAAAACCTAAATGTTAACACTAAGCATTAGCCTAAACGTCAATCCCTAACTCTACCCAAGGCAATTTGCCTGAACATATATCTGATAATACAGTAATAACATTAAACCCCTAAACCTAATTCTAGCCCCTAATAATTTAGCCAACATCCCCAAACTTAAACCTAAATTTGTACATCTAAACCTTAAAGCTCAAGACTAAGCCCCAAACCCTAAAACCTAAGCATTATCCCAAACCTAAATCCCTAAGACTACCCCATTCAGAATTGCCCAAACCCTAAGCCTGAACCTAAAGTTCTGAAAGTATACCTGCCAATACAATCATAACACGAAACACCTAAAACTAAGCCCATTAACCTATAGTGAAGCTTCTAAACATATTTATTTAATTTACTTAGACATTTTGTAAAGTACCATTAATGTTATTTCGTCACTTATGGCGCATATATACCTAGGCAAACCCTAACAACCCCCAATGTCTTCAACTAATCTCTAAGCTCCCGAAACGAAACCGAGATCATAAACCTGAAATCAAAATCACAAACCTGAGCCTGAAATTGAAACATTAACCCCACACCCATAAACTTTAAAGCTAACCTTGCACTTTAGCCTAAAACTAAGTTACACAATCTAAATATTAACCCTTATTCTTAGACTATATACAATAACTTACATTTCCTAAGCCTCTAGTCATTCTCCAGAGTGTAAACATTAAAATGGAATAAGCATATTTACTTAAGCAGAACCCTAAAGCACTACATCTAAACAGCTAAACTGGATCCTCAGTTTCAAATGTACCCCTTACAATGGTGACTGTAGCAGCATAAAAAACATTAACTCATCATAGCAGAACATAGAGCTAAATGCCTAAATCTACGGTCAACCCAAAACTTTGAACATAGCCCAATGTCCAATTATCCATGTTTCAGTCAAAACCCCTACACCAAAATTTAAACATGTATATGTTCATCTAACCCTAAATATATAATGTATATTGCAGCAGGTGTGCATGTTCAACTTTTTTTTTCATCTAAATCGTGCCCCAGGGAGTTTTCCGGGTTTCAACAATTTACTCCTCTGAATCAGTTCATGTCACATACCATTTCACCTCCCAAAAAAATGATTCATAGCAAAATGTAACCACTCCTTTCATTCTATGTTCTACATCTTGCTTAATAATGATACTATCACTAATTATAACTTGTGCTTTAGGGAACTCTTGCTACCACACATTCCAGCATTTCTAAGCGCTGCCTGAAACTGGTTACGTTATAAACCATTTGAGGATGCAAGACTGAGTCAGCCCTACAGAAACTGAACATACTATTTCTAGGTCACACACAAACTCACGCCGCATGCGCACTTGCTTGCACCCACACACATCTGTGCAGTGAGTTCTTAACAATTGGCACCTAGCGTGGCCCCTTTATCAATCCGGAACAAGGCTGTACCCAATGGCATAAGACTGTGTCCAAGCAGTATATTGCCTCCCGCTCGCCTCATCCTTTTGACTTCTGCTTTGCCATTTCAGAAAATAAGAAGGAAAACTAATCTTTGATTACCCGTCACCTCTTCCATGCCATGCCTCCATCTCTTCTTCTCAGCTACCATGAAAATAGAAAAGGGACTTTTTGAAGCGCTCCTTTGATTCCGTCAATCCCTCTAGGTTATTGTTCTTGGTACATATGTTTACACTCCCCATGCAAACCACTTTAAATTAAATTAATACATTAATTCAACTTTGTAGCACACTTAATACCAGAGACCAGTCTCTAAACATGTATTGCTCTGCATTGTCTTGCTTCTAGTCAGTGTAAGATGTTTGCAAACAGAGTTTTGTGCCCCTGTTTACCTTCTCCTGTCATGCATTGGAGACCCAGAAAACATTGAGAACACTTTGGGCATTGAAGAGAGACAAATGAAGGTGTCATTCATTTTGTAGACACCTGTCGCGTCCTGGTGCTACAGAAATGGCAGGTGCACATCACTGGTGGTCTCTGATTCATCACCACCACAGTATTGCGATGGGAGAGTTGATACTCACTGAGACAACCCTACTGACCGTACCTCACAGGGATTGAAGAACTACTAAACCTGCAGACTATCAAGGACATAAACGAGCTGTGATCAGAATGACATCGCTGCTGATGTCACTGCTGAATACTGACACACTTAGGGGTATTAGACACAAACCACATTCACACTCTTCACGAAGATACACGAACAACAGGTCAACTTGCACTTAGACATGAAGAATATGCTTGCATCCAATAGGTTAGAAAACATACTTTCTATGCTGAAATGCAAGCTGCACAAGGATACACATAATGCTTGCTTATGCAGAATGAAACTAACACGAGTGGCCATGTAAAACAAGATGGACGGCTCAACCACATATGAGGGAATGGAAGACAGCAGAGAGGCTTCAAGTTTGCCGGGTGACCTGGCTCACTGAGTTAGCAGAAAACCCAAGTGAAAGAGCCCAGAAAGTAAAAGAGCACATGTTTGCCAAGGCTACACACGGAATAAAGGCCTGAATCAGCACCCAACACTACAGACAATAGCAGTTCTTAGACATGAGACACAGTCTTCTTAGATAAGTAAAGAAACAAGTAATATTGGAAGGTCAGATTCCCACCAACTCACAGTTAATATTGAGAGAAAAAGTGTCTCGAAGAAGTCTCTAGAGACCAAGAGAGGTAACGACACCCGCAGTAAAAAGGGCTAGGATCCTCATAAATGCTTAGCTTAATATTCCAAAATGTGGTCTCCACACACGTGACCTATAGCTTGAGAATAATGCCTGTTCATTAGAACCAGACGTAGACAGATGGAGACCTTGGTTCCCATCCAGTTCTCAAGACTAAAGATACAAGGCAGTGCAATGTTGAAAGCTAAATGTCCTGGCCTTTGGCCTAAGAGAACCTTATTGGGACAAGTAGCACATTGGTGTCGTTCTCACCACCTCCTATTGTGCGCATGTGCTGGTAACCTTCCAAAAGTGCTAGGGCTGAGAAAGCCACCACTGACCAATCATCACCCTCCGTCCATGTTGCCTCACATACTGTTGCATCGTCCAATGGCCTAGTGTACTGATGACATGTTTTTACCTGTACCAATTCAGAAGGTGGTCTCAGGCAGAGTTAGCGGATAGTGCCTGATCAATGATCGCCCTAACCCCTATATGAAATATACATAGTTGATTCCCTTATCCAACCTCTTTCCACCTTAGGGTGTTGCAAAGTTATATGTCATTTATGATGCTTTATAAGATGTTGTCAAGCTTGGGGTTGTTGAGAGCTGCAGAGATTTGCCAAATGTTCGTGCTGTCCCTTTTTTTTATATGGGTATTGGCAAATAAAACAGGGGTTTGTGACATTATTGGCCTCTTCTGTTTTTTGGGGGTGTGGGATTTCCCCTGGACTGTCCTCTTGGTTAGCCACAGGGGTCTTCCTCCCCATCAATTCAGCATAATTTCGAGTGTGGCTATATTTCCTCTGGAAACATAAATACTGTGACTGCATGCGGTTAGCATGCAGTAATGGCAAGGGTCCGCATGATTTGGATGCATGCGGACCCTTCATTTTTTCCCAATTTCAGAGTCTCTTTGGACTCCACAGGGATTGCTCTTTTATTGCTTGCGGCATTTACCACAGGCAGTAATATCAAAGGTGGCAATCGGTTGTGTCCTCCAAGCAAAACCGGGCAGATTTTTCCAAATTTTGAAACTCTGAATTTGGCGGTGCTGTAAAAGTAGCTGGAATTTCATTACCAGAAGGTTTCCCTGCTCTCTAAACTCAGCGAAGAACAATATCATTGCAGACAAAGAGTTCAGAGGTTATGATTAAAAAAACAACAGAGATTTAATTATACATGTTTTCTAAACATCCCAATTCAACACAGGAGGACAGGGACAAATAAAAAAAATACACGAAAAAGCAGTCATAGCAATCCCACCCACACACTCAATCAACAAATCATGTATATTAAAAACGTGTGACCATTTTCCAATAATTTGCACTCAATGTAGCCTAAATGCGAGATGGTATTTAAATTCATATTTCCAATTTCTGGCACTTATCCAGGACTGACAGGTTTCGATGTCACTGCAGTACTGAACTCTAAATGTGTCCCTTTCTCAGACACGCCCATAAAAAGGGCAATGTAGTAACCCATATAATCACTGGTGATGGTCCTGTCTAGGAGTTCTAGTTTGTTCCGGTCTGAAAGGGTGGCCTCCATCTAAAAAAATTGGTAAATTAAAGATGACTATTAAGTGCTATTGCTTGAAGATGCAGGCAATAAGACCATTAGCACCTAGTCACAGGGATGGGCACTAAACACACTGCACATTTGGCCAAGAAAAGCCGGGGGGAAAAACAAACAGGTCCACTTAACAGGAACCAGGTGGTCAGTAGGTGTCGGTCCATGGAGTGGGCTGCCGACGTACAGGAAGGAGGAGGAGGAGGATGTACGGTGGATCAGCACCATGATGTGGTATTGGCGAGCCGGAGCAAGCAATGGGAAGACGCGGGAAGTACTGAAGAGGCAGATGACGCAGGTAACAGGGAGCACGCTTGTGACACATGGAATCCGGATGGCTATCAGGATCCATGGCTACAGCAGCAAATTATTGGCCCCAGGATTCCAATGTCCCACCCAGGGCGCTAAAAGATGATCATTTTACAGCATAAGTGTCCTGGGAAAGCATGGTCTGGTCCAAGGAACAGCCCAATTTAACTTCCTCATTTAGGACAGAATGGTGCAACCATGTGGATTTTATTTTAGCGTTCTTTTGCTACAGAGGACAATAAATTCTTTTTTTGGAGTAATTTAAGTTGAATTCATTCAGATTCATTTACTCTTGTATTATAGATCAAGGGTCTGCAACATTTGGCTCTTCAGATGTTTTAGACTACAATTCCCATCAGCCTTATCCAGCATACTTAATGGTGAGTAATCATGGGAGTTGGAGTCCAAAACATCTGGAGAGCTACAGGTTGCAGACTCCTGCTATTGATCCACAAATAGATGACTTTTAATATCACACAAAGAGTGACATTGACAAAGCAATGGCAATCCATGCCCAGGCTCACAAGATCATTTAGTGGTTTGTTGTATAGGCCAAAGGGTGTATTTTCATAATTGTGTGGTCTCTAATTTGAGGGTACACTGCACCTCACATGTGCGAATCGTGATGCAGGGCCATCGTAGCCTTTCATCCTGAAAATGTGTAAATCAAGTACCATTACAAGAAAAAAATGACAAGCAGCAATACTGTGGCCTGTAGACTTGCAAGGATAGCAGATGAAACGGCTGTACAGTGGCAATCAGCTGTGCCTTCCCCAATATTCCCAATAAGGGATCTGCGACCTTCAGCTCTCCAGATGTGTTGGACTACAATTCCCATGATCCACCACCTTTGAGCATGCTACCAAGGACTGATGGGAACTGGAGTCCAAAACACCCAAATCGTTCAGACCCCTGTTTTAGGATTTGGACATAAAATAGACATGCATATTTTCGACCAAATTAGGCACGATAGTACATTTTCTCATGTAGGTCTCGTCATTGTCTAGCTCTTTAATGGCACCAAAGTTTGTTTTAGTTTAAATTTGTCACTATGGACTTAACAATTGAGTAATGTCCTTTCTTATTTACTTCCGTGGCTCATCTGTATTGGTAACATATCACAGTTGGTCGGTTTAATTTTCTTAGAATGTATACAACTATACTGTCCCTGAAGAAACGTTAACGTTGTTGTGAATTGAATGCCAGCCTTTGCAGGGGTACAGAAATAGGTTAGATTTTGGAATGTATTATTATACAAATTGGAAAGGTGCAGAATCTTAACTGAAATATGTTTTCTCTTGTTCCAGAGCTTGCTTCTGCTTTTAGTTATGGAAAGTAGAAGCCCCATTTGAAGGTGGCAATCCAGCCAAGCAGTCATAGGACAGCTGATTGTCTATTAATATTCCTTTGATATGATTGGTTATTTATAACGCGCTTAATACCCAGAGGTTTCCAAACGCGGACCCATGGATCGAACCTCTGGTGCTTCGTGACGCCTTGATTCCAAGGGCAAGCACATTGCCCCTGAGCTATCCTCTCTTTGGAGTTATCAGTGTAAATTGAGACTTTATTATAAATCATTAATTTAATAATTCCCGGACACCCATCGCTCTACTATGAGATTATTTTCCAAGTCCATGTCTAAGTTGATTTGATGTAAAAACAAAATTACAACTGTAGCTCTAACTTTGATTTTTCGATCATTGCTTTAATATAAAATAACATTTGGAAGAAATAGTCTGCTGAAATCTAATGCCAATTGGCCTAAAACGTCATCAGTCGGCAACCTTTGTCAAATTAGATATTTGAGCCTTCAGCTCCCAACAGTTCCATCAATCATAGTTAATGGCGACGGATCATGGGGGTCATAGTTCAGCAAATCTGGAGAACCACAGGTTGCATACCCCTGCTATAGGCTGTCAAGGTACAAGCCTCCAACAGTCTTAAACTTCTTTCGAAGGAACAGTAAACTTTTACAAGACCTGTCAACTACACCCGTTCCCCAGATAAAAGCAAACACCCCAGCACTATTGCCACAGCCAACAAAACAGAATTGGGTCTGTCGTATCCTCCAGTGACGAGTGCCACATATCAAGGTGTTTCCTGACAGGGTCGGACTGGCTTGCAGGGCAACAGGCCCATGGCCGAACCAAACACACAAAATGCTGGTGTGCGCCAGTTTATTTTGGTCGAAGTGGTCCACTTTTCTGCCCAATGTGTGCCCGTTTGATGAGTTACTTCACCATGTGGCTAGTAGTTTGACGAGTGAGGCTGAATAAATATTCTTTAAAATGCACAATTTGCATCACATTTCATCAAAAAACTCAACCCTTGGGTACTATTCAAACAGTGTCGCAAAAGGAGTGAATTGCCATTTGCAAATGTGGGCCACTTTTTCATTGGCGTCCGAGACAATGTTATGGCTCAGTCCGATTCTGTTTCGCGATCATCCGGCTGTTCAACATTAATATGAAGTGCTTGGCTTAGCTGATTTGTCTGCAGCTGTTGCATTTCTAGATGCACACTAATGACACCCCTATCAGTTTCCACCTCGAAAACAGACGAGTGCTGGGCTAACATCACTAGGTGTGTGAGTCATGTCTATTTTTGGGTGATGGAAAATGTCTCCCTAATGGCACCAAATACGAGGCTTTTGCACTCACTGGAGGTGAACATGAGGCCGTGCCATTCATTTGACCCCAAACCTAGAAAGATCTACAACACCATGGAAACACTGGATAAACTGGCATGACCTTAGCCTCAGCACTGATCACTTGCCCTTGAAAGGAAGTGATCATCATGGCGGCAGGATGTATACTAATTGACCTTTTCACAATTGACCTCGGGAGAATTGACCTAATTTAAAAGGTCAATTGGTACATATATGTGGGGGTAAACCCCCGCAACCCCCCACCTAATCCAAAACCCCCCCGCAACACCCCACCCAATCCCCTTATATTATTTACAATCCAAAACCAACCCAATACATATATAAAATAACTAAAATAATATAAAGGTCAATTGTGCAGAAGGTCAATTAGGACCACTATAATTAGGTCAATTAGGACAAAAGGTCAATTGTAAAAGGTTAATTTGGGTAATACCTGGTTGCCGGCTTCCAAATGCCCGATGTCTTTGCGAGACTTCCACTCCTGCACACAAATTACTGAGTTGATCCCACCTGATCACAAGTCATGTCAGGTCGCCATTAGCAAACCTTAACATATAATAGGCCTTTAAAAAAGTAATAGTATAAGCAGGTGACCACATTTTACCTCAAATTAAGAGCAATTCCTTGGCCTCCACTGGCGTAGAAGATGCATTTAAAAGGGATCTGTGTCATGCATAAAGCTGTGTGGGGCATATGCCACCAAGAACCCTCAGTTCGAGTGATGCTAAGTAATTCTGAAATCTGCCCACCAAAGTTCAAGTGGCGATACAGAAATTTAATGATTTTGCATTTAAATAGCACTACGAACTCTCAGGCATCTGAGCACTGCTTATTATTAATTACCGACAGTGTGTGGGGCTCATTTTTTGACCTCGAAGGATGAAAGGCTGAGTTTGGCCTGGGATTCGAATCTGCATCAGCAGGCTCTGCACAGATGTCAAAGCAAGCGCTCTACTTGCTGAGCTATCCGAGAGACACACAGCCTTGAATGCTTTCAACCAGTCATTAAGAATACAACCACACCACTGCCAGCCACTCTTCGGAGAGCCAGTGCAAGCAGATGTGTGTAAGCAGACCTGCCTCTGTTCAATAGAAGCGGAGGCTGGTGTGTGTGTGGCTGGGCAGTGTGTAGAGAGCCGGTTTTTGTGGGGAACACCTGTTGGCGGTGCACGCTCTTTTGAAGGATCACTGATTTTAACGAAAAATGTAATAATGAAAACTTTTTTTACGATCACTCTAATACTGAAAAAAATACCTATCTTTTATTTTTTATTTGGGCAAGGTCCTGCCACAAGCCCCCCTTTCGTAGGGTTTATAACACCACCCAAAACCCCTCCCCACCGTTTTAATCCTTTACCCAACCCCCATAGATATTTTTTACAAAATGAAATCAGTATTTTTCGGTATCTAGGGTTCGTTTAAAATTAATTTCGTTATTTCGTTATTTTCAATTTGTTAATATCACTGGATACCTCTTTTGAATTGTTACTTAAGTAATTGGTTGTTCAAGCTTTTCTAAATGGGTATGTGGCAATTTACTAGTCAGTTCAGCTTGCCACAACGGTTATCTATGCACTTTGCCTCCAAAACACTCGTTAGCCTCTTAGGTTTGTGACCAAGGGATTCAATGTATCCACTGGGAACGGACATGTGTTCCATGTCTGTGTCCCTTACAATATATTGCATGAATGGATTTGATTATTATCTGATACTATGGCGGCGGCCATCTTCTTTTGTTTGAGGGAGATGTGGCTTGCTCAATACAGATGGAGCTCGTTTCCAGTAAAAAAAACAGAAAAGGAAAACATATTTGCAGCTGAGATGGAACCCCTGGGGTGTCAATAGCCATCACCCCTTGTTGGGGGGGGGCAGCAGGGGGGGTATCAGGGCTGGTAAGGGCTCTGAGCCTTCACTGAGGCGCTTGTTTCGCTCGGGCCTGCCTAGCCTGGCAGGTTGTTACTGGCCACGGTTCAGCCTCCGATGCGGGGTGGATATCTACATTCATTCTCCTCTTTGTCTCTAGAAATGCGACAGAGCTACAGAAGTGGGATGAGGCCCGGAAACGGGATGCAGTCTATGTGTTGACATTGGACGACAAAAAGTATAGAGTTATTAAAAAGGGCAGTGGGTGAAGCTCTCGGTGGGACTTTGCAGCACATCAGAGGGTGGCAGCAGAAGGAAAAATGAAGCACCAGAATTTGTTTGATGCCTTGAATCTCCGGAGGGGTGGGAACAAAGTCTTCACACAGAGGTCACAAATGGATGATTTGCAGTAGAATCACATCACGGGGGCCTTTAAAAGGTTAAAGGCTATTGCAATAGCTGGACTACTGCTAACGTTCAAGAAGGTATGGTAGTCTCCCATTCTGTATTTGGCTTCTGTGCTGAGACGATCATCAATGATACTAATTAGAGATACTTGGAATATTTATTTTAACTCGCATTAACTGACTATCTCATACCGAACAATGAATAGCCAAATAATTGGACAATATAATTAGTCTCTGCCTAGGCCATGTCTGAGGCTAATAGCTGTGAAACTGTTTTATGCTAATAGCTGTGAAACAGTGTTCCCTGCCCGTGGCCAGCAAACTTCCACATTCCTCCCATAACTTCTTTGATTTGCATATCATCTTCCTGCTGGGAACACATGTTTGGGATGCCAAGGCATGATTGTGTGAGGACTGCCTCGCCATGCCCGGCTGAATAGATGGTGTTGTTGGATGTTAGAGCGTCATGAAGGACAGTTATCTGAGCCAAATAACTTGAAGTTCCTCAATGACATGAGCGCGGCATTGATCCCCTCTTTGTAAACAGTGGACATGGTTACAATGTTCCTAGGCACACAGACCTACAGTAATTAATTTCTTGTGTGCAAGAGCAGCCTTTGAAAATGAGCCCATTCATGGACAGAGCGCCTTAATATCAAGAGGGGATTGCGAAAGAGACGTAGTATCGAAACAAAGAGGGGATGGCGAAAGAGACGTAGTATCGAAACAAAGAGGAGACAGTGAAAGAGACGAAGTATCGAAACAAAGAGGGGATGGCGAAAGAGACGTAGTATCGAAACAAAGAGGGGATGGCGAAAGAGACGTAGTATCGAAACAAAGAGGGGATGGCGAAAGAGACATAGTATCAAAACAAAGAGGAGACAGCGAAAGAGACGTAGTATCAAAACAGAGAGGGGACAGTGAAAAAAACATGTTATTGAAACAAACAGTGGGGATGGTGAAAGAGACGTAGTAGTGAAATACACAGCCAAGGCCAATGGACAATGAATATTCCACGTTGGAAAGTTGGAAGCACACCAGGAGGATGAGGTCTTCCTCCTTTCATTCAATTAGACTCTCAGCTCCAAAAGAATGAGCCTGCGTTTTTTTTTTTTTTTACAACACGCATCTTGCAACGGAGGCGGAGTCCTGGCTGGGAAGTGGCACTCTTAGCGTGAGCACAAACTTAAGAAGGTCACTTGGCAGACATCAGAGCTTGTACGGCGCATCATCGAGACCGCGATGCCAAGTCTGACGAGAGCTGTCCGCCACCTTGATGCGTAATAGAGCTGGAGAAAGGGAGACAAAAAGTGGGGGCAGCACCTCCTCCCCCCATTATTTGCCACTCTTTTTCAATGCCTTCTCCCGCCAATGCCTGTGAGCTCACCATATTTACTTAATGCTTTTTACAACCTCCATTCCTTTGATGTTTTTTGATTGCATAAGAATGGAGCAGCACCCATTCTCAAAGAAGGTGCCTAGGACTTCACCTGCCCCAGCCCCTCCTGGTTAGTAAAAGGCAGCTATTTCTAATACTGTTCTTATTCTCTCATTTTAATAGAACCCAAAAAACATTTTTCCATCTGTGTTAAAGTTTTTGATGTTTTTTATCTGTATGAATTGTTGGTTTTGGCGCAGTATTTGAGCATATTTACATGTGCTGTGCCCTGCTTGTTGTTGCTGTAAAGGGTTCAGTTCTCCGCTCAATGGTCTTGATAGTGGCACAGAAAACCTTACAATTAAATATCTGTTTCACAGTCCCCCTTATTCCTCCGCTTAATCCCTTATTTCTACCATTCTTTGCCAAGAGTGTTTGGATTGATCAAGAGTGAGGTGCATTTCATCTTACTTTGGTTTTGTAATCTTGTTTTCCTATTTTCTTGTTTGATTGTTTTGTGCACGTCAGAGTTAAGAGGTAGCTCCCCCCAGTGGTGGGAGGGCAGAAGCAGACCCTGAATAGGGAATGTATGCAGACAATCACGTTTGCACTGGGATTTCTCAGAATGCAAGGAGGGCGGTGATCACTCCCCCGCCCCCCACCCCCCCACCCCTATTGATACTAATGATAAAGGGATATCACTCTTAGGAAATAAGCATAATTAAGTCTTCCAGCCCCACTATTCCTTAACCAGCCAACTGAAGCGCATACCAATTAATTTTCCAACTTTCCAGGTGTGCCAAGGTGGCTACGGTTGTTTGTCTGTGTTTGTAATTAATGTACAATTAAACAGACACAGCACACCCACAGGGGACCAGGCTAATAACACAAAGCGCTTTTTCGCTTAGTGTACCAAATAACCATTGACTTGTATTGTAGTTAGACGTAGAGACGTTCCAATTGATTCAGAGCCACCCAATTAAGCCATGATACAATAGTTCTGCTCAAAGTTTTCAACCTCTTTCGCAATCCCAGATCAATCGTTATGTTGTAGACCGAACCATCTCCTAAACAAAGGGGGACACCAGTAACAGTACAACGCCCCAACCTCTGGATTATTTTGGATCCTTAATGGACGCCCTTATCCAGTTTGAAAAAGTCCTGATGAACAGCTTATCCAAGGAGGTGGTTAAACGGATGCTTTGCATTTTTTGGATAACCTCGCCCTACTTCCAGAAAGGGACCAGGCAGCTCTAACTGTACACACGGGTGAGAAAGACTCTATTTGATGAAAGTGGACATCCCAAATCTCCTCCGTTTTGACGAGTCCTGTAATCCAACTGTACTGCAGACAGGCAGTATACTAATTGACCTTTTCACAATTGATCCCGGGAGAACTGACCTTCTGCACAATTGATCGTGAAATGAAGGTCAATTAGAACATATATGTGGGGGAAACCCACTCAATCCAAAACCCCCTGCAACCCTCTACCCAATCCCAATCCAATCCCGCGTTACAAATGCTATATCATGTCATATCATATCATATCCCCACCCAATCCGATTATATTATTTATTACCCCAAACCCACCCCACACATATATATATAAAAAAGTAAAATAAAGGTAAAGGTCAAATGTGCAGACTGTCAATTAGGACCACTAATATAAGGTCAATTAAGACAAAAGGTCAATTGTAAAAGGTCAAGTTGGGTAATACCCTACAAAAGGGCCACATATGAACAGATAGGAGCTCAAGAAAACCCCTAAATTAACAGGTCAGCAATATGACGACTCCAGGATAATGGGCAGAAAGAGTATGTGAGTTCTGTGCTGCTTTCTGATGAGAATATCGGCATAGTGGACTGCCGGAGGCGCCAATATTTGGAAGGATTGCTTGGCAGATATTCCTACTGGTGGCAGGAAGGACAAGGTGGAAGAAAGGCTTTCCCAGAGTGCGGAACGCCAAGTTGGTTACGGGCCCGGAGGGATTATACGTCTGCGCCAGCCAAGGGCTGGACTTTGTGTTCATGGCGCAGCCGCGTGGTCGGAGTAAAAAAATAAAAAAAATGAAACCTGGAAAGGCACCAAAGGGAGTTCCGCTTGGCTGACCTCCTTTCTGCTGTTGGAGTCCAACCAGAATTCTTGAGTCAACTTGGAAAATAAGATGCTTCAAAACGTTCATCTGGTTTGCGACTCAAGAGAAGGCATAACATGGCCCTTTTCCATGGACATCTTCTTCCTGTTCCAGAAATAAAAAGAATAATCAGCACACATGTTCAATAGGCATTGCCATCAATGACTTAGGACAGTGGTCTGTAAACTGTGACTCTCTAGATATTTTGGACTACAACTCCCATGATCCCTCTCATTTTACAATGTTATCTATGGCTGATGGAAGTTGTAGTCCACTTTCACCCGGAGTGCCAAAGGTTGCAGACCCCTGAGTGTTAGGATAATAATCCTATTCCAGACTGAAACCAGTATGTTTAGCAGGACGTCGATAGGGGCATCATTGTCTATAGGCTACTTACTCCTTGGAAAATCCGGGACTACACTTACCGCATTCAAGTGCGCTGGTTTAAAGGAACATTGTAAAGCCATTTGGCCACATGGGCATATATGGGCCGTAGAGAGAGCCAAGAATGGGTGGCATCAACCTGGAGCATCCATGCTCTATCAAGGGAAGGCGACTGTACTCCACCGTCAGGTGTCCGAGTGACTTTCACTGACCGTCACCTGCATCTAGCAATCCTTTCTTCTAGTTGATTGCTGTCTGGGCCACGTGATCCCACTTGCAACCTGATTGGTGCACAGGCTTTTCATGAGACACAGTAATATGGGCTGGCATAATCCTGCGCGATGTAATAGTACCATTCAATTGAGGACAGATGTGCCACTGAATTCACCAACGTTTCCTCACCTATACATAAAGTTTATTGACATTTTGAAGGTTTCTGCACTATCACAAAACCTCAGAATGAATAACAATGAAGAAGAATTGTAGCAGTATCTTGAGATACCTTGGAATACCCATTGAGCAGAAATCCCCTTGTGTATTGCTGGATCTAATGTAATAGATCATAATAGTAATGTATGTGAATATGTGCTATACAAATACAAATTATTATTATTAATATTATGTCATACATACCTACCTACCTACTTACATATCACCGAGGGACTGTTCCTGGTGGCAGTTAATATCATACACAATATAGCAGGCCTACTGAGCGAACCAACAGTAACTTTATTGATGAAATACACATACAATACAAATATTTCCATTATTTTCAGTGGCAAAGATTGGACAGCTTCCATGCCACAAGGCATAGAAGGCAAGTTTTGACTGTAGATATTCACATTCCCAGTGATTGCCGATTTGACTGTGGTTTCAAAAGGGCAATTTGCTGTTTCTGTCTCTGTGTTATGAATGCACATCTAAACTCTCTGGTTGTCCATGAATTAAACAAATTTAAGTCTATGACCAGACTAGCAGAGTCACCCAAAGCAACTGACAAGAAAGGCAGTGCCTATCAAACACACCCAATACATCAAGTCTACCTCAACTGAGTGCTGCAATTCCACCAGTGTGACCAAAATGTAGCATGCCTAATGTGTTTGGAAGACCCTCTTAAAAATGATAGATTTAGCCAGATAGATTAAAAGTACAATTGAAATCACCCTACAAACCCAACGATAACTTTGCCTCATGGCTGTATGCAAGCGTGGCCCGTCCCTGCAAAAACTTTATGAGTGGAGCAATATTGTTCAATTACCTCGTTTCCCTGGAGGTTGAAACTCCTCTTGGTTTTGGCTTTTGGGAGTGCGAGGGGAGCAGTCTGTTTTTGGTTCCTCTTCTGGGATGGCTTACTTTATTGCATGATAAGTGAGGTGAGTCAGCAGAGGGAATTTGGAGCAGCCAGTGCCTGATGGGTTTCTTAAATAGGGCATTGCAGCCTTGGTGAGTGATTCAGTAGAGAATTGAAGATAGCTCATGGGCAACGTGCTCGCCTTGGAAATAAGACCACACGGAGCAACAAAGGTTCGATCACCGGGTCCGCGCTTAGAAACCTCTGGGTATTAAGCATGTTATAAATAACCTATCATACCTTATAGACATATTAACAATGGGGATTTGCGGCGTTCTGGTGCAGAGAGCAGTGGTCGCTTGTTGCCAGTGATGACCAAAACATTAAGGGCATAGGTTTTTGAATGATTTCCACAGGCATATCGCTCTGGACAAACAGCCAAACCATCATGATTTAGGAGGTCGGTGGCGTTACGGGACGGGCCAGCCGTATAGAAACCAGTCTTTCACTGGAAGGAGTAATTCAGAAAGAAATGCAATGCTGCCTCTCCTCTTCATGGGAACATAAGGAAACCCAGGAATATTTGGCCTTGTGCATGTTAAGCCTCATCCTTGAGGTGCAGTTGGGTACCCTAGGGTACAGTGACAAAGGGGCCCTTTTTGTCCTTGGGGCTAACTGGCCATGACACCAATGGAAGCAGTTGCCCTCATCCACTAGGTCATGTCCAATTGGAACAAGAACACAATCAACCCCAGACAGGTTTCCCCCATGTTGAGTCTCATCAGTGAGGTGCAATGAGGGCTGCAACATCTCCATCCTCATTACTTCGATGGATAGTACCACATGGAAATGAAAGTAGACTTACTTCAATTGCCATTAGCGTAGTCCTTCATCTATAGACGCATCGAATATTTTAGATCCACTTTTCTCATTAGTCAAGAAAACTCAGCATTCTTCGCTATTCAGAACCAAAAGCCGATTGGCCGTTCATGGGATACACCGCCGGGATGCCGCTCATCATGCAGTGATCTTGAACTCATTGATAACATCACAGATGACGACATCAGTAGCTTCCCTAGTGATAGCATGGGTTCCCCGACTTCGCAAACAGATCTGCGGATCCTGAACACGGGTCTGGGGACCCTTGTATTTCCACAAACTTCGTGGAGCCGGAGGGGCCAGGCCAAGCACCTCCTTGTGGATGCTTAAGGCCAAGAGAGAGGAGGGGAACTTAGCTTGTGGAGGGGGGTCTGAATGATTCAGGGTGACTGTACTTTGCCAGGTGATGTAAGCCAAGAAAAAGAGACCTGGGTATCCTGATCATCGCACCCCCTTGTCCATCATCCACTGGCTTGGGTTGGCACCCTGCCCCCTGAAGCACTATCCTGGTGTCCTGCAGAACCAGGCAGGGTTCTTCATCACAGTGCACTACTGGGACTTTGCCCATCAGGGTACCGAACGGTGTTAATCAGGCATTCATCTGGTGATCCAAGCAATAGCCAGAATCCCTTGTAGTTGTCCGCCCACTCCGAAGTTTACCACAGTGTCTCTAACAACGTCAAACCCCTCTCACACACCCACAGGCCCGTACTTAATTATCCCTCATGCCACCTGCGAGGTAGGTAGATTATTGCACGTTCAAATTGGTCGCAGGAGAATTGGTCGCAATTTTGATGGCGCGTTTTGCCACATATATATGTGGGTGTGGGTTTAAGGATAATTAATGAATATGGGTTGGGGGAGTGCAGGGGGTATGCCCCTGCATATATATGCAGCAAAATGTAGTTGTAAAAAAAAATACACAAATAATTAAAACTAAAAATCGACCAATTTTCTCAAGACCAATTCGATATGACCAAATCAACCAGAACACACTCTGCAGCTACAGAATAACATCTAATGGAGACGTTGAATTAAAAAGAAGGCAGTGAGTGTTTAATTCACTCTAGTCTCTGAAACCTTGATTCATGGAACTGTGCAAAGTGTATTTTTGCAGTGCAAAGTAAGTGCAAAGTTCATTTTGTACTGCAAAAATGACGTTGTACTGCCTTTGCACAAATACACTTTGCACAGTTCCATGAATCAGGGTTTGTGTCGGCGGTGCAAAGTCACTGTTCAGCCATGCACAATCACTTTGCATTCATGGAATTTTTTGCACGGTTCAAAGTGACTTTGCATGGCTGAAAAGTGACTTTTCAGCAGCGCAAAGTCACTTTGAACCGTGCAAAAGGTTCCATGAATCGGGCCCTTAGTTCATTCATCACTGTATCCCTATATGTTGTGCTGAACTCGTCACCCTTGGTTTACGCCGCAGGAAGGTGTGCGTTATACACGCTGGGCCACGTCGCCCGAGAGGTCATGTTTGACTATGATGAAACCTATCACGTAGACTTTCACCTTTGATAGCTGTGTTTCAATAACTCAGCGCTCCGGTGAGTGGAAAGTTTTACAACCATAACATATTGAAGAATGCACACTGGGGTCCTTGTGATAGGCTACATGTTGCTGAGTGCGGTTCTGGCAACATTAACTGGGGTAGGGGACCACCACTGGATCTCGTGCATGTATACATCTCAGAATCGCGACAGCTCAAGTATGCACGTCCTTTTTGCATAGCAACGCATGCAGTCCTGCTGAGTAGCGCCAAGATGCCTTTGTGGCGAACGTTGAGCTCTAAAAAGAAACTTGACATAACAAATAGCTCAGCAGTTACCACGTACAGTAACAACCATTATTGTTGACATGGGCTTTCTTTTTAGTTTATCATGCTTTGCTCAACTGATAATGGCTACACCTGATCGTCTGGGGAGGATAGCTCAGAGGCAAAGTGCACCCCTTAGGAGCAAGACGACGCAGCAAAACACAGGTTTGATCCCCGGTTCCTTGCTTAGAAACCTCTGGGTATTAAGTACGTTATAAACAACCCATTATTACTAGATATACAAAATAATTTGCATTGTTACACAAGAGGCAGGAATTCGCCCTCGAGGTGATCTGCTCTTCAAAATATGCAGAAGTCAGGGAAGTGCCATGGGGCTCTTCCAAACTAAAACATGCATTGTTTGGCTGGCATTCCAGTTACCGATTGTGATGTAATGCATAACGACTGGTCACAGTATAATATCACAAACTGGAAATGAAAAACAAGTGTGGCAAATGTTACAGTTGGAGTTATAGGGTGGCGAGATTAGATTTTCAAGACAAAAACCTGGGACGACCAACAACATAAAAGAAGGACTGCCCCATTCACACCTCCTGCATACGCCCACATCACACCGCACCCCTGCTTATCCCGAGGCGCCACACCCATAAGATCTCACAATATCTGCATATAAGCGTTGCTTTTTAACTGTGGATGTGAGCATGTTAATAACAATGGGCAGTTACTCTATCCTTGTTATGTATTAGTTTGTTTCTGTGGCGCATTCAGTCAAAGCATGTGGCTGGTACCGTGAAGGTTGGTGGTTCGACGGCATCCTGAGATGGCAAAATAAAATAAAAAAACAGATTATGATGTTTACTTTGTTTATAATTATTGCCAATTGAGTTGTTGCCCTCCCTTTCCCCAAAACCTGTACAGGGATTTGAAATTTTAAAAAACCCTGGATGGGGGACAGAGGGCTCAATTCCGGGACAGTCTGGCAAAACCGGGACGTCTGGCCACACTAAGTTTGAGAGGATGTAGACAGTAGTACTTGCCTTCGACTTACCCATGCGTTCCTCCCCGGCAGTGTTTTTGAGACTTCCCTCAGACACAGATGTGCACACCTCCATCAACCCACACCTTTTCTCAATCTTCACCCACCTCATATTGCATGCTTCACTGTGCCTGTTTTTGAGGACGTAACCCCCTCATGCATACCTTGGCACCCCTACCTCCCTCACTGCCTGGTCCTCCAACAACACCATTGCCCACATTCGCCCCCATTTTCTGTCCCTCAACTGCACCCCCCTTTAACCCCTTCACTTTGCCCTCTCATCCTCCGCTGCACCTTCTTCACTTGGATTCCGCCCTCAAGCACCTCTTCGACACCGCGCCTCCTCTTGTCACGTCCTGTAACCTCTTCCCTTGTTCCGCTTGATGGCAATCGAGAGGTGACTTGTCGATAATCCCAAAGGTTACTCATGCTGCCGGGGAAAGCACGCACCTTTTTTATTAAGTTATTGCATTTTTATTTTAAGTACCCAAAGGTAAAATGCAGCAAAAGTATGTCGGTCAGATAGCACAGCGAGTAGAGCGCGCGCTTTGACATCCGTGCAGATGCCTTCTGACGCAGGTTCCAATCCCTGCAGGGCCAAACTCAGCCTTTCATCCTTCCGAGGTCGATACATGAGCACCACACACTGTGGGAAATAAGCAGCGCTCAGATACCCAAGGGTTCGTAGCGCTATATAAATGCCCAAACAAACAATAATAACATAACCAGTGGGAACAGTGTAAACAAACAATAGGGCAATCAGGTTGTAGCAAGTGGGATGTCCATGAAGCCAAGATGACTAAAAACAAAAAGAAAAGGTAAAAAATCCATTACAAAAAACACATCATGAAAGTAAGCATATAATGTATTACAATACCAGTAGGGCAACCAAAATCACATTGCTGAAAACTGAAAACGTACAAAGAACACATTCCGTGTTGGGAGGATAGCTCAGGGGGAACGTGCTCGCCTTGGCAGCAAGATCAAACGGAGCAACACAGGTTCGATCCCTGGGTCCGCGCTTTGAAACCTCCGGGTATTAAACGCGTTATAAATAGCCTGTAATTTCCCGTTAGCACATCAGCCACATTCAGGAACAATCCCCATATATCATTAAATGTATCAGTTTCCCCTCTGTGTGAAAAACTGCAACCATTTCGGCATTGGTTAATAGGCCATTGCACAAGACACAGGCCTTCTTTTGCCTTTGTTGTTATGCAAGGTTCATCCGTGGAGGAGAATCCTGCATAACAGCCATGCCACTTCTGTTCGGCAAGACAAGTCACATCCCTGCATCTAGTACAATGAAGCCCTGAATGGGTGTCAGACGCAGGATGTTCTCAGTCGGTGAGGCGAAGTCACGCAATTTCAGGTGTCCCTGGAGGCTGCCCTGATGGATGCAAGGGGGGAATGAAAATCATGTCAAGCTTGACTTTACCCACAGGCTGCTAAACTCCGCCCAGCCTAGCGGTCTCATTTCAGCCTGCTTTTTCAGAATGTTCTTGTAGGAGAGTGTCTTGTGAGGATAGCTCAGGGGCAACGGGCTCCCTTTGGAAGCAAGACGGCACGGAGCACCACAGGTTCGATTCACTGGTCAGCGCTTAGAATCCTCTGGATGTGAAGCGTGTTATAAATACCCTATCATACCGAATGGAAAATAATATTTCAGCTTTGATGAGCATTATGGAAGGGGGCTTCCGCAAGCAGGCAGTATATGCTCTTGGGAATGGAATATGGTGAGGGCCAAACATTTTTTTCCTCAATTGAAGCGAGAGCAGTTATAGTATCAACCACTGAATGGGGATTTGATCAGTTTGCCCCGGATATCGTTTTTTTTTATTAATAGGTTAAAATGATGCATTTTCTATTGCACAATTTTCATGAAGAATTGGGTAAAAAAGCTGTACGTCTTACAGTTGGTTCTATAGCGTAACAAATGAAAGATCTCGTAGATGCCATGTCACCAACACTATACATTTGAGCATGTTATAACAAGTTAGCGATGCCGGCGACTAGAATATTTGCCAGCATTAGCACTGTGAAACACACTTTCATGATCCCTGTGCAAACAATATATACAGTTGCCACTGTAAATCAAAATTCACGAAGCACGTACCAAAAATATATGCCAGCGTTGCCACTGTAAATCACATTTCATGATGCATGTGTCCACAATATATGCCACTGTTGCCATGTAACAAATATTTTCATGAAACATGTGCCCAGAGTATATGCCTGCCCAACTCTGTAAAAAACTTTTTCATTACACTTGTCTTCACAATATTTGCCAGCATGTCCCTGTAAAACACATATTCAGGTTGCATCTCCTCACATGATATGCCCACATTGCCCCCTTTAACGTGCTGGAGGATGCATGCTTCCACAATATATGCCAGCCTTGTCCTTTTTTCAAGGTCTGTATCCACACAATATATGCCAGAATTGGCACTCAAACACGCCTTCATTCTGCCTGTGCCACAGCAATAAGTCAGCCTTTCCCCAGCCGCTGACCTGCATGGCCTAACTCGCTCTGATCCTTCTGCTCCACCATACTGCCTCCAGTTGCACAACCTGCCTGCATACACCGGGAACTGTGACACACAGGGAGCATCACATGTTTGAGAAGACATGCAGTTATATCTGGGGCCCTGAAACGTCACTGCCCAATGTTTCTATTCAGCCATGATGTGAGGAAGTGGCACAGGGTGTCCCCGTTCATGCATTGACCCAGGCAGCATGACCAATGGACAATGCCTGGCTGTGCATCCGTTTGGCCTACTTGTACTGCGTTGTTCTCACTTCCTACTTTGTATTTGTATTTGGCCTGCTGGCACTTTCATAGTTGGTGGATCGGTGGCATGGTGGCAGAGAGCTCTGGGGGAGCCCCCATGTAATACATCCCGGGGTTGCCCGATAGATCAGGCCTCTGCCCCTGGACCCCAGAGTTCACCAGTCTTCCCTCTGGTCTAATGAGCAGATGAGCTCATCAGGAATGGCACCATGCACATTTGACAAACCACTGATAGCAGTTGTATTTTGGAGCGTGAATAATCTAACATTTCAATCTTATGAACAATATTCTCTTGTTGAAACTGTACATAATAATAGTAAAATATAATGGCAACCATGTAATATGCAATCTTTAAAACCTATGATGTCCTATCCCTATAGCATGCCAGCCTTGCACGGAACCAAGTTATAATGTGCCAATTTTCCGTGGATGTTGAGAATTGTTCAAGTGGCAATTCTTGTGTTGTTTGCTAATAGATGACATAATGCCTTATATTTCTCTCTTGGTTTAGGTGAAACTTGGCCGAGAAGCACCAAACCCCAGCGTAGTTCACGTCTCCAACGGCCAAACGAGACCCACTGATGATGGCAAATGTGGGATCCTGGACTTCGCCTCTTCAGAGCGGCCCCTGGTGGTCAACTTTGGGTCTGCCACCTGACCCCCATTTGTGAGCCAGTTGCCGGCCTTCAGCCAGCTGGTGGAGGAGTTCTCCAACGTGGCCGACTTCCTGTTGGTCTACATTGACGAGGCTCACCCATCAGATGGCTGGGCAGCTCCTGGCGTTGCGTGCTCCTCGTTCGAAGTGAAAAAACACCAGAACCTAGAAGAGCGTTGCGCAGCGGCTCACAAACTCACAGAACACTTTTCTCTCCCGACCCAATGCCAGGTTGTGGCCGACTGCATGGACAATAATGCCAACATAGCGTACGGGGTGGCCTTCGAGAGAGTGTGTATTGTGCAGAGACAGAAAATTGCCTACCTGGGCGGCAAGGGTCCATTCTTTTACAACCTCCGAGAGGTTCGTCTCTGGTTGGAAGGCACCTTCAGAAAGACTGGTCCTGAATGATATAACATGGCGGGTTGCTTCCAAGTCAACGAAACAGCAACAACGTAACTCAAGCAGTACACCCAGGTATCATCGGGACAGATAATACAGGTTGGATTACTTCAGGAGCAGACAACGCTGAATGGTCCTCCCATGAAAATGTGCTACGTTATAGACTAATTTCCTCTTACGGGTTGATACTGGGATGCTCTTCTGATGCTCGTTGTCTATGCTTAGTGTAGTAGCTCCAATAGGACATTGGTTGCCACAACCGTAAGATCATACCTGGTGGCAAATCGTTGGTTTACATGGCTCATTTTTTATACCGCTGACCTCAGTGTAGGATCCGAAACAGCCTGGAATTTTTTGGGGCCCAGATGGAGAATAACCAGAGCCTTCAATAGAAACAGTGTTTGGGGGCGGTTTTAGGGAGGAAGGGAAAAATGGAAGATGACTTGATGGGAAAATTGGGAATCTGAAGCTCCTCCGAAGAACATTCCATGGCCACAACTCCCCTCAAAACTGGTACTGGTGGTTATCAGAAGAGGCTGCACTACAGGACTGACATCAGGAACAGCATCACCCGCCCCTTTGTGCTGCCAGACAAAAGTGTTAATTTATTGAGATCATTTCTCAAAGGGGTTTCCTTAAGATCAGCAATAAGTCAAGATATGATACGGTTTGTCTCTTAGGTTTTGTATTATAATTTATAATGAAATTATTATGAATATTTGGCATGTGTAGTTGATGGTTTGGGATTGTACGATGCACCCACCCCTCTTTTCCTCCTGGGGATCCCTAGTATTCACTGAGTAGCCACTCACTGCCCTAGCCAGATGTGTCTATGCGGGTTAAGGAAAAAAACATCCAGGTGTAGCAAGGCGACAGAAAATAAGCAGGCACAATTTCCTTGCGTGGAGGAGTAAGTGTGTCCCTCAAGCAAAAGCCACACAAAATTCAAGTGTGAAAATGGGTTTTTTAGAAGCACAGCGAGGAACTTTTGTGCAACTGGTTCTGGACAAACTCCCTGTGACACACGCTTGAGATTGTTGGGCAACAGTCCTCTCAAACTTTTCGAAAGGATTAGGACACCAGATACGGTGGCGCATTAAGTAGGTTTTATGCATAGGAATCAACGTCCGCAATCATTGTTCTTCGCTCCTCCTTGTAATCTCCGACCCAGAATCACAGGTGAGGATACAACAAGAGGCCTTCACTTGTTATCCACAGGACTGTTGGCAGAATTTGGAGAACGAGGTAGTAGTGTGGCGTCCATGTGGCCATCGTCAATCTAGGTGAGACACCCACGGGTATTGGTAGGGTGGAATGGCCACTGCTCTACAGGGTCCCACACACTTATAATGTGCATATGTCAAAAGAAGTAACAGCAGAAGGGGAAACATAATTGCAACCACTCCACTTAGCCATCCGATCTACTCAACCATCTCTCATCCTCATGGAGACCCCAGGGTTAGTGGAAGTGAATAGCTGCTTCCCTGGTTTGCTGGGCCCTCCAGTCGTGTATAGTTCATCCTCAAGTGCCATGCAGGGTTATTTGGAGTGCGTGAGATAGGACAGCACACTTAGAGCTCCTCATCACTCTCCTTGGCCATCTGCCATCGCAACATTGACTGCCAGCCTTATGGGACTCCCGGGGTCTCGCTATTTTGTACACTGTCCATGCTATTCCAGTGATTTTTAGAAACTTGAATTTTAGAAACTGATGTCTGCTTTTTGCCCTGGTATGGTAAATTGTGTCCTACGCAGCATGGAGCTTTGAAGACCATTGGATCAGCTACATGGCCGACTTTCTCCAGACCTCAAGTGCTATTTCGTCATCCTTGCCTTAATGTTGACATTCACGCCTGTTCTCTATGTTCTTGATTTCTTCACTTCGGAATAACTGGAACAGGTGAGGTGATGAGACAATAAGGCCTTCTGCAGCCACCCCTTGGAGACCATGCTCCCATAGACAAGGGTTAGTTCCGCATAAGCCATTGTATGCTAGCATTGTGCCAATAGAGCAGGGTTATCCAACTCCCGGCTTCGAGGGCTGGATCCTGACGGGTTTTCAAGATATCCCTCATTAATATTCACGAGGAAAAATGTGCATACATTTAGAATCACTGTATGCAAATTTATCTTGTGAATATTAATGAGGGGTATCCTGAAAACCTGACATGGATCCGGCCCTCTCGACCTGGAGTTGAACAACCCTGCTAAAGAGGGTGCTCAGCAGTAATTCTTCACTTTGAAAGTGCCTCTCCTCAGTCACATTGCCAATCATAGAACACATCCCTCTGCTTGTTAGACACTGTCTCACTGTTGGCTGAACAATACCAGCACATAGTAAGAAACTGCATTGCTATTGGGTAATGCACACTATGACAGTGATGATCTCGCTGGCGGTTTATAGTCATAGTTTCTAATCAAACGATTCGAAAAACAAAAGTTTTGAAACCAAAGTTTCGAAAACATAAGCTGTGACATGCTATGTTTAACATGCAAAGTGCATTTCTTTCGAAACCAATTCGTCGACAATAGTCATGGATTGGTTTCAATTGAAATGCCCTTTCGCATGTTAAAAGTAGCATTTCAAAGCTTTTTTTTTGGTAACGTTGAAACGTTAGATGGAACTGTCTAGCGCTGTAATTTCAGCACTGGACAGCTCCATGTAACGTTTCAAGGTTTTAGTGTATATTGGAGCGGGGTTCCCTCCCCATCCGCCCCACCCCCACGCCACCCTCCCACCCCCAAACCCTAACCCAAGCCCCAACCCTAACCCAAGTTTCGAAAGGCAAACTTTCCCATTTTTTTCAAAGAAATTGTCATTCGAAAGAATGGCATTTCGAGAAAAAAAAAATATTCAAAAGTTTGCCTTTCGAAACTTTTGTATTCGAAAAAATGACTGGACACCCTCGCTGGCGGCAGGTCAGGAATAGGGGTGGGAGTAATGGCTTCATCCCGCTCCGTTGACCAATTGGCAGACTCTGGGCAAAATATGCCTGCTTCGCCAATTGCCGGACTCCAGAGGCGAATGACGCATTTTGGACATTTTCCTGCTTGACGTTTTTTTATGTGCAGTTTTGCCCGAAATTACAGACTATTGGAAGACTGTGAAAGGTTTCTGACTCCTAATTGGCCAAACAGTTGGGAAGCATCATTGTTAATGGTCTCACCTCAACATTGTTGATGGCCTCACAGCAGTATCATTAATGATCTCTCCACTGCACCAGCCATAGCCCCAGAGCGGGACTGTTTATGGTTCCAGAACCAGTCCCGTTCGGGAGGATAGCTCCTTAGCAACGTGCTCGCCTTGGAAGCAAACTGACACAGAGCAACACAGGTTCGATCCCCGGGTCCGCACTTAGAAACCTGGATTAAGACATAGTGGATTGTAATATCCGACCGGAATGTTTCTGAAAACCCTCTCAGTGCCCTGGGAACTAGATCAATTCAGTCCATAAGAGAATTCTCAAAGTTAAAGACAAAAGTCATCCTTCCTTCGAAGGGAAAATTCACTAACACAAAATGAAGTACATTATTAAATAAAGGGAAACATAAACATATTGAAATGTGCATTCCAAACAGAGCAAAAGGCTGGGCTGACCTTTTAAGGCTAGGATTTGTAGGAGTGATGCAGATTTCCTTGTGTACATCTCCCACGCCCCCATGCCAAGGCCTTGTAATTCCCAAACCAGCTCTATTACAGATTGAGATCAGTCATAGAAAGGGGACAGGCATAGACATAGAAAGTGGACTTTTAGGTCGTAAAGGCATGGGCAGGCAGTGAGGAAAGAACCTACAATGACATCGTCCACCATCTCAGGATGTCATCAGACAGGTGCACCACGAAAGCCCAGAAAATGGAAGGCAGTTTTGCTTAACTATTGAAATTTGTATTAAGGAATTATGGGTCGTGGCTCCAACGCTAATAGAAGTTCTTAATGTCCTTCACGCTTATACGATATGGCACGCTCCAACAACATGAATAGAACAGAAATAGAACTTAAAGTTGCAATTCCAGGTTATAGGATATGGCGGGTTGAACCAACATAAATAGAGCATAGAATTGTCAATGGAGGTTATAGGACGTGGCCCGCTGCACAAACATAAATAGAACCTAGCATTGTCATTCGAGGTGAAAGGGTATGTCGCGCTGCACCGATATAAATAAAATGTAGCATTGCCATTTGAGGTGAAAGGGTATGTCGCCCTGCACCAACATAAATAGAATGTAGCATTGCCATTCGGGGTTAAAGGGTATGTCGCGCTGCACAAACAAATAGAACCTAGCGTTGTCATTCGAGGTTAAAGGTTATGTCCCGTTGCACAAACATAAATAGAACCTAGCGTTGTCATTCGAGGTTAAGGGGGTGTCATGCTGCAGCAACATAAATAGCACGTACCGTTGTCATTCGAGGTTAAAGGATATGTCCTGCTGCACCGACAAAAATAGAATGTAGCATTGTCATTCGAGGTTAAAGGGTATGTCGCGCTGCACCAACATAAATAGAATGTAGCATTGTCATTCGAGGTTAAAGGGTATGTCGCGCTGCACCAACATAAATAGAATGTGGCATTGTCATTCGAGGTAAAAGGGTATGTCGCGCTGCACCAACATAAATAGAATGTAGCATTGTCATTCGAGGTTGAAGGGTATTTCACTTTGCACCAATATAAATAGAATGTAGCATTGTCATTCGAGGTTAAAGCGTATGTCATGCTGCACCAACATAAATAGAATGTAGCATTGTCATTCGAGGTAAAAGGGTATGTCGCGCTGCACCAACATAAATAGAATGTAGCATTGCCATTCGAGGTTAAAGGGTATGTCGCGCTGCACCAACATAAATAGAATGTAGCATTGTCATTCGAGGTAAAAGGGTATGTCGTGCTGCACCAACATAAATAGAATGTAGCATTGCCATTCGAGGTTAAAGGGTATTTCGCTCTGCACCAATATAAATATAATGTAGCATTGCCATTCGAGGTTAAAGAGTATGTCGCTCTGCACCAACATAAATAGAATGTAGCATTGCCATTTGAGGTTAAAGCGTATGTCGCTCAGCCCCAACATAAATAGAATGTAGCATTGCCATTCGTGGTTAAAGGGTATGTTGCACCGCACCAACATAAATAGAATGCAGTATTGCCAATCGAGGTTAAAGGGTATGTCGCGCTTCAAAAACACAAATAGAATGTAGCATTGCCATTCGAGGTTAAAGCGTATGTCGCTCTGCACCAACATAAATTGAATGTAGCATTGCCATTCGAGGTTAAAGGGTATGTCGCACTGCACCAACATAAATAGAATGTAGCATTGTCATTCGAGGTAAAAGGGTATGTCGCGCTGCACCAACATAAATAGAATGTAGCATTGCCATTCGAGGTTAAAGGGTATTTCGCTCTGCACCAATATAAATATAATGTAGCATTGTCATTCAAGGTTAAAGCGTATGTCGCTCTGCACCAACATAAATAGAATGTAGCATTGCCATTCGAGGTTAAACCGTATGTCGCTCTACACCAACATAAATAGAATGTAGCATTGCCATTCGTGGTTAAAGGGTATGTCGCGCCGCACCAACATAAATAGAATGTAGCATTGCCAATCGAGGTTAAAGGGTATGTCGCGCCGCACCAACATAAATAGAATGTAGCATTTCCATTCGAGGTTAAAGGTTATGTCACGCTGCACCAACATAAATAGAATGTAGCATTGCCATTAGAGGTTAAAGGGTATGTCGCGCTGCAAAAACATAAATAGAACATGACATTATCAATGGAGCTTATAGGATGTGGCGCGCTGCACCAACATAAATAGGATGTAGCGTTGTCATTCAAGGATAAAGGGTATGTTGCGCTGCACCAACATAAACAAGGTTATGCCACGCTGCACCAACATAAATAGAATGTAGCATTGCCATTAGAGGTTAAAGGGTATGTCGCGCTGCAAAAACATAAATAGAACATGACATTGTCAATGGAGGTTTTAGGATGTGGCGCGCTGCACCAACATAAATAGGATGTAGCGTTGTCATTCGACGATAAAGGGTATGTTGCACTGCACCAACAAACAGAAATTGGCATTGTAATTGGAAGTTAGAGGATAAGTGCATTTGTGATGGGGAGTTTAACATTCTCCTGAAAAGAGAGAATTACCTCTTTTGAGGATTCCATGGTCAACAAGCACTTTCAGGGCACATTGTTTTTTTTTTTTAAATATGATATAATGTAATTCTATGAATATGTGAAATTGTTTGTCAAGTAGGCCATGGTTGAATTTAATGAAATGCTGAAAAAGCTTTGCGATTATTGCTACACTCCATGTCCTTGCTGCTGACCGCACTGCCCACCTTGCTACTTTTGAATGGTTACAGGTAGAAGGAAGGCCTGAAAGGCTTCCACATTGCTCAGCAAGCCCAGATTCCTCCATTTTGAAGTTTCTAAAGCACCCTCCAATAGAGCCGCACAGCCTAAAAAAACGACATTTCTTCCTCTGTGGAAATAAAGCCATTGGAAGGGGGTGTGGGTTGGAGCACGAAGGAGAAAGAAAGATTACATTCCACCCATAACATACACACTGATGACGCACCTTTGCTGCAACTTTAGGGGAAGGATGGCTGCAGAAGGTGTAACCGCGAGGAGCCCTTCCTTGCAATGCTGATGACATCACTGAGGAGCCGGCCTATAGGGACCCCTGGAGAATTCCCAGTAGGACTCTGCACCCTGGGCCTCTTTTCGTGGTTACCCATTTAATTTCTACATTTTTTCACAGGAAAAGCGGTGGGCTTGCTCAAAATGTGTAATATGGGGCCATTTTGAAAATGATTTCCAGGGTCTTTTTTGGTTCCCAGTCCACCTCTGCATTCGTTCCAACCGCGGCAGACTCATTAAGGTGTCCACATGGTGCAAAATGGGGTGGAGAAATGGAGCATGAGTAGACGAGCCTGTAGGAAGACGACCCCCAAATTCTTGGCAGACCATTAACTTTGAAATGTCGTTTAAGCGGTGGAGGAGCCCGACATTTTGGGGAAAGAGCTGAAAAGCAGCTCTTGATTTTCCTACAGGCCCTGGAAATTGGTTTTCAAGGAAAAGTTCTGCCATTTTTTCAAGAAAATTAGCCATTTCGCGAAGAAACGAGATATAAAACGCCATCGATATGGCTGCTTTAGGAAGGGATCAGGTGATCGTTTCCAATATCCACTCACAAAATGGCCGCTGCATCTGGACAACTCTTTAATCACATACTATGTACGCTGCCGTCGTTACACTTTGTCTACAATGGTTCGATAAACATATTTCTATAGCCATACCCTGTTGTACATTTAGTGTAAGTATTTGTGAACAATGTGCTGGCAGAGCAGTGGGTGGGGGGGTGGGGGTTGAGGAAGAAGTGAAGTATGACGAGGGTACAGGGAAACGTTGACACCCAGTAAGGAGGTTCCAGGGAGTGCCTCTAGCGTGTTAATGAAGCGGATTGACCAAAGGGTCCCAGAATCCTGTTGGTGCGCAGATGATGTCACGCCGGAAGTTGCTCTCTCTTCCACTGCCGCATCTGAGGGTGTCTTAAATCTGTGAACATGTCCTCTTCCCCTGCCCCCCCATCCAAAAAACGTGACAAGTGATCAGAAAAAAACATACATTGTTCCTCTTTTGTACAGTAGAAAGTGTTTGATAAATGTTCTGTATTTTTGTATTTTAATAAACTGACTACAAATAATACGTTTTATTTTATTTTTGTTCTTGCATTCAACCACAGAGCTACATTATGCAGGTTTTATTTAGTTCACACAGGACTTAAAGCAGGACGGTTATTAGTAATTCATTTTAAAACTTAGTGAGGGATTGTGTGGTGTTCATTTATCAACCGCTTAGGTCTGAGTTTAGCCCTGCAGGGACTCGAACCTGTTTTGGTAGGCTCTGCACAGATGTTAAAGCGAGCGCTCTACCGCTGTGCCATCAGACTGGCTATACATCATTTTCTGGTAGCTGGTTTTTATTCCTTGGTAGACAGACTGGTACACTCCTATTGTACTTTTTCAAAAAAGCCCTATGACAAAGGGAAATGAGACATGCAACACACTGAGGCTTCCATTCTGTTTTGCATAAAATCAAAGAGCATTATGGGAACATCTAAATGTACCACAGATCTTTTGTATTGATAAAATATGTCTGTCATAAAAGTGTTGTTCTAGGGCCACATCCACTGCTTTTGCATTGAGAGTTCTGAGGCCAATTAGTGACAATTCCAGCCTATGATGTAAGCTAAAAGAGACGCAGATTCAGTTGAGTTATGTGAAAATCAAGCAATAGTTTACATCTCAGGAAATATGGGGTTTGGGGATAATCTGCAAGGAACATTTTCCTCAATTCCACAGGATCTCACACCTGTTTCCATCCAGGGATGCCTTGTGCACCATTTTAAACAAGCATTGGCAATGCCAACAATTTGGGCTTTTGTGTAGGCGTGGGATAAGCATTGCGAGGCACTGCTATAATGGCACTATTTGGCTATTAATGGCAACAGCTACAAAATGCTGTGAGTGCCTGGGCTTATATCAGCACTTTCTGGCAAATGCATATATAATACCTATACGCAAGCCGATTCAGTTTGCTTTGCCAATGCTTGTTTTTAACAGGACTTCAGTGAAGGACATGCATACTGTTTCCAAAATCAAGTGGCTGAAGGCAGACTTGCTTAAAACATTTTTGTTACACCAGTTGCGCACTTAAAGCACAAATTAAACCAATTAATCTCAGAGGACTGCTTCAAAAAAACTTTTGCATGCACCTTGCACAGTTTGATGGTTACAGCTTGATCAAGCTAGCTCAAAGAAATCCCAGGCTCCGCGTGTTTTGGGCAGGGCGGGCCCAGGAAATGGCTGGGAATGGCCATAGGGATTGGCAGGCCTTGGGCAGCCAATGGGTTGGTAAATATCCAAACGACACCTACAAGCACTGTGGCCCTCCTCATATGCCATCTCCCCCTAGCTGTACTCTAATGCAATAGTTTTGGCTTATAAGTGGCAATTAAACGCAATATAATAGCCCAAACTAAAAACTTGTGGGACGGAGAAAAACAAGAGTGAGATATATGGGACTGAAAGGTTTGTTTGTAAAGGTCAACAAGTGAAGGCAGGTGAAGGCAAAGGCGGCTGCCATCGCTAACAAGGAATGATACGGAAAGGAACCAGAGAAGCAAACACATAAGTAGCACCAAATTTCCTAAAGACTAACTCAACGATATATGCCCATACCCCCTCTTACCTGACGAATCAAAGACCAACTAGCAGCGCTGGTGTCAGGTATTTTAAGTTTTTCAACTGACAAGGGCCTCCTCACCTTGTGAGGGCTGTAACTCTGACAAAGAAAGTTTAATAGCTTTCCTCGGGTGGCCCTTTAGGGGTTCACATCTCCCAAGGGCTGCCTTTCTTTGTTCTGCTGTGCAGAGGACAGCAACTATGCCCCATAATAATCCACATCTACATGAACCCTGTAATCCTATATCCACGATGTGAAACCAAAATTCAGGCACCGGCTGAGGCCGTGATGCACAAGATCAGTGTAGAAGCCACCTTCTTAGCACTATACATAAGTGCTTCTAGGCACCTTTGTAAAGTAGCCATTACTTATTCCCAGGTCTTTGCAGCTTGCAGATCCAGCCAGGCTTGAATCTAGGTGAAAGAAGAGAACAGCCAATGTATTGATTCTAGGTACCAATGTAAAGTAGTCATCGCTTCTTCCCAGATCCTTGCAGAATGCAGCCCCAGCGCCCAGGTGCCTCTAGGCCTTGGTCTAGGCCTTGGTTCGCAATTCAGAAATTTCAATACATACTCTATTAATTCCAGGTGAACTCATTATGAGGTGACCTCCTCATATACAACAGCTATAACATCAAGGAGGACGAGGTGTCCTCCTCATATACAACAGAGACAACATCAATGAGGAAGTGGAAACCTCCTCATCTACAACAGTTATCACATTAAGGAGGATGTGTAAACCTCCTCATATACAACAGTTACAATATCAAGGAGTATGAGCTGACCTCCTCATATACAACAGCTATAACATCAAGGAGGAAGTAGTGACATCCTCATATACAACAGCTATAACATCAAGGAGGACGAGGTGTCCTCCTCATATACAACAGAGACAACATCAATGAGGAAGTGGAAACCTCCTCATATACAACAGTTATCACATTAAGGAGGACGAGGTGGCCTCCTCATATACAACAGTTACAACATCAAGGAGGATGTGGAAACCTCCTCATATACAACAGTTACAATATCAAGGAGTATGAGCTGACCTCCTCATATACAAAAGCTATAACATCAAGGAGGAAGTAGTGACATCCTCATTTACAACAGTTATAACATCAAGGAGGATGTGGAAACCTCCTCATATACAAAAGCTACAACATCATCAAAAATGTGGAAACCACCTCAGGTACAACAGTTACAACATCAAGGAGGACTAGGTGACCTCCTCATATATAACTATTACAACATCAAGGGGAATGTGGACACCTCCTCATATACAACAGTTATGAGCATATGGCTCTTTGGGCATCGTGCATGGAATGGATGGGAATGCAGAATAACTCTGACACCAAAGACGATGGCAAAGGTTCTGTTATAATAACAATTATTAAAGGGAGTTAAAACGGACATCAACGGACGTTCGCTCGAGCTCTCAGTATATTTATCATAAAAACACCCTTATATTCAAAAAATACATCAGAGGTGACGTCATACTACATGGCAAATAATAGAAACCTATGAGGGCTTGGGATACCTTCAAGGGGAACATCTAAGCATACTTTCTTTAAGGGGTGGGATTGTGATTGGATATCTACTGTCAGGTGGACAACTTATGCCTATCTATAAAACATGTAATCTTTAACACGATTAAGTACACATTATATCAATGCCTCTCAAACTATAAGGCCCTTCTTCATACGGCCCTATATAATTAGTTGGCACGCTCGTGCCATGTCTAGAACATTCGGTTCACTTAGCACGTCAACTGAGACCCAGGTGCCAGGAGGTGGACTTGAATTTTCCTCCCCACCCAATTAGCCTAAGATCTCTCATCACCCATGCCTTCTCCATGAAGATTGTCTTTCAACTTGGCCTTGCAAACTATTCTTGTCTGTGGGAATTTATGGGAGTATAGGCTTTCACTATTGTTGTTCTAGGACTCCATGCTCAACTCTATTTCCATCCTTGGCTCACATGACAGGAGACCATGATTTGGTCCATTTTTCAGCATTTAAATGTCTCAAATGAATAAAACTTGGTAAGCTTGGTGTTTTCTCTTTGCACCTTAACAAGGGATGATTCAGCTTCACACATTCACTGCCTTCCAGAATAGATAACTGACATTGGCTGCTTCAGCTTTTGATACCAGGCCAGACAGCCTCGCCATTTGTTACCACGATCTCAGCTTATTCTTGCTGCAACACAGTTCTCGGCCTTTCCTCTCCATGGGTCCTGGCTTACAAAATTCATGACACAGATGTCCAGCTTCAAAGAATGGCGAATTTGCCTGCGGTCTATTCACTACATATAGCCAGCTTTCATGATCACGTAGTCTACTTGCGTTACAACATCTGTACAATCATTGAATGGTTGCATTTTCTGCAGTGCTTCACACACGTGCTATCTTTTTCTAGTATATGAAAGTTTACTTGATTCTTAACTTCGTCATCAGTTTCTGTAAGATCCATGCATTCTCTTCAGCCAGTATTCTCAGGGCATCACGCTCGTGTTTTGTGACATCACCATCTCCTATTTCTAGTCTTCTTCAGATTCCTTCAGGGACATCCTCCCTCAGATTATCGTCTCTTCAGGGATACATTTGATAGGGTTTTCTCAGAGGATACCTTTTTTTCGAATATTCGTTGTGCTATGGTCACAACTGCTGATGTCAAGTATGGCACAATCTCAGGCCTCCAACATACAGGAGGTAGGGGGGAGGCATTTCCTGCAGAGGTATCCAACTGCTCCTCTACAGTTACAACATCATTGAGAATGTGGAAAACTCCTTGGATACAACAGTTACAACATCAAGGAGGATGAGGTCACATCCTCATATACAACAGTTACAACATCAAGGGGAATGTCGAAACCTCCTCATATACAACAGTTACATCACTGAGAATGTGGAAACCTCCTCAAACACAACAGCTACAACATCAAGGAGGATATGAAAACCTCCTCAGATGCAATGGTTACAACAACAAGGAGGATGTAGAAACCTCCTCATATGCAACAGTTATGACACCAATGATGATGTGGTGGCCTCCTCATATACAAAAGATACAATATCAAGGAGGATGTGAAAACCTCCTCATATGCAACAGTTATAAGACCAATGATGAGGTGACCTCCTCATATACAACAGGTACAACATCAATAAGGATGTGGAAACCTCCTCATTTGCAACAGGTACAATATCAAGGAGGGTGTGGAAATCTCCTCATATACAACAGTTATAACATCAAGGAGGATGAGGTGACCTCTTCATATACAGCAGCTACAACATCAAGAAGTATGTGGAAGCCTCCTCATATACAACAGTTACAACATCACCGAGAATGTGGAATCCACCTCAGATAGAACAGTTACATCATCAAGGAGGATGTGAAAACTTCCTCACATACAATAGTTACAACAACGAGGATGTGGAAACCTCCTCAAATGCAACAGTTATGTCACCAATGATGATGAGGTGACCTCCTCATACACAACAGATAAAACACCAATGATGAGGTGACCTCCTCATATACAACAATATAAACCCACTCACTCAAAAGGGAGAACATTGGACTGGATAGCAGACTATAACTGCACAGTCTCTATCTCCTCGATCAATCCTCAACCATGGACAGATCACTCACTTGTATCCTTTAATGTATCTACACTTAGACCCTCTCCCATGGTCTCATTGCCAGTGTCACCCTGCCCAACCAGAAATAAAAAAAGCATCACGGTGGATAAAGTTATCGCTGCCATCCTACCCACTTTAAACTTTCTGCCTGACAACCTAGACCCTAGTACTTTAGTCCAGCAATATAATAACATCATGCTCTATACACTGGATAAAATTGCCCCTCTCAAGTTCAGAAAAAGTAAACCCAAAGCTCACCTTAACAAATGGTTGACGCCTCAATTAAGAGACCTGCGACTCTTAAAAAGAAAAAGTGAAAATTCCTGGAGATTATGCCCTTCAGCTGAAAACAAAGCTAAACTAACCTCCATTTCCTCCCGCTTCAAAAATGAAGTATTCCTTGCTAAAAGGAATTCCTATGATGAACGCATCACCAACTCCAACTCTAGTATGAGGGAACTCTTCTCCATACTGAAAGAATTAGAGTCACCAATAGCCACACCCGATCTAGTTACCAAGGACAAGTCTTGGTGCGCAGACATCCAACAGGAGCTAGCAAACAAAATCAATACGCTCTAAAACAAAATACAACAAAAAAAGAATATGCTGAACCTTCAACACATTCCCAATACCTTGTCACCTAGTGACTCTCTCGAGGTGCAGAACAATACATTTCATTTTTCCAAAACTTCCCCTTTAGAGGTAGAAAAAATCATACTCTTTCTCAAACTGACTAACTGTAAAGGCGATATCTGCCCTGCACCTTTAATAAAAGATGCTGCTAGAGACCTCTCACCATTCATCCCAAAACTGATTAATGCCTCATTTGCATCAGGTACTATCCTGCTAACCTAAAGCACTCCTGGGTGCTCCCACTCCTCAAAAAACAGACTTTAGATCCGCTCATCCCGACTAATTACCGCCCTATTACCACAGTACCATTCCTCCTCAAAGTATTGGACAAAGCTGCCTACATCCAGATACAAAAACACCTTGATCTGCATAAGCTCCTAGGAGCTAGACAATCTGGCTTCTGCCCATTACACGGAACGGAAACTGCCCTAATTGATTTAAAGACCCAAATTGATGAGCTGAGAGATAGAGGAAGGACAGCACTCATGCTCTTATTCAATCTCTCAGCTGCATTTGACTTGGTCGGCCACAAGGTCCTTTGCAGACACCTGGACACTGCTGCTCACTTCTCTCCTGAGGCCATCAGATGGTTGGAATCTTTCCTGAGCGAGAGAACAATGAGAGTATTCTCCCCACTGGCAGCAGCTGACCCCACCCCCATCCTGTGTGGCTTTCCCCAAGGCTCTTGCGTCTCGCCGACTTTATACAGCATCTTCACCAAACCCTTGTTTGATGATTTGGACCTTCTGGGTATCACCTACACCAACTATGCAGATGATACACAGATTCTCCTCCCACTTTCTGAGGATCATAGTAAGGACACAGAATGGTGAATAGAGTATATCTTATCGTTCAGGCATGGCGGCCACCCATGGTTTGTGCTTAAATGACGACAAGACAGAGCTGATAATCCAAGGAAGTGAAAACCCTCAGCTTCTACCTAGACTTCAGTCTGTCATTTGACAAACAGGTAAAATCTCTGGCATCCACCACCGCCTATACTTGCAAGCTAATAAGAGCTGGCAAGCCATTCCTTTCCAACGACAGCTGCATGATCCTGGCCAGAGCATTAATTCTCTCCAGGATCGATTACTGCAATGCCCTTTACAGTGGCGATAATAAAACCATCATCCAGAAACTACAAACACTACAAAACAACGCCTTGCGAGCAGCGCTTGGCATAAATAAAATAGTACACATCTCCGCCATCAGACGCCAACATAAATGGCTATCCACAGATAACAAAATACAGCTAAAAATGATCTCTTTGACACACAAAGCTCTAAACAATGCCGCCCCTAGCTACCTCATGAACAAAATACATAAAAATACGTCTATCAGACTAACCAGAGCAGCCAACGCCAACTGCCTAGTAGCGCCCAGTTTCAAGTTAACCACGATTGGTGGTAATAGCTTCCCAGTGAAGGCTGCTAAAACTTGGAACGTTCTACCAAACAACCTGAGAGCTGATCAACCCTGCCCACTATTCAGAAGGAACACCATCCAACACATCATCTCCAATGACCATTAGTCACCTTATCTCTTCAGCTGCACTTACCTACCCTATTTCCAGGCCCTGACACCTGACACTGTTCATATTCTCCTTGTTGAACTATCATATCTGTACCATTTTTGTGTAATTTACCCTGTTTTTCTGTGATTCCTGTACATTATTGTAACTTGTATAATCTGCAACATTGTAAGTTTCGCATTATCCTATTGCTGTGCCCTGCTACCCACGGGTCTGGAGCGCATTAGAAATTAACAAACATACAAACAAACAAACAACAGGTACAACATCAATGAGGATGTGGAAACCTCCTCATATGCAACAGGTACAATATCAAGGAGGATGTGAAAACCTCCTCATACACAACAGTTATAACACCAAGGAGGACGAGGTGACCTCCTCATATACAACAGTTATAACATCAAGGAGGATGAAGTGACATCCTCATATATAACAGTTACAACATCAAGGAGGATGAGGTGACCCCCTCATATCCAACAGTTACAACATCATCGAGAATGTGGAAACCACCTCAGATACTTCATCAAGGAGGATGTTGTGGCCTCCTCATATAATACAGCAGTTACAACATCAAGGAGGTTGAGGTGACCTCCTCATATACAACAGTTACAACATGAAGGGGAATGTGGAATCCTCCTCACATACAACAGTTACAACATCAAGGAGGATGTGGAAATCTCCTCATATACAACCATTACAACACCAAGGAGGTTAAGGTGACCTCCTCATATACAACAGTTACAACATCAATGGGAATGTGGGAACCTCATCATATACAACAGTTACAAGATCATTGAGTATGTAGAAACCACCTCAGATACAACAGTCACAACATCAAGGAGGATGGTGTGGCCTCCTCATATACAACAGTTATAACATCAAGGAGGATGTCGAAACCTCCTCATATACAACCATTACAACACCAAGGAGGTTAAGGTGACCTCCTCATATACAACAGTTACAACATCAATGGGAATGTGGGAACCTCATCATATACAACAGTTACAACATCATTGAGTATGTAGAAACCTCCTCAGATACAACAGTCACAACATCAAGGAGGATGGTGTGGCCTCCTCAAATACAACAGTTATAACATCAAGGAGGATGTCAAAACCTCCTCAGATACAATAGTTACAACAACAATGATGAAGTGAAAACCTCCTCATATGCAACAGTTATAACACCAATGATGAGGTGACCTCCTCATATAGAACAGGTACAACATCAATGAGGATGTGGAAACCTCCTCATATGCAACATGTACAATATCAAGGAGGATGTGGAAACCTCCTCATATACAAGTTATAACATCAAGTAGGACGAGGTGACCTCCTCATATACAACAGTTGCAACATCAAGAAGGATTTGGAAGCCTCCTCATAAACAACAGTTACAACATCATCGAGAATGTGGAATCCACCTCAGATACAACAGTTACAACATCAAGGAGGATGTTGGGCCTCCTCAGATACAATAGTTACAACAACAAGGAGGATGTGCAAACCTCCTCATATGCAACAGTCATAACACCAATGATGAGGTGACCTCCTCATAAACAACAGGTACCATATCAAGGAGGATGTGGAAACCTCCTCATATACAACACTTATAATATCAAGGAGGATGAGGTGACCTCCTCATATACAACAGTTACAACATCAAGGAGGATGAGGGGACCTCATCATATACAACAGTTATACCATCAAGGAGGGTGAGGTGACATCCTCATATATAACAGTTACAAAATCAAGGAGGATGAGATGACCCCCTCATATACAACAGTTACAACATCAAGGGGGATGTGGAAACCTCCTCATATACAACAGTTACAACATAATCGAGAATTTGGAAACCTCCTCAGATACAACAGTTACAACATCAAGGAGGATGTGGAAACCTCCTCATATACAACACTTATAATATCAAGGAGGATGAGGTGACCTCCTCATATACAACAGTTACAACATCAAGGAGGGTGAGGGGACCTCCTCATATACAACAGTTATACCATCAAGGAGGGTGAGGTGACATCCTCATATATAACAGTTACAAAATCAAGGAGGATGAGATGACCCCCTCATATACAACAGTTACAACATCAAGGGGGATGTGGAAACCTCCTCATATACAACAGTTACAACATAATCGAGAATTTGCAAACCTCCTCAGATACAACAGTTACAACATCAAGGAGAATGTGGAAACCTCCTCATATACAACCGTTACAACACCAAGGAGGATGAGGTCACCTCCTCATCTACAACAGTTACAACATCAATGGGAATGTGGAAACCTCATGACATACAACATTTATAACATCATTGAGTATGTGGAAACCTCCTCAGATACAAGTTACAACACCAAGGAGGTTAAGGTGACCTCCTCATATACAACAGTTACAACATCAATGGGAATGTGGGAACCTCATCATATACAACAGTTACAACATCATTGAGTATGTAGAAACCTCCTCAGATACAACAGTCACAACATCAAGGAGGATGGTGTGGCCTCCTCAAATACAACAGTTATAACATCAAGGAGGATGTCAAAACCTCCTCAGATACAATAGTTACAACAACAATGATGAGGTGACCTCCTCATATAGAACAGGTACAACATCAATGAGGATGTGGAAACCTCCTCATATGCAACATGTATAATATCAAGGAGGATGTGGAAACCTCCTCATATACAAGTTATAACATCAAGTAGGACGAGGTGACCTCCTCATATACAACAGTTGCAACATCAAGAAGGATTTGGAAGCCTCCTCATAAACAACAGTTACAACATCATCGAGAATGTGGAATCCACCTCGGATACAACAGTTACAACATCAAGGAGGATGTTGGGCTTCCTCAGATACAATAGTTACAACAACAAGGAGGATGTGCAAACCTCCTCATATGCAACAGTCATAACACCAATGATGAGGTGACCTCCTCATAAACAACAGGTACCATATCAAGGAGGATGTGGAAACCTCCTCATATACAACACTTATAATATCAAGGAGGATGAGGTGACCTCCTCATATACAACAGTTACAACATCAAGGAGGATGAGGGGACCTCCTCATATACAACACCTATACCATCAAGGAGGGTGAGGTGACATCCTCATATATAACAGTTACAAAATCAAGGAGGATGAGATGACCCCCTCATATACAACAGTTACAACATCAAGGGGGATGTAGAAACCTCCTCATATACAACAGTTCCAACATAATCGAGAATTTGGAAACCTCCTCAGATACAACAGTTACAACATCAAGGAGGATGTGGAAACCTCCTCATATACAACACTTATAATATCAAGGAGGATGAGGTGACCTCCTCATATACAACAGTTACAACATCAAGGAGGGTGAGGGGACCTCCTCATATACAACAGTTATACCATCAAGGAGGGTGAGGTGACATCCTCATATATAACAGTTACAAAATCAAGGAGGATGAGATGACCCCCTCATATACAACAGTTACAACATCAAGGGGGATGTGGAAACCTCCTCATATACAACAGTTACAACATAATCGAGAATTTGGAAACCTCCTCAGATACAACAGTTACAACATCAAGGAGGATGTGGAAACCTCCTCATATACAACCGTTACAACACCAAGGAGGATGAGGTCACCTCCTCATCTACAACAGTTACAACATCAATGGGAATGTGGAAACCTCATGACATACAACATTTATAACATCATTGAGTATGTGGAAACCTCCTCAGATACAAGTTACAACATCAAGGAGGATGTTGTGGCCTCCTCATATACAACAGTTATAACATCAAGGATGGTGTAGAACCCTCCTCAGATAAAACAGTTACAACATCAAGGAGGATGTTGTGGCCTCCTCAGATACAACCGTTACAACATAAAGGAGGATGTTGTGGCCTCCTCATCTACAACAGTTATAACATCAAGGAGGATGTTGTGGCCTCCTCATATACAACAGTTATAACATCAAGGAGGGTGTGGAAACTTCCTCAGATACAACGGTTATGACATCACAGAGGATTATTGACCTCCTGATGTACAACAGTTATAACATCAAGGAAGTTGTGGCGGCCTCCTCATATACAACAGTCACATCAAGGAAGATGCAATGACCTCTCCATATGCAGCTGTTCTAACATCAAGGATTATATTGTGGCCTCCTCATACACAACAGTTATAACATCAAGGAAGATGTGATGGCTTCCTCATATAGAACAGCTGCCACATCAAGGAGGATGTAATGACATCCTCATACAGCTGTTAGAACTTCAAGAAGGATGCAGTGACCCCATATGCAGATGTTGTATATGAGCAGGTCACCACATCCTCCTAACACTTCTAGCATGAAGGAGGACAGTGACCTCCACATGTGCAGCAGTTATAACATCAAGGAAGATTCTGTGACCTCCACATATATAACAGTTATAACATTAAGGAGGACGTGGTGTCCTCCTCATGTGCAGCTGTTATTACATTGGTGAGAATGTGGTGACCTCATATTCAACAATTATATTATCAAGGAGGATGTAGTTACCTCCTCATATACAACAGATGTATCATCAGGGAGGCTGTGGAGACCTCCTCATATACAGTCGTTCTAACACCAAGGGAGAGGTAGTGACCGTCTCACATACGACAGTTGCCACATCAGGCAGGATGTAGTGACCTCCTCATATATAGCTGTTATAACATCGAGGAGGGTGTATTGGCCTACTCATATACAACACTTGCCATATCATGGAGGATGTAGTGATCTCATATACAACAGTTTCCACATCAAGAAGGATGTAGTGGTCTCCCCATATACAGCTGTTATAACCTCCTCATAAACAATAGCTGCCACATCAAGGAGGATGTAGTGAGCGCAGCTGTCATTAGATCAAGGAGGATGTGGTGACCGACTCATGTACAACAGTTGTCACATCAAGGAGGATGTAATGACATACTCCTACACAGCTGTTAGAACATCAAGGAGGATAGAGTGACCTCCTCATATGCATCTTTTATAACATCAAGGAGGATGTGGTGATATACAACAGTTGCCACCTCAAGGATGGTGTAATTACCTCCTCGTATACAGATGTTAGAACATCAAGGAAGATGTAGTGACCTCGTCATACGCAGCTGTTATAACATCAAGGAGGACGCAGTGACCTCCTCATGTACATCAGTTCTAACATCAAGGAGGATGTAGTGACCTCCTCATATACAATATTTGCCACATCAAGGAGGAAGCAGTGACCTCCTCGGCGGTTATAACGTCAAGGAGGATGTAGTTACCTCCCTATATACAGCTCTTAAAACACCAAGGAGGATGTAGCGACCTCATATACAACAGTTGCCACATCAAGGAGGATGTACAGACCTCCTCAGTGGTTATAACATCGAAGAGGATGAAGTTACCTCCCTAAATACAGCGGTTATAACATAAAGGAGCATGCGACTTCCTCATACTCAGCAGGTTTAACATCAAGGTTGATGTAGTGATGTAGATGAGTGCGGAGTGAAGAAGACAGGGAGAATAAGGTACAGATGAAGATGAACTGTGCTAGGGGTAAGAGAATATGGGTGGTCAACTCTTCAACAAGTATGAAACTTGTGTCAAGGCTGGACCAAACGTTCTTACCCAACATTTCTTGCACAACATACTTCTGCTTTTGCAAGATTGCCATTAGAGCTGAATAGGCTGGATACATTAAGGAAGGGCTCTTCAGTGGATTTGTTAGAAATTGCATGATTGCTTCTTTGACAATTCAGGATCAAAGTGATTTAAGGAACTGGGGGCAGAAACAGGGATACCCTAAGGCACCTTACCTCTGTATGGTTGCCCACAGATTCCCCAGCGAAGTTAAGGAAGAGCATTTTATCATCTTTTCTGCTCACAGGCCAACCTAAAACCTGGATTTATCCATATTCGGGACGACACAGGACTAGAGCGTTAAACTGCCCAAATCAAGGAAATGTGAAAAAGGGATTTTACTGACAATACCTTAAAGGGGAGGAGCCTCGGTTTAGAAACTTGTAGGGCTGTGTGGGCTGCCAATCAACAGAGAGCTGTTTTGCTGGGTACACACATGTGTTCTACTCTTTGTTCATTGGAAACAGCTCCCCGTCAGGTGTCGACTATACAGGATACACACAGAAAAAATATCCTATCAGATATGATTATTTAATACCAAGAAGCACCTGTCTCTTTTCCACTCTCCCGCTCTAAGACACACACTGAATAAGGACACAGACAACCAATTTGGAAAAAAAAACATTATATTTAGAACAAGGGGTGTTGCTGGGTCTGGAAAAGATCTGGGGCTACACTAATGCCAGGACTTAGGACAAGCCATGGCCTTTTGGTTGTAGCAGCTGAGCTTCTATCCAGGGCTACAACCAAAAAACCCGGGGCTGTAGCCCCCTCAGTCCCCTGTAGCAACCACTCTGTTTAGAACAGTTAATTGTGGACTGTGACTAGGCTGTGGCATATCTTTATTTTCCTTATTCCAGGATTATGGCAACATCTGCAGAGAAAAAAAAGGATAATTATTCTAATCAAAAAGTGACCTGTATGTTCTCATGTTCTTTTTCCTTCCCCTCAGATTCAAGAAGCACCAGATCTCCTTCCCTTCCTTCCCTGTCACCCCCTCCGCCCCCCCCGCTGTGCATCTAATATTCAGAGCCAAATCACAAACAGGACTTTTTCCTGAACTCTGAAGAACGCAAATTCAGGACCATTCAGTTCCACCAAGTGGTCTCCAAAGAATACCTTCCAAACAGCCTTCGTCCTGTGAGAAGTGAAGACATTGGGAAAGCAAGATTGTTTCCAAAGTACTGTGTGTGGTAAGAGCTTGTAGGAAGAGTGGACCCCTGCGCTAATCTGTTCTCTCTCATTTGGTTGGATTGGCTCCTGCAGTCTGGGATTAAGGTTCCAGTGGGACAAGGCTCCTGAAGTCCCATTGTTTATGAAAGTGGAGGATTGGGTTTGGAACCTCAGTCGCAATGGCGCTGGATATGGCAGTTGCCAAGTGGTATAGTTGTACCCTGCTATGATTTTCCAATGACTGTTAGAATGTGCATTGGTCAAATCACAATAGTTGCTCCTGGTGGGCACATTGTTTACAATTGCATGTTGGGTATCTACCATTTGCATGTCATGAATTGCCAACACGTGTTTCCACCTAGGGTCTTTCTCAAGGCGTGTAAGAGTGGGCCTGGTTGGTCCTAGATGTAAGTAGCGGAGTAGCTTCTGCTAAAGCCTGGTAGAGGTTGTCATTCCCGTTGCGGGCTCACAGCGATCGTCTGATAAACAAGCCTGCAACGTGAATGACAAGCCCCGCCAGGCTTTATCACTAACCGGGCAAGCTCTTAGACTCCTTGAGAAAGACCCTAGGTCGAAACACGTGTTGGCAATTCATGACATACAAACAGCATTTACCCGTAAATAAGTCTGTCTGCCCACCTGGGGCAACTATTGTGATTTGACCAATACATCCTTAATCACCCAACTGTGTCTAACAGTCATTGGAAAATCATACCTGGGAACAACTATCCCACTTGGCAACTGCCATATCCAGTGCCATTGGGACGGAGGTTCCAAACCCAATCTTCCACTTGTTTACAAAGTACTGGGCCTAAATCCAAATGTGCAAACAGAATATTTAGTATTCAGGAGTAAAAAAATGAAAGTGTGTGCTAGGAGATTGGGGAAGTAAGTGGATACAAATTGGCTTGATGTCCCTGGCCTGTTCAGTGCACGTCACAAGTGGACCGTAGATTAAAAGAAAATAGCTGTCCATGCAGCAAGAAGGGTGACTTGTGCTGCAAAGAAAATAAAAACAGTGTGACTTTCTTTTCCTGCACAGGTAACACCAATTTGTCCTGAGGTGCTCTCTGGCCCTAATGCCAGATCGAATGTTACCCCAGCACCCACTCCCGAATAATCCTTCTCAATGACTTTCTGGGGCCTCACCCAAAGTCAACGGTCATTTAAATGTCTGGTGATTTGCAAGAACCATTTGTCTTGGCTTTGGAAATATGGGTGCTTCCTTCTGCAGCAAATCTCAAATGGCCTTCCACCTGCGCTGCATCCTCTGTGTAGAGCAGTAGGTCGACGTTCCTCTACCCATCAGGGGCAGCTCAGGCTCCTGCACACATGGGGATCATTCATGTCTCTGGCTAACCCAATCAGGTGCAAGAACGCAGACTTGGAGGACACTCTCCGTAGCGGGTGAGTGCTCTGTTCACCCTCACAGCCACAGTAGCTCGATGTTCTTCTACCCATCAGGGGCAGCTCAGGCTCCTGCACACATGGGGATCATTCATGTCTCTGGCTAACCCAATCAGGTGCAAGAACGCAGACTTGGAGGACACTCTCCGTAGCGGGTGAGTGCTCTGTTCACCCTCACAGCCACAGTAGCTCAATGTTCTTCTACCCATCAGGGGCAGCTCAGGCTCCTGCACACATGGAGCTCATTCATGTCTCTGGCTAACCCATTCAGGTGCAAGAACTCAGACTTGGAGGACACTCTCCGTAGTGGGCGAGTGCCCTGTTCACCCTCACAGCCACAGTAGCTCGATGTTCTTCCTACCCATCAGGGGCACCTCAGGCTCCTGCACACATGGGGATCACTCATGTCTCTGGCTAACCAATTCAGGTGCAAGAACGCAGACTTGGAGGACATGCTCCGTAGCGGGTGAGTGCTCTGTTCACCCTCACAGCCACAGTAGCTCAATGTTCTTCCTACCCATCAGGGGCACCTCAGGCTCCTGCACACATGGGGATCATTCATGTCACTGGTTAACCCATTCAGGTGCAAGAACTCAGACTTGGAGGACACTCTCCGTAGCGGGCGATTGCCCTGTTCACCTTCACAGCCTCAGTAGGTCGATTTTTCTTCCTACCCATCAGGGGCACATCAGGCTCCTGCAAACATGGGGATCAATCATGTCACTGGTTAACCCATTCAGGTGCAAGAACGCAGACTTGGAGGACACTCTCTGTAGCGGGTGAGTTCTGTGTTCACCCTCACAGCCACAGTTGCTCGATGTTCTTCTACCCATCAGGGGCACCTCAGCCTCCTGCACACGTGGATCATTCATGTCACTGGTTTACTCATTCACGTGCAAGAAGGCAGACTTGGAGGACACTCTCTGCAGCGGGCGAGTGCCATGTTCACCCTCACAGCCACAGTAGCTCGATGTTCTTCTACCCATTAGGGGTACCTCAGGCTCCTGCACATATGGGGATCATTTGTATTACTGTTTAACCCATTCCGGTGCAAAAATGCAGACTTTGAGGACACTCTCCATAGCAGTCGAGTGCTCTGTTCACCCTCACAGTCACAGTAGCTTGATGTCTTCTATGCTAATGGGGCACCTCAGGCTCCTGCACACATGGGGATCATTCATGTCACTGGTTAACCCATTCAGGTGCAAGAACTCAGACTTGGAGAACACTCTCCATAGCAGGCGATTGCCCATGTTCACCCTAACAGCCATAGTAGCTCGATTTTAATTCCTACCCATTCAGGGGCACCTCAGGCTCCTGCACACATGGGAATCATTCATGTCACTGGTTAACCCATTCAGGTGCAAGAACGCAGACTTGGTGGGCACTCTCTGTAGTGGGCAACTGCCGTGTTCACCCTCACAGCCACAGTAGCTCGATGTTCTTCTACTCACCAGGGGCACCTCAGGCTCCTGCACACATGGGGATCATTCATGTCACTGTTTAACCCATTTAGGTGCAAGAATGCAGACTTGGAGGACACTCTCCGCAGCAGGCGAGTACTCTATTTACCCTCACAGCTACAGTAGCTCGATGTTGTTCCCACCCATCAGGGGCACCTCGGGCTCCTGCACACATGGGGATCATTCATGTCACTGGTTAACTCATTCAGTTGCGAGAACGCAAGCATGGAGGACAATCTCTGCGGCGGGCAAGTACTCTGTTTACCCTCACAGCCACAGTAGCTCGGTGTTCTTCCCACCCATCAGGGTCACCTCGGGCTCCTGCACACATGGGGATCATTCATGTCACTGGTTAACCCATTCAGGTGCAAGAACGCAGACTTGGTGGGCACTCTCTGTAGCAGGCGAGTGCCGTGTTCACCCTCACAGCCACAGTAGCTAGATGTTCTTCTACCCGCCAGGGGCACCTCAGGCTCCTGCACACATGGTGATCATTCATGTCTCTGACTAACCCATTCAGGTGCAAGAACGCAGACTTGGAAGACACTCTCTGCAGCGGGCGAGTGCCCTCTTCAGCCTCACAGCCACAGAAGCTCGATATTCTTCCTACCCATCAGAGGCACCTCAGGCTCCTGCACACATGGGGATCATTCATGTCACTGTTTAACCCATTTAGGTGCAAGAATGCAGACTTGGAGGACACTCTCCGCAGTAGGCGAGTACTCTATTTACCCTCAGAGCTACAGTAGCTCGATGTTGTTCTCACCCATCAGGGGCACCTCGGGCTCCTGCACAGATGGGGATCATTCATGACACTGGTTAACTCATTCAGTTGCAAGAACGCAGGCATGGAGGACAATCTCTGCGGCGGGCAAGTACTCAGTTTACCCTCACAGCCACAGTAGCTCGATGTTCTTCTACCCATTGGGGTACCTCAGGCTCCTGCATATAAGGGGATCATTTGTGTCACTGGTTAACCCATTCAGGTGCAAAAATGCAGACTTGGAGAACACTCTCCGCAGCATGCGAGTACTCTATTTACCCTCACAGCTATAGTAGCTCGATGTTGTTCCCACCCATCATTGGCACCTCGGGCTCCTGCACACATGGGGATCATTCATGTCACTGGTTAACTCATTCAGTTGCAAGAACGCAGGCATGGAGGACAATCTCTGCGGCGGGCAAGTACTCTGTTTACCCTCACAGCCACAGTAGCTCGATGTTCTTCTACCCATTGGGGTACCTCAGGCTCCTGCATATAAGGGGATCATTTGTGTCACTGGTTAACCCATTCAGGTGCAAAAATGCAGACTTGGAGGACAGTCTTCAGAGCAGAGAGTGCTCTGTTCACCCTCACAGTCACAGTAGCTTGATGTCTTCTACACTAATGGGGCACCTCAGGCTCCTGCACACATGGGGATCATTCATGTCTCTGGTTACCCCAATCAGGTGAAAGAACTCAGACTTGGAGGACATTCTCTGTAGCGGGTGATTGCCCTGTTCACCCTCACAGCCACAGTAGCTCGATTTTTCTTCCTACCCATCAGGGGCACCTCAGGCTCCTGCACACATGGGGATCAATCATGTCACTGGTTAACCCATTCAGGTGAAAGAATGCAGACTTGGAGGACTCTCTCCGTAGCGGGCGAGTGCCCCTTTCACCCTCACAGCCACAGTAGCTCGATGTTCTTCCTACCCATCAGGGGCACCTCAGGCTCCTGCACGTATGGGGATCATTCATGTCACTGGTTAACCCATTCAGGTGCAAGAACGCAGACTTGGTGGACACTCTCTGTAGCGGGCGAGTGCCATGTTCACCCTCACAGCCACAGTAGCTCAATGTTCTTCTACCCACCAGGGGCACCTCAGGCTCCTGCACACATGGAGATCATTCAAGTCTCTGGCTAACCCATTCAGGTGCAAGAACGCAGACTTGGAGGACACTCTCCGCAGCGGGCGAATGCCCTGTTCACCCTCACAGCCACAGTAGCTCGAATTTTCTTCCTACCCATCAGGGGCACCTCAGGCTCCTGCACACATGGGGATCAATCATGTCACTGGTTAACCTATTCAGGTGAAAGAATGCAGACTTGGAGGACTCTCTCCGTAGCGGGCGAGTGCCCCTTTCACCCTCACAGCCACAGTAGCTCGATGTTCTTCCTACCCATCAGGGGCACCTCAGGCTCCTGCACGTATGGGGATCATTCATGTCACTGGTTAACCCATTCAGGTGCAAGAACGCAGGCATGGAGGACAATCTCTGCGGCGGGCAAGTACTCTGTTTACCCTCACAGCCACAGTAGCTCGATGTTCTTCTACCCATTGGGGTACCTCAGGCTCCTGCATATAAGGGGATCATTTGTGTCACTGGTTAACCCATTCAGGTGCAAAAATGCAGACTTGGAGGACAGTCTTCAGAGCAGAGAGTGCTCTGTTCACCCTCACAGTCACAGTAGCTTGATGTCTTCTACGCTAATGGGGCACCTCAGGCTCCTGCACACATGGGGATCATTCATGTCTCTGGTTACCCCAATCAGGTGAAAGAACTCAGACTTGGAGGACATTCTCTGTAGCGGGTGATTGCCCTGTTCACCCTCACAGCCACAGTAGCTCGATTTTAATTCCTACCCATCAAGGGCACCTCAGGCTCCTGCACACATGGAGATCATTCAAGTCTCTGGCTAACCCATTCAGGTGCAAGAACGCAGACTTGGAGGACACTCTCCGCAGCGGGCGAATGCCCTGTTCACCCTCACAGCCACAGTAGCTCGATTTTTCTTCCTACCCATCAGGGGCACCTCAGGCTCCTGCACACATGGGGATCAATCATGTCACTGGTTAACCCATTCAGGTTAAAGAATGCAGACTTGGAGGACTCTCTCCGTAGCGGGCGAGTGCCCCTTTCACCCTCACAGCCACAGTAGCTCGATGTTCTTCCTACCCATCAGGGGCACCTCAGGCTCCTGCACGTATGGGGATCATTCATGTCACTGGTTAACCCATTCAGGTGCAAGAACGCAGACTTGGTGGACACTCTCTGTAGCGGGCGAGTGCCATGTTCACCCTCACAGCCACAGTAGCTCAATGTTCTTCTACCCACCAGGGGCACCTCAGGCTCCTGCACACATGGAGATCATTCAAGTCTCTGGCTAACCCATTCAGGTGCAAGAACGCAGACTTGGAGGACACTCTCCGCAGCGGGCGAATGCCCTGTTCACCCTCACAGCCACAGTAGCTCGAATTTTCTTCCTACCCATCAGGGGCACCTCAGGCTCCTGCACACATGGGGATCAATCATGTCACTGGTTAACCTATTCAGGTGCAAGAATGCAGACTTGGAGGACACTCTCTGTAGTGGGCGAGTGCTGTGTTCACCCTCACAGCCACAGTAGCTCGATGTTCTTCTACCCATCAGGGGCACCTCAGGCTTCTGCACACATGGGGATCAATCATGTCACTGGTTAACCCATTCAGGTGCAAGAATGCAGACTTGGAGGACACTCTCTATAGCGGGCGAGTGCTGTGTTCACCCTCACAGCCACAGTAGCTCGATGTTCTTCTACCCATCAGGGGCACCTCAGGCTTCTGCACACATGGGGATCATTCATGTCACTGGTTAACCCATTCAGGTGCAAGAACGCAGACTTGGTGAACGCTCTCTGTAGCGAGCGAGTGCCGTCTTCACCCTCACTGCCACAGTAGCTCGATGTTCTTCTACCCACTCATCAGGGGCACCTCAGGCTCCTGCACACATGGAGATCATTCATGTCACTAGTTAACCCATTCAGGTGCAAGAACGCAGACTTGGAGGACACTCTCCGCAGCGGGCGAGTGCCCTGTTCACCCTCACAGCCACAGTAGCTCGATGTTCTTCCTACCCATCAGGGGCATCTCAGGCTCCTGCACACATGGGGATCATTCATATCACTGGTTAACCCATTCAGGTGCAAGAACGCAGACTTGGAGGACACTCTCCGTAGCGGGCGACTACTCTGTTCACCCTCACAGCCACACCCACCTGGCTGATTCTGCCTGAGCAGATTCATTACTGAAACTGGAGTTCATTGGATAACGTTCCAGGCACCCTCCCCCCCTCCCACTCTTTAGCCCGAGACCTACTCAAATGCTGTCTTAAGTCTGTGGAAAGAGCACTTCCTTCAAGATGAACTTATTTTATGGTAGTAGCATAATTGGCCGAAAAACATTTGACCTAAAAGATTTAATCGAATTAGTTAGACCTTTTTTTCAGTCAAGTTTAATTAAATATATATATGCGGGTGGGTAAGGGTATCGATTAGTTTGAGAGGAAGTGCGGAGAGGGTTTCCGGGGATCTCCCCCCCATTTTAGACCAGAACCATAACCATGTTTGCGCTCTGGTAATATCCAGGACCTTAATCGGTGTGTTTGGATAAATGAGATGAGCTGGGGTAGTTCTGATCCCCTCTTCGAGAGAGGCACATTTTTCCACTCATACCCTTCTGACGCTATTACATCTCTTTACTAAAGTGCAGTCAAACTAGTATGATATGATAGGTTATTTATAACGCGCTTAATACCCAGAGGTTTCTAAGCACGGACCTGAGAATCGAACCTGTGTTGTATCTTGTTGCTTTGCTCCCAAGGCGGGCGCATTGCCGCTGAGCTATCCTCCCAAGACTTGTGAGGGTGTTCCTCATCACATGGTCTCTGCTGTGCCCAAATCCCCGGGGATATGCTTATTACCTGTGCTTTGGCTTTGCTCCACTGAAGACTGCTAGACTTGATCAGGCTGCCAGCTGCTATATTTTACTGCAAATGTGGCGTCTGCAATGGAGCTGGGTGGAGGATAAAATATATTGCCACTGGCCAGCAAAGTGGGAGGGGCTTGCGTTGTTATAGCTCCAGTTGGTATGACGCATTGGTATTTCCTGTCACCTTGGATCTGAAAAGCTTCACCTTAGTTTCAGAGGCACACTGGAGCTTTCAAACCTTATCTTGTGGCTATTGCCTGCAGTACCATTTTAGAGGTGCTGGGGGAGTTGGGCAGGAGTAGTCGCAGGAATGCCCTTGCGCACTCTCTGTCCTTGCCACAGTTAAGTCATGTGACCAGCTTCCTCTGTCTGGAACCACATCTGCTTGGAGGTTTAAGCTGCTTTACAGGGGAGGTAGGTAGAGGGGCCCACACATCCAAGATCAAAGCAAGTGAATTACTGGAGATGATCAAAGCAAGTGAATTACTGTGCTAGAGATGATCAAAGCAAGTGAATTACTGTGCTGGAGATAATCAAAGCAAGTGAATTAGTGTGCTGGAGATTATCAAAGCAAGTGAATAACTGTGCTGGAGATAATCAAAGCAAGTGAATTAGTGGCTGGAGATGATGAAAGCAAGTGAATTACTATGCTGGAGATAATCAAAGCAAGTGAATAACTGTGCTGGAGATAATCAAAGCAAGTGAATTAGTGTGCTGGAGATGATCAAAGCAAGTGAATTACTGTGCTGTAGATTTTCAGCCGTGATTTATCCCTTCAGAATCTTGTTAAAGCTCACCTTTATCCCAATGGCCTCAGTATGGTCCAGGATGGTCCAGGAAGACCACCAGATGTGTCCCGCTCATCAAACCCATTGCTATTTAGCAGCAATGTCTCTGTGCTCCTGGACTGTTTTTCACCCATTCGATGGCTGGCTGCTGCCAATTCTGGGGGACTGAGTGTATGGTCTCAGTTCTATCTGGCATAGTCCTCACTCCACAAGCCAACCCCTCCTGTGCTGACAAGTAGACCAGCTGGCTCAGTGTGCCCGTCTGCCCCATGGCAGGATGCCTACTGCAGGAAGACGTAACCCCTGCTGTTCTGGTTATCTGAGTGTTCCACCATGTCTGCCTGTGGTCGTGCAAGTGCCGCGGCTCTCCAAGAAATCTACTCTAGTTTTCCAAAAAGCATCAACCATTTGTTGCCTGTGGCTGATCACCAGTGCTATGGCTGATCACCAGTGCTGTGGCTGATTATTCAGAGGGAGTGCGCTGTTGGCATATGGTGCTATAGTTCAGTGTCCCGACAATCCTCTAGAATGGGGTGGGACTTTCAAGTGACTCCATTCCCTAGGTCCCCTCTACTTTCCATTCATTGTATGGCCAATAAGCAATACCCTTCATCCTGCCTGGTGGGCTTCATAGTGGATGGTCCTTTGAACCCCTGGGGCTGGAGTTTAGTTTGGCCAGTGTTTGTCTGCTGCCTGCAGTGGTTGGCTGCTTCCCTAATGGAAGCTGTAAGCTAAACTGGCATCAAAAAATTGCTCATCGGCTTCAGCTGGTTGATGCTATGCCCTATTTCTTGTGCCTATCCTTGCTGGGTGGGAGCTTCTCTGCACACCAGAGACTAGGCCAGGCCTACAGCGTCTCCTCAGTCGTCTTCTCCTCCCGTTCCTTCCCGCTTCTTTTTCTATATTCATTCTTTTCTCCTCTATTAATTGCTTATATCTTTATATCTATGGAAAGAATACATTTTTGGGGCGGGGGGAGCTCCTCGGTGGGAAACGGTCTGTGGTGCTGACGGTGATGAAAGATGGCGGCGATTGACACTATTCTGCTGTCACTCTCTCTCTATCTAGAGAGAGAGAGAGAGAGAGCCTGAACCATGGCTCCCAGTGGACCCCCATGCGACTAAAGCCATTGTGCAGGCCATCTCTTTGCAGATCCCTACGCCCCAAATTCCAGGGATGCGGCCTACAGCTGTCTCCCAGCCACCCCCTAACCCCTGCGGATTGCCTTCCATCACTGGGCCTCCTCAGTAGCCGAGGTTGGGGCCGACCAGTCGGTGTTACCCGTTGTGTCTTGTCTGCGCGGTGTAAGAGGATTCAATTCAACACTACAGCTAAGTCAATGCCTAGTCTGGGATACTGACTGGAAACCCTTATTGATATATCTTTATGTCCAGTTCATGAGTTCTGGATGACTACCCTTATATAACACCCCTCTCTTAGAATCCCCCTGACCTCACTGAGCCAAGAAGTAGTTCTGTTTTGCAAGTTTAAAAGGTTTATTTGAGAAATTAAACAAAATATAGATACCACGCTTTTATAATAAATTAATACTCGATATTGCCCTTATAAATATAATGTTAATCAACAATGGGTAATCTGACACTAGCACACTTCTTTATAATCAATGAGGAGTTGGTGTAGGATGGATAAGGCAGCGAAAATACTTTTATGGTTTCAAATGGATGCAATGTTGAATGAAAATTCAGTACAGAAACTAACTAATATGGTTTCACAAGATATCATATGTTCACTTTTCCCTGGTGGCAATTCACCCCCCCCCTATATGCAATGCAAGGAGATGGAAGTAACACACACAGTTCTCAGGAATGCAATCAAATACAATACGAAATTCAATTCCCACCCCAGCAAGCTTAGAGAAAACAGGTATGAGTTTTAAAACACAGGCCCAAGTGCTTTGAATGGGGTGGCAATGAAGTGAGAAATATGCTGAAAATGCTTTTAATTCCCTTTAGGAGGTTCAGGGTGAGTGAGAGATACTTGGGATGAGCTCAGGCTCACTTTGGCAATGATTCAGGGATGGTTATTAAGAGGCAAACACATTTTTAGCAAAGGAAAGCAAAAAGCTGCTATCTTTTTACAGGTAAAGAAATCAGGCCAAATCGCAAATCGCGGCAAAATTCGCAAGTGCGTGAATCGCGATTACGGCAAAAGTATAAGGAGTAGCAAGTCGGTTCTAGGTTCATTGGAAAGCTGAGATTCTAAGCTTTCAGAGGAAAGTTAAACCAAGGACAAACGTTCCAGAGATATGAACGATTTTGTAAAGGTCGTTTTTCGGATTTAAAGTAACTCAAATTGACAGGTGACAGCTGACAGCTTTGAAAAGGACAGGTGACACGATTTCTAGGAGACAGTTCTAATCAGATTAAAATAGTTGGATTAAATTATTTTAACTAAGAGCTTATTTCTGTCACAATCTGATCTAAGTTCTCACTCCTAGCTTTGAAAGGACTGGACCTCGCCACGGATCGGGTCAGGATTGGCTGTGGTTCCCTCGCCACGGATGGTCTCTGCGCGCAGCGCCTGGGCCAGCTCCGCTCTGCTGGGTCTGTCAGGCACCGGTTCTGCTCACAGCGTCTGGGTCAGCTCCCCGATACAGCGGCCTTTGGTTCTCTGGATCTCTGGTCTGCTTTCTGGGTGTCTCTGCTTTCTCTGGGTACAGCACTGCTTCTGGATCTGCTGAAGAGAACTCAGCTTGTGGGTTAGGCCTGTTCTTTACAAATTCTGAAGTAAAGTCTTGGTCTCTGAAGATTGATGGATTGAAGTCTGATGTCTCCCGGCAGAGCGTCCCGCGGAAAGTGAAAAAGGGATCTCCACTTGTCCTGCACTGTCTTCTTTTATGTGTTTAGAAAGTGGGTGTGTGTGCAGCATCACTAAGCCAGCCCCTCTCTCAATTTATCATTGGCCAAGCTTTCCTTTCTCCCTTGATTGGGGGAACTGAGTTGTGAGTCAGAGTGATGAGGTAGATTGTATGGCCAGAGGGCCCTCCCCTTGTCAGATTGCACACAAATCTATATTTGATCCAAATACATATTTTCCCAAATACACAGTTGTTTTTACATCACCTACACACATCATATATCACATGAGGTAGGCACTGTTCCGACTCTGGCGTTTCTAGGAGCTTGGGTAAAGAAATGGCAACTTATTTTCGATTTTAGTGGGTTATGCAACATTGGTTTTTCATTAAGAATTATACACATATACACGGCCTGTCCATACATACTCCAGTAAATTCCCATGTCTCTAGCTTCAACACAGAGTCTGTAGTATCAATACATAGTGGGGTTTTGCCCCAAAACATCACACAAATTGGAGTTTGGGCTTGAATTGTGGGCAAAGTTTTCATTTTAAGGATCCCCAAATTTCACATTTCTGTCATCTGGTTACCAAGAGTTATCAGTATTTCTGTAAAATATATATTTGCTTTCAATTCAAAGTACTGTAGTGTTTGAGTCCGCCCCCAAAGTTTGGGGATGACAGTGATCACATGTCTCTCCTGGCTGGCAGATCTTTGTTGACAGGAAACAGTCAAAATCACCATATTCTATTCAAGGGAAAAGGTCTTTTGTGTGTGTGGGCTCCAGCAAGCTGAGGTCAACAGACCAGGGGGCCACTTTGCATTTGGTTAACATGACCATGTGATATCCTGGGCTTTCTGAGATGAGAAGGTTTCCCAGCCTTTTGGCCTGTTAATCAAATCAGATTGTCTCTGGGAACAGCAGGTGGTTAGATCTTCCATTACCTAACAAGCTTTGAAGTCCCAATTGTCACAGAAGGCTGATTAGCTTCTGAAGTAGCAGTTCTCCTGTCAGAGTTTAGACCGCTAGCGCCGCCTTGAGTCCAAAGCGGGTACTGCATGCAATTTTTTGAGTTGTCTTGAATTACTGCATTTCAATAGAGTGGTCTTTTGCTTGATAGTATAGGACCCTTGCTTAACATTGTTTTGATGGCATCCTCACAGTAAAGTGGTGATGTGGAACCCCCCACAAGAAGGTTGTATCTTTGGAGTGGTCTCGTGCCAACTGCGCAGTTCTCCTATTCTGGCGTGAATGTGGGCGGTGATAGCTCATCCCCACATTCACCCAGTCTATTGATTTAGTTTGTTCTGGGATAGAATAATGGGCGGCGACAGCTCATCCCCACATCTACCCAGTCTATTGATTCAACATGGGCCAAAACCCATGACAAATCCCCCCGTCCGACTGCGCTTTGATTCAAGTTGAGGGGAAGTCGGGTGCAAAGGAGGTTTTGAGCCCTTGCGCTGGCATATCCCCATTATCTTCTTCCAATCCTGTAGGTGGCACAGTTCAGCATCTTTTCCTCCACCCAGTTGGATCGATCGGTTCTCCTCGCCGGTCCTGATGGGAATATTGGGCGGTACCCCGGGCCCCTCGGGTCTCTGCTCCCAGTCCCCGGATCATCCTCCTTGGTCAGTCTCCATGGTTTCATCTCTCCTAGGATGATAAAGCAAAGCGGCAATACCTATTTGTAGACATTTCTTCACCACTATTAATGGTGTGTCGAACATATACATTTTATACTTTAATATACCTAACATTTTACTTTTGAGATACAAGTTATCATTCAAAGACAGTGGCTTACAAGAGTATAATATTTTAGAGACTATATGTGGGATATTTTAGGGTTGGGACTGAATTAATCTGGAGCGGTCCCCTCTGGTATTGCGGAGGACTCCTCCAGTTGCTGCAAAGTGTGCCTGGGATGGCAACACTTTAGCTGGTTAATATGGACCCACTTGTCTTCCCCTTCCGCCAAACTGCCTTTGGGGATGCAGATCTTGTATGCAACAGGGGAGATCATGTCTATAATTTCAAATGGTCCCTTCCATGTAGGCAAGAATTTTCGCTGTTTGGCCTGGTTCCTTTGGAAATTGTATAGATAGACCCGATCACCCACCTTATATTCCTTTCGGGTAGTTTTTAAATCATAGTGGGTCTTCATGCTCTCGGCTGATCTTTCTAGATTCCGCTGAGCATAGGCAAAAGCATGCTGAAGGTGTTTCCTTAAATTCCCCACATACTCATGAGTTGTGGAGGCATTTATCAACGTTTGCTCTTGGGTTCTGTAGAGCAAATGCTGGGGAAGCACCATCTTGCATCCAGTCATCAACTCAAATGGTGACATTTTGGTTGCAGATGAAGGGGTAGATCTGATGGCCATTAGGACCAGAGGTAATCGGATATCCCAACTTGGCCCAGAATCTGCCACAAACATTTTTAAGATGCTCACAATGGTTCGGTTACATCTTTCCACTGCTCCAGAACAAGCTGGCCTGTAAGCAATATGTAGCTTTCTTTTGACCCCCAGTATCTCCCACATCTTTGTCATTACTTCACTGGTGAAGTGGCTACCTCTGTGTGACTCAATCCTTTGAGGTAGACCAAAACGGGAAAAGATGTGGTTAATCATCAGGGCAGCTGCTGTTTCTGCCTTGCAGTTTGGGGCTGGGAGACATTCCATCCACTTGGTAAACAAGCATGTAACGGTCAACATGTACTTGTTTCCTATAGACGAGCGAATCACAGGGCCTACAAAGTCGATTTGCAAATCTGACCATGGCAGTGTCATCCCCCTCTTTTGGAGAGGCGCACGGTGTGTGAGGGATGATGGCTGAAATTGTGCACACACAAGACACCCCTTCAAGTATTGGTCGAGGTCCTGCCCCATGTGTGGCCAGTATGCAACCTCTCTTAAGATTTCCAGTGTTGTGTGAAACCCATATGACCGGCGGTGGCCGCATCATGGGCGTGACTTAACATCAGGCTTCGGAATGAGGTGGGAACCACCCACTGATCATGGCCAGGTTGGGATTTCCTTACCAACAAACCGTCTTGGATTCGGAACATGTTTGGACATTTCATCAACACTCTTAGGTCCTCTTTCCCAATGTAATCGGTATCCGTCAGGGGAAAGTTCTCAGGGTCCTCAAGGTGTTGGTAAAACTCACCAATAATTGGATCCCCCTTCTGAGCTGTAATCAAATCAGCATCAGGGGTCTCCTTACTCCATTGTGCAGTTGAAAGATCATTGTGAGCATTTGTCTGGGACCTAGTGATAGCAGTGACCTGGATTTCCCCCAACAGGGACTTTATTTCTATTAGATCCCCTTGGATGGCCCCGGTTTTGGCCAGCTGATCAGCTAAGTCATTTCCAGTTTTGTCTGGTCCCTCTACTTTGGAATGACCCTTGATCTTTTTCCAGTAGATGGTCATCCCATTCGATGTGACCAGATCCTCAATATTTTGGATTAACTTCCCATGTTTCAGGGGTTTGTTATTAGCACATAACATGCCTCTGGTTTTCCAATTAACCAGGTGCTCCACGAACCCGTTCCGTACATAATACGAATCTGTGATTATGACCAGTTCGTGGAGTTGATGTTGGACAGCAGTGAGGATGGCCTGATGCACAGCCATCAATTCTGCCACCTGACTACTTCGGGGACCAATTTTGTATCCAGCGGGTATCCAGCGGGTGAAACTCCTTCACCCATGCATTCCCTACACCGGCCACCAGTTCTTTCTCCCCGTCGTTGTCAACATGGTAAGAGCATCCATCCACATAGACAGTGGGCATTCCCTCACACTTGTCTTCTTCAAAGACTTTGTGTGGGGAATTAAGGTATGCCTCCATGTTGTCCTTGATTTTTAGACTTTCGTCCTCGAGACAGTTTTCTCTGGCACAATCATGCAAGTCAGCCAGACCTTGCGCGAGGGGACTCTTCTTGTTTTGGCCATATCTGACCTCCACAGGAAAGCCTTGCATTGATAGAATCCAGGAAGTAATTCGGGAATTACTCACATTTCCGGCCCGGATTCTGTCACTTTGGAGATATTGCAGAGGCTGATGTGGAGTCTCCACTATGATGTGTTCCCCCTGGATAAACGGGCGGTAATTCTTCAATGCCCACACCGTTGCCAGGAGTGCCTTCTCACAATCGTTGAATTTTTCCTCCACAGAGGATAAAGTTTTGCTCGCATAGGAGATTACTTTATTGACCTTGTCATGCTTTTGGTATAATACTGCCGTCAAGCACGTATTAGAGAACCCTGTCTCCAGGAAGAACTCCTTGTTTCTGACTGGGTAAGCTTTGCAATGCGCTTGTGAGAGGCTTCTTTTGAGTTGTCTTACCGCCTCGGATTGTTCTGGACCCCATTCCCACTTGACCCCCTCCCTTCAAGAGATGAATCAGGGGTCTGGTGATCTCTGCGTAGCCCTCAATGAACTTTCTGCTGTAATTAGTCAGTCCAAGGAGGCTCCTTAGTTCCCGCAGAGTTGTGGGGTCTTTCAGTTTCTGGAGTGCTTCCACTTTCTTTTCTTGGGGACAGAGACCCTGAGGAGTAATCTCATGCCCCAAGAAATTAACACGGGTTCTACACCACTGTGCTTTCTGAAAGGAAAGTTTTGCTCCGGCGGCCTTCAACTGTGTCAGAACATAACGGATCTCCGCTATGTGTTCCTCCACAAATGAACTTTTGATGAGAACATCATCTACATAAGCCAGGTTACCCCTCGCACCCAGGTCGGGCATGGCCTTATGTAGGAAAATGTTGAATTCATTGCCGGAGTTGAGGTATCCGAAGGGAGTCCAGGTCCATGTGTACTGCTGACCCCCAAAGGTAAAAGCCAGTTTGTATTGGTCCTCCCTACTGACAGGCACGGTCCAATATACATTGGTCAAGTCTATTGCTGTGAATACCTGTTACCCCTGAATCTGGGCCAGCCCTTGGTCAATGTAGGGCAGAGGCCATCGGGAAGTATGGACCCGTTTGTTGAGCTCCCTAAGGTCGGCGCAGAGTCTCCACTGGCCGTTTGGCTTCAATATTCCCAGCACCGGATTATTGAAAGTGCTGTGGACTGGACGGATTATTCCTCGGGACTCAAGGTTCTTCATTATTTCAGTAAGGGACTCCGTGGATGCGAGAGGCAAGCGATATTGCTTCACAAACACTGGAGTCATTCTAGGGTCCGTGGAAATTGTTGTGGTGTGGATGTCGGTGCGACCACAGTCATATGAGTCTACCGCAAAGAGATCTTGGAAATCCAAGAAAACTTGTTTCAACTTTTGCTTCTGTTCCAGAGTCACACAGGCATCAGCTAGGTTGACTCTCTCTTCCACCATCTGCCTAAAGCCTGGAAAGACTTCTGGTTTGGCTATCTCAGCGGCCTCCTCCAGCTGGGTGGAGAAGTCCCTGGTCAGAGTGCTGATTTGGACTGGAGGCTTCAGGTGGGAAAGGCAGCCCTCATGGACCTGGAAAATCTCCTCATCCCTCCCGAAGTCACAAGTCACATCTTCCTTACCATAAGGGCAAGAAGTGTACACCAGGAAGTTCCCCCCATGCCGGGTGAAAATCCTGTCTGGTGTTGTGTCGTCCTCATTGTCACTGTCAAAACAGTCCTTGGGGATTGGTCCTAACAGTTCATTTCCTAAATCAATGGAGAAATGTCAGTCATCAATCGCCATTCCAATAATGGTGCCTGCGGCTAGAGTAATACTATTTAAGTCGCTGTTATCCACCTCTATTGGAATGGTGTCATGTTACATGTTGACTAATGGTGTTGGGTTTACCCCTAACCCTTTCTGTTGGAGAGAAGCATTTAGATGAATATAAGCATCAGGGTTTTTCAATTTTTGTCCACTTTTAACTTTCACTTCCAGGGAGAATTGTCGGGTCCTTTCTGGGATGGTGACTTCCTCTTTAATCTGAATTTCAACTGCATAAGGGAGCAATTGAGCTGACCTAAATGCTTTTTCTGAATCATCAAAGCCAATGGGATTATCCGCTAATCGGGACCAAGCTTTGAAGTTTATTAGGTCCAAACTAATGGCGAAGCGATTGAGAATGTCACTGCCTAAGTAAAAGGCGGCAGTGACGTCTCGCACGACGCAACAATTATTGACTATGCTCTTGTTGCCAATGGAGATTTTGAGCATACACCTGCTTGGCAGGAGATGTTTGGAATTAGGCGCTTCCAGGTTCATTTCCCATTTGTCTATTAGTTTGAATGTGGGAATGGCTGGATCTTTTGGGAGTTGGCGGAACATGGCTTCGCTGATGAAGCTCTTACCATTGTTCACACACACTCGAGCGAGAACAGAGTCCTTCCCATCATTTAACTGAACAGGGACGAACAACTGCTCTCCAATTTGCTGAATATCAGCCAGGCTCTGAGCTGATTTCACATCTTTCTGGACTATAGGAGTGGGAGTTTCTGATTGTGGATTAGTAAAGAATTTCAGGGTGTTTCCTTCCAGTGTGGAATACCACCTTAAACTGGAAGGAATGTTGATTTTCAGAAATAGAGAGGACCCCCCATCACCAGTCTGTTGTCCTACTGCTATTACTGTCACGTCTGGAATTTGGTTGTTCTGGAAGTGAAATTCTACTTGGTCAGATTTGTGTTCGACCATGTGGCAGGTGCCGTTTAAACTAACATGGTTGACACTCTGTTTTAATTTTATTGGTCGGCTAGTCTGGGTCCAGAGGACCTTGTTTACACAATCTATTAGGGGTGACAACCTTCTCAGGAGGTCATTTCCTAGTAAACAAGGTGTGCCCTCTGGAGTCACTACTATGACCGGGTGTTTCACCCTGTGTCGCCCAATTTTAATGTCCAAGTCTGCAGTCCCCTCAACGGGAATTTCCTTCCCGTCAAAGTTCTGCAGTTGTCCAGGAAGAGAGGTGAGAGGAATTCGGTAATTCTCCCCCCTTCCTGCATTTAGTTCCTCAAAGGCCCTTTTGGACAGAAGGGTAGCTTGGGATCCAGTGTCCACCAGTGCCAAAATTGTACCCTGCCCCTGTACTTGTACCGGGGCATAGTATCTTCCATCCTTCTCATCAAAGGGGCACAGATAATGCACAATTTTGGACAACTGGTGGGCTAACTTTCTGGTTTTGGACATTGCTAGCGAAGAGATTTGGGCAGAATTCTGTGGAGAGCCTGGGGAATCTGAAAGAAAAAGTTGGCAACTGGAAATGGGTTCGGGTTCTGGGCCACCCCCCCCTTTTTGGAGGCAGTCCTCAGGATGGGTTTGACCCACTGGATTTTGGTATTGTCGGTTATGGGATGAGATGATGGGCGGCGGTAGCTCAGTCTCCACATCTCCCCAGTCTGAATTGGCATCCCTTGGGATCCATTTTTCCTTGGGAGGAGTTCCCCCATCTCTGAAGGAGAAGATCCTTTTCCCAGGATCTTCTGAGGATCCCTCTCCCTCAAATTGGAAGACCTGTACCTCCTCCACAAAGTGGGTCTGTTTGGGTCCTTTGTTTCTCCTACCCCCCTCTGCTCCTTGTGAGGCAGGCTTTCAGGGGTAGGAGATTTTGTTTCCGGTTCCTGGTTTTCCAGGGGCTGTTTACAAGTTGGGAAGGAAGCTTCCTCCAAGGCTTTACACACCCCTTCCCCTTGTGCCTCCTCCCTGGGAACCGGTGGGCTATCGGGGTGCTGCCCCCGTCATTGTTCTGGAGCACCAGGTCCAGAGTTTGGGGCATTCTGCGGTGGCATGCTCATGTGAGGGTTCTGTTGAGCCCTCAGTATGTGACCCAGATCCCATGCCATATTTTGAACCTGGCGCTTAAGTTGTGAAACCCGCTCAGGCTGATACGGGGCTCCATTTTCTCCCCTGGGCTGATCCCGGGAAGAGTAGCTATCCCTTCTCTGGTAATACCCCGGATTGGGAAGATTTGGGTACCCCTCCACCCTTGGCCTCCCCTCTCCCGGATTAGGTTGTCTGGGCTCAGGGAATTGGGGAAAGAAGGATGGATGGTTTTGGGGTTGGAAATTGGGTGGATACCTGGGAAAAACGTTCTGCCCAGGATTTGGTGAATTTCTGCCCTCCTGGGGGAAGATAGGAGGGAAGTTCCCCGGGTTAGGTGCTTGGCTGGATCCCCCCCCCTTGGGCTGGAGTAGTCCACACATAACCCAGGATTGGTCGGTTTCCCTTGTAGCGGGGACTTACATAGTCAGGGGAGCGGGGGAACCCCATTTGTGGGACAACCTCCTCGACTCCCTGTCTGTGACTGGCCTGAGGGCCTTCTGGGCTGTGAATTATTTGGTGCAGGCAGGTTTTTAGGCCCCCCCATCTCCAAATCTAAAACAGGGGCAACCTTTACCTCTGCCACCTTGGCAGCAGCAGGGGTGCTGTTGGTTTTGGGGTTTTTCGGCGCATTATTTTTATTTTCGATGGGCTTCTGCACCTCATAGATCCGGGTAGCCTGTTCAATGACCAAGTCTAAAGATCTTTTCTCATTAAAGTCTCTCACGAGCTGGGTCATTATGCATTTGGGTAAGGCATGGAAAAACGTATTGATAAATTCTCTGCTATCCGTGCGCACCCTTCTGGTGGTCTGCGCAAAAGCACGCTTTAATTCTTGCACAAACTCTTGTGGGGCCTGATCCTCCCCACATTGCAAATTGTAGGCTGCCTTGCGAGCCTCTTGAGGATTTCTGTGCACAGAAAAATATTTCAAGATGGCCGCCCTGTATGTGGACCACCTTGAATGGTTTTGATCCTCCAGCCCCGCAAAGAAACTGGAGTATTCTGGTGAGAAGGTCCACTTTACATATTGAATACAGCTTTGGCTGTCCTTCAAATGGAAAGTCTCCATCATTTGCTTATAGAGCTCCAAGTGTTCCCAAACAGAATACTTGGCATTCTTATGATAAGGCGTGATGACACTCCTTATTGCCTTTATTTGTTTCAATGGGTCCTTAAGCAAGGCCCTTTTTGCCTTATTGGCCTTTTTGGTTCGGGTAACCCTGGTCCATTCATCCCCCGACTCAGAAGCACTGCTCCCAGAGGTGCCCGTCTGATCTTCCAGGTTTTCCCGGATTCTGCGAGCCTGGGAATGGCTGGCAGAATGTGGGGACCTGGTCTCCTGTGTCCTGTGACACTCAGAGGAGTCTTCAGATCCCTCCTTGCTACCAGGATTTGCTGGGTATCCCCCCACTGACCTAACTGGGCAGAGGTTTTCAGGATGCCCTTAATGGGCCTACTCTCCTGGGGTTCCCCACTAAATTGCACTGTGCTTGGGTGCCCATACCCAGATACCCGCCCATCCATTCCTGGGAGGTACTGGCCTATGAGCCCCATACTTCTAGCTGGATAGTAATCTGCCATCCCCGTGGCCCTGGGCTCATGTGTGCGAGGGGACATGGGGGTGGCAGAGTCCAGGGACTGGGAGAGATGAAGGCCTCTGGTACTAGGGCTCCTGAGGTTATGCTCAGAAGTTTCTCTTTCCCAGCGAACCTCATCTCTATCTGCCCCTGCCTCCTGTTGCAATGCAAGAGCCTGCACTTTCAGTTCCTCAGTTAAGGCCTTACTAGACTCTATCAGTCTCTCCTGCATCGCTACCTATTGCTGGAGCCTATCATTGTGCTGACAGAGAGCCTCATTTTCTCTCTGTGCCTCCTGATTGGTCCTGGAGTACTGGGCCAGTCTCTGCTGCAGGAGGGTTACCTCCTGAGCTGTGTCCCTATTGGCCTGCTCCTTTCTTGCCAGAGCATCCTCCACCCTCCTGGTGTGCTCTAACAAGTTCTGGTGTTCTTTTTGGAGGTCACCCAGTCCCTGGAGGGCCAGGTGATTTTCTTCCATTTTCCTTTTTAAGTGGCAAACTTCCTGGCCTAAGGTATCCCTTTCCTGACTAAGAGCCTGCATCTGTGCCGCCAGGTTGTCCCTTTGCCTTTGGAAGGCACCAGCTTTCTGGCGCTCCTGATCAAACTCTGGCTGGGTATCCAGGTCTTTCAGAATCAATTTATTGCTTTCCTCTTTCTCTCTGTCTAATCAAATTTGCAGGGTGGCTACCTGCTCTGTGCATGCCCTGTTGAAGTCCAGTTGTTGCTCCAGCTTTTTCTGGCTCTGCAGAAGGGAGTGCAAACCTTCTTGGTACTGCTTCTGATAGGCCAGAAATCTGGTATCCTGGTCTGTCTTTTCCTGTTGCAGTATATCCATGTCCTCTTTTATTTTAATGATATACTGCCTACTATCATTTTCTGACTTCTGGCTACTCTGCAGCCTCTGCTCAGAAGAGACCAGGTCAGATTGGGCCTTTTCTAACGCCTACTTGCAGATCTTGGCCTTCAGCACATTTGTCCTGCATGGCTCCCATATATAGATACAAATATGCCGCTATCCTAACCATCTTGTCGTGTTCATCTTTAACTTTAGGAGCCATGTATAATTCACTCAGGGACACATGTAATGGACCCTGATCTCTCCATCTATCTGACCCTGTTTCAGTGACCTGTTGCGCGATTGCCTGCAGCCAGACCGTTTGGTCCTGATGAGTCCACTCACCTCTCACAAAAAGCTTATGTAAGAAGTGCTCTCTGGCTATTTTCATATCTACCAAGGTCGTCATTCTGGAATTTGAGTTCCTTCCTGACTTACAGAAGTTTGTATTTTATTTTGCAAAACAGACTGTTTCCTTAGAGCGTTCCTTTGAGGGGTGCTTTCACAGTGTAAAACAGCGTGGTGATCTAATCGGATATGTGTATCTGGTCAGCTGGCACACTGTATTAATCTGCACAAATGTTAAATCTAACTCAGAAGATCCCGGACGAGCCCCCACTTTGTAAGAGGATTCAATTCAACACTACAGCTAAGTCAATGCCTAGTCTGGGATAATGAATGGAAACCCTTATTGATATATCTTTATGTCCAGTTCATGAGTTCTGGATGACTACCCCTATATAACACCCCTCTCTTAGAATCCCCCTGACCCCACTGAGCCAAGAAGTAGTTCTGTTTTGCAAGTTTAAAAGGTTTATTTGAGAAATAAAACAAAATATAGATACCACGATTTTATAATAAATTAATAATCAATATCGCCCTTATAAATATAATGTTAATCAACAATGGGTAATCTGACACTAGCACACTTCTTTATAATCAATGAGGAGTTGGTGTAGGATGGATAAGGCAGCGAAAATACTTTTATGGTTTCAAATGGATGCAATGTTGAATGAAAATTCAGTACAGAAACTAACTAATATGGTTTCACAAGATATCATATGTTCACTTTTCCCCTGGTGGCAATTCACCCCCCGCCCCATATATGCAATGCAAGGAGACGGAAGTGGCACACACAGTTCTCAGGAATGCAATCAAATACAATACGAAATTCAATTCCCACCCCAGCAAGCTTAGAGAAAACAGGTATGCGTTTTAAAACACAGGCCCAAGTGCTTTGAATGGGGTGGCAATGAAGTGAGAAATATGCTGAAAATGCTTTTAATTCCCTTTAGGAGGTTCAGAGTGAGTGAGAGATACTTGAGATGAGCTCAGGCTCACTTTAGCAATGATTCAGGGATGGTTATTAAGAGGCAAACACATGTTTAGCAAAGGAAAGCAAAAAGCTGCTATCTTTTTACAGGTAAAGAAATCAGGCCAGATCGCAAATCGCGGCAAAATTCGCGAGTGCGTGAATCGCGATTACAGCAAAAGTATAAGGAGTAACAAGTCGGTTCTAGGTTCGTTGGAAAGCTGAGATTCTAAGCTTTCAGAGGAAAGTTAAACCAAGGACAAACGGTTCCAGAGATATGAACGATTTTGTAAAGGTCGTTTTTCGGATTTAAAGTAACTCAAATTGACAGGTGACAGCTGACAGCTTTGAAAAGGACAGGTGACACGATTTCTAGGAGACAGTTCTAATCAGATTAAAATAGTTGGATTAAATTATTTTAACTAAGAGCTTATTTCTGTCACAATCTGATCTAAGTACTCACTCCTAGCTTTGAAAGGACTGGACCTCGCCACCGATCGGGTCAGGATTGTCTGCGGTTCCCTCGCCACGGACAGTCTCTGCGCGCAGCGCCTTGGTCAGCTCCACTCTGCTGGGTCTGTCAGGCACCGGTTCTGCTCACAGCGTCTGGGTCAGCTCCCCGGATACAGCGGCCTTTGGTTCTCTGGATCTCTGGTCTGCTTTCTGGGTGTCCCTGCTTTCTCTGGGTACAGCACTGCTTCTGGATCTTTCTGGCGCAGGGTTTCAGGCCAGAATCAACAGCTCAGCCCGGCTGTGAATAGTTTGCAAATGATTTTGAGGCCTGCTGAAGAGAACTCAGCTTGTGGGTTAGGCCTGTTCTTTACAAATTCTGAAGTAAAGTCTTGGTCTCTGAAGATTGAAGGATTGAAGTCTGAAGTCTCCCTTCAGAGCGCCCCGCGGAAAGTGAAAAAGGGATCTCCACTTGTCCTACACTGTCTGCTTTTATGTGTTTAGAAAGTGGGTGTGTGCGCAGAATCACTAAGCCAGCCCCTCTCTCAATTTATCATTGGCCAAGCTTTCCTTTCTCCCTTGATTGGGGGAACTGAGTTGTGAGTCAGAGTGATGAGGTAGATTTTATGGCCAGAGGGCCCTCCCCTTGTCAGATTGCACACAAATCTATATTTGATCCAAATACATATTTTCCCAAATACACAGTTGTTTTTACATCACCTACACACATCATATATCACATGAGGTAGGCACTGTTCCGACTCTGGCGTTTCTAGGAGCTTGGGTAAAGAAATGGCAACTTATTTTCGATTTTAGTGGGTTATGCAACATTGGTTTTTCATTAAGAATTATACACATATACACGGCCTGTCCATACATACTTCAGTAAATTCCCATGTCTCTAGCTTCAACACAGAGTCTGTATTATCAATAAATATCGGGGTTTTGCCCCAGAACATCACACAAATTGGAGTTTGGGCTTGAATTGTGGGCAAAGTTTTCATTTTAAGGATCCCCAAATTTCACATTTCTGTCATCTGGTTACCAAGAGTTATCAGTATTTCTGTAAAATATATATTTGCTTTCAATTCAAAGTACTGCAGTGTTTAAGTCCGCCCCCAAAGTTTGGGGATGACAGTGATCACATGTCTCTCCTGGCTGGCAGATCTTTGTTGACAGGAAACAGTCAAAATCACCATATCCTATTCAAGGGAAAAGGTCTTTTGTGTGGGCTCCAGCAAGCTGAGGTCAACAGACCAGGGGGCCACTTTGCATTTGGTTAGAATGACCATGTGATATCCTGGGCTTTCTGAGGTGAGAGGGTTTCCCAGCCTTTTGGCCTGTTAATCAAATCAGATTGTCTCTGGGAACAGCAGGTGGTTAGATCTTCCATTACCTAACAAGCTTTGAAGTCCCAATTTTCACAGAAGGCTGATTAGCTTCTGAAGTAGCAGTTCTCCTGTCAGAGTTTAGACCGCTAGCGCCGCCTTGAGTCCAAAGCTGGTACTGCATGCAAATTTTTGAGTTGTCTTGAATTACTGCATTTCAATAGAGTGGTCTTTTGCTTGATAGTATAGGACCCTTGCTTAACATTGTTTTGATGGCATCCTCACAGTAGAGTGGTGATGTGGAACCCCCACAAGAAGGTTGCATCTTTGGAGTGGTCTCGTGCCAACTGCGCAGTTCTCCTGGATTCTGGCGTGAATGTGGGTGGCGATAGCTCATCCCTACATCCACCCAGTCTATTGATTTAGTTTGTTCTGGGATAGAATAATGGGCGGCGACAGCTCATCCCCACATCTACCCAGTCTATTGATTCAACATGGGTCAAAACCCATGACAGCGGTCACACTCTAGGAGGCATCCTGTAGCGGAGCCAGCTCTGCACCCAACTGTGAGCGTATCCATTGGTGGGCTTTGCAGCATTAACATACGGCAGACACCCAATGGGGGTGGGTGAATGAAGTGTGCCCTGTCTTTGTCTCCGAGTGGGCCGGCTTTGTTAGTGGGTCATGCATTTTGGTGAATGTGTAGGTCGGCACAGAAGAGGAGCAGTTACCTGGCAGGCGCGCATGAATTTGCGCTGTCCTTTCTGCCCCACAGCAAGGCTTTGTCTAGTCCTCATCGGGTGCAGATGTGGAGCAGACGCACCTGCTCCAGTTGGGTTGCAGAACTACGGTCTGTTGCTGTAATCATCATAGGACTCGAAGTTCACTCCATTAAGCTCTGCCCAATGGAGGAGCTCTTACTGGTGCATCCATGAAATCCACTGGCATCCTCTGCCAAGGCTACGCAATCCCACCGGCATGCTTGTGGGGTTCAAACACATTCCTGACTCTGTGGAGATTGTGGGTTTAGGTGTAGATGGGCACCATTTTTTATCGTGCCGATGATACGGCCACACACTGGCTGCTGATCCATGGAATATTGCGTTCCTGCCTAGTTCAGTGATCCACTGGGTCTTCACCTTGTCATGTGCACCGATGGGGCAACTGCGCTGTTCTGCCGTTTCCTCCTTTAGCGCCTGTTTCACAGAATGTGTTCCTGTGGGAATGCACCATTATAAAACGCTTCTGTGAATCAGGCCCTAAGTCTTGAGCAAAAAAAGTGACGAGGACTATAAGTCTGATCTTTCCTCACATGGCGGCCCTCCCTTGTTGTGGTATAAATAATATATGATTGGTTATTTTATAACAAGCTTAATACCCAGAGGTTTCTAAGCGTGGACCCGGGGATCGAACCTGTGTTGCTCCATGTCGTCTTGCTTCCAAGGGAGCACGTTGCCCCAGAATTATCCTCCTGAGACCTGGTACGCTGGGTGAAATCCCAACTCCCAATGATGCTCCTTGAGAAACTGAACGCCTTCTAAGGTAACCTTTCTTGGTTTGTCGTCAAAAGATCTAATGGAGCTGCTCCTTTTAGAGCTGGAGTTCTGCTGTCTACAGTATATAGGGCTGCAGTGCACCAAACCGGTGGGCTATGAAGAAGTCTCGCTCAGTTGCCCCAAAGGCCGCAGGCCTTGTTCTCCTGCACCTAAGGTACACAGCATCCACAGTAAATATTCATCCAAATAAACAGTGCAGTTTTGGCTTTGGTAGTAAAGTTAGCTTTTATAGGACTAGATATGGATATTTAATGAGGCCTGGACGGTATTAGAATAATTGACATAAAAACATCTGATCAAATTACTTTTTACCTTTTTTTCCGGTCAAATTTAATGAAACATATATATGGGGCTGAGTAAGGGTATAGATTAGGTTGAGGGGAAGTGGGGAAGGGAGTAGCGGGGGTCTCCCCCCGCATTTTAGACTGAAAAAAAGGCCAAATAAATTAGATCAAAAGTGATTGGGTGAAATGTTTTAGGCCAAATATACCCAAACCGTCTGGGCACGTATGGCACTACCACACCCTATATCTCTCACCCCTGGGCAGCCTCTGTGACCATTATGTTATCCTCTTGAAATTTGGACCTAATTTTGTCAGATCCTTCACACACCCGTGTAACCATGAGTATGCTCGTCCTTCTTGCATAGAATTGCATAATAGCCTGGCAGTTAAGGGGTTAAGCCTTGATGCTTGGGAGCCCTTGCCTTACTCACCCTGCAGCCTGTGAAGGGTCCATGCCTGGTAGACTTCACACTAGAGGGGGGTTTGAATCCACAGAGATGTTTATTTTTTGGAGGGGGTCAGTCGTTGTTGGAATTGGGGCCTCTAAGTGAGAGCCAGTCATGGTTCTTGATTTTCCTCATGGTCTTCTTGAGCTGTTCAGCCACTCGCATCCCCATCCCCTTTGCCAGTGATATTTACTGGAGGAAATAAGACACTGAGTTTCGGGGTTCGCTGGTCTTGCTGCCCTATGGTGGCGCCGTGGCTCTGTACTGTCAACACAGCATCCAACTCTGGCGGTGCAGCGAGGTCTTGTGGTTGGTGGAAGTACATCCGAGGCAGCCGTTAATTACCAGGTGCACTTCAGATGGCGAGGATGCTCGTGGAGGCCAGCTTATTTCAGAACATTTTAAGCCCCTCCACCCCTGCTCGACCCTGATGGGCTCTTCAGGGCTGAGGTGTGCAGCCTACTCATGGCAGTCCATTTCGACCTTGACCGCTGCTGGTCTATTACCTTTTTATATGGAAATGGTTACCTGTGACAAGCACCCCCCTCCTTTAAATGACTGCCATTGTGGGGAGTTTCTTGGTGCTAGAATCCGGATATACTACATTTCTGCTTCTATGTTTCTTGGAATCCTACTGTGCGGTGGTGAGGAACATCTGGGTGGACCTTAGCTGCCCATTTGTTACAAAACTTGTGAGTGGTGCTTTTTGAACCCCACACAGGTGGGTGGTATGGGCTTAGAAATTATTTCTTTGGATTGGGAGTGCATCAACGATGGAGTGTCTCTCTTGGCCAAATGTCTAGGCTCTTAAGACCATGGGTAGATGTAGGGGTCGTGTGGATATTGATATTGATATTTTATTTCTATCGTGCTCGTACACAAGTGTTTCAGAGCGCGACGAGGTGAAGCCCTGCATGGCTTTAATTGCTGGGCCTCCCATAGCTACACGCAGCTCAGTGTGCCTATACTGGGATATGCTGTGCGCATAGGGAGTGTGGCAGTGTTTGGGACAGGCTGTGCTCTCTCCTCAGAGTTCATTGTCATTCTCCTTCCCTTGCACCCTGTGCTGCCCGGTTGTTCTCGTTTCATTTCTTGTATTGTTTTAAATGGCGGGCTTTGAGCACCCTGACCCAAAGCCATCCAATCGTGAGATCAACACCTAACGGTTCCATGTAATAATGTCCCCACAAAAATATAACCATGCAAAAATATCGCCGAAAAATGGCCGTTTTTTGAGGGAACATTATTGCATGGAACATGCGGGGGACACCCCCGCAGCCCCCAAACCCTTTTTTTTTCATTATTATTATTTTTTTTTGGCTGCCCCTATCCCCATATATTTGGTCACCCATATAATATCGCCACAACCTTTTCCCGGCGATATTATGTACGGCGACCATATTTATGGGGATAATATTACCTGATACCCACCTAACATGTGGGCCTTCAGTTAATGCACCGAGCCCCTTTAAATCCTAATTCTGGTGCTTGTATCTTCCCCATGGGCCTTGCACAGTTGCTCTCAGCTGCTTGTGGACTGTCCCCAGGGTACACTGCCAACCGCCTACATTGTGTGAATCCGCGAACTCAAGCACTTGACGGCGTGCTGACTCCTCCCTCTGGCCCGCGTCCCCACCTGGATAAAGCCTGACTGCGTCTCTTTCGTTCTTGATCTGAAATGACTGCTTGTGATGCAGATTTCAGTGGCAGATGTTTTCATTATAGCATTTCTTCTGGGTGGGAGTCGGGTGCTGGTTAAGTGCCAAGGACTACTATGCTCGTCCTTTTTGCATAGACTTGCATAATAGCCTGGCACAAGGAGTGGGAAATATGGACTACAGTCTAGAAGCCCCCTATGCAGGTTCCGCCCGCAGCAATGAGAGCTGGTGGGACTGGCATGAATGTTGGGGTTGCTTTCGCTCTCTTGCAGTGGATGCCCCTTGAATGTGGTTCCCTTGGTTGTCCATGCAGGTGAAGTCCAGCTTGGTGACTAAATGCAGTCTGGTCAGTGGCGCATGGGTGCTTTGCTTGCCGGTCTGTTGGTGGTGGCCATTTGTGATGTGCAAGTGTTGCTGGTGGGTCAGGCTCCTGGAGTGTATTGTGCTATGGGTGAGGATATGCTGAATGAGGGTGGCTGTTGCCTAGCAGCACCGTTGAAGATACAGGACTTGTCCTGCTGGACATGTGATGAGCTTGGTCCCTGGCTCTGGTTTTTTTCTTCTAGACCTGACACACCCTTCTCTCTTTTCAGACCTTCAACTATCCGATGGTGTCCTGGGAACAGATGGCTTCATGTCCAAAATCATGGCCGGCTTTTGCCTACACCTGGAATCCTCAATCACCTTCCCAGACCTGGGGAGGTTTGCGGGTGTAAGGGACAGTCGTTGGCGCTTGTGAAATACTTGGCAAATTGCAGTTGCCAAGGGCGGGCGTCACACCCTTGGTTTGCAGAAATGGTTATTTATTTTGAGGCCCTGCACCCTCCCATATAGTGCACTTGGGGTACCTTCTTATTCACCTTTAGCACTCCTCTCGCCCCCCTCCCCCCACCTTCGGTCCTCCCTTTGCTGAAAGTACAGGAGTTGGTCTGTTCTCTCGTCCACCCTGTATAATAAATCAAAGCTGCTGAGTCTGGCAACTTCATGCGCACTGTAATAGTCCATAAACTGAGTGTGGTTGGCTTTTCTGAGCCTGCTCTTTCCATGGCACTGGGATGGAATTCCAGGTGTGGGACTGAGGGTCTGGCTTCGAGGTGTTTGAGGAATGAACTGCAGTTGTTTAATGCAGAGAACCCTCCCCCAGGCATTCTCCTACTGCAGTTGTGAGAAACCTGAAGGTGTCTCCCTGGCTAGTCCCCAGGGATGTGCCATCCAGGTGGCCAGGACACGGCCATCGCTATTGGATCCAGTTCCTGGGGGTGGACCAGAGAGGGAGGATCACCTGGATGGGGGGTCCTCGGGGAGTAGGAGTGGGACACTGATGGGTGAGACACAGTATCCACCTTCCTTTTACACCTTTCCCCCATCCTCTTACGGAGGACATTCCAAAGCACTGCCCCGATCTTCTAAATCTAACACTTTCGCACAACACAAAGGACAACGGACTAACACTAGAGGTGCTTACCTGACATATTCCAATAAAAGGTTCAGGCAAAGTCAGGCAATTGATCCGAAACGCATAAACCTGACGGCCCTTTCCCTTCCCCGCAGGGTTAAAAGGTGGAAAGATCACAGTACGAGAAAGGCGAGCAGGGCAGACAGCATGACGAGGCTGCTACCACGCGGCAGTTCAAAAGAAGGAAAAGGTGGCAAGAATCAAGAGGGCGGTGAGGAGAGAAGTGATTTTGCCATTTTTGTCCAAGGCCCACAGAACCTTTGTGGAAGAGAGCCCAAGACGGCAAACAATAAATAGTACGAGTGTCCTACAGCAGATGTCAACGCACACGGGGTAAACCTATGCTGATAGGCAGGAGCGAGGAAAGCTCCTGCGCCCGTGGTACCGGCCTTGACTCCAGAGAAGCCAAAAGCCAAGCAGTTCATCACAGCTGGAGAGTCGAGGGGAGAACTGATAAGAACCGGGCTGTGTTGAGTGAGAATCGCAAAGTGGCAAGTTTTGAACCACAGCTGATCAACTTTGAATTAACTGGAAAAAGTGTGAAGGGGAGACCAGCAGGAATGAAACTGTCACCTACAGAAACCAGAAGGCCGTAGGAGGACCGATGAAATAGGTCAAAGTGGTCATACAGAGGGTCAAGCAAAATCCTTGTACAATCGAAAGACTTTGATCTACAAGCAGTGTGAGAGAAAGGGAAGTGAATCCCACAGTGAGAGTAAACATTGAGAAACCAAGGGAATGGAATCCAAATCAAGAGGGTCCAAGCCCGACCGAGGGAGATCCAGGGGTGAAGCCACACCCAAGAATTAAAGTCAAGTGGGCTCAACGCCCAGAAGAGGGGGATCTAGGTGTGAACCCATCACCTAGCGGAAATTGGGAATGAACTTTTGTTTGGTTAAAGGAACATTTGTATTTTCTTTTATTTAAACATGTCAGGCAAGAGACTTTCACAGGAAACGAGACTTGGCCATTGATGGTCCTGAGAACGGCGTTGGAACTGTTGTGTCGTGCTGGAGAAGCCCGAGACTGTACTGTGCTCCAAACTTCCATCTTACCCCGTGTCCAAAAACATGGGGAAGGGAGACCCAGACTACTGCATCCTGACATATTATTTGAGAACACTTCTTTCTTTTCTTGAGATATTTTCCACACCCCTTTTTGTATTAGTTGTGAGGTTTGGCAATAGGCTTCTTAGTATACGCCGTTTTATTTTGACACAACGCCACTAGGACTGCCTTATTTTGATTTGATGGTTGTCGCTTGCTCCCATCTTAGATTTATGTTTAGATTAGGCGTTTTTCCAACCTGCATACAACATTTAATTGTTCATTAAACACCCTTGAACTGGGATCACTTGTGTCTGTCTTACTTGTTGTCACCTTGAGTTCCGCACACAGTAGACATGCACGTGATCACCTGCTTTACTCCTTGTAGTATCTCCACCCCCTCCACCCCCCCCCACACAGCTCCCATGTGAATGCTCGCTCCTGCTTTGTTTGACATGGGCTTGGGGATGATTCAGTCAGACACCAATGCTTTCCTTGACTGCCTGGAGCTGGTGAGTGTTAGGAATGTGCAAGTGTTGCTGTCTTTCATGGTCTTTATGTGCTGCTGTGGAGCTATCCCATCCCAGTACTCCTGAAGGCTCATGTCATCAGGAGGTGCTTTTTCCCACTGCTGCTAGGGATGCTCTTTGGTGCGCATAAGGGCTTTGGTTGTAGAGTTGATCTGTCCTGTATCTGTATTTTTTGTATTTGTGTTTATTTGTTATTTCTTTAGCATCTTACGCCAAGGCACTGAACAAAACTGGTTTACAGTACAATAAAATCAACAAGTGGATACAGTAAAACAATATTGCTAACAGCATGACTTAAAATTCAATTAAGACTGAAATAAGTAGGTTTTTAGAGCAGTACAGAAGGTAGAGTAAGAATGAATAGAAGACAGTGAGAGAGCGAGAGCATTCCAGTAAAGAGGAGCCAGAAGAGAAAAAGAGCAGAAGCGAGAGGAAGCACACGGGGGAGGAGTCACAGTAAAAAGAAAGTGGGATTTGGGAACAAAGAGTATTAGAAGGGACATAAAAAGAAACACGAGCAAGTCCATAATAGATTTAAATACTGCACGCAGAAAATTGAATTTAAGTTGAGGGAGAAAGGGTAGCCATTGAAGAAAGGCCAGAGAAGAGAAATAGTTATACAAATAGGTAGTGAATAGAGAAGAAGGATAGAGGAATTGAAAATAGATTTATGGGGAGGTAAACAAGAAATGGCAAACCCAAAGAGAAGGAAAGAACAGTAGGATTATCAAGAGAAAATTAAAGAAGAGATGAGAAGCTTTGTGGCACTAAAGGTAAGAAGAGGTTCAACTTTCTGGATGATAAACAGATGAAAGTGACAAGAACGAGAGGTGATGGAGATAGGATGAGCAAAGGGAAGATTAGTTTCAAGATGAAGACCAAGGTTGTGGGCAGTCAGAGAAAACGGGAGATGAGAAGGAGAAAAGAGGACAAAAGGAGGGGAGACAGGAGGAGGGATGGTATTAGCAGGAAAAAAAAGAGGACTTCAGTATTAGGCAGATAAAGGTCAAGGAAATGGTCCGACATCCAAGTTTTGATTGCGGAAAGACAGGCAGAGAGGTTCAAGTGTATATGAGGCGTGAAAGAGGAAGAAGAAAGGAATAGTTGGGCGTCGTCAGCATGAAAGGGACGAGACAGCCCAAAAGCAGAGATAATTTTGGCTAAAGAAGAAATATACAGAGAGAAAAGATATTAGCCAAGACCACCATGTAGAAGAGGGAGGGGAACAGAATTGACACCGGCCCAGGATACTAAGTAGGTGCGGTTAGAGAGATAGGATTGGAACCATGTGATTACAGAACCAGAACATCCAAAAGAAGAGAGGGAGATAAGTAGTGTATGATCCACTGTATCAAAAGCAGCAGATAAGTCCAAGAGTATAGGAATATAAGAGTGTTTAGCATAACGGGCAGAAAGGAGAAAGCCACAGACAGATAAAAGAGCAGTTTCCGTGGAATGAAGAGGTCGAACATCAGACTTAAAACGTGGTAAAATAGAATTAAGAGTAACCTGAGAGTAAACGAGGTGTTCCAGTAATTTAGAAAGATAAAGAGGAAGAAGAGAAATAGGACTGAAATTAGAAGGAATGATAGGATCCAAGCAAGGTTTTTCAAAACAGGAAGAAAAATAGCATGTTCGAATAAAAGAAGGAGAATAGAAGTACTAAGAGATATTAAGAAGACTAGTAATGTAAGAATTAGGAGCAGGGTATATTTTAGAAATAAGAACAGTTGGGACACGATCCTTAGGAGAAGCAGTAGGATGTGGCTGAGAGATGAGTAAAGAAATCGTCAAGAAAGAGGTTTTCACAGAACCTCGGCAGTCACAGGCTGGTACCAGGTGCCGTTTCTGCATACATATTGGTCCTCACCCATCAACCTTCATATTCTGGTGAGTTCTGTGCTTGGTGGGATGCAATCATGAGCACTTTCATTGATAAACCTCTGCTGCAAATCTTTCAGAAACTCGCACTCTCTTGAAATGTTGGTGCACTTTGAAGCCCTGCACACTGGGATGCCTCACACATGTCCATCCCGGTGTCCAGTCATTATCTCGAAAACAAAATGTCGAATTACAATAATGGCGAAACAATAATGTCGAAAACAAAAATGTCGAATTTCTTTTTTTTTAATTTACATGTTTTTTTGGGGTTCCGGTGGTAAAAAAAAGGGGTAAAACATAAAAAAAAAGGAGGGGCTGGGGGGGGGGAACCCCCCCATTTCGAATAAAAATCAACAAAAAAAAGAAATTCGACATTTTTGTTTTCGATTTTATTTTTTCGACATTATGACTTTCGACATATTTGTATTCGAGATTATGACTATAAACCGTCCATCCCATTCCTGTCCCTTCTCAAACCTGCTTCCACTGCTCTCCGCTGAACCTCTTGCTTATTTGTTATAGGAGATCCACAGCGATGAATACAATGTTGAACCTGACTTTCTGCTTCTGTGCTGACTGTCTTTGGGAAAGAAGCTGTGCACTGGTGGCGGCCGACCTATGAGCCTTCAGACCCAATTGGTGAGCTTTATTTGTCAATACTTGTCCCCCAGTCTGTTCTGTTTCCTAAGTCTATCCAATGGAAGAAACCACATTCCCTCTAATGGTTCTGTATCATAGTCCTAGATGGAGGAGAAAAATACAAGGGGTTGGCAGACGTTTTATTGTGGGCCTTGAAAGGAAATGGGTGGCACAGAGCTGTGTGGGGAAGAGTGGTAGAACCTCCTATGGTACAGGAGGAAGGAGTGTGACCTTTACGGCAGGGAGACTGAGAACACGATTCTGTTTGGGAACGGAAAGCGTCCACTCTGTCTTACTGCAAGAGGAGATGATGCACTAATGGGCCACTTGTGGTTGAAGTAGACTTCTGGAGGGCAAAGCAGAACACTGGTAGTGGACGTCGAGGCGGCACTTGTATGGCATGGGAGAAAGCATCTGATCACCTACTGTATCAGAGGAAAGAAAGCGATTGAAGAGCTACTGGGTGTGCGTTCAGAACATTATGGGATGCCCCTTGTTATCTGGCACCAGAGCATGGATCAGTACTGGAGGAAGAGTTCCAACTTGTAGGATGCCAGAGTGACAGCTGACCAGTACAGGAGCACACAGGGTACAAGGATAGCACATCAACCCCAGAAGAAGGGCGTATTAGATTGGGTTTTGGCCTAACTTCCAACACCAACGAAGGCAGGCCTTTGTCTATGCCCCCAAGACCCAACAATAGAGTCCTAGTCAACATGACCCACCCCTTTGCTTCTACGATTCAGGAAGTAGCTAAAGCCCCCACCTTCATGGAATGACTCCGCTAATATTTAGGTTCACACATCCTTCACTGATCTTTCCCCTCACCATTTGCTTGTAGATCCCCTGCTGCTACCCCCTCCACCCCTGCTAGTTGGCTCCCTGCTGCTTTTTATCTCTGCCCTCATTGCTGTGTTCTTCCTGTAATGACTTGGGAGGCGATCAGCTGATTCACAAAGCCAGGTGTGCACAAAATGCTCTCAATTCAAACACTTTAGCCTTAGGATGGCTGTGCGCGTAGGACTCGTCTGGTCCTTTGTCTTTCAAGGTACATGTCAGACGCCTGGGCCTCTGTGGTGGCCCCAGTTCTTGGCTCGGTTGTCAGAATGGACAGGTTTAGTCGATTCCTACAACATTCAATGTGTTCTCAATGACAATCAAGAGGGTGGGTTTTCATTTTTGAGCGACTTAATGGCCAGTTGATGGCACGTCCAGTTTCCCAAGGAATTTGGTGGTACTCCAGCCATGGGCTTCACAAGCGCAGTTTCCACTTCACTGCAGCTTTTTGCCTTGTCCCCGTACTTCAACGGACACGATCTTAGTCTTGTTCCTCGAGTAGGCTTTAGCGGTCTCATTTGCGCACTTCAGAGGGCGCATCTCAATCTCTGAACAATGGTCTTTACCTCTGTGCCATTTGGTATCCCACCTTCATTAAAACTGACCATTGTCCTCAGTCTGAGTTAGTGCTGGGCAGACATTGGGCCTCGTTACGGGTCCGGTGGTAACCGTGCCGGTATTACCGGTGGATTGCTGCCGGACCCGTAAATATTTACCATGCCAGTAACACCGGGGTATTACAACCCTGGTGGTGCGGAAATTCAGGTGCCGGTAAATAGCAATTCCCCATTTCCATAGAGGTACTCTATGGGAATGGGGAACACAGAAGTACCGGCACCGTTATTAACGGTGCTGGTGCTTCCGTGATGGCCTGCCTACCGTGACCTACGGTCGCCACTGTGTCCGGCAGGGTCAGACCTAAGCTTACCGACACAGTTGTTTCCGGACCGGAATGCTTGTAATAAGGCCCATTGTCTCTTCACTCGAGTCTCTTCAATGTTCCTGGTATTTGTGGTTAATCTGCTTGCCTTTGGTTCAAAGCAGTAGCACAAAACTCCTGGATATACTCTTGCTCTCTGGCCACCTTGCTGGTTGACTTCTCTTTTCATGCAAAGAGAAGGTCCATCGAAGGATTCGAGGGTCGCCTTGACAACTTGAATCAATTATTGCAGTCTTCAAAGTGTACAATATTTAACTCCTGAAAAGTTTTCAACACAAAAAACAACAATTTAAGATTAAACCACTTGAGTTACACGTGGTAAAATACAAATATCAATATTTTTTTTCACAGAAGATTATTACCATGGCAATATGCTCTTTGGCACATAACCTATAGAGGTTTTTAGTTTTCACGGATTTCCAGAGTACATGTGTGTGTACCCGAGAGTAACAAAATAGATTTCATGAAACAAAAATTCACAATAAAATATAACAGTGAAGGCAGATATCTTTGCGGGGGAGAATACAGTGCTTGAGACCAAAAGGTAAGTCTTGGTGCCTCCTCCAGTTTATGACGTGTTTCGGGCAAGGATGCCCTTCATCAGGTAAGTGATATCTGTCAATGTGTGGATTTCCTGAGAGTTCGAAGGTCGACTACCAAAAAACTTCACTGGCAGGAGAAGCTTCACCGTATCCAAGTACGGATGGAACCAGTTGTTATGCATCTGGGTCTTGCTATCGGGTGCTCATGTGCTCATGTGTGCGCTCTTGTAATTTCGCCTTGTAGAGGTAATTGTATGCAATGGCGCTCTTCCACGGATGTGCTTGAAAATCGCTGGGAGACTACTGCCGGTAACTCTCTGCGATCGCTGAGCGCATCGGGTTGCTGGCCACCTTACTGGTTGGCTTCTCTTTTCAAGCACACAACGCCGGGTGAGGCTTCACCTGTTCATTTCTCGTCTAGTACAGTGGGCTGCCAAGCACTAGGCTGTGTACACTACTTTGCTTCACACCTCAGGCAATGTGACCCCGCCATCGTGAGGGACCTGGTATTCTGTTCAGACTCCGCACTCTACAACTTGACCCCCTTTGGATCCTGGTTTCCAAATATCTCTACTGCACGGTGGTGTCAAATGGCGCAGGGGGTGTGGGGGGGGACATGTGTTTTCTCTCAGGATTACGCAGGAAGGCGGTAGGAGCGGTTTCGGGGAAACACATGTTTTTTAGAGCGGGATTATGGACCCCTGATTGGAACACTGCTGTTTTATGGGGGTATTTTTAAGAAAGAGCTATAGGGAGGCGAATGAAAGTAGTTGTTTAATGTAGAGTGCTGAAAGAAGCACAACACTAAGCATCATGGAGAAAGAAGGGGGTGTATTCTACAGTACTGGGGTGAGGGGTCTATGTTCTTTCATCGCCATCAATTTCAACGCCTGGCATTTCAACGTTGAAAGAATTACAAAAATGGTCATCAATTTTTTTAGGGCGGCGCCCACCACAAACTCCTCCTCGCCCAACTTTTTTTAGCCGATTTGCTAACGCCGAACCTCTTATCTGCCCTTTCCACCCCCCCCTAAAAATGGAGTTTACCATTTTATAATTCTTTACACATTTAAATGCCAGGTGTTGAAATTACTTGCGATGAAAGGACGTCGTACATGGGTGAGATGCACAATTTAGGACCTCGAGGACAGAGGACAAATCATCACTTTGTGGGCATTGGCATAGCAGCGGTAATTCTGATAAATTGCATAAGGCACTTTTGCATGGGACCAAAGGTGTCTTTACAAAGCTTGGAGGCTGATTCAGAATACAAATCCCTTTTCATAGAGGTGGGACTACAGTTAATTTGGAAGAAGGTTAGGGTTTAGAAGGTTACTGGACACTTATGTGGTACTTAAGAAAGATCCTAGGTAAGATTGTACAGGCAATACACAAGCAGTGAGTATTTGAGTAATGTGGTTACTTGGGTACTGGACAGATGGCCAGTAGAGGAAGAGTGTACATGGAGCAGACTAAGCTAATGGAGGAAGTGGGCCAATGTGTCTGCAAGGCTCTGAATTGAATTGGGAGTATTTTGCTCCTTGAAGATCTCATTACCAGTTCAGTCAAACCACCACCGAAAAATAACACCCCATGCTCCATTGCACGTAGTAAATAATAAAAATGAGACTTTTGCCTTTGCAGGTTCTCTTCAAATTGTGCAGTTTAGAGATCCTGCATGTGGCACTGATCTACCGATGGCACCAGAGGTTGGTGGGCTTGGGTGGTTGGAAGCAGTCTCTACTGTATCCTGTTGGAAGTGTTCTCAATCAGACAATCCTCTGAACCAGTCTCCGGCTTGCGGCCCATCTGTAGAGTCACTGGATGGAAAATACCCTTGTAGTGTAGGCTAGGGCAAGAAGCAGGTAGTGTATAGGGGCCCTGAATGATGTCAAGGGGCACTTGCAGGGCACTGGTTAAGGGATATGTCTAAGGTACTCAGTGGCGGATTAAACCCTGTTGAGACCACTAGGCAGTTGAAATGTCGGCACCCACCCACTGGCAAATTATCTCCTAATACATTTTTAATTTTCTGCACCGCTATATTTTGGTCCATTGTCACGAGGCCCCTAAAAGGAGTGGGGTCCATAGGCCGGTGCCTACTTGACCTAACAGATAGTCCGCTACTGGGAAATGGAAAGGACACGACTTGTAGGCATGTCAGAGTTGTCTGGTGTATAGGGGAATGCCCTGACTAGCCGGCTAGTCTGGTGTTTTGTGGTAGGCCTCCCTTTTTCATAGACCAGTTTGATTCAACACACTTTAGCTAGTACTGTTGGCCATATGTACTAGCTGCCTACCCATCCTCTTATTCTTGTGGTTCAAAACACCTCTCTAGCAGCAAGTGAAGCCCTCAGAGGCAGCTCATCTTGGTCATTGTTGCACTTTGCATCCTTTCACGGCTACGGCGTCACTGCTTGCATGCACACAGCCTCTTACCCTCCTTAGTTCTGCCTAGTTTCCTATCCAGCAGGCACATTCCTTTTATGCTGTGTTCTGCACTCTTCTCTTAGCCTGAGATACTTGCCAATTACCCTGGGACACCTCTTCGCTACTACAGCTGTTACTGTGCTTTTCACTGCAGCTATTTCAACTGTTTTTGGTGTTTTAAATGTGAGTGGCAGGATGAGGTGGTGGGTTACTGGAGTGGTGGGGGGAGGGTTTGGGAGCGTCGGTGAAAACACCACCGTTAAAATAGCTGTGATTAAAATGCAAGCAACCTACTACACTGACATCTTGCACTATGTTTCAGTTTACTCTGAATTCTGGGGCCTGGGTCCAAAATACCTTCAGCTATCCCTCCGCAAATACCTCCCCTCTCGAGCTCTACGCTCCTCTACCTCCAACTCCCTCAGGGTCAGTCGTTTTTCAAAGAAACGAGCTGGGGGTAGACCTCCATCTGGAACAGCCTCCCAGCCACTCTAAAACTTGAGGAGAACCATCTCCGGTTCCGGAAGCACCTCAGGACCCTCCTCTTTGCTTCTGCCTTCGTTCCCCCTCTGCCCTGCTGAACTGCTCTCTTGGCACCGTGCACCTGGCCACCTTCTGTCCCCTGGGCCCAGGTACCCGCTCACCCTGCCACCCTCCTGCACTGACTCCTGGTCTCCCCTTGCACTGGGGACTGGGTCTGTACCCATACAGTTCCCCACACCCCATTTTCTTTTTCCTGCACTTATCAGACTTACCCTGTCTGCTGCCTTAAACACAGCACTTTCTGGCTGCACTACAATGGTTTATTGCCTCTATTATCTATTTATTTTTATCTATTATTATTTATATGTTCCTCTCTGCTCCGCACTTTCCACTTCTCCCCCTTCCATGCACTTTCCCCTTTCCCTCTCCCATGCACTTGCGCGTTCTTAATGTCACTGGGCCTAGTAAGATCGTTGTTTATGTTCTCCCCTTTTCCCCTCCTTTGCCTTGTTGCGCTCTGAAACACTTGTGTACGAGCGCAATACAAATAAATTATAATATCATGTCATATCATACTCGGGACGATAGCTCAGGGGCAACGCGCTTGGAAGCAAGACAACTTGGAGAAACATAGGTTCGATCCCCGGGTCCCCACGCGTTATAAATAACCAATTACAATTACCTTCAAAACCTCTACTGTTCCATCTCTCGTAACTCTTCTCCTGACCCCTTACTGGTTCTACCCTTCTGTTGTGCAGTCCAGTCTGCCCAAGATGGGATAACCCTGGAGCAAGGTTCAGCCTATTATTGTAAGGTGCTGGTTGAAGAAATGAGGCCCTTATTGCACTCTTGGGAACACGTAACACTGGCAGGTTATGGTAGCAACAGAAGTTGGGCGCTTGTTATAGGCACCTGAAGCAAGAGCGGAGATAGGGCGGATTACTGAAGAAAGGCGGCACAGGACACTTATCAGGCAGTGCAGCAAGAGCGTAAACATCATGACGGGGTACAGAAAGGAGTGTATTTGGTAAGGGGCATAAACTAGGGTGACCAGATGTCCCAGTTTTCCCGGGATCAGTCTTTGGAAATCACCCTCCGTCCCCAGAGTTTTAAAATTTTATAACCCCCATCCTGGGATTTGCAGGGTGGGTGGCTACGGTCCTGGATTTTGCCGGGACCCGATTTCGAAATCTGGAAATCAGGTCCGGCACAACTCTTCCTCTGCATGAATAGGGTGTGAATCCTTTCATGCCCCCATTTCCTCCCCCTTCCCCTCCCTGGCTGCTCCCCACCAATGAGAGGAGAGTGTCTGTGAGCACACCCACTTGGCCCCCGCAACAGGCAGCAACATAGAAGTAGGACTACAGTTTTATTTGTGTTTTCTTTAGTCTTACTTCTATGTCTATGGCATGTCCCGTTTTGTTTTTTATCTTGTTACTCTAGCATAAGCAGGCACTGTTAGCACGGGGTACCAAGTGAAGGAGGAAGCCACTAAAGAATATCTCTTGAAGTACCAGAAAAAGAAACTGCAGAAGTGTGTTTATTTTATGGCCTTAGAGAATGGAGGATAACCTTGGAAGAAGCAGCATAGCACCTATCATAGGACCCTGTCGCAAGCAAGGAATAAGTTGGGGGTACCGAAGGCAGAAGAAGCAGGCCACGTAAAGGCCAGAGAGACTCCTTATCGAAAAGAAGCAGAGCATAGGCCCTTGGACAAGAGACAATCCCAGAAGAATCACTTGTAATAGGGCCCCAGAGCAAGACACTGAGGAGGATGGGGTAGAATAAGGTTAGACCTATTATAGGGCCCTGGGGCAAGGTGTGGAATATGTTGCGGTAGGTGATGTATTCCGTAACACGGCTTACGCTGGACTCTTGAGGTAAGCTTTGCAGGTACATTTCTTTATTCAGGATTGCAATTTGTTGTATAGGCACCCTTTAAATAACCAATAATTAAATACACTACAGTTACATATTCATAAGGAGATAGGCACTCACAAGCTCCCACCACCCAGGTTGCCAGCTCCACTTGGCATTCCTGGTTCTCTGGAAAGGAGACAATCTGTAGGTGGCCCCACAACACCACACACAGCCATCCATGCAGGCATCCTGGGCAATGAAGGATACTACCACAGTAGGGTTAGCCAATAAAGGAGCTGGGCATTACGTCTAGGGTCACAGCGCAAGAGCCTTGGGGTGTTGTATGGAAGGTGGAAGAAGTAGCAAGGCACTTTTTGTTGGGTCTTGGTGTTACGCTGACCTGGCTCCCACAGAGGCGTCGATCTGAACTGGACAGCTGCAATCTCCACCAATGTGACGCGTAGGGCCGAGATGACGGACTGGACTGGCCCATCTAGCTTCGTTTGCTTGGCCCGTAGGAACATTCTTCTGCAAATGGAGAAAGGGAATTAACCGCCCGTGGAGTTGAGCGTAAATCTCCCCACCCTCGCTGTTCTTCCCACTGATCACCTTTGATGTCCCCTCTTATAGTCTCACCTGATGGTTTGAAAAGATGAGCTCACCATCCTGCATTGAGCGCAGGGCCGCCTAGATAACCAGTTGCTTCACTGGCTCGAAGGAATTGGTGAGTTTCAGAACAATATTGACTCCGATATTCCCAGCAAGACGCCGTAAGTATGTAGTTCGTAAGATTTAAAATGCCTGACTTTCACTCCTGTCCGATTCCTTGCAGGTTGCAGCTTGACCCTACTGAAGAGTTCCTCGTGGCAACCGGTAATGTTCTGGTAAGGATTTGTATTATCCAACACAGTTCGATAAAATAATGTCAATATGTAACCTGTTGCTTTCTCCCTTATTTAGGCGCTGAGAGAAAGTATGAAGTCTCGGGGAATAATGCCTCCGGCGGTAAATTCAGGTAAGTCTATTGTGGTGAGGAGGGTTCCCCTTGTTAGTCCCTTTGTTTCACCTTGCTGTCCTTTTGTTTCCCCTTAGGGGTCGGGGTTCGGCTAAGATGCAGTGGAAGCTGCGCCGACCCGTGAAAAGGAATAGTACCCCCGGTGGTAAAATCAGGTAAGTATATGCGGGGTATTCCTCTGTGTATTCCCTTGGCTCACCTTGCTGTTCTTGTCTTCTCCTTAGGTGTCGGAGTGCGGCGGGAACATGCAGGAGGATGCGGTGGAATGTGAAGATGCTGCGAAGGCCGGTGAGTTCAGCGCGGCGCTGCAGCAGGCGAGGTGACGCGCATAAAATAACTTCTTTCTTCCAGCTCGAAGGCGCGATGGATCGGGAATTCAGGTAAGGATCAAAGGTATTGCTCTTGTTCTAACCTTTCCTCCTTCTTTCTCCCCTATTTCTAGGAGCTCCAAACTCGAGGCAGGCGTGGCAGAAGACTGGATGCAGACTTGCAGGCACGGTGAGCGTTACGCTGCTGGATGCAGAATAACGCGAAGTGTGTGCTGCTCTTCGGGCGTGGTTTAAATACCCCCCAAAGTAGTCCCAGGTAAGTATTCCTCCACAGCCACACCCGAGTAAAAAATAGTCCCTAGGTAAAATAGTCCCTTCCAAGCCTCTTTTGGCTTGGAGCTCTTGCAGCATGGTTTGCATCAGGTAAGTTTGCAGCATGGTCTGCATCAGGTAAGTTTTAATCTATGAGACTGACTCTCCATATGAGCCTGGCGCCATAGGCGCCAGAACTGCACCCAAATAGCCCCTAGCAGGGGTTGTTGGGCTTGCTTGGGGTAACTTGATGCCTGCTTCCGGGGTTGGTGGACTTGGTCTGGGTCCCCAGGGATAGGTATCATGACACTTGGAGAAAGTGAGCAGAGTCTTTTAGGGTGGGGTAGCTAAGCTAGAGGTTTGCAGGATGCTTGTGTTATAACCAGGTTTGTGATAATGAAACACAACAGATACAGAAGAAATGTCTAAGGTTCACTTAAAGTAAACAGACTGGTAGTTGCAAAGGATACACTCAATGTCTTCTCCCATTTACTGTTGTCAGAGGTAGAACGTAGTGTCTCAAGAGAAACCTTCTAACTAATGTCACTCTCTGACTAGTAAAACCCACAGTCAAAGAGAGCTATTAGTGAGAAGGGCAGCAGTGGACCAAGATTCACCAGGCTATCGATAGAGAGTGGACTAATTAGAAGGCTATTGGCACAAAAGGACAGTAAGAACCTATGTTAAATACACTAACCTGGATGTACAGTCACAGTAAGTCCCAACAATGTCCGATGAAGATGTACAGCCACAGGTAAGTCCCAACAATGTCCGATGAATCCAAGGAAAAACAACGACAAGGAAAGGGTAGTGAGGAATCTAACACGGGCCGAATGAGGGCCGCACTAGAGTCGGGTTGGTGCACACAGGTAAGCGTCCAAAGTTCTGTGCACTTTGTAGTAGGAGGAAAAGAAAACCTTAATCCAGGAAGACAAACCCTTACAATAGTTGAAGGTCCAGTTGAGTCCTGATCAGGAGTGAGTACAGAGACTGTCAGACTAAACTCTCCTGCAAGTAGGATGGGATTTAGCAGAGGAAGTATATCCACAATGGAAATAAATGTCTACGGAGAATGACAAAGAGTAATGAGGTTAATAGTATAGCCGAATTGGATGGATATGGAGTGGAACTCTGCTCGGTGTTGATTGCAGTCCGTGGAAATTGCTATGTCACGTAGGAACGTGGCGGGGCTCCGTCTTGGAACGAAGCAACAGGTTAAAGAGCATCGCGTAGGAACACGACGGGGCTCCGTATTGGAACTAGATTAATTTAGTAGAAAGCTGCGTAAGAAGGCAGAAGAAAGGAGTAGCTCTGAGACGAGCTGGGAGGCTGCCTGAAAATGCATAGGAACGCGGGGAAAGGTAACCGCTTCTTGTGATGAAAAGAAGAGCGTCTGCGAAGAACAGCAGAAGCAAGCTCCGGAACGCAGATACCAAAAACGATCAGAAGCGCAGCTCTAAGGCATCATCCTCGTTAAATAATGTCAGCTGACGTGCACCTGACCAACGTGATGATGGGTACGTTGGTCATGTGACGCGAGCTCTCTCAGTAGCGTCTCCCGGCCAATTTCCATTGAGCATAGAACGGCCTGGCCATTCTGAAGGCTGAGGATGCCGGAAAATAGGAGCGTTTGGGGTAAGTAACGGATCCTGGGGTGGCAGGCATGACAGCTTGTTATAAGGCCCATGAGCAAGTGAGGAGGCAATTAAGGAAGGGTACTGGAGGTACGTGTCTTGCGTCAAACCCATGATGCCAGAATAAACAGCACTGCCCTTCTTACAGGCCCACAGAGGAAGACTCAAAGTAATCTGACTCAAGAAGCACTGCACTTATCATGGGGTCATGAGGGAATAGATGGTATCATTATAATTATATGAATTCCCAGGTCCTGGATGGAAAGAGGAGATAAGGTCAATAGAAACATAGCACTTGATATAGCGCCAAGGAGGAAAGGAAAGAGAAACAGAGGTCTGCCACTTCTTATCGGGTCCTCGAAGGAAGAAGGAATGGAAATCTAGAAAGAGAGTAGGACACCCCTGTATACTGTCATCCCTTGAGTAATGGATTTCTTCTGTGCATATATAACATTAAGTACAGGACAATGTGAACAGAAATGTCCATGTGTCCTTATTTCATGCAGCCCACCTATGCAATTATACAGATACAATCAACAATAGGCATGTGAACAACAATATACACAAATCAAAAGAACCGTTCAGTGCCTTAAGGTTAGTACCAAAGTGCAAGTGCATACAAGCACAGACCATATTACATTACAGGAGCAGTGGAAGAAACCACACACAAATGGCCACTTTACTGTTGACCAATTCTATTTAGGATCTAGGCTTTGTGAAACATACATCCAATTGCATGCCTAAAGTTATAGGCATCGGGCTATATTGTCAGTCCTCTGACTATGGTATGTCGTCATTGGCTTCTGAATGTCCACAACAGGGGGACAGCTCAGGGGCAACGTGCTCACCTTGGAAGCAAGACAACACTGAGCAACACAGGTTCGGTCTGTAAACAACCTATCATATCATATCATGAATCAAATATAGCAAATGTATAAAATAAATCAAATGTCGACACACTGTTTCGGCCAAGCTAAAAAAGGTACTTTCATCCCAAGTCTCCTTAAATGATATTGTGGGGGCCTTCATCAGGAGAGGACAATTGTTTATGGTTGGAGATAAATTCGTGGCACCCCTGTGCATAAATAAGCAGCCATACTTAAAATCTACAATATAAAAAGAAGAAATTGCGTATCAGAAGGGGTCTAAACATGTGCATGTATACATATTGTATCTTTATTGTTGTAAAAAGGTGGTGTCAGTCACACTGACCTGTGCAGATATAGTCAAATGTGATTTGGGAGCAAATAACTGTGCACAGTTGTCGGGGACAAACCTCCAGTGCAGGAGGAAGGATAGCTCAGCGACAAAGTATTTGCCTTGGAAGGAAGACAACGCAGCGCAACACAGGTTCGAATCCCGATCGCATTAGAAACCACTTGCTTGTATTAAGCGTGTTATAAATGAACAATGAAAATATTATTTTTTTTAATTCATCAGACTGGCATGATTATTTTTGTAGCAACCTGTGTTAAATGCAACATAATTAGTTGTGCTTCTTTGTCTTTGGATGTCACACAGCATTCGGCTATGCGTTCAACTATGCATTCTATGACAATATATTTTTGGTATTTTAAAACAGTGGGCATGAAAGTACTGACTTTTACGCTTGCAGCAAGTACTTAAGTAATGGCGTATACGCTGATCGAAACATCCTTCAGCTTGTAACCTTCATCAGACTGTCATCAGTTTGGTTGCAGAGACCTGCATTAAATGCATTGTTGCTGGTGAGTTCTTTTTTCTTGTGTTTCCCAACAGTGTTGAAGATCTTATATATTGAACACCATGTTACCATAGGTACAAAAGAAACAGGAGTTACAAATAACACTAAGTAATGTGGTTTCAAACCCAACAGCATTTAAGAATTGTATGCAAAGCACTGTCTGATAAGTCTGCTGGGTACATTTAAAAGGCACTCCACATGTTATGTTAAGTTGCCTTATAACGCGCACAATTCGCATGGTCTACAGGCGCGGACGTGGCTCTGTAAAAGAGGGTGGGGTGGGTTAGTGAGTGAGTGAAGAGTTCTCGGATAGACGTTGTGCTCTTCTGTTGATGCTTGCAGATTCGGATTATATACACATGCTTTGAATTGAGTGCATTGGCTTGTTTCCGGAGGGGTAAGGCCCAGTGTTTGCGATTGATTGTTGTGATAGATGTTTGTTTCTTGTGTAGGGTGGGTGGCCCGTTAGGGTGTGTGTGGTACACGCAAGAGGAGTCGGAAAAGAGGAGGTTAGTACAGTGGCAAGCTTCAGAGTGACGTATGCTTCCAATAGAGAGGCAGGTTCAGAGGGCAGCAGTACCCTAATCAACACAGTGTTTACACTTCAGAATTCATCTAAGTGTCATAAATCGGCTATTGTCAGGATTCTTCTAAGTAAAATACACCAGCTAGTCTCAGACTTCTTCTAAGTACAAAACGCTGGCTACCCTCAGGATTTCTTTAAATGTCATACATCTGCTACCCTAAGGATTTTAAGTACAATACACTATCTACCCTCAGAATTCTTTGAAGTGCAGTACATAGAGGAATACATTGGGCCTCATTACGACTTTGGCGGTAGCCGTGCTGCTACTGGCGGCATGGCTGCCCCCAAAATCAGGTCCGGGTTCCCTGAATGGGGAATTACCGGGCCATTCCAAGTTCGGAGGGCCCAGTAATTGCTCCCTCCAAGAACCCGGCTCCGGACCTTCCCCATTCCCATTTGAGCCCCCATAGAGCTCAATGGGAATGGGAGAGGGAGCAAACAACGGTCCGATTACAAGAGGCCCGTTGTTTGCTCCCTCTTCCCCTCGCTGGACCCGGTAAGGACGCCTGGTTTGACCAGGCGTTACTTACCGGGTCCCGCGAGGGGACCTTGTAATGAGGCAGAACGGGTTTAACGGGTGCGCCTCCTTTAGCCTCCTTTAGCGGAGCCCGTTAACCCGTTCCGCCTCAGTCGTAATGAGGCCCATTGTGGGGGCCTTCATCAGGAGAGGACAATTGTTTATGGTTGGAGATAAATTCGTGGCACCCCTGTGCATAGTATAAGTTCAATATACTGGCTATCCTCAGAATACTTCTTAGTGTCGTACACAGGTGACCCTAAGAATTCTTCTTAGTACAATGCACTGGCTTACCTCAGAATCCTTTTAAGTACAATACTCTGGCTATCCTCTGGATTCTTCTTAGTGTCATACACAGGCGACCCTAAGGATTGTTCTCTATCCTAAGAAAGTACAATACACCAGCTATCCTCAGAATTATTTCGAAGTACATTACACTGGCTATCCTCAGGAGTCTTCTAAGTGTCATACATAGGCTATCCTGAGGATTATTCTAAGTGCAATACACTGGCTATCCTCAGGAGTCTTCTAAGTGTCATACATAGGCTACCCTGAGGATTATTCTAAGTACAATACACTGGCTAGCCTCAGAATTCTTCTAAGTGCAGTACATACAGGAATCCTTAGGTTAGCATAAGAACAATACACTGGCTATCATACTGGCTATCCCCAGAATTCTTCTAAGTACAATACACTGGCTAGCCTCAGTATTCTTTTAATTGTTATATAGGCTAGCCTAAGGATTCTTCTAAGTACAATACAATGGCTATCCTCATGATTCTTCCAAGTGTCATACATTGGCTATTGTGATGAATATCCCCAAAACACTGACCCAGATCTTTTCTCATGTGTACTTGAAAAGGCAGACGCTATCTGATCCTGTGGGTGGAATTATGTGGGAGGATCACATGGGAGGAGAGTCGGTCAGGCGGAATGGGAGAACCCTCTGAAGAACAATTTCCCTAATGATCATACAGTCTTAATGGCTTATTGTACAATTGATTGTTTTGATCTTCAAACAAATAAGAACATTATGGACTTTAACTCCCATTATGCTCTTAGTACTGAGATGAGAGCAAACAGAACTGTGAAAGCTCCATTGACAGCGCAAACGGCAGCAGACTGACAGGACCTGTCAAATGCTGAGGAGGTCCATACAAACTAAATAAGCAGTACAAGCAAGTCAGTAGGATACTCCAAGGCACCCTGCTTTGAAGGAGACCGCTAGGTAAAAATGAAAATTTTTAATACCGAACATTTGAAGTAAAGCAATGCGAACACGACTTTACCAAAGAGGGATATCCAATCAAGGAATAATGTAAATCGCATTGGCAAAGCCAAAGAAGGCTAAGATTGACACCGAGGCGATTTGAATATAACATTCCCTGAACAAGATATCCTGATGGAGAAAGTTGTAAACCACATTGCCAGAAGCCAAAAGGTTGTGCATGTAGAAATCAGAGACTGCAGGAGCAAAGCCGTCTCTGTAAAAGGGATCAAGGAGGGGGAGAACTGTAACCTGCATTGCCTATGGCAAACAGATCAATGTGAGAATCATTGTCCTTTTCTGCAATATACTTGTGGAAGAATCTGTAAGCTAAATGTATCGAAAGTCAAATGACTAACAAGAAGCAGTTGTTGGTTCAACTCTCCCCATTGAGAATTCAAGTGTGGAAAGTTTGGAACAAGTATTACCTGAGTCTACAAGTTGTAGTAGTTTCATCCTGGCAGGCGACTAAACTAGGAAAGGGCCGAATAGTAGTTAGACCTCGCAGGCGAGTTTACCAGGAAGAAGATAATTTGAAGTACTGTGAATGTGGTAGAATGTTGTGGTGGAAAGGAAATGGCAATTCTACTTCCTTGTGTTGATGAACTGTTGCATAACCATCCTGACTAAAGTGTATCTTTGAATGAAGCATCCTGACTGAGGTGTTACTTATGAAGGAGAAATGTGATGTGATAACAAGTGATTGGTCATCAGAGAAAACAACGCTTATATCTGACGTCTGAATTGACATGTGAAGAAAAAGTCTATTGGTTTGCCAAACAGAAGGTTGTGGAAACTTTAACCATTTCTTTTTCTTTTATGTTTAAGCAAACCTTTGAAACTAAGAGAGTCATTTTGGCAAGTGAAAGACATATTGAATGAAAATGACTTTATATTCTACATTGAGTGGAACTTCGCTAGTGAAAATAACTTTACTGAAGTTGAACTTTGGTTTGGAAAATCCTGATGTGATGCTGAGGAAGGGGGCCCAACCCTGGTCACTAGGATTCCTGTTTATAATCTTTGTGTTTGAGTTAATATGTTATTTTGTGAAGTTTAAACAGCAAAATGATTCCTGTATGATTTTGTTGAACTAGTGTGAGGGACAGATTCTTTTGGACAGTAGGCCATTTTCCTCTAGCCTTAGTTTGTTAGGTGGGGAAAACCTTGTTAGGCTAGGGAATGATAAGCGTTTGTCTCACCGTTATCATTTAATAAAAATAGCGACTTGTGAGAAAACAATGCCTATGTGTCCATCTCGCATTTTTGACCCTTCACGCTACCCTAATGATTCTTCCAAGTAAAATGCACTGGCTATCCTGAGAATTCTTCTAAGTGAAGTACATTGAAGAATCTTTAGGGTAGCCTATGTATGACACTTAGAAGAATTTTGAGATTAGCCAACGTGTTGCACTTAGAAGAACCCTTAGGATAGCCAGCGCATTGTACTTGGAAGAATACTTAGGGTAGCATAAGTACAATTCACAGGCTATCCTAAGGATTCTTCTAAGGGCAACACATTGGCTAATCTCAATATTCTTCTAAGTATCATACATAGGGTAGCCTAAGTATTCTTCTAAGTACAATAAACTGTAACATCAGTTTATTCTATTCCCATACAGGTAGACATTGTATTTTTTGGAGGCAGTTCCTTAAAGGAATGGGAGTATTTGTCCCACAGAGTGGAGTCACTCCCAGTGAGGATCCACATTCCCTGACACCTAGGGGAGGGTCTTGCTTAACAGACTTACCTCTCTAGCTTCAAAGGAGGTGGCTCCTCCCTGGAAGAAGGGATGAATTGTCTAGATTAGGCACAGTACCAGTTGACAATGCATGGGCCATATTATATTACTCGGAACCAAGAAAGTAGACTTAAGGTACAGGCATCAGAATAAGCAGGGCACTTATTGTATGTCCCTGGAGCAAGACACTAACCTCTTACAGGGGGGAACTGGATGGAGACGCAAGGAACTTATCATAGGGCCCTTGGAAAATATCGGAGACTTTCACATTTTGAAGCTTAGGACAGGATTGGATTTTTGCATTATGTGTCTATAAATGATGTTTAAAGTCTAATAATTGTGGAATAAAGTTTTAAAGATGGGTGACTTGTATTTTACACTTGTCTATTGCATGGTTTCCCTTTAAATATAGAGCTTGAGGGTCTCAAACCTAAAACACCTGGTGTCTGTGGTCAAATTGTGAGTGTACTTGCGTAGTCTACACTATGGCCTGCCCAGCCCACAGTGTTCAATTTCATTCCACGAAGGCATGATACATCTGTAGATTGGTTCAAAGGGAGGGATACAACAGAGTAGCTACATTTTAGTTGTTATTTATTATATTACAGCCATACATATGGCTTTTGAGAAAATAGTCTTGTAACTTGTAAATGTTGTCATAGCAGAAAAAAAGTAAATGTAGGATATCCTGTATCGAGGCACCGTTCCTCTAACTCAGGTTCACCTTTTTAACGAGACTTTGACACATTACCAAAGTTTGGTGAGATGATATAAAAGTGGGATGCCATTACCCTCAATGTGGCGTAACCAAAGGGTGTTTCTGTCTAAACGCAGAGATGTTTTATCCTGCATGATTTTAAGGGCTTTAATTTCTATGTTCTGTTAGACTATGCCTGGCACACAAGAGGTGCTTGGTAGTCTCAATGTCACCTTTTACACAATGTGCAAGACCAATCCTCCCTTGTCACTCTTGTTCTGGCAGCCAATACATCGAGGGTTTCCATGTGGTTACATTTCATTTTCAGTTTGAGAATGCAAAACTATAGTTTGCAGGTTGTGCAACATAATCCCTGCTGCCAGATTTGTTTAGTTATTTTCTCTGTCAAGATCAATGATTTTCCTCTTTAGCAGTTTTTATATCTGCCCGTTCTAACACTAGTGATGTCAATATCCACCCTTTGCTGTGCTTAGAGCTTTCCTTTAAGATATTAGCACAGGTAGTTTCCTTCAAAAAGTTGACATTTTTAGTGGCTTGATACAAAGTGCACCACATTTTACTGAGGAACTGCATGCATCGAGCAAATCACCAATTCGCTCATGAGGAAATCAACATGAATTCTATTTGAGAATTTCAGTGTAGAGGCGGTAAACTTCCAATTTGCATTTTTCTATTTTCACCCCAGTCTTCCATACTGAACATCATTTTTGGGACAATTTATGATTTAAGAATAGCTTTAACTGGGGAAATGGAGAAACCAGAGTGTGCTCGTGCAAAGCGATTAATAGCTCCCATCTGTTGTCGTATCTCGACATTTCAAATGATCCAAGTGCGCATTCCAATAGAATTGTTCTACTATTATTACCCTAGATATTTGTATTTCGTCACTTGTTCCACAGGATTCTCATCTAAATACCATTTATATTTATTCTCTGTTTCTTCCTTCCCGATACAGAAGATTTCAGTATTTGCGACATTGATTTTAAGGTTGTATCTACTAGCATATTTGGACAGCTGCGTTAACAACGCTTGCAATCCTCTAGTGGTGAACTTTATTAACAGGATGTCGTCCGCATACCTAAGCCAGCAGATTTTAGTGGTGCCCAACCTGGGAGGCTATTGTCTCAGATGTTGCCACATGAAGAGAAAGGTGTGCCATATACAGGTTGAGCAAAAATGGTGCATACACCCAGCGATTGTTTTGAATTCAAGTGCATCTTGTATTCAGCTATTGTCCCAATCCAGGTTTTCTTACACACAACTAGAATGTAGCTTCTGTATTGGTATTAGGAGAATGAAGAATGCAGCCTTTGTTTGAACCCTAGTCGAATGTAGAACTTAGCCTCGATAATGATTTTAGGTGAACAACGAATGTAGCCGAATGCTTTGGCTCAAGAGTGTTCAGTCAGTTTAGCAATCTTGAACCATTTGTTCATTGTAAACCTGTCTTGAATCCAATCATTTGTAGAATGTAGCCAATGTATGAATTCTAGGTAACTCTTATAATTAGCCAATGCATTGAACCTTTCGCACTCCACACAGATGTAAAACTAGCCAAAGGAACATTCACCGACCCACATGCATCTGCTATCATACACTACTTGAAGACTGCTTCACACAACACCTCTGTCATACTGTTCACAACAAAACATTGATAGATAGGTGTACGCATATGACTGTCCCACTCTTTCATACCCTCTCTAGACCACTCTCACCACCCACATGCCAGCTCGACATGTGTGGTTAGCAAGGACTTGGCCACCCCTTCACATCTTCATATTGGCCAAAATTCATGCTAGCACCCCCTCAAGCTTCCCATACCCGGACATTCAACCTACAACGCAATGTGATCATACTAATGGTGAAAGTCGCTATACAATGACACACTCTACTACTAACATGTTTCCCTGTTTGAAGCCTTGAAATGTGGGGAGAGCTGCTGTTAATGTACCCTCTTAATCTAATCTGACCCTTATTTTAGTGCAATCACTTATAATGTTCAGTAGTCCATGTGGTAGGAACCGCTCACTTAATTTGAAACACAATTTGTCTATTCACAGTATTGAAGGCCACAAAAGCCACATAAATTGGCTGTTCGTGGAAACTCTGTGCGCTCTTGTTTTTCCTGGTGACAGTCATAGCATCGTCCAGAGTTGAGTAAGCTTTTCCGAAGCCCGTTTGAAAGGTAGTGCCCTTGCGAAGATTTTTACTGGCGCGTGGCTAAGATCTGATAGCTCATTGTGAGGGCTTTGTTTATATATTGTGAGCATAATGCTCTTTTGTCCATGACTCAGAATGTTGGCCAATCAAGCTGATGGTCTGGAATACCAAAAGTAAGATATTTCCCCATACATCTGGTTTCATATTCATTAGGACGTTACAGGTGCCATCTGGCCCTGGTGCTCTGGAGTCTTTGCTTTTACTTATGATGATAGTTATTTCCTCTATATTTTGAGTGGTCTCCATTTAGCTCCTTGTCAACCTAGTTCTTCAACGCTTGGACCCAAGGTATTTGATGAATGCCTTTCCCGGGCTTCTTTGGGGGCACCTTCGATCAATCTGTGATACCTCTGTAGAGGAGGTCCCAAATAAAGCCTGCGCTCCAGTCACACATTTTTAAGTACCAGGAAAGTTCACACCAAGATATGTGACAAATGAGGAGGAAATAAGCCAGCAGAGAGCCGCAGTAGGGTTCTGCCCAGTACCTATCAGAAGAACAATACCTATTGAAGTACCAATAACTAGACAAACATGGACAGTAAGGTATCCACTAAGAAAACCCTACCAGCTAAAGAAACAAAATGAAGATTGCTTAAGAACTGTACAGGAAAAAACCAAAAAATCATTAATGGAAGACGAATGTTGACGTCACGAGAGCCTGGACAAACACACCCATTGAAGATATGACGACCCAAGGATGACAAAAAGAGACGAAATGCCATGAATAAGGATGTTGTGAATCTACAAGAAGAAAGCAATGTAAGAATACAAAGGAGCTTAAACTGTAAGCAGGATGAAGATATTCAACCAGCTAACGCCTGTACATATGCTTGTAACTGCAAGAAAGCTAAGGAAACAGTGCGGCTTGCTATGCTAAGTAGAAGAATAGAGCGGCATACTCCATTGTACACAATCCACCTCAAAATTAAGCATGTTATACAAGTGCAAGTCCACTTTGCATAAAATGCAGAACCAACCCAGGTTATTTTAGGCCAAATGCAAGAAATTTAATATTCTATTAACACGAGGAAAAAGGCTGAATCGAAACTCGTCAGAGGTAGCTTGTGCCAGGGAAGCCAAGGTCATATCAATAGAAGCTATGAACAGTAGCTACTTTTAATTGAAGCTAAAACCAGAATATCCTGCCACTGAAGGATCGAGATAAGAAGGCAGAGGCAGGTGGCGGTGAAACGAAAATCAAATGCACAAATTGAAAGAAACAAGGTAAATTCATGGTGTGCTAGCACGTGCCCAGCTGAGCGAGAAGAGGCACAGTGTCACACCTATGCTTGGCATCCGCCCAGACAAAGATATCAGAACGTTTCCGACTCAAGAAGATGCGGTTTCGAGGCCAACCACAGTGAACTAATTGACACATAGCCGATAAAGTGATGATTGATAGAAGGAAGGCAGGGTCAATTGGGGGACACACAGGAACTGGTTGACCGTTCTGCATGCTGCTAAGCAAAGTGGAAATGTATGCATGGGGTTGATGCCAACCCAATCACAATGGACCAAATAATCTAGGGTCCTATAGTTAATAGAATCAACCGGACGTTGTACCTTTAGTGATGTCTACAGTAGTCATTTTGAAGGAAAGGCTTAGACGTCCATCTGTTAGTGTTTACCCAATCCCCTCACTCTGTTAACATATACAGATGTAGCACCTATATTAAAGTTACCTTTTCCTAACCAATAGAATTGCATGTTAACCTTTGAGTGTTACACGTCAGATTATGACACGTTTTGAGTATAAAAGTTATGTTTTGTATGAAGTTCGAGGGAGTTGAAGCAAGACGGGATATCGCATCACTGTTGATTTCCATGTTTCCCTGTTTTTTGTACTTGTCCTTAAACTGACTCTCCTTTGCCAAACCAATGAGTTGTCCTTATTCATTGGTGTTGGAGTAAGAAAGCCTGCACCCCCATCCATCTCAAGGTGCAGCTATCTTGTCTTAAAGTACTGCTGAGCAAATCCTGACTCTATTGGCCGGCCGGGGGTCTCTCCAGTACACCTCAGGTTCCAGAACCTATGTGGGCCTTGTCTCTTGATTATCAGAATATGATCTCCTCATTTCTCTAGTTTCAAAGCATCTCTATGTTGTCAGAGTTAATGGTGATTCTCTGTCTTAGGTTTGTTTCACCATTCAGCAAGAGAAGATGCTTCAATGATGTTCCTGGATGCGTATCTAAGGTTCTTCCTCAGAGTTCTCTTCCTACCTGGATCTCAATATCAAATTGGTTATTATGGGCTCTTTTATTGCTGTCTGTCATTGTGATATAGCCTCTGAGTGTTTATCTGTACAAGAAAATATGTGCTACGACCGTAGATATTGCTAATTCATAATCCTGCAGGTATTTATGATAAGGATTAAGCATTGGCTTCTGAGAAGGTATTATTCAGGTCAAGTGCCTACTATTTGTTACGAAAGAATCATCCAGACTCATACGTGTTATGTATGCATTGGCTTCCTTGCGTTCTCCTGGTTTCCATGTGGAACGATTAGCTGTTGAATTGGTGTTAACATTAGCCATATAATTCGTCTCAGGTCTACTGTTTTTGTGGCACAGGTCAGAATTAAAGGGAAGTTATTGCTCGTGTATCTACAAACTATTTCAAGTTCCAATATTAGAAAATAGCAGTTTACATCCAGTTTCATGGAGTCGGTATCACTTACTATGGCATATGTAGGATGCATGTAACAACCTTTTTTGGTGCTCCAAAGTTTTATAGATTTTTGGAGGCCTAAGATGCGTTTTAAGGCCTTTTTTTGTGCTGCCAAAATGTCCTAGTCCTACGGTGTCTAGGGCAATTTTTTGAGGCCGGAAAGGTTTTTGGGAATTTCAGGGGTCTAGAATGCGGTTTAAGGATTTTTTTCAGGCTGTTCATGTTTGTGGGACATTTGGAGCTCTCTGAAATGTTTTTTGGGCCACAAACATTTTTTGGACTTTATGGGGTGTAGGATGCATGTAAATCTCTTTCAGGGTTCCAAGTTTTCAAAATTTTCGAAGGCCTGAAATACATTTTTAAGCCTAATTTTGGGCTACCAAAATGTTCTGGTCATACCAGAGTCTAGGCCATGTTTTTCGGGCCACCAGATGCATTTTAAAGCCTTTTTTGGGCTGCACAAATAATCTTGTCCTACCGGGTTCTAGGGCGTGTTTTTTGGGTGGAAAAGGTTTTTGGGGATTTTAGAGGATCTACAATGCAGTTTAAGCCCTTTTTGAAGCTGCTGAACTTTTTGGGACATTCAAAGCATTTTGATACGTATTTTGGGTCACCAAACTTTTCCTGACTTCAGTAGGTCTAGGATTCACGTAAACCTCTTTCTCGGGCCTCCAAAGTTTTCTAGTTTTTGGAGTCCTAAAATACGTTTTAAGGACTCTTTTTGGGTACAAAATTGTTCTGGTCCTACCGGCGGTTGGGATGCATTTTTGGGTAGAAATGGTTTTTGGGAATATTAGGGATCTAGGATTTGGTTTAAGGCCTTTTGATGTTTTTGGGATATTCGGAGCTCTCTGACACATTTTTCAGGCCACCACCATTTTCTGGACTTTAGGGGGTCTAGGATGCATTTAAACCCCGTTTTTCGGGGTTTCAAAGTGTTTTAGATTTTTGGAGATCCAAGATGCAGTTTAAGGCCTTTTTTCGGCTGCAAAAATATTCTTGTCCTACTGGGGTCTAGGGTGCTTTTTTTGGGAAGAAAACATTTGGGAATTTCAGGGGTCTAGGATGCGGTTTAAGACCTTTGACATGTTTTTTGTGCCACCAACATTTTCTGGACTTTAGGAGTCTAGGAGGTATGTAAACCCCTTTCTCAGGGCTCCAAAGTTTTCTATATTTTTGAAGCCTTAAGATGCGACTTTAGGGGGTCTAGGATGCATGTAAACCCCTTATTTGGATGTTAAATGGTGCAGATCCTCACCATTGGCGGGCTTGGACTTGCTTCTAGCCTGGATATTGGATAATAGGACTCCTGAAGCCATTTCTTCAGACCAGCTTGGAGCCAAGAATCCCTCATAGAGGAACATCTGACTAATGATCCGAAGATGACTCCTGAAGAGGCCTTGCATCCCTACATGCATTTGACGCAGTGAAGCCCTGGTGGATTACCTGATCTCTGAAGATCCTGAGCCGTGCTTCAGCCCTTGGACTAGTGGAACAGACTAGTTTCAAAGCCTTCATGAGGATCAAGCCATCCTGAGCACCTCCCACTGGAGCCAATGGCGAGAAATACAAACTCCAGCGACCCTCAGACGATCCACAAAGTCATCTGGGAAAATCAGAGTCTGGGTGGAATAATTGAATTGTATCTGCCCCCTCTGCCCTCCATAGGCTAACATTGGGAACAGGTCCCTTTGTCCCTTAACATTCTGTTCCACTGCCTTTGGTCAGTGAACCTGTGTAGAAACATCTGAAGGATAAGAACACTTTTATTACCTTAGTAAAAGTGCTGACTATCTTCTTTGAGCTATCACCAACACAAGTGAAGTATAACTTACCCACAGAGACTCCATTCTGGGGAGAAGTGTTGTGGATCATGTGACTTTTAGGCACAAGGTTCCACTCTTCTTAGGGATTGGACTGCTTAAGTTAGGGAATAAACTTGTCATCTAGTTCCACCATTGATTGCATTTTTCTTTACTTACCTGCTCGCTGAATAAGTTATTTTAATGCATATATGAACCTATGGTGAATGTACATATTTGATCATAGTGTCATAGAGTGTTGTGCTATAACATAACCTGTTCATTTTATTTTTCAGTGCCTGCAGAAGGCCTAGAATAAATTACTATATTTTAATACTTACCTGTCTGAATTGATTTATTGTTTGCTGTACTATGTGGACTCAACGAGGGACTCTGACCCCGCTCACACTCTCCTGAGAATAGACTTGACTGCTCTCCATTGATACTTTGATTGGGTTTTGGTTAGTTTCTCAGAGTTCCCCGGTTCACTATACCTAGGATGTCCTCTTTAAACCTGTCCACCAGGTCATATTCTAGAAATCCTTCTTAAAGGGATGGTCTAGTAAAAAATTTTATTTAAAAAATAGATAGGCCACATAAAAAAAAATATACTAGCATCCTCCGTTTTAAAACTTCCTATGTAAAATTTTGAGCTATTCAAGCTCAAAATTCGAAAAAGCAAGCACAGGGGCGCAGCCATTTTGTGAAATGGAGGGCCTCCTGTGCTGGCTTTTGCTTTTGCGGCACTAATGAAGGAAAAGCCAGCCAGCTATAGTAAACAAAGTCTACCGCTGGGTGGCTTTCCCTTCATTAGTGCCGGGACTCGGAGGACGCGGACCGGAGACCAGAGCAGGAAAGCTGAAGCTGAATCTCGGTAAGTGCTATTTATTTTTTTTTACAAAAAATAAGCACTAGCTGTGTTTTATTTTCTAGGTTTTCCGGGCTGGAGGAGCCCGGAAAACTTAGAAATAAAACCGCAGCTTTAAAAACGTTGTATTTATGTTTGCGGTTGCTTTTGAAGCGACCGCAAACATAAATACAACGTTATTGTGTTGGAAAACGCTGCGGTTTTAAAACCGCAACGTTTTCCAACACAACCGCGTTGTGTCTGCCTGAATCTGCTTTACCATTTGGGGCTCTCAGGCTCCCGGTGGGGAGCCCGAGAGCCCCAAATGGAAAAGCAGATTCAGGCAGACACAACGCGGCATTGCGGAAAACAACCGCGTTGTGATTTAGGCAGACAACGCAGCATTTAGCATTTCCCATTTGGGGCTCCGAGAGCCCCAAATGGGAAATCAGCTGCAGGTAGAAACACTACGCGGCATGTAAACATAACCGCGTGTGTTTCTGCCTGCTGTGGCTTTCACTTTGGGTCTCCGGTGCTCCCCTGGGAGCACCGGAGACCCAAAGTGATAGCCACAGCAGGCAGAAACACACGCGGTTGTGTTGGAAAACGCTGCGGTTTTAAAACCGCAGCGTTTTCCAACACAATAACGTTGTATTTATGTTTGCGGTCGCTTCAAAAGCGACCGCAAACATAAATACGTTTTTAAAGCTGCAGTTTTATTTCTAAGTTTTCCGGGCGCCTCCAGCACAGAAAACTTAGAAAAAAAAACGCAGCTAGTCCTTATATAAAAAAAATAAATAAATAGCACTTACCGAGATTCAGCTGCAGCTTTCCTGCTCTGGTCTCCGGTCCCGTCCTCCGCCTACAGCACTAATGAAGGGAAAGCCACCCAGCGGTAGACTTTGTTTACTACAGCTGGCTGGCTTTTCCTTCATTAGTGCCGCAAAAGCAAAAGCCAGCACAGGAGGGCCTCCATTTCACAAAATGGCTGCGCCCCTGTGCTTGCTTTTTTGAATTTTGAGCTTGAATAGCTCAAAATTTTACATAGGAAGTTTTAAAACGGAGGATGCTAGTATATTTTTTTTTATGTGGTCTATCTATTTTTTAAATAAAATTTTTTACTAGACCATCCCTTTAACAAGTTGGTGCTCAGCGGCGAGGATAAGGTCTTCACCCAGAGTTCTTCACTGGTGTAGTACTATAATCCTGTTTACACAGAACACGGTGACTGAAAAGTAATACGCTGTATACCAGTTGCCTACTCTTGATAGATAATGGAAACATTTACCATGACTACTCTTGCTGTTCTCAAGGTATATAATTTAAAAGAGTTATGTTTAGACAGAGGTTTGCGATCCTTTGGTGTAAAGGCTGACCTGATACAAAAATGGATGGATCACCAGGAATCCAGGAGTGTTCCTTTACCTGTGGGTAGGGATGCAGTGGATGCTGGAGTAGGTCCCAGTAGTAGCAATGGGCTTGTAGTCACTGCTACTATTGAGAACACTGAGGAGGAAGAGGAGAGTTCCTCTCATTTTTATATGTCAACCTCAGAAGCTGAAGCTTTATTTGAGTTAAAGAAGGAAAGGTTAGACTTAGTGGGCAAGAACTTGAATTTAATATGGCTAAGCTGGGGTTTGATAAAGTAGAAAAACAGGAGGACAGAGAAGGCCAGTGGAAGTGGCCAGATTGAATGGGTCTCAAGGCTCCTCCATTGGCCTGGGAGTGGCTCTGGGTCCTAATATCATGCAAGATTCCCTAAGGATTCCCCAAGGATCTCTTGAGGATGCATGATGAGAAAAATTATATCATTGATTGGTTGACTTATTTTGAATATATGCTTGTGAAGTGCAATAAAAGGGAGAGTCTGATAAGATTGCTAGGTTGCTCAACAGACTACCCCATTCTGGCTGCAGTGCCATTATGGAAATGTCTAAAGCTGACAGAAAAGACTTTGAAAACTGAAACAGGCTCTACTCTTGAAGTTTGGTAAGACTCCTGCCCAATACCTCAAGAGGTTTAGAGAATATAAGAAAAAATGAGTTATACTTCTGTGTTGTTTGTAGCTGACTCTTTGGAGAACTTGAGTGGCTGGGTAGAAGGCCATAAGGTAACCACTTTTGAAGGCATGATTAATTTGATCATGCTGGAACATATTTGTGCTTTCTGTTCACGTGAGCTTAAGCAGCATTTGGCAGATTCAAAGGAGTTAGATCCTAAGAAACAAACTGGCCATTGCTGCTGATCTTTGGGTGTCTCATAGAGTGTCCCACAAGCAAGCTTCTAGTAAACAGGAGGAACAAGCAGAGAGAGAAAGAGGGTGGATCGACTCATAAATCTTCCTTCCATAAGGTTCCTGTGACGAATCACGGGAATTCCACTGGAGAAACTGCAGGTTCAGGCAACAAGAATCAGTCGAAACAGGAGCAGAGAACCTGGTGGTAGCTTGACCATGAGGACTCAGTGGTGGGCATGCTGCTCGATAAATGACGCCGACACCACCCCGCTGAGGAATCAGCAAACAGTCCGGTTACCTGCAGCGGTACCGAAACATCAAGCGAGAGAGAGAGGGAGCTGCCCGGAGAGGACGCCGGTGAAAACGAGCCATCAGAGAAAAGAAAAGAAAGAGAAGGTCCCAAGCAACCACAGGCCCTGGAGACATTCCACTGTAATAATAGAGGTAACTGGGATAACAGGAGGACCGGGAGGCTGCCAGTGACTCATTATGCGAGCAGAACAACTTGTCCCAGTACAAATGACGAAACCTTGAAAACAAAGTTGATGAGCTTGAACTGTAACACTGTGAGAGAGCGAATCACAAATAATCCTGAGAGGGAGAGCAGTAAACCTTGAGTATCACTAACACAGGAAGAGCAGAAAATACCCCGTCGTTCAGGAAAAACCGAGTGGAATATAGCAGAGAGAGAAAAATATGAAGTGAAGGCAAAATAAGTTCATAGGATAAAAGATACACAAGACGTAGCACTCCAGAAAATGCTGAACTGTAATTACCCATAATTCCAATGCCACATAGGAAAATGTATTTCCAAGACAACCCATGGTCAATTAACCTGGATCAAAGGATACGACAAAGGCCACAAAGGGAAAAAAGGAAAGCAAAGCCTAAAGAGGAGGGACAAGCCAAAAGGCTTGTGAGAGAGTTACAAGAACTGGTACAGAAGTGACCAGAGACTATCTAAAAATGAGATATTAACTCGAGGTCTAAAGTAAAAGAACACAAGAGCAAGTAGCAACAATCAGGAGAAGGGAGGCATATTCCGACCTTAGTTTGTTAGAATAGTGGTAGGGTCAGTTAGGATTAGTTTTGGAGAGTGGACTTATTCATTTGGACATTTCCTGATGACTGAGGGGCACCTCAGTTAAATACATAAGTAGGGAATACCCACGTAGCGATAGGGAAATATTAGCCTTATTCTTTAATAAATGTCATCACTGTGTCCGGTTCCTTCTTCAGACCCGCTACAGACTCACCATTGCAAGCATGACAGTGGATACTCTAAGCCTCCCTGCTTACAAAGGTCCAGGAGATCTAGTGTAGCCCCAGATTTAAGGGTACATGCTTGGGGGTGTCTGGCACTTCCTTTTCAAGAGGAAGAGATACTCACAGGAGCATTCAACTCTTGATTCCTTGCTCAGTGGTATAGGATCTGAAGTATTTTTAGTTTCCCTGATAATGGTAAACTAGAGTTGCTGAAGCGTATGCTTCCATCCCTGACAATACCAAACATTACTTTAAGGATAGTGTGCTGGTAGATGGTGTAGACACCTCTGCTATTAAGGACACTGGAGCCAGTCAGACTGTAGTGGATTCCACTTTGGAAAACTCAGAACTCCTCTGATGCCCACTAAGTTGGCTGATGGTCCCCCTCTCAAGTTTCCAGTTATGCATGTCACTTTATCTGTGAATGGTGGGGTAGTCAGGATACCTGTTAGTGTACAGAAGCAAGTCCCAGGAAAAGGTATGTTAGGGAATGACCTCTGAGACCCTAGGTCTTGTGAGGGGCACTGCGGAATGTCCACTCACTATTTCTTAGACTAAGGCTGCTTTAACCAGGCCTAAGGCTCAGCCAAAGCCAAAAGGGACACATATGGCTAAAAGAGAAAATAAATTAAAAAGCGGGAACGAGAATATTCCCCCTAATTCACCTACAACTGAGGTTGAGGTAGTTGGACAAGCCTCTGCCTGAAATACTCAATCCCCATGAACACCCTGACCTGCAGAGCTTGCTGGCAGAAGGGGGTCCCTCTAATGATGAGTTCAGTAAGGGCCAACATGAGTGCCCATCACTTGAAGGCCTAAAGAGACAGGCCTGCTCACAGTTGGAGGGTGATGACCCTGTGAAGCATAGCGTTTATTGGAATGGTGGGCTGATGTATTGTCAACCACCGAGTCCACTGAAGGAGACCATAGGTGTTTAATGGTTCCTCTTCATGTGAGACCCTTCATTCTGCAATTGACGCATGAGGTCCCCTTTGCAGATCATCTTGGCATCAAGAAGTGGGGTACACATAGAAAGTCATTGCAGGGGTTGCACTACTTGTCAGTTAGTTAGGCAAGAGTGGTGCACACACCCAGGCTCCATTGGTACCAGTACCTGCCGTGGATATACCATTTGTTGGGCACCTTAACACCCCCCTACGTCCTCCTGCAGTAGGTTTATGCCTGTGCTCATTGATCACGCCACATGATATCCTGAAGCTACCCCACAGAAGACTGTACTAGCCAATTCAGTTGCAAAGGCATTGCTGGCAGTTTAACTAGAGTTGGCTTCCCTAATGAATTTGTGTCTGACAGATGCAGCAACCTCATGTCCATTTATATGCAGGCCATGTTGAGGCAATGTCGGGTGTCATATACATTTTATCTGCATACCATCAACAAACCAATGGCCTAGTTGAGAGGTTCAAAATTACTCTCAAAAGCATGATTGGAGCTCTTGTGGAGCCCCAGAGGAGAAAGTAGAATCTCCTTATCTCATGCTGACTTTTTGCCTACACTGAGGTAACTCAAGAAGGGGTTGGCTTTAGCCCATTTGAACTCTTGCTTGGTCACCCTATCAGGGGACCCCTGGCCATAGCCAAGGAGGGATGGGAGTTGCCTACTCCTCCTGTCTCTACCAATGTAGTGGATTATGTATTGGACTTGAGAAAGAGGATGTCCTTAATGATGGTACAGGCCAATGACAAGTTAAAAGCTAGCAAGCACTGGTGAAACATTGGTATGACCAGAAAGCTTCACGTCTGCATTTTTGCCCAGCCCAGGAAATCCTGATTATAAATCGCATAAGACCTAGTGCTTTACAGGATATATGGTCCAGAGGATCGGGCGTGGCAGGACTGTTTGTGTTACGCTCACCTGGCTCCCACAGAGGCGCCGATCTGGACTGGACTGCTGCTGTCTCCACCAATGTGACGCATAGGGCCGAGATGACGGACTGGACTGGCCCACTTAGCTTCCTTCGCTTGGCCCGTAGGAATAGTCTTCTGCAAGTGGAGAAAGGGAATTAACCACCCGTGGAGTTGAGCGTAAAACCCCCCAACCCGCTGTTCTCCCCACTGATTACCTTGGATGTTCCCTCTTATAGTCTCACCTGATGATTTGAAAAGATGAGCTCTCCATCCTGCATTGAGCGCAGGGGCGCTTAGATAACCAGTTGCTTCACTGGCTCGAAGGAATTGGTGAGTTCCAGGACAATATTGACTCCGATATTCCCGACAAGATACCGTAAGTATGTAGTTCGTAAGAGTTCAAATGCCTGACTTTCACTCTTGTCCGATTCCTTTCAGGTTGCAGCTTGATCCTACTGAAGAGTTCCTCGTGGCAACCGGTAATGTTCTGGTAAGGATTTGTATTATCCAACACAGTTCGATAAAATAATGTCCATATGTAACCTGTTGTTTTCTCCCTTATTCAGGCGCTGAGAGAAAGTATGAAGTCTCGGGAATAATGCCTCCGGTGGTAAAATTAGGTAAGTCTTTTGTGGTGAGGAGGGTTCCCCTTGTTAGTCCCTTGTTTCACCTTGCTGTCCTTTTGTTTCCCCTTAGGGGCCGGGGTTCGGCTAGGATGCAGTGGAAACTGCGCCGACCCGTGAAGAAGAATAGTACCCCCGGTGGTAAAATCAGGTAAGTCTATGGGGGATATTCCTCTGTGTATTCCCTTGGCTCACCTTGCTGTTCTTGTCTTCTCCTTAGGTGCCGGAGTGTGGCGGTAACATGCAGGAGGATGCGGTGAAATGTGAAGATGCTGCGAAGGCCGGTGAGTTCAGCGCGGCGCTGCAGCAGGCGAGGCAACGCGCATAAAATAACTTCTTTCTTCCAGCTCGAAGGCGCGATGGATTGGGAATTCAGGTAAGGATCAAAGGTATTGCTCTTGTTCTAACCTTTTCCCCTTCTTTCTCCCTTTTTCTAGGAGCTCCAAACTCGAGGCGGGCGTGGCAGAAGACTGGATGCAGACTTGCAGGCACGTTGAGCGTTACGCTGCTGGATGCAGAATAACGCGAAGCGTGTGCTGCTCTTCGGGCGTGGTATAAATAGCCTCCAAAGTAGTCTCAGGTAAGTGTTCCTCCCCAGCCCCACCCGAGTAAAAAAATAGTCCCTAGTTAAAATAGTCCCTTCCAAGCCTCGTTTGGCTTGGAGCTCTTGCAGCATGGTCTGCATCAGGTAAGTTTGCAGCATGGTCTGCATCAGGTGAGTTTTAATCTATGAGCCTGGCGCCTATGGCGCCAGGACTGACTCTCCATATGAGCCTGGCGCCATAGGCACCAGGACTGCACCCAAATAGCCCCTAGCAGGGGTTGTTGGGTTTGCTTGGGGTAACTTGATGCCTGCTTCCGGGGTTGCTGGACTTGGTCTGGGTCCCTGGGGGCAGGCTTCATGACAGTTTGCAGGTCTTTTCTTTGCATGCTAGCTTTGACTCCAACCTTTTGATGGATTTGCTACGGGAGGCCTGGGAGGCCTCCAGAGGCACAGTGTATAGACACCAGGTATGTTTCTGTACCATTCAAGAATGCTTTGTAGATGATGCAAGCAGTTTTTAATAGGATTCTGGATGGGAGGGGGAGCAGTGAAGCTTGCACAGTGAGGGAGAGATGTGGTCATATTTACGGGTGCCTCCAATGAAGTGGACCTTCGCATGGTAGTCTTGATGGGTGCCAGATTTCAAAATAAAAGCACTTCTTACAAACACTTATAAGTAAATTCCCTGAAGTGTTATTAAATTGTACCTCAATTGAGTCAAAGCAAGCTATGCTCGTCCAAAACAAGGGTCTACTTTTTGTGTGTGTGTGAAATACACCAGTATTGCAACACTGAGTGGCGCGGAGATCACTCTGAAACCATGCTCATATTTTTACATATATATCAGGGTTAGCAAGCGAACCTCTCTCTGGGATTGAACCCACAGCCGCAATCAGCAAAATCGCCTTCCCTATCACAACTGCAATCAACAGCTCAAAATTGCTCTCACTCTTTCTGCAAAATACAAGCCCTGTTGTATAGTACTATATATGAGTTCAAGATATACCTAGGCGTCTGTTTCTGATTCAGCCTTCTATGTATAATTATAAATCTAATTATTCAATGTTACCATTTGTATATTTTCTGTATTTTTCCGTATGTGATTTTAAGGAGTTTTTATTTTTCCCCAAAAATATTAAATGAATTAATAGATTGGAAGTTAAGCTCTCACCTCTGAAATTGGTGTGCGATCAGCAATTTGACGTTTGACTTACAGCCATGTCAAAGTATCACACCGTCATCCTTCCGAATATAAATTGAGTATCATTCAGTTGTATCATAAAATGAATCACACCAAATTAGTTCATGTTATGCGAGAAATAGATTATTATTTTTATTATTAATATAATTATTAATATCACTGTCATTATTATTGCTATTATTAATATGATACTTGTACACCTCTAGGGACTTTGAATATGTCTCGTACGGTGCCGGTCCATTCTCTTATAGGTTAGTTTTGCACAGCTTTTGCAGCGGGTCGCCCGGGTGTGCATAGCTTGTGGACAGAGGAGTGTGAACGCTACTCACACTAGAGCAGCCTGTAGCACCAAGACGGAGCACAGGACACTGTGAAGTACAGTGTAGCGATGCTGGCCAATTTACAGAGCGAGATTTACTGTTGACGTCAAAAGAGAGGGCGCCATAGCACTGCACAAATGAAACTGTTATCATCTCTGTGCAGAGTCAGATTGTGTGAAACTGACGAGTCTACAGCTCCCATCTGAGCACAGCGGCTGATCTAACAAGGAAGGGCCCATTGCCGCCCCTCCCCCCAGACCTGTATCTTTCACTTCAGCTCCCTGTATCCGATCGCCCCATCCATAGCTTCACGAGTGTTCCCTTAATAGTCTTTCCTTCTAACTGTGTCCAGGCTATTGAACTCTATTGATGCATCTCAATGTTGTACAGAGGTCTGTGGATTCACAGCTAGCTTTGCACTATATAAAAAACCGCATGCATACATGCACTCGTGCATACTTCATAAGAGAACACAAGCATGGATGGCTGGTTTCCTTTTCAATTGTTGCATTTTGTATAATTGCTTATTCATAGAAGGAAGGTCTCCATGTGATTTCTGACAGGGTAAATTGTCATCTCCCCTTCATTTTGGGATAAGACTTGTCAGGACAAGTGCATAATGCCCTGGAACCATTGACCCTTCCAGTTTGCTGTTATGTTATGTTACCTTACTGGTTTTTATTAGCCCAATAACATAACATAACAGGTGATTTGTAGCTGGTCTCGAAGCACTTTGGCGGATCTGAAAGGGAGGGGTTGGGCTAGCCAATTACGGAGAGAGGAAAAATTGAAGATAGATCTGCTGCTGCCTTCTTGTGTTCAAACTTCAGGTCCTGGATGTTCAGCTGAGGTATGTCCTATAGATTCATGAATTTATAGCGTGCGGTAAATGCCAGCCTGTCACTGAAGCCGGTGTGTTCGCGCCAGCATGAATTTGCCACTTCAGTCCAACATGGGTCATGCAGCAAAACGCTGGTCCAATCAATGCTGTCTCCATGCATGTGAGGTACCTTCCCCAATCCGTCTTGCCTCACTTTCTTTCACCCTTAGCGATCACCCCACCTGAACTCCCCATGTCCATTCTTGCTGACTCTACCAGCGTACACGTTTTCTTCATTGTTCCCACTACCTTGTAATGCCACATCCATGGAGGCCCCTCCCACCAACTCCCATGCTCCTCCCTCGCCGGCACATCTGAGTGGGCCCCAAACATGTCTGTGTATATGTGCTCTGCCTCTTTCTCTGTTACTGTGTTTCTGCCACCAAAATCATTCCATCTCTGCCGCGTCTGCCTCTTTTCCCGGGTCCTTTGATTTCTTCTCCTGCAATGCTCTGTCCGCCGGCGGGAATACGCTGGAGCATCAAATTGCCAATGTTTTCCCACTGGCAAAATATGGTACAGCCAAACATTTATTTTGTGTCCAGAATTCGAAAGTAGGTGGATGGCATTTCCAGAAGAACATTGGTGAGGCGGTGTGACAGAATGTTGTGATTTCAGCGTGAAAAATCAATGGGACGGTAAATTGCCAAATAGCAATTGCGTTGATCAGTGGGAGTACTATAAACATGAATCTGCCATTATGTCTGATGAATATCTTGCAACAAGCGATTAGGTGTCAGACTACGCTTCATTTTAATTGACTTCCTCAGCATCATGGTGTCCACCCAAAAATCACCCGGTCGAACAGAGAATAATTTTCTGAGCCATCTGTGATGAATCCACAGATGTCATCACCCCTTTCCCAGAGGTAGCCTCTCTTCATGTAGCCAGAGGATGGCAGCCACTGCCTAATCCTGACGCTGATAAGCGGCTATTTGAGGGAGGACCACCTGGGGAGAGGCAACCCTCAGGGTGGTGGAGCGACATCATTAGGTGAGACATGGTTTCCCCCATTCTCTTTTAGGGACAGCCATTCAGTACCTAGGCCCTCATGGCTTATTGTGGCAGTAACCCTCCTTATTCTCCAACACAGAGGGCCTCATTACATGTTTGGAGGAAGCCATGCCTGCAATGAAGGCAGGCTACCTCCAGCACCCGCAAATGGGCAATTACCTGGTCATGCCGAGTTTGGCGGACCCGGTAATTGCTCATTCACGGGTGCTGGTAATAAGGGACTCCCCATCCCCATACGGACCTATAGGGCTGAGTGGGAATGGGGAGCTCGAATGCACCTGCACCGTTCATAATGGTTCCGGTGCATCCACAAGTTGTGCTCGCGGATGCCGTGCGGTCCGCCAGGTCTGACCTGGCGGGCAGAGCGAGACCCGCGAGCACAACTCGTAATATGGTGGTCCGGATGCAATTGCACCAGCAGTCTTACCGGTACCATTGTATCCAGACCGCCAGGTCCATAGTCATAGAACTTTCAAACTTCACATTGTTACATCAATAACAAAGACTGACATGAGGAAGAGAGCAACCAGAGTGAATATCGCTCAGCTAGACCAAAGTGAACAGCCTAGCTGTTGGAGAAATCCATTTGGCTCCAAACGGCTCCCATCAGTACTGCAGGATTTAAAATATGGAGCCGTGGAGAACTGCAGAGAGAATCAACCGGCTGTCACTGCTGGGGAAGCCAAGGTGGGAAGCACACAGGCAAGCGGGGAAAAAGCCAGAGAGGAAGGACTGCAGGAGCTGGTTTGCGCTGTGCTGAGTCGCGACAGGAAGAGAGGCAGAGGACCGTTCCTGGCGACCCCAGAAACCAAGAAGCAGTACCAATGATGCCCGAACATTGAGATGGGCTCAGGAGTGAAGGAGGAGCTGTGAAAGATGTGGAAGCTGGCAGACGAAGCCAGTAAGCCTGTGAAGTGCATGCAGGATGCAGGGCACTTCTATATGTTTGTTGCAAGAGGTCCAGAGAACACCAAAGAAAGACAGTGAGCCCTGAGAAGGAAAGCTTGCCCAACGGGGAGCTTCGGCAGCTCCATCAAGTACTGCTAAGTGCCAGTTACATGAGCCGGATGACCCAGAGCAAAGAGGTTCAGTCAATGGGACATTTGAGAAAGAAGGTGAATGAAAGTGGGTTTGAGACCCCGTATTTTGATAAAAGCAATACAGAATATGGGAACAAAGAGAGAACCTGGCAAGGGAGAATACCAGGTGTCTCCTGACGTTTGATAAAAGAAGTAAATGAAAGTGGGTTTGAGACCCAGTGTTTTGATAAAAGTTATATAGAATTTTGGAACTGCGTAAATACAAGAAATTGTTAGGACACTCACCCGGGATCGGGAACGTCCGTGTCCTCGTGGGCGGGGAGATGCTTGGCGGCTGTACCCACGGTTTCGCCTTGGCCGTGGGCGCCCTTTACGAGCGCATCGCTCATTTGGGGTGCGTGCCCGACCCCAGGCGAGTCGGGGTGTATTCAGGCATACGCGGAAGCAACGGGAACGGGCTTGTGGTTCAAGCCTCGTTTCCGTGGTTGCCTGATTCCGCGCATGCGCCGGCTCGGATTGCGGGTCAAGCCTCGCTTCCATGCCGAGCCACTATAAAGGCGCTTCCGGATCAGTACTCGCCGCGTCTCAACGCGGTTTGGTCCTGACCTCCCGCTCGCTACTGAAATTCTTTGTCCTTCCTTGCTTCCCTTCTGGTTCCTGCCCTTCCTTGTCCTGGTGGTTGGTTCCTTAGGTCTAGGGTCTGGCTTCCCGGGGTTGGGTTTTGTCCGGTCCTGGTCTGTGCCTCCGGTACCTTCCCTTTCCCTTCCTGGCCATCCCCTTCCATTGCCTGTATACTCCTCTGCCCAGTGCTTGGGTGCCAGCGCCTCCAGTGCCTTATTCCGGCCACTTCTGCTGTCCGCCTTTGCTGCCTAACCTCAGTTTCGGCTGCCTTCACTCATCGTCTTCAGAGGGTTACTGCAGCACCTACTACGCACTCAAGCCCGCTGTCAACATCTACCGGCCTTCCCTGTCCAGTGCTCGCACTGTTCTGGCGCCACGTAAATCCAGGGAAGTGTCCATCCGTGGCGCTAGGAATCGGACCCATTTTCAATCCTGTAATCAGGACGGGACCTGGGCCGGTTCTTGGCGTTACTCTGTCATCTTTCATTCCACAAGCAACGTCCTGGCGACTCCGGCACGCAAGCCTACAGGAAACACAGGTACGCAGCGTCCTAGGGACGCACATCTTGACAGATTGAGACGCCTAACCTCCGGTTCGGACCCAGAGATGGAGGGAACCTCTGATTTGAGAGACGAAATCAGGTCCTTAAGGGCTGAAATGACAGCACTTCGTCTGGAAAACGAGACTCTACGTCAGATGATGGTGCATAGGACTAACACCACAACTCAGGCTGATTCTGCCATGGCACAGACGACACCCATGAAGTTCGACGGGGATCCTAGAAGAGTGGCCGAATTCTGTAACCACTGCAGGATTCATTTTTTGTTCCGGACTTCCCATTTCACCGATGAGAAGGCGAAGATCGGGTATATTCTAGGGAATCTAACCGGAAATGCGCTTGCATGGGCAGCTCCTTTGGTTTCTGCAAACAGTCCAATACTGGGTGATTTTGCCGCCTTTGAGAAAGCGTTTCTGGAAGTATTCCAGTCACCCAACTTGGCCGCCACCGCACAAAATCAATTAATGGATTTAAGGCAGGGTTCAAGTGATCTGATCTCGTACATCGGTCGGTTCCGTCAATTGGCGGCGGATTCTCAATGGCCTGAAGTAACACAAAAGACGCTCTTTCGGCGAGGTCTGAGAGAGGAGTACAAGGACGAGCTTCTCCATATACCAGAACCGGATACTTTACAGGTACTCCAGGAACAGGTCCTTCGAATTGATCACCGTTTGGCTGAGCGGAAGGGAGAAAAACGTCGGTTGGAGAGGTCGTACTCCAGGTCTTTTACATCACCTGCTGGTGCTTCAAATACACCGGAAACGGGTCCGGAACCCATGCAATTAGGGGCACTCAGAGGACCTTTGTCTGCGATAGAGAGGAAACGCAGAAGGGACTTGAACTTATGCCTATATTGTGGAGCCTCCGGGCATTATTTGGGTACTTGTCCTTTACGTCCACTCAGGAAGTCGGAAAACTAATTGGCCTGTCAGGTGTAAGGAAGGCAATGACAGGCCCATCGTTCAAATTAGTCCTTCCGGATACCGATGGTTTCTTACTGCCCATGTCACCAGCAGCCCTTTTGGTACTCCGAATTAAAGTACTGTGGCAGGATAAGTCAACTGTAATCATGGGTCTTCTAGATTGTGGAGCATCTGGCAATTATATCGATATTGAGTTCGTCAAGAAGAACCAGATCCCTCTACTTAAGAAGAAGCAAGCTACACCGATAGAGGTCATTGATGGGACACCTTTGTCTTTTGGTCCCATTCAACATCACACCGGAGTCCTGCAGTTGTGGATCAATGAACATCTGGAACACATATCTTTGGATGTGATTAAGTCACCATCTTACCCGATTGTGTTGGGTTTACCCTGGTTGTTGTACCACAACCCTAAACTAAATTGGGTAAACCGGACATTGACGTTTAATTCGGATCGTTGTTTGCTGGAATGTTCCTCTTCAGGAATATCTGTTGGGATGTCCACTATCGCCACACAGACAGAGGTGAACGGAACATCTGATGTATGCCAAACGTCTACCATACCTCCTGAATATATGGATTACTCTTCAGTGTTTTCGGAACCAGGGGACATTCCACTACCTCCCCATAGAAGTTTTGATTGTGCCATAGATCTATTGCCGGATTCTGTGATTCCACATGGACGAGTGTACTCCTTATCCCCACAAGAAAGAACGGCCTTACAAGAATATTTAAACGACTGTCTTCAGAAACAATATATCACCCCTTCCAAGTCTCCTGCGGGATTTCCACTGTTTTTCGTCAAGAAAAAGGAGGGTACGTTACGTCCCTGTGTGGATTATCGGCAGTTAAACGATCTTACCCGGAAGGACAGATATCCATTGCCTCTAATACGTGATATCCTGGAATCCTTGCACTCCGCCTGTGTGTTCTCTAAGTTGGATCTAAGAGGGGCGTACCACCTGGTGCGAATTAAGGCTGGGGACGAGTGGAAGACGGCTTTCAAGACACCCTTGGGGCACTATGAATATCGAGTAATGCCTTTCGGACTATGCAATGCCCCAGCCGTTTTTCAGCGTCTGATGGATGATATATTTTCGGATCTATACGGAATATCAGTGTGGGTATATCTAGATGATATACTGATTTTTTCGAAGGATGAGAAGGAACATATCATACATGTCAAAGAAGTTCTCAACCGTTTACGTCAGAACCTCTTATACGCCAAGACTGAGAAATGTCTCTTCAATCAAGACAAGATTGAGTTTCTTGGGTATGTGATTTGCCGTTCTGGCATACAGATGGACCCTACTAAGTCACGGGCAATTCAAGAATGGCAACGCCCTAATAATGTGAAGGCCCTTCAGCGATTCCTTGGATTTGCCAATTTCTATAGGCGCTTTATACCTGGTTTTTCCAGTCTCACAGCACCTCTAACCAGTTTAACCAGCAGTAAGACGTTGTTTGTGTGGAACGTGGAAGCTGGTAATGCATTCGAACGTCTTAAAGACGCCTTCAGCACCTCTCCCATCCTACATCATCCCGATGAGAGCAGACCATTCATTGTGGAAGCAGATGCGTCTAATTTCGCCGTTGGATCCGTTCTGCTACAGAAGGACCCGCAGTCAGATGTGGAATTCCCAGTGGCTTATTTTTCCCGGAAATTAACGTCGAGCGAACGGAATTATGCCGTGATCGAGAAGGAACTTTTAGCCATCAAATTAGCCTTTGAGGAATGGCGTCATCACCTTTTGGGAGGTCGATTTCCTGTTGAGGTCCGTACCGACCATAGGAATCTCCAGTACCTACGGTCTCTTCAATGTCGTACTTCCCGCCAGGCCCGTTGGGCGTTTTTCTTCTCCCATTACGACTTTACAATCACTTACATACCTAATGCTCGGAATCTGAAGGCTGACGCGTTATCTCGCTCCTTGGAAGACATCAAGCAAGACGGCCAGAATCAGTTATTACTAGCCCCAGAACATTTCTTGTTTTCCGTGTCTCATTGCCTGGATACGTTCTTACAGGAAACATTGGCAGACCCTTATAGACCGGAACTATTGAAATTACCCCAAGTTAGTGAGAACGAGGGGTTGCTCTTCTTCAGTGGGAGATTGTATGCACCCACCGACTCTCTTCGGGTTGCCATCTTACAAGCATTCCACGATTCAAAGATCGGGGGCCATCGAGGCATACGTGCTACACAAGAACTTGTCGCCCGACAGTTTTGGTGGCCAGGATTGGCCAAACAAGTCAAACAATACGTGGAATGTTGTCCAGTATGTGCACAGGTAAAGATACCAAGAAGGAAACCACTCGGTCTACTCCAACCCATCGAGACACCGCCCTATCCTTGGCACACCATAGCTACTGATTTCATAGTGGAACTACCACCTTCCGAGGGCTTCACATGCATAATGGTTGTTGTTGACTGTTTTTCCAAGATGGCTCATTTTATCCCCTTCGCAAAAGTTCCCTCTGCGAGTTCCATGGCCCGAGCATTTCTGCACAACATATACCGGTTACACGGACTACCTGATAAGATCATCTCGGACCGTGGTTCCCAGTTCATCTCATCCTTTTGGAAACAGTTGTGTCGTCACCTGGACATACATCGGGCACTTAGTTCCGGCTATCATCCACAATCCAACGGACAGACGGAGAGGACCAACCAGACGTTGGAACAGTATCTGCGCTGTTTTTCCAACGCCTCTCAGACCAACTGGGCATTGCACTTGGACTTAGCTGAGGTGGCTTATAACAACTCGATCCATTCTGCGACAGGACTAAGCCCCTTTCTTTGTTCCTATGGACTCAGTCCTAGACTTTTTCCGTTTGTTCCTGTACGACCAAGCACGGTTCCTTCTGCTGATCAGCTGATTCAAGAAATCCGAAGACTACATGCTCAGGCGACTGGCACCCTGGTTAAGGCACGTGAGGACATGAAGGTCCAGGCAGACAGGAGGCGTACCCCGGAACCTATATTCTGGGTTGGTGGGAAGGTGTGGCTTTCTTCCAAGAACTTACCTGTTCGCAACCTACCTACGAAACTTGCTCCCCGTTTCCTAGGGCCCTTCCGAATAACCAAACGGATTTCCCCGGTGGCATTCAAACTAGATCTTCCCCCGTCCTGGCGGGTACATCCCGTGTTTCACGTCTCTTTGTTCAAGCCTTACCTGGATGACCCCTATGGGCGCACGGGCTCTCGTCCTGCGGCCATTGAGGTGCAGGGGGTTCCTGAATATGAGGTCCGGGAGATCTGTGATTCTCGTTTCCATCGAGGCCGATTGCAGTTCCTGGTGGATTGGGAGGGGTATTCGGCTTGTGACCGCACTTGGGAACCTGTTGGGAATGTCCACGCTCCTCGTTTGGTGCGTGAGTATTATTTGCGCCATCCTTGTAAGCCGGGGGCCCCGGGTCTTTCTGGGAGGGAGCATGGTGTTAGGACACTCACCCGGGATCGGGAACGTCCGTGTCCTCGTGGGCGGGGAGATGCTTGGCGGCTGTACCCACGGTTTCACCTTGGCCGTGGGCGCCCTTTACGAGCGCATCGCTCATTTGGGGTGCGTGCCCGACCCCGGGCGAGTCGGGGTGTATTCAGGCATACGCGGAAGCAACGGGAACGGGCTTGTGGTTCAAGCCTCGTTTCCGTGGTTGCCTGATTCCGCGCATGCGCCGGCTCGGATTGCGGGTCAAGCCTCGCTTCCATGCCGAGCCACTATAAAGGCGCTTCCGGATCAGTACTCGCCGCGTCTCAACGCGGTTTGGTCCTGACCTCCCGCTCGCTACTGAAATTCTTTGTCCTTCCTTGCTTCCCTTCTGGTTCCTGCCCTTCCTTGTCCTGGTGGTTGGTTCCTTAGGTCTAGGGTCTGGCTTCCCGGGGTTGGGTTTTGTCCGGTCCTGGTCTGTGCCTCCGGTACCTTCCCTTTCCCTTCCTGGCCATCTCCTTCCATTGCCTGTATACTCCTCTGCCCAGTGCTTGGGTGCCAGCGCCTCCAGTGCCTTATTCCGGCCACTTCTGCTGTCCGCCTTTGCTGCCTAACCTCAGTTTCGGCTGCCTTCACTCATCGTCTTCAGAGGGTTACTGCAGCACCTACTACGCACTCAAGCCCGCTGTCAACATCTACCGGCCTTCCCTGTCCAGTGCTCGCACTGTTCTGGCGCCACGTAAATCCAGGGAAGTGTCCATCCGTGGCGCTAGGAATCGGACCCATTTTCAATCCTGTAATCAGGACGGGACCTGGGCCGGTTCTTGGCGTTACTCTGTCATCTTTCATTCCACAAGCAACGTCCTGGCGACTCCGGCACGCAAGCCTACAGGAAACACAGGTACGCAGCGTCCTAGGGACGCACATCTTGACAGAAATACAGGAATAAAGAGAGAACCTGGCAGGATAGTATACCAAGTGTTTTGCAAGTCTGGGACCCGCTTTCTAAATTGTGGTATTTTGAAAAGAGAATCCCAAGGAAGAACCATGCCCTTAGGATTTTGAATTATATTTGGTTGTGGAGAAGACTTGGGGAATGGAGGTACTTCCCCTGGAGTGAATTGTAACACCAAGAGTAGGTGGTCATCCTCTTGGGATTTAAGAACCTTTCTTAGTCTTTGGAACTTTTGTTTTGGTGGAGAGAAATCTGACCTGGGGAAGGGAGCCATTCCCAGAAACTGTGAACATTATCCAGTTGGAACTTGTGTTGGATTATACATTCGTGTTGAACTTTAATATGTGTGCACTTTTCAAGCCGGAGACAATATCCTTAACACCTTAGAGTTACTTTTAGAAAGAGGGGGCTAGGATAGGATTTCAGGCACAGCACATTTTTGCTTTGGACATGTTGACACAGGACAGACCCTTCGTTTTGGTTGAGGTAGGGAAATACCTCCTACATTAGGGACATTAGGCATTTTCCAACCCATTCATTATTTAATAAATGTTCATGCCAACCGCTATTAGTCCTCTGTGTCCGTCTCTCATTCCTGGTTCATCATACATACTTACAAGCCACAAGGTCATATGAGGTTTGGTTCCAGGCTACCTATAACTGATGGCCCGTGCATGGCACCTCACCATAGCCATCCTAAAAAATCCAATGTACTTCAAATGGGTGAAACAAACAGGGAGATCGATCTCGATGGGTAAAACAGAAACAATTTTATAACGTCCTAATCCTAAACCATAACCAGGATCCTAAAACAGCTACTGGTAAAACAGGAACCAATTGATAATAGTCTTGTTTGAAAATACATCCAACACATACATTTAAAAAATGGGCCAGCATAAGACCATACAATGTCCTTTATCTGATATTCTGCTTTTTGGGAACAATGCAAGATGATTTTTTCTTTATTGTTGCAAAATGCTATGGCTTGTTTGCAGGGTAGTAAAGCAGTGGCATACAACCACCAATGAAAGACGTGCACTCAGCCTTTTCTTTTTATATTGATCACATTTCTGGTACCAGATCATGAGGATGTCTCTGCTCAGTTGGCAGTTTGTGATATCTCAGCCTTAGTTACACCATTCAAAGCACAGGAATGATCAAGAGTAGTGAGTATTCATAGTTATCTCACTCTGCCACCAGATCATGAAGCCGTGTGCTCAATGGCAGCTTGAACACCCACCCTTAATTGTACCTTTCAAAGCTAGCTCAGGGGTGAACAGTGGAAGTGATCATTGATGCTTATCTTCTCTCTGCCACCAGTTCATAGGGTCATTTGCTCAATTGGCAGTTTGCGACATCTCAGTCTTAACTGCATATTTTATGGACAGTAGAAGTGAACATTCCTAGTCATCCCACTTCTGCCACCAGATCATGAAGTTATTTGCTTAATGGATAGTTTACAACACTTCAGCCTACAAAATATCAAAGACATCTACCAAAGTGCATACATGGAGACATCAGTAGCTGGCATGCAATTGCTCTGAAAAGCTTATTCAATCATATGCTACAGAAAATGTTAAGGTAAAGCAACAAAAGGCAAACTAAAATAAAACTAAATTAAATGCATTCAAATAGGATATGGTACTGTAGATTCTTTGACATGTGTTTAGATCAGTGATGGGTATCATAAGTTGTTAATTGACACCATCAAATCTATACCCAGAGCAAACATCTCATACACAGAGACCTTATCATCAGCCCCAAAGACTCCAACCCCGAATGTCCCTGTGAACTGAGATGGATGCCATATTCTTGCTTTTATCCCACTCACACCTGTGATACCACTCAAGGGGTAAGTAATGATGTATGAGAGCTACATTTTAAAAAAAGATCTCTGATTTACAGAGGGGACAGGATATTCCTAGAAGTAGTCTTTCAATTTAATTTAAAGACAAGTTAACCTTCTAACATAACTAAGTAATAAAAGCTAGAAAAGGGTCAGAGGTGAGATAATGGTGCCCTTTTGTTTTACGCACTCGAGGAAGGTGAAATTGATTGCATGACAGTGTTGACCTGGAAAGCAATGTAAAAGTGTAATCGTTTTTGACGACCCCCAATGCATTGCAACCCCGGTCAATTTCTCAACCTGGGAGGAACGTAGGCACTCGAAGGACGCAATCTGATAAAGTGGCCACAAACACTGCAGAGGGTAATGACCCACCCCCCAATCCATTCCCCTAATGGTCTTGGCTTATCTCGTTACCTGTAGTCTAAGAAAACAGAATAAGTCTGCGCGCTCGGGTGGATTGGGCTGTCCGAAGAGATGGAAGGTCTTTCTACTCATGGTGGCACTGGTAATGGCTACGGTTGAGAAATGGAGTATACACATTAGATCACAAGACCATTGCTTAAAAGAGAAGGAAGACTTGAAAAAAAGATCTCCTTTCGGTGTTCTTGAACGAGCGGGCCGACGCAAAGGATAGGTAGTGATAAATCCATCTTATCCAAAGAATTGCGCAAAGTACAGAGGAAAGGCCTTTCAAAGAAAATGCCATGTCTCTTTTTTCTACTCTTAAAGAAACGCTGAATTGCGGAAGCCACAGCGTTCTGTAGAGTGATTTGCTGCACAGTTTGCGCTCAAAGGGCCTCATTACAAGTTTGGCGGTGTTCGATGCGGTAATACAACAGAATGAAATACTGTTACTGCATGCAGCAACAGTCATTTGCCAGCTGATTTACAGCTTGTGTTATTCCCCATTCTGCAGTCCCATAGGACTGCATTGAAGTTATTATTGCCATATTAAGTGGAAGTAACACCTTCACATACTGTCTGACGTGTTTTGTGCATGTGTGTTCAAACTCATAATTGTGTCAAGTGGTAAAACAGGCAATATTCTGAAATACTGCCTGTGGCATGCAAGAACTATAATTAACCGATTGATTTAGGGCCCATGTAGAATAGGTGGAATTACTGCATGCAGGAACGTAGGATAGCTCAGGGGCAACGCGCTCGCCTTGGTCGCTAGTCGACGCAGAGTAACACAGGTTCGATCCACAGGCCCGCGCATAGAAACCTCTGGGTAGTAAACAGGTTATAAGTAGCCAATTAAATAAAGCCTAATAAACTGAAGGAGGGGTCATTATTGAGGGATAATGACCAGCCACCAAGCTATGCTCCAAGGCAAAGCCGAGGGCCATAGGTTCGGGAAAGGTCATTATTCCAAGCAATAATAACCCTTCCGGTTGTTCTATAAGGCTATTAGCACATGGTGGTAGTAGAATTACATGTTTTGGAGTTTTGGCGGGGAAGAAAGAAACAGTGCTTTAAGAGTGCATAAAGTAAACAGCAAAACTCTGTACAGTTAAATGTGTTTTTATTTTGACGTATTTAAATAACTTGCTTGCCTTCACGAATTAAGCATTTTAATTGCAACTTAATTGAACTGAAACAGGTTTCCATGAGCACACATTAGGTGTCATGTAAAAGGGCACAGTTTCTCTTTAAGAAAGTGAAAGCATTGCCAATGTTTTATCTTTCTCTTTTGTGTGCTAATCAGCATGCTGCAGAAAAATTAATCCTGCCTGGAGATTGCGTTGTTTCCCTGCTGCTTCTGAAGATAGAATGTTCAGACTGCAGTCCATACCAGTAGTTATTGACTACACTCCAACCATTCTGATTGGCTGAGAGAAGATCAATAGGCAAGGAAGTGTGTTTAGGTCGAGCAAATGTTGACTCCTGGCAAAACATCAACATTAAAGTAAATAAGCGACTGACAACTCGTTTATTAAACCGTTTATAAATGTGAATATTAATAATGGGCAACTCGATTTTGATTTATAAACTTTTGTAATATTGTATAGCATATTGTGGCTACGTTGAAGTGTACAATGCTTCTTTTATAAATCCCATTTGACAATGTAGACAAAAAACGAACCAAGTACGAGTTCCACTCCACCAACTTCACCCTTTCACAATGATGGTCCAAAGCTCCTAAGGACTTCTCACGCCACATGGGTTCCTAATCACCACCCCTATCTATTGTGTGCTGTGGCGCTAACAGCAACGAGCAAATGTTTATTTATTTATTTATGTATGTATTTATTTATTTATTTATTTATATTCATACACACAATGAAACAAGCTCTTTTTGTCACAAAGGAGCCTACAAAGGTAAGATATCAAATACACGGGACATAGTGAGCCACTTATAATGGGGAGGGCGTGAGTGGCATGATGACCGGGTATGAGAAGGGGTATTTTGGAGAGATACCTGGAACATTATGGTTGACAAATATAGGACAAGAAAGTGTCAGTCAGCGGGTAGACTGTCTCGCCAGATAAGCGTGAGCTGTGACCTCAAACTATTAAGTGCTAGTGTGGTGGGAAAAGAGAGGGGAGAGTACGGTTAGCGGGGAAGGGAGTGTGTAAGTAGTAAGGCGGGAGAGGTGAGTCAAGACGATAGCTCAGAAGCGAGGCGGTGGGATTTCAATTTGGGCCTGCCCCACTCCACTCTGCTAAAGCATTGTGGCTGGCTGATGCCATCCTGTATATGTGGGTGATGACATTGCCACGCACCACAGAGGGGCATGGGCTGGAACGGGCAGCCACCCTGCTGGCATTGAGTGGGCGTGGTGGAAGCAAGGGGCTCCATTTGGATGCACCCGATGGCCATGCAAGCAGTACTGGAATTGGTAAGTCATGTTACGCTGGAGGTATTTATACCGCGCAGCACTTCTACGTCCAGGGTATGCTCTGGCAGATCTGAAAGAGAGGGGGATGGGTTGGACAAGTGGGGAGAGAGGGAAAATGCAAGCTTGCTTTATGATATGATAGGTTATTTAGACGCTTAATACCCCGAGGTTTCTAAGCGCAGACCTGGAAATCGAACCTGTGTTGCTCCGTGTCATCTTGCTTCCAAGGCGAGCACGTTGCCACTGAGCTATCCTCCAGAGACAAACGTGTGTATTGGGAGTAATTACTCTGAGAACACCTTTTTTGTGGTGGTGGGTCAGGGTTGGCAGAGTAAATTATACTTTAGGAGCCCACCATTGGTGCATTCATCGTGTGGCTTGTTTGGGGGAAGCTTGTACTTCTGTTGCCGCGGTGACCCACCTCTGTGCATTTGAGGGACACATGCCTTGTTGTTGTCTGTGCTGTACCTTTCCTTCAGTGAGAGATGCCTGCATTGCTTTTGCATCTGGCTGTACTCTGGCAATGTTATGCTCGAGGGAGCCTTGTACTGCTCGTCCCTTGGCTGCCCATCAGGGAAGGAATCGGTCCGGAACAAGAGAGAGCTGTGCTCCAGCGCCTTTCCATGTAGACCCAAGGCCCAAATCCCCCCACGTGGAGGGAGCTTTTTGCCCCTGACTGCCACAAGTCTCCTGAACGCGGAGTCGTAATGCCTGCAGCTTAGCAGCGACATCCAAAGGCTTGACAGACTGAATCTGAAAGTCATCCTTTGGTCACCAAGACAGCTGAAACTAAACTGTGCAGAGCTGCACATATGCCTCATGCTCTGCACACATGTTACTGTCAGGGTGACTATTATGACAGATGAAATGGGCATCATACCCAGTGTGCATTTCATGCTCAGAAGGAATGCACATTTGAATTAATATCACAGACATGTTTGATACACTTGTGGTCATTGTTATGCTCCCAAAATGCACTTTTTTTTAAAATGCAAAGCAGCCAGCATCCCATATTCAGGGCACCCACAATATTCAAAACTTAGCTATGCCCCACCCTCACCATTGATAATACGCCTACCACGTGCAAAAGGGGGGCTTCCCCAGTAAATCCTTCCATTTACAGCACTGCTGCCCATGTTCTACGCGTGAGCGAAGTTTGCACTGCTACTGACACTGTCCCGTGAGCACTTCCATGTGTCTGCCTGTGTTGTATCTATTCTGTCTGCTAGCCGAGTCTGCAGTTCCACTATCTGTGCTCCACCTCTTCCCTGGGGGAAGCGTTAATGCTCCCCCTGATGGATGTGTCACATTCATTCAAAGTAGGTGACTTGATCTTAAGCCTATAAACACAGGATGCATACTATCCTGGGGGTAACAAGTAGTTTACAAATATATGTTGCAATCATGATAGCCTGTGGGAGTATACAGGATGTTTTTGACTAGGACTCCCATGGCCCGTTACCATTGACTGTGCAGGCTGGACCTGATGGGGGTTGTAGTCCAAACCATCTTGAGAGGCAAAGGTTGCAGACCCCTGGTCCATTGCCATCTTCCGTCAGTCTCTCAGCTTTATATTATGTATGTTATTTGGCATTTGTATAGCGCCTTATGTATCATTGGTATGATCTCAAAGCGCTGGTAGGTTGAACGCCGTCGGGAACCATATAATGGTGCAGGGGTTACTGCTGCTCCCCATTTCGCAGTGCCATATGTTATCGGCCTTGAAAGGAAATAAGCTTCAGAAATCTCTTCTCGCATTTGAACCTGTAACCTGCAGGCCTCACAAAGATCTCTACAGCAGGCACCTTACCCTAATGAGCTATCTTACAACATGTACTTATATACCGAAAAGTGTGACTAAGCGGGGCTTTTTCTTCTAGTAGTGTAAGAAGAATGAGGCTGATTAAATGGTGCATGTCACAACCACAGACACGTTCTCTATGTTATCAGTAGACAAATTGTAGCAAATGCATATTGTGACTGAGGAAGGACAGAAGAGTGGGGGACAAAGGCTTCTATGCGCTATGCCCAAACTTGTATCGCAACTTGGGCTCTGAGGTGTTTCAATCATAACGGTTAAACAGGCAAACGAAGACAGTATACCCCCCATCGTTTTAGGGAGCATTGGCCGTGTGCTGGTTATACTTTCCAGAGCGGTGGGTCACCAGAGAAAAAAACGACAAAACTACATCCCCTCCAGGGAAAAACACAGGATGCACAGGCTTAATATATGTACACTAGGCAGGCCGGAGACTTGTAAACTGCAGTGTAGAAGCATTATTAAAATAGACAATTAAAACAAAGGGAGTAAAATACAGAAATAGTTTTGATAACCATTTTTTGCATCAAGGCAATGTTGGGGAGCTTCATAGTTTCGTGGGCCGAAGATAAGCCCTAGTGGTCAAGGTACCTAGTGGGGCATACCGCCATTAGTACCCAAGTCGCATTCGACTCTGGTGCTAATTTTTTTTTTAATGGAAAGTATTTTCTTTCTGTGCCTGGGACACCTCAGGTCGTCCGGATCAAGGAGGGAAAATACTCTTCCAACATGGCCGCCATGGAATCCATTTCCATGACGGCCAGAGCGGGGATGGGAGCAACAGCTGCTGCAGCGCTGAGCAAACAGGTAAGTGGGTGTTGGGGGTAGGTATTTTAAATGAAACAAGCAGAGTCGGGTGTGGGGAAGATGGAGAAGCCGGCCATGAGGCGGCATAGAACGCAGGCGTTCACTGGTAGTGTCAGCCCGGGATCCTAGTCACCTGATTGGCTGGCTCCCCACCCAGGGTGCCGATGTGCCTGAGACTAACATTCCACCCATTGTTGAATACATTGAAATTTGGTTGCTCCTAAGCATGAAGCTGCCGTCAATGTCTTTGAATGAGTTTAACATACTCAATTACTGTGGCGGTGCTAAGAGGGCAGCTCTACAGGTTCATCGTGGCTTCATTGCATTGCCAGTGGCATTGATAGTGTCTTTGAGACAAGCTGCACAATGGGTTGTGCCAGCTTTGGTATATAGCAAGACTCCATCGGGTTGCTTGAGATCTGCAAACCTGTGAGTCTGGTGAATGGTGCTTGGTCTCGCCGGCAATGTCCTTAAAGTGGCTGGCACAGCTTGCTCGATCCACTGTGTGACAGTGAGAAGTGGTGCTCGATGGCTCAACTGGCCATCCATTGCTTGGGGTGTGCTGGTTCAACTGGTGGTCTGACGCTGGCTCCATGTTTCAATGATGGCTCGATTGTTCTTCCGGTCCAGTTGATCAACAGCAGCAACCAGAAGTAGCCCTTCTTTGGTTTTGCTGGCGGACATCTTCAAAGAAGCACTTGAACCGGGAACTCTCTTCCTCTTTTCCCATTCTGGCTAGAGTTCACTGCGGCGCCTTCAGGTCCACTGTCTCTCTCTAGGTATCAGGGTACCCTGACTCTCTGGTCCTCAGCAGCATGAAAGTTCCTGGGGATTTCTCTTGCCTTGATTCTCCTTTCTCAACTCCAAAAGTAGAAAGGGCCTCATTACAAGTCTGGCGGTAGCCGTGCTGGTAAAACCGGCAGGCTGCCGCCAGACTTGCAAGATTTTCCGGCACCTAGCTTGCTGATTACCGGGGCATTACAGCCCTGGTGGCCTGGAAAGTCAGGCGCCAGAAAAGGTAAATCCCCATTCCCATTTGAGTCCCATAGGACTCAATGGTAATGGGGAGCATGGACGCACCGGCACTGTGTGCAACAGTGCCGGTTCTTCCATTTATGTCTGTGAGCGGGTGCCATCCTGAGACCTGGCGGGCAGGACGGCAGCCGCTTGCAGACTCAGAGTGTGCCGGCCCAGTAACAATGGTGCCAGTAGGCTTACCGGCACCATTGTTACTGGACTGGCACACTCGTAATGAGGCCCTTTGAGTCCTAAAACGTCAACATAATAACTAAAAGGGCAGTTATGTTCCACCAATCATATGATAGGATATTTGTAACGCGCTTAATAGCCAGAGGTTTCTAAGCGCGGAACTGGGGATCGAACCTGTGTTGCTCCTTGTCGTCTTGTTTCCAAGGCGAGCACAGTGCCACTGAGCTATCCTCCCAAGAAAAATGTACACACAACTCCCTTAGAGGATTGGCGGTTCCTAAGAATCACTTGTGCCTGCACTGTTTACATCTCTCCTGTGACGTGGGGTTCATCTCCTTTTTCTCCAGTTCCCAGGATGCCTTTCTCTGGTGGAGTAGCTGAATGGCAGAAGAGCATGCTGGGAGATCCAACATGGTGGAAGTGATCCTCTCTGTGTTTGAGCTGCTACTCTCCCTTAACTCTGCCGCATTCCCTCCTCACCAAGAGCAAAAGCTCTGGCTGCATTTGCTAAATCCCATTCCCCAATAAGCCCTTGTGGTTCAGGCACAAAGAGACTGTTATAGGTTGAACCCAGCCTTTGGAGATCCTTCCATCAAACATATACTTACCGTTTGATGGATAGCTGTCAGCTCCGGGGTTAGGTCCCAAATCCAGGCCCTCAGCTCCTCAGCACCGAACTGTTATATGTTATGCCAAATGTATAATCATTCATTTTGTAACTTTTCTATCTAACCTATAATCTTGTGCGTTCAACTGTATAACCATTAAGTTTGTAAGTAATCTTGTGACCTACATAGTGATACCTCAGGGTCTGGGCGTACAATCAAATGGAATAAATAAATAAAAATAAAATAAGGAGTTACAAGTGACATGGGTTAGACAACGAAAGTGAAGCTTGGGTATTCTACGATATCCCTCGCAACCCCAAACTGAAATACATCCCGTGTTTTAAGACTATCCATCTATACTTTTAGGGTGCGTATGGCTCCTATGCACCCCTTTTCCATCCACTGTGCTGTCCCTTAGGGACTACCTTTGCAGGGGGTGCAGAGTTTAAGCATAAGGAATTATACACAACTTAAAAAGGCCTTCATTATGAGCTTGCAGTGGTAACTTAAATGGTGGTAGTGTCACAGGAATTCAGTTACTACTACTTTACCTCCAAATTCCTGCATCAGCAAGTTCTTAGTTTGAGGGTAAAGGAGAGGATGCAACTGCAGTAGTTGCAGGAGATTTTCATCCACTTTACGGAAAAAAAAATAGAGGGTTTAAACAGGTGGAGTTACCGCCGGCGGTAAATACTTCAAATCCCCATTTGAGTTCTATGGGCTCCAGGAATAGGGATCAGCGCTGCCATTCTGCCACTTGTGATGAGATGGACGTATCGTGATTAGAAAATAGTAAATACGTTTGGCAGTATTTCCTTAGGCAATATCACCACACTTGTAATGAGGCCCCAATTTACCTCTCCTCTTAGCCCACAGAACCCTAAAAAGGGAACACATACCTGGCAAAGAAAGTCCCCTGTGTATCTCCTTGTCATATCTCACTGCCATGACATCATATTCGTTGATTATGACTTTCATATCCGCTGCTATGACATCACAGCAGGACGATATAGCATTTGGAAATGGAAATAGTGCCTAGTGTCGTCTTATGTGAATATGCACCTTGGTTGGATGGACAAAGTGCCTTCTTGGGTTGGCTTAAGCCAGCATAGTTCAGTTTTCAGAGAGGGTTTTACTTTTGTGTATCTCGCTTATTTATATTAAAACTAACATGGATTTAACTTTCTTTTGGTTCAGCTGACACCATGAGGTAAGTTATATATATATTGATTACGTTATCTATAAATTAGGCGCCCCGCTGGTTCACACGCTCCGTGCTCTGCTCTCACGAACATTCCGTGACCTTTGGGCATATCTTATCGTTCCACCCCTGGTATCCACGTTCTACCTTCTGGCAACCATGGATACCACCCCCTTTCGCTCCCCCTTCTTACCACAAGCAGCCTCTTCTTTCCACACAGTCTTGTAGATACTGTTAAGATGGATTTTTAGACTCTGGCCGGGTGGACAGATTTTAGGAGGCCACCCTAGTTAAAGTGAACAGGGGGATTCTGAGAGGTTAGTCAAAACCCATTCAAGATATGTGTGGAGAGCGATTACGGCTTAGTTCCAGGAAAAAGTGAGTGGGGTCAAAGGCCCTCAATGAGTCCACACAGTACAGCACACAATAATTTAATTTAGACAGGTAAGTATAAAAATACAGTTATTTATTCACGGCCTTCTGTGCACACTGAAAAATAAAACGAACAGGTATATTATCGCACAACACTCTATGCTACAAACATATGCGTTCACCATAGATGCACTCAAAAAACGTATTCAGGAAAAAGGAATGTAAACAAAAGGCTGTCAATTATGGAACCAGATCACAAGTTAATTCCCTATCTTAAGAAGTCCAATCCCGAAGAAGAGGGGGGCCTTGTGCCCCAAAAGTCACAGGAGCCACAATGCTTCTCCGCAGAATGGACTCTCTGTGAAGTTATACTTCACTTGTGTTGGTGATAGTTCAAAGAAGATATTGAAGAATGTTACTAAGGTAAGTAAAAGTTTCTTATCTTTCAGAAGCTACTACCCAGTTTTGACGACCGGAAGGTAGTGGAGTGGAAGGTTGGGTTACAAAGGGACCTGTTCCCAATGTTATCCTGTGGAGGACAGGGAATGACAGATAATAATAATGTCTTTTTTATATAGCGCTTTACTTTAACGCGCTTTACGTAGGACATATTTACATATATTACACTATGGTTACCACCTGTGACTCAAATTTTCCAAGATTACTTTGTGGATCATCTGGGCATTGCTGGAGGTTGGATTTCCCACCATTGATTCAGGTGCAAGGATTCTTCTGGTCGGGTTCAGTTGTAAAATGCAAGCCCAGGCGATGGAGAGATGTGAGATACGCCTATGGAGGCCTCTCCAGGACACTTGACAGGATGGGGGAAGGCAAGTTCCAGCAATGGCCTCCGCACAGGTCGAAGACAGGCATCCTTACAGTTGTGGTCACAGAAGCTTTGCTAGGACAGCATCTCGTGATGTGATGCTAAAATTCAGAGGGAAGATGACTTGTGGCACAAGCTGGCAACCACCAAAGTTCTGAAGGCAACCGTAGAATGACCACGGTTCTGGCGAGGTAGCCCATGAGAGAAATGGTCAGTCCACTGAGTATCCAGGGACACTTCCGAAAGGCTCAGGATGACTAGATCCTCAAGAAAGATTCAGGACTATTTGGTCCACTAGTCCAAGAGTTGAAGCACCGCTCAGGGTCTTCGGAGATCAGGAGTCTAACAGGGCTTCACCGGGCCAGACACAGTGCGCAAAGCCAGGCCTCTTCAGGAGTCGTCTTCGCTCTTCAAACAGCTGATCTTCTATGAGGGATTCTTGGCTCCAACACTGAGCTGAAGAAATGGCTACAGTCCTGTCCTTATCCAAAAACCAGGCTGGAAGCAAGTCCAAGCCCGCCAATGTTAAGGATCGGCACCATTCAAACAGCCAGTAGTTATCTAATCAGGGATAGTTACTGGTTTCGCTCCGGCCTTTCACCCAGACTCTGCCACCACCGATGTAGAGTGGGACTAGACTGTCCCATCCCCTTCCCGGGTCACATAAAACCAAAGGCAGCACAAGCCTGCAATAGCGGCTGCTTTCCCAGGTGAAGGCATGTCTGTGTAGGGGATTTCCTCAGCTAGCAAGGTAGGAAAAAGGGCAAAAAACAATACGGCCAAAGAAGCAAGCGAAATTCTTGCGGTACGGCCATCGTGGGGCAGTAGCCACTTTTAGTAGCCATATGTGGTAAATCCGAATGTGCACATAAAAAAGAATGCAAACAATTGTAAAAATGTATCTGTTGCCACCAGCTTGTCTTTAGGAACCATGACAAATCAAGGGAACGTGTCCCTTCTTCCCAGACGATGCCACCCCATTTGAGGTTAGGGAGGTGAGCCTGCTTAACAAAACCCTCCCTAGGGGTTTGGGAAAGCATGACCTCACTGGGAGGGAGTCCCCTCATGGGGGCAAGGACTCCTATTCCTCTAAGGAACTCCCAATTCCAAATACCCTATCAGCCTATACAGGACTTTTCAAGACTGATGTGGGGTCCCCCAATTGGAAGCCAAGACCTACTGACCTTACTTCAGCATCGTTGGCTGAAGGTGATGCTGAATACCAAGATAACGAAACAGCTGATAGTAAATGACACGCCCCCTGGAGGGACAGCGTTGAGGATAAAAAAGTTACTATTCAATAATGGCGACAAAGAGGGAATCCTACACAGAGGCCCACCACTGATATAGGAACCTCCTGGAGGGGCAAAGACGTGCAGTGCCACCGTGTTTTTAAAGTTTTTTCCTTGAAAGTGGTAGGTCCAGTTAGATGATAGGATTTCGGACTAAGGACTATATTTTTGATATTTTGACTAAAGACGAGCACCCTTAGTTTAGTCTAGTAGAAAGGGAAACCCTCATAGCAATAGGCATAGGCATTGTTCTTTTTAAGTTGAATAAACACCCTTGTATTGTGTTCTTGAGTCTGGCTCCTTCTTCTGGTTCGACACAGCACATATAAAAGTAACCAAAACCCCTCAGCTAGAATGCCCGTTTTTATGGTATGTATTTGCTTTATTTTTTTGTTTACTTTATATTACGTTATATTTATTTTCGTATGTTTTTATTATTGTATTGGTTTGTTATTTGATGTTAGCTCCCTGATGCCTATGGGCTATTTTCTCGCTATGTAAATAATAAAACTAAACTAAAACTAAACTGTTGGTGGAAGGACGGAAACACATGGATTGAGACGTTATGGGCCGTAGTGATGGAAAAGCCACGTTTTGAGTGTTTCGTGGAACTGGAGAATGGTGGGAAGCATTCAGACCCTGCAGCTGTGTACTGCATTGTTGAAAGACAGAGGGATGCTAACTATTTGGTGGACATTGGATGACCTGGGCTGGCTCCCAGAGTGTTCCATGTGAATAGGTTGAAGGCTTACATCCCTGGGGGTGAAATGAGAGTCCTGCTTCTGGATTCAGACAGGAAGGATGAGGAACATGAACCTTTCCTGAACCTGTTCCAGGGCAGCCCTTCAGATAGCTCCACTGTGGATATCAAATTGTCCCCTCAACGGACTCCTCAACAACAGGTTCAGGTGAAAACTTTGCTTAGGCAGTTTCCCCCATGTTTTCACTTACTCCAGGCTTGACAACTTGGTATGATATGATAGGTCATTTATAACGCGCCTATACACACGGCTTTCCGGGTGCGACAAGACAAGGAAGGAGGGATAGAGGAGGAAAAAAACTACGATCTTACTAGGCCTTGTGTCATTCAGATTGTGCAAGTGCGTGGGGGAGCGAGGGTGGGAAGTTGTGGGGGGTAGATGGGAGGAGAGCGCAAGTAGCTCGTAAGATCTTCAGTTGGTGGCTCATACGTGCACAGAGTCAGGGGACTGTGGGTTTGCAGACACAGTCCCATAAGTGGTTGGGAGGCCTGGAGGCAGTGCAATGGCAACTGGTTGTGCAGGAGCCTAGTCCCGTAAATTCAGCGAGGGGGCGAGGTAACCAGAGTGCACAGCAGACAGGGACATCAGCAGGGGAGAGGGAGAGAGAAAGCAGAAGCGAAAAGGAAGGTCTTGAGTTACTTCTGGAACCTTAGATGGTCGTGCTCAAGTTTGAGAGAGGCAGGGAGGCTGGTCCAGAGGGAGGCCCCAGCCGAAGAGAGAGATCTACCCCCCACTCTCTGCATGGCGAAGCATGTGACCCTCAGAGAGTTGGAGATGGATGAGTGGAAGTCTTGAGAAGGAAGATGTTTAGGAAGAGAAAGTTGGATGCAGTGTGGTTCACGGCCCCAGAAAGCCTTGTGTATATTTATATTGATGGAAAAGTTTAATTTAATAACCCCATTAACATCCAGTTCAAAAGCTACATGCAATGCTGCATTTGATGTTGGCCCTTGCTCATTATTTTATCGTGGATATCAACTTTCTCTACCAAAGCCAGTTTAATATGTCAGTGCTTATTACTTAACAAGAGGCTACCATGAACGAAGCACCCTGAAGAGGAATATCCTTAAAGCACCCATAGGCTGGAGGCATTATGGCCACTTCCTAAACAATCCTGAACATCAAACTCATTCCTTTTAGTTATCCCCCATCAGACTGCGGCTGACTGACCGCTTTTTGTGGGACAACGTTTTACTGCATCTTACCACAATATGGTTCTCCCGGTAGATGGGGTGGAGATAAAAAAACAGGGTTTGGGATAGAGAGAATGGTAAGAGGGGACCGCTGGGGATATGGGGACTGGACCCCTTTAAACAAATGGCATAGTAAAACGTCCCTATATGGTGATAAAGGGTAGATCCTTATTTTGTTAGGAGAAATAGAACAGAAAAAGAGGAAGGTTTCAAATTGTGCTTGAAAATACAATTCTCCCTTTACTAATAATTATTGTTACGCAACCTAATGAACCTAAATCCACATAAATGCAAATAAAGTAAATCAAAATGAAGTAGGGGCAAGGAATGTGAACTAATTATCTCCTATGTCCTGCAATGCATATTCAATATCTAATCGATGTCATAGTGAGCTATCGCCTATGGCCCCAATTAATGTCAGTGCACAGGACCAGAATGTGCATGTAAATAGAGTTAGATGTCGAACTCCTTTCTGCTCAAGGGCCTAATGAATGGTCCCTGGGACGTTTCGGCGGGCCGATACTGTGCCTACTGCCTTCTTCAGGGCAGGACTACATAGGACACCCTGCAAAAGAAAATAAAATGAAATGCTTTTCAGTCAAGATGGTCTTTTCGTTTTATGACCAATGTATGAATCAGTGTGTATGCCTTTCTAAATAACTAACCTTATTGCTTGGCTCCAAATAGCTAGACCGCTGGGTGCCAGGTTCTCAGGTGTAAGACTCGTGAATCTGGAGGGACGTTCGCAAAAATTAATAATAATACGAACACTCCATGTGGCTCTTAGGTTTCTTGAAATCTGTGGCATAACAGACGATTAACGAGCGTGATATGTCGGCTGTGCATTAATGTTTATTAACCCAAAGGTACGCAGTACATAAAGTAAGTTGATGTTTTTCTGTTGGAGTCTAATGAGACACGGTACAATATTAAGGACAACTTCTTCATCTGAATGACAGAAATTCAAGGCTGGATACATTACCACCACTTGAAATGGAATGCTACTAAAAGAGAACTCCCATTGTGTGGGTCACAACCACTGCAATGGATTTCAGATTCATGGCTCGTAGATCTTGGCCCTCCCCTGCTCCTTTACCAGTAGCTCAAAATCTCGAACCTATCTGGACAACGAACTGAACTTGATATCCAACTTCAACAAGGCGACTCTATCTGCCTATCGCCATCTTAAACTTCTGAAAGGGATTTCACACTATTTTTTTGATCCCCCACCAAGTTTTCATCATTAAGGCCTATATTTCTGCGAGACTGGATTATGGCCATATGCTTATTTCTGGGACAACCTCTGTGTACCATTAATGACCTCAACACATCCAAAATACCTCTGCTAGAGTATTGCTCAAATGGCCATGCAGAGACCACATGTCCCTGCACGGGTGGCAGCGTCCTTGGCTGGCAGTGGCAAAACAAGTACATTGTAAGGCTATTTGTATTACTCATTAAGTCCATTTTAGAAAACAAGCTTGCTTCAAGGCCCAAATATTCAAGAACTTTTCCCCTTCTTGGTAACAAAAAAAGATCAGGCAGGAAACATTAGCTTTGGGTGCCTCGTTATGGCCATGACCAAACTGGTGGCAGAGTATTTGCCATCCAAGCAGCGAGGCTCTGGGGCAACAGTCTGGATTCTCTCTGTAACATCGACGATCATTTGATGTTTACGTGTGAACTAAAAACCCATATTTCCCCGTCATAATTTACCTGCCTCTTTCTCCATTATCATAGTGTTGAGTCTTCTGCTTCCCGCATCGCCATGGTACCCTTTCAGGGGGGTAAGATGCGACCTACAAAATATTTAAAATAATATAAAATAATTCCAAAAATATAAAAATGTAGATATTTTTGCTTTTTTTGGAAAGGTTTTTTATTTTGCTGCAGCATTTTCAGTATTCTTAATTTCTTTCAGAGTTCTTTTTAGTGGGTGCCCTTCTAGCAAGGGTATCAAACCTTTCGTTCTCCAGATATTCTGGACTACAACTACCATCAGCTCTAACCTGCATAGTCAATGGTAAGGGATAAACAACTGCCAGGTTGCAGGAAGTACAAATAACCCTAGCATCAACACCCTGCGGTTGCACTGTTAATCCACACTGTTTTCATTGTAGCCGGGGAAAGTGCTTGAGAATGCCGGCTAGTGGCAAAAAAATATCAAGTGTTTAAATTTGGGCCCCGCTGCCCCATTATAGTACAGGTTTCCTGAAACATGAAGGTCAAATGCATCGTTATGTTGTCAAACCAGTCAGTGTCTGAGGGATCTCTTTGCTGTACTTTCCTATCGCTTTGAAGACTGGCCGCCATCCTCACTTGTTCCTTAAAGTGGATGCAGAGGTGACATGTACAAGGCATTGCAACACTCCTTAAATAAATAAATAATTATTTAAATGTGTTGGCAAAAATCACTCAGTTTCTTCCAATATTTTGTTTATTTTCTTATTTTCTGCTGAATTTTCAAATAATCAGTGCATTATATTCATCAAATTGAGTGTTTTCTTAGAATGTACATTGTTCAACATAAAGTTCCATAGATTGATAAAAGTTTAAGAAAAAACCTCTACACGTGTTTCACCACTATATGTGGCTCCTCAGGAGGTAATAAGTGGTTATGTATTTGTTAATTCTTCTGAAAATAAATTAAAATAAAACCATATATATAACCAAAAGTCTGTAAAATTATATAGAGATTGTAGACTAAGGATCAATTCTTTCTGCCAATGTTGACAGACTTACCCTGTATCTCTCTGTATGAGATGTAGCTTATTTTGTTTATTTGCTCCTCAGAACAGATCCTTATTTCAGGTCTTGGATGAGGTGTGTTGCATTTCCAAAGTCTGGAAGGTTTGCCTTCACAATCCAGGTGGTGAAGAGAAATAAACGACAAGCAATTTGTTTAAATTGACCTGTTTTTATAATAGTGTTATGTAACACTGTCACTGGCTCTGAGAAATGACTTGATTACTGTTCAAGAAATCAAAGGTTGGTTCACTGTCTCAGTATTTACAAAATAAGGTTAGCTGAATCTATACTTCCTATAAGGCATCCTTTAGGATATATAAATTCTTTGTAAATGGAGCATAGATAAAGGAAACCAATATGTTATATGTCTTCCCCTATTTCAAAGAGACAAGGAATATTTAACCTTTATATTCTAGTATTGTCCAAGCTTTTAGGTTTCAACCTAATGATGAAGGTAAAGAGCACTAGCTACCATCACTTACTTGTTTTTGGGAGGGCTGGATAAGAAGAAGATACTTCTTTTGGCTTCAAGTTCTGAGCAATGAGCTGAAGCCAATGCCCGCCTTATATTTGCAGGTTTTTTTAGCATATGACATCATCACGCTTGTTTCCGAACTCGATGATGTCATTGCGCTCGAAATGTGATGACGCGGCTTCGTGGGAAAACAAAACATTTGTCTTTCAATGTTTACCCTCAAAAGACAAGCGGTCCATGTGAAAATGTGGCACTTTTATTTGCCTGATACTATTCCAAAGGTTACAATTGTTTATTTTTGAATATTTCGATTCTAATACTGGGCCTCACTATAAGGTTGGCGGAATGGGTTTACCGGCACTGGTAAAGGTGCCGGTGCCGGTAAACCCGTTCCGCCCTATTACGAGGTCTCCTCGCGGGACCCGCAATGGGCGCCTGGAAAAAACAGGCGTCCTTACCGGGTCCCGCGAGGGGACCAGGGAACTAACAACGGCCCCGTCATTAACGGGCCCGTTGTTAGCTCCATCCCAATTCGCATTGAGCCCTATGGGGGCTCGAATGGGAATGGGAATGGGGATGGACCGGGTCCGGGTTCCTCAGACGGGGAATTACCGGGTCCGCCAAGGTTGCGATGGCCCGGTAATTCCTCATTCGAGGAACCCGGGCCCGGATTGCGGTATGGAGGCAATCATGCCGCTAAAAGCGGCATGGTTACCTCCAACCTTCTAATGAGGCCCACAGTGTTTAAAAAGTGATAGTAGACTTGTGGAATTTTTTCCACACTTTTGCCTTTTATTGTTCCTAAACTATTGTTAATTTGTGGAGGTTCAGAGTCTAATTAAAATCTTTTTAGACTGATGGTAGACTTGTAGTAGGCTAGCGTGGACTGAAATATCTGGAAATTATTTGAATGGAACAAGTCATAAATGGAGTAGGTTTGTACTAAAGATGAGATTCTGATCAAAAAGGCGAATATATTCTTTGTAAATCAAAAAATAATAGTGACTCAGTAGTGCAAAAAATACATATATGCACAATCTTTAGATACTAGCAACTGTTCTTATGATATACTGAATCTATAGTGATAAGAGGTTTGTCAAACATGTTAAGATTCTGGCAAAGTGACATAATCATAGAAAGGACCAAATCTCACTGTCCTCATTTAAGACACTATGGCAGCTGTCCATTAAAGTGATCCATTCCAATTGTCTCAGTTTCCTGGTATTGTTTCCTCCTCTCAAGGTTTCTTTTGTTGTTGCAACACCTGCAACTTTCAAATTGTTGATGATATCTTTGCATGTTCCAAATTGTAATGGTTGCCAAGGGATATCTTGGATCTCTATTTCTGTTTGCTCTCATGTGCACCATGATTCTTATTTTGAGCTTCCTTATTGTGCTCCCAATGTACCAATTAGTTTCATATAGCTTGGACTAATGATTGTTTTTAATGATTTCTCTTTTCTGAATGTCATTGCTGGTTTTTTGTCTCAGTATTTTGCAAGAGTGGGATCAAGCTGGAGAATGTTCCAATGCTTGTTCAATATTTTTCTTATTGTTTAGTGATCAGAGCTATAAGTACCATTTAGTCTTACTTTTCTTTCTTCAGATGTGATTCTTTCCTTAGTACGGTCTTTGGTCTTTGTCTACTAGTAATTCACTTCTGTCTTTCTTAGAAGCTTTTGATTTTTCCCTATTCAGTGTTGAAGTTGAGTAGCCTCTTTCAATGAATTTTTCTCTGCTTTGTACCAGATGTCTTTTAAATTCTGTTTCTTCACTGCAATTCCTTTTAATACGTAAACATTCACCTTAAGGTATGTTTTTATTGATGTGTGCTGGATGGTTACTGGAGCCACGAAGAGCGTTGTTCCCTGTTGTTTTGATAAACAATGTTGTGTGTATTTCCTGGTCTTGTACATGAATCTCCTGGTCTAGGGAATGTATTCTTTCCGTACTGTCTTCCATTGTCAGTTTTAAGTTCAGATTATTGCAATTCAAATATTGTGTATACTCAAGCAGCAAATTCCTATCTCCATTCAAAATCATTAAGATATCATTGATAAACTCTCTGCCTCTGTGATCTTATTTGTTGTTTGTTGTCTTTGTTTTTGTTGCGCCCTTAAGCCCAAGGGTCAATGGCTGTGCAATACAGATGTTTTAAAGTAAAGTAAACCTGCCCCAATACACTATATTCTCTGTGTCTGTAAAGTATTTATGTGTCCAAGCATGTTCCAGCTCGAAGTAGCCCATGAATAGATTTGCATATGTTGCCACAAATTTAGCCCCATAGCCATTCCTTAAATCTGCCTGTAGATTTCTTTATCAAAGCAGAATGTATTATTCATTAATGGACATTTCAACATCTCGATTATCCTTTTGTTCTGTTCCAAATAAGAGATTGATCTTGATTTCAGAAAGTGTTCTGCTGCCGTTATGACTTTTTCATGCTCTATACTCATATAAAATGATGTTACATCCATGGTTACCAACCTATAGTTTTCTTGCCACATTATTGATTCGATTTGTTGAATGACATGTTTTGTGTCCTTGATATAAGAGGCTAGGCATTGAGCTAGAGCATTCAGCAATGTATCAATGTATTCTGAAATTCTTTCTGTAAGGTCAATGCCACTTGCACACAAGTGTATTTTCTGAAATCAGTAACAGGATGAGCCCCTTTTGACCAGTCAAAAAGGATTTAAGGGGAACCTTTTTATCCCAAGAGGTCTTGTGTTGCTTGTGTTCCATAACCATGTGAGCCTGCACCAGAGATCTTACAACTTCATATGGGAGAGGGGAATAGGAGCAGCCTCTCTCTCCTCCCAATTTTCCCCTCAACATATCAAGGACATCCCGGGGTTCTTGTCCATAAAGTAGTTCAAACAGGGAAAATCCTGTTGAGGGCTGAGGGTTTTTTCTCACCACAAACAAGAACCAAGTTATCCTCTGATCCCAATTTCTCCCATCTTGTTCCACTAACCTTTGAAGTATGGTCTTAAGAGTCTTGTTAAAGATTCAACACACCCCTTTCATAGATTCCAAAACTGCACTACAATAGCAAAGGCAAAGAAAACAATCATGCTAACAGTTATGTTTTTTACTGACCTATATTCTTTTTTTCAAATGCAATCTGCATTATTAAAATAAAAATGTATAATGTATGGCAAAAATTGCATTTAAAAAAATGATATACATTCAATTTGTGTTTATTTTGGAACGTTGAAAAGCTGAGCTGGTTGTGACAAAAATGGATCCACTGATGTCGAGTCAGATCTGCCCACAATTGAAATCAAAAGCTCTGACCTTTGTGGTATTTGCGACACATGGCAAACAATGCTCCTGGTAATTAAATATTCTGCCATTGTCCTATTTTAGGGTAAAAAAAGGGTGGGTAGTATAACACATACACACACACTGATACCAACATTTCTACCTATCTAGAAAAAATTTCACAATTGTAACTTCTAATCATTATTTTTATTCATTTCATATGGGCAAATCTATATATATATATATATACATATATATATATATATATATGTATATATATATATATATGTATATAAATATATATGAAAAACCAAAAACCCTGATCCAAGATGGACCAGGAAATGGTCAACGGAATGCACTCCAAAGAACAGCAGCGTTGGCTCCAGTAACTCGCTGCAAAGAGGCATGCACATAAAGCTGTTTCCAGACTGACAGTCCTTTATTTCATCAAGTCAGCATGGCAAGGAAAAAGTTCAGAAATAACGACGCTTTTCGCGGTACACAGACTGCTTGTTCACGTTTGAAAGTGTAAACATAGTCGAAGTGACTGTTTTAAAACACATTGGTCTCTATTCCCCTCACTCAAGATAGAGTGTCTCCTATGAAGGTCCCCATACCTATTTGGTTACACCATGGCAGACATTTTAACACATGCAAAAGATAATATTGTTACTTAAAACCAAATGTTACAACCACGCTGCTTGTTTATCAATGTAGTCAGCATTTAAACTTGAATAGTTAAATGTACACAAACATATGTGTAAAAATAATTGCATAGTGCAAAACTTTTATCCGGTCCAAAACTATGTGCGATTTTACTTAAGTAAGCATTTCATACTTTCCCTCTGCTTCGGTATATCGAAACCTCTTGCATTAGGCAAGTGTTGCAGCTGCCTGGGAACTTTGTATCTAAATATAACTAATTGATATTATTTCTAATAACAGTAGTCCCTTGCATGAGGGAAAGAACGTTGTTATAGTGCTGCCTACTATGATGGCTGCCATACATACAAGTTAGACACTATAATTGCCAATGTATGTCACATTTATCATTACTATTATCTCATCTGTGAGATCCAAGGATGGTTGCACATCTTAATGAATAAAGTGCATAGTGCTGGTGCAAAACTGCATTGTAAACAATACTAGCTAGTGCAAACATGCAAAAGTTTACTAATCAATAAAGTGCTTAGTACCTATAAACTTTAGTTGTAAACATTTGACTTGTGCAAGCAGCAAAACAATTACAGCTATGTCCATTTAATACTGCTCAAAATGACACAAGAGCAGAAATACAGATATTAAAACGAGTGTGCAAATTAACATCTCTGATCTACTAGGATCTCTCTAGCATGTGGGACATTCCTATGGTATGGCGCCTATTATAAAAGTCCATAAAAAGTGTAGAACTAAAAACAGTCTGTTAAAATTCACAGCACAACAATACAACGTTAAAAACCTCAGAAGGGACCCTATTGATATTATAAAATCCAAGGGAAGGTAATGAGGGCCAAGGGATAGGGGGAGTATTCATGGGGAACTGATGTAACTGTCCCAATTTATCTATGTGCTTTTGTACACTAACAGGAAAACACAATTAGAAATTCAGAATAAGTTCTCATATGTCAAAAAATCTAAAAGCTAAGCAGATTATTATCCTCTAATATGACAGGGGTATAACAATAATTGAAGTGAAATTATCACAATAAACCAACCTACAATGTGAATCATAAAAATTACCCCAGTACAAAAACATTACGAGCTCCAACCAACCTCCAAAGCGAAAAAAAACCCTGTGACCTCAAGTGGTACGAGACAGTGCCATAAATAAATGGCGAGAAAAGATGAAAGAATATATGCACATTACCAATATTACCGAATCTTAAAATATTGGAAATTAAAGAAAATAACAGAATCACTAGAAAGGAAGGAAGTAAAAACACCATACAACACAAAATTGAAGAAATTAAAGAAATGCTTTGTCAGATTGCTAGAGCAAGGCTTAAGATAGAGTTGATGTGTGTAGCTTTTTACATGGGAAAACGTGTGCCAGTGGAAAGAATTAATAAATACCATCTCATGGAAAGAAGAACATCGTAGAACGAAGGACATCTATATTTACAAAATGGATCTTAATAGTCAGAACTTCATCATATTTAAGTCCCTAGAAAAGTGTAGAGTTCTTCATCTAAATTAAGGCCTCGTGGTTTCTTCGTTTCCAAATCCAAAATGCACTTAGTTTCCATTTGTCTAAGTGCCAATTATCTGTTTCCACCTCTTGGATGTTTGGCTATAGTATGTATGCCAAAAAATCTAAAACCATCCAACTTCCCATTGTGTATTTCTTTAAAGTATACAGCCATGGGGTATGTTGCGTCCACATTCTTGATGGTACGAATGTGCTGAAGCATCCGTAATTTAAGTTTTCCCATTGTACTACCAACATACCACTTGTCACAAGGACAAACGAGCACATAAACAACGTACTCAGTCTCACAAGTGATTTGTGATATGATGGGAATGTTTTTGACCAAGATGGGATGCACATAGTCGAAGACATCTTTTGCATATTGGCAGGCTTTGCATTTCCTGCACTTAAAAAAGCCTGCATTGGGTATATGAAGCCAGGTTGACCCAGTGGATAAAGTTTGTGAGCTCATGAAACTAGAGACCAGATTGTCCTTCAGGGAGACTGAACATTGGAATGTGATGTTCATTCTGTCGCCCAAGATCGCTCCCAAATGCTCATCTAGCCGCAGAACATGCCAATGTTTCCGCATGATCCGTCTCATCTGTTGTGAAGTCTTACCATAAGTAAGGATGAACCGTGTCTCACTATTGCATGTATCTTCTGGTGGCAACACTTTAGTTATTAAAAGTGCCGTGCGATCCTGGTCTATAGCTTTATGATAGGCTCGTTCCAGTATACTTTTCGGATATCCACGCTCTTTAAATTTGTGGGCCATACTTGCACATTCTGCATCAAATGTCTCCAATTTTGAACAGTTCCTTCACGGTAGTGTCTGTGTAGTTATGGTTAGGTTGCTAATACCAGAGGAAGAACACTTTTTGGGCGGCTTATAACTTCGCTCTCACTTGAGGATTCGTCACCGAACTTTGCAAAAAAAGTATATGGCCCACTCTGCAAAGTTTGGTGAGGTTTGGTCCAGGACGAACAACGTTATAGGGGGGGTCCCAAAATTTCTTTTTTCCCCATATATTGAATGGGGAAAAAACTTTGCGCAGGCCTACAGTCCAAACCGCTGGATGGATTTTCACCAAATTTGCGGCAGGAGTAGCGGCCTGGTCCCGAAAGCGTGCTTTTGTAAATTTGGGGAGAATCCGTCCAGTAGTTTTTAAAAAAATGATCAAAAAGTAGGTCTCAAAAAATGTGTGATATCTATGTCCGCTCCGCGGACACACTTCCCTGTTCGCTCTGCGGACAGGACACCGATCGGCTAATTGGCTCACATCATGTCTGCGGACATGTGGCGTGTTTTCTGATTGGATGGTGAAGAGCGTAAAGTGCGTCAGATTGTTTCGATGCATCCGCCATCTTGGATCCGTGTTTGGTGTCCGCGGACATCGCAGTAAAAACATATTAAAAAACACAACATTGCACTTGTCAAATTTATCAAATAATCTCTGGGGAGGTGAGGGGTAATGAGGATGGGATGGGATATGGCCGCAAGAAGCAAAAAACTGGTGTTTTTGTGTCGCAAAAGTCACACGGTACATTTGGAGGTGTTCCACAATATGTACCTAAAGTACAGGTGAAAAGATTGCATTTTGGCATTCAAGGGATGGAGATATATAATCATGGAATTGTGGACTTGTAAACATAGATTGTTGCTTCTGCAATCTGCAACCCCAAACTTACCTTGTGGTATTACAGAGTAATACTACATTCCGAATGCCCATTCCTCTAGATTGTTTATATTGGTTGCCCAATTTTTATTAATATTAAATAGAAGCAATTTCAGGTTATTTTACACTCTTAATTAAAACGGTTGATGTTTATAAATTGATGTGCTGGTGCTACACCCAGAGCGTGGAAAATAAAGGGCTAATGTGTCTGTGTTAAAATGTAATTAAAATAATAATGGAGTCAGACTGGTGCTCCCTAGAACCTGGCACCTAAGGCAGCCAGCTGCAGTGCCTGATGGACGTGGATCAGAATAACAGTTCTCATGAATGCGGTGAGGCAAGTTGTTGCAAAGTAAGAATGTATATTGATTGTGAGTGAAATCACCAGCTTTGAATTTTTGCTTGCGAGCTAAGGAATCCCACGCATCGGGCACACAGTATAAGGTTCAATTGTTTTTTGACCTTGAGGGAAAGGGACCATTCCGAAAGGAATTAAATGAAAGAAGATTTGTAATAATGAAGATATGATAAGGTTATGCATTCCAAAAGTGGGTAAGGAACATGTAAATTCAGTTTATGAAGAATCGTTGGTGCGAACGCAGTGAGTGTTACGGTCTGAGTTACGCCAAGAGAATGGAAATGGTGAATATAATGTTGTCGTAAATCTCCCCCGTCTCACCTGGGATCGCTTCTTGCTCTGTTCCGCGGGAGGATTCCTCTTGCGGGCGGATCGGGTCTTGTATAGGCTCACACGAGTCTCGTCCGACTCCAGCGCGCTTTCAGAGTTCCAGGAAGGTCGCAGTCACAGGATGTCCAGGAAGGAAGTGTCACAACCTTGTGTAAGACTTGAAGTTACCGTAGGGGTATTGTCCAAATGCTCCGCTTTCCCACCCGATGCACCACTCTCCTCACCTGAGTCTTCAGGGTCTGACGCTCCGACGCCGTGTCGGTGGGCAAGGTAATCCTTTTTACTCTTCGTTGTTAGAGCTCTGACACGGGACAAAGCCGTGGTGGAACTCTGAATTGGTTACCACCTCGGCTCCGGTTCCGTATGCAGGCGGGTAAGGGGAAAAAGCCCGAAGGCGGAAAAAACCCCTGTGTCGCGGTAGAACTGCTGGCCGTGGATTGCGATGAGATATGTAGCCGTAGTTGTCGTAGAATTCAATTGCATCGGGAATCCGCGAGGAAAACAATGCGAAGATTCATCGGGAGAAAAAATGGCAAGGAGGAAAAGAACACAGGCAGAAGGCAGGTACATGCCGAGAAGCATAAGCAGAGAGAAACCGGCGGAAGGGGGTGAGCCGCTAGGGAAGCAGAGAGGAAGGAGAAAACAAGAAGGAGAAACCCCGAAAGGAGAGGAAAGAAACGAGCGAGAGAAAAAGCACTGGAAGCGTCTCACCGTGAAAACGAAAGGAGACGGTTGCAACGCAAGGAACCATGGGTAGCAGGAAGTAAATAGGCGAGAGGAAAGAACAGAGGAAAACACTAGACCGTAAACAGAGAAACGTGAACAACGTGGCGGCAGTGTTTAATGGCGGCGATGCCGTAACAACGGCATCCATCGCCAACCGAGAGGGTTCATGACAGTATGCCCCCTCTTACTGCCGACCCCGCCCGGCTTGCCAGGATGCATCCGATGAAATTTAGCTACTAGGCGGGGCGCCTTGACAAAATGCACAGGTTCCCAGGAATCTTCAGACCTGGGATACCCCTTCCAGGAAATAAGATATTGTAAACGTCCCCGGTAGTAGCGGGAGTCTCGGATTTTAGAAACTTCATAAACCTCTTGGGAGTCTCTGGGTGAAATGTCCAGCAAGGATCTTGACCTAAAGTGTGGCTCAGTTCGTGACTCCTTGAGAAGAGAGGTATGAAACACCGGGTGCACCCGGCGAAGGTAGGAGGGTAGTTGAATCTTATAGGCTACAGGGTTGATTCTTTCTAGGATGGAAAACGGATCCAGGAATCGAGGAGACAACTTGGAGGAACGAATCCACCTTGGTAGGTATTTGGTCGAAAGCCATACCTTCGTCCCTTTAGCCCAAGTGGGGGCAGCTTGACGATGTTGATCAGCAAGAGTCTTGTAGGTCCTAAGGCTCCTCACTAGACTGTCTCTGGCTGTCCGGTGAGCCTCAGAAATTTCAGATAAAGCGGCTTCAGCAGCAGGAGAGTTATTGGTATGGAAAGCAATGGGCCAAATGGACTTGGGATGAAGTCTGTAGTTGCAGTAAAAAGGAGAGATACCCGTGGCGGTGTGTTTAGAGTTGTTGTAAGTGAATTCTGCCGTGGGGAGGAGTTGTACCCAATTATCCTGGAGTCTATTAATGTAGCACTTGAGATATTGTTCCAGAGTGGAATTGAGTCTTTCCGTCTAACCATTAGTCTGGGGATGGTACCCAGAGGAAAGAGCACGGTCAATACCTAAACGAGAACACAAAGCCTTCCAGAACTTAGAAATATATTGGCTACCACGGTCCGAAGTAATTTTATCGGGCAAGCCATGAAGACGAAATATATCTCGGGCAAAAACTTCGGCCATGCGACTAGCCGTAGGTAAGCCCTCCAGAGGAGAGAAATGGGCCATCTTGGTAAATGAATCTACTGTTACCATAATGCAAGAACAGGACTCGGATAAGGGTAAATCCACCATGAAGTCGGTAGACAGGTTTCCCCACGGCCTTTGTGGTAAGTCAGGCTGAGCAAGGAGACCCAACAGTTTGCCTCTTGGATTCTTAGCCATGGCGCAAACCGGGCATGCCTTTATGTAGGACTGGACTTCTTGGTGAAGGTTGTGCCAGTAAAACGAGCGTTTAATGAGTTCAATGGTGTTTGCCTGGCCTCGATGTCCTGCAACTCGGCTGTCGTGGCTCCAGTAGAGAATCCTCTTGCAGAGATGTCCTGAAGGTATGTAAAGTCAGTTCTTGTAGAACCAGAGACCATCTTTGATGCGAAACTGAGATGCCAAGCGTTTATCTCTAATGCAGGGTTCAGAGTCCAAAGCCTCTTTGACCTCCTGTAGGAAAGTATGTAGATGTGCCACTATGCGAGTAGATGGAAACATAAGTTCGGGTGAGAGGCGACCCGAGTCAGTAACCAACTCCTTGCGAGACAAGGCGTCGGCTAGGACATTCTGAGAGCCTGGTAGATAGGTAATGGTGAAATGGTATTGGGAAAAAAAGTAAGCCCATCGCGCTTGGCGAGAGTTGGCACATTCGAGGGACTGCAGGACCTTTAGATTCTTATGGTCCGTACGTATGACGAAGGGAATACTGGCACCCAACAGCAGATGTCGCCATTCCTCACAGGCCAGTTTCATAGCTAGTAACTCCTTTTCAAGGACGGAATAGTGAAGTTGACTGATGGTCAGAGTGCGAGAGAGGTAGGCCACAGGGTGTTCTATACCTTCGAACTCCTGGAGCAAGGCAGCACCAATGGCGGCGGAAGAGGCATCAATTTCCACGATAAACTGTTTAGTTTGATCGGCCTGGAGCAATATGGGCGCTGAGCAAAACAGAGTCTTGAGATGTCTGAAACTAGACTCTGCCGCCGAGGACCATACAAAGGTTCCAGAAGATTTCTTGAGAAGTGTTGTTATGGGTAACACCATCTCGGAGAACCGGGGTATAAATCTTCTGTAAAAGCTTGTTAAACCCAAGAATCTCTGACCTCCTTTACAGAGGTGGGAGAAGACCACTCCAAAATGGCAGACACCTTGCGAGGGTCCATGGAGATACCCCGGTCAGACAAAATAAACCCCAAGTAGGGAATGCTAGAGACCCCGAACTGGCATTTCTCAGGCTTGGCCAGTAAACTGTTCTCCTTAAGTCGAATAAGTACTGTCCGTACATGCTGTTTGTGTTCTTCCTTGTTGATGGAAAATACAAGAATATCATCTAGATAGATGATCACTGAAACAAATAAGAGATCCGAAAACATGCGGTCCATAAATCTTTGGAAAACTGCGGGCGCGTTAACTAGCCCAAAGGGCATAACTCTGTATTCAAACAATCCGAAGGGTGTTCGAAAAGCAGTCTTCCATTCATTACCCTTAGCAATGCGTAATAGGTGGTACACATTGCGAAGATCCAGCTTAGTGAAAATGTGAGCACCTTGAACCGCCTCAAGAATGTCTGTGATGAGTGGCATGGGATAGCGGTCTCTGACTGTGACCTTGTTGAGACCTCTATAATCTATGCAAGGTCGTAATTCTTTGGAATCCCTCTTGGAGATGAAGAATAAGGGAGCCCCGGCAGGGGATTTTGACGGTTGGATGAGGCCATTGTGAAGATTCACGTCCAGGTAAGTTCGTAAGACCTCCTTCTCGGATCTGGACAAGGAAAACATACGACCGAACGGAACCAGGGCGTTAGGCTCAAGATCGACAGAACAGTCCTCAGGACGATGGGGTTGCAAAGGTGCTGGCTTGACTTCTGTGAAAACCTCTCTGAAAGTCTCACCAATATGTGCCATATTATGGAAAGTTGAGGATTCTTGACAAGAAGCTGGGGTGACCTGTAGTTGTAAATAAGATTGTTGGGGAATACAATGCTTCTTGCAAAACTCAGACTCAAAACGTAGCATATTAGATACCCAATCTATTTGTGGGTTATGTCTCCTGAGCCAAGTGATCCCCAAAATAACAGGAAAATGGGCAGCTCCAATGATGTCGAATTTTAGACTCTACACATGTTGGGAAATCCGGACTTCTAGCTCCTCGGTAGTCTGCGTTATTGGTCCTGAAGACAAGGGAGTACCATCTACACCCTCCACCTTCTGATCTTCGAGTCTTGCTAGCCTTTTGAGGCCCACCTTGTCAACCCATAAGGTATCAACAAAGTTACTGGCTGCTCCGCAGTCTAAGAGTGCCAAAGTCTCTACGAGCTGGTCTTGGATCATCACGCTGATATTGATAACCATGAGTCTGGAATCTTCTGGTGTCTTCTTTGTGGATACAGCCAATGAAACGTAGGGACTGGAAGATTTAGATAACCACCGGTTTTCTGTCCCTTTTAAAACCGGGGTGATTCGTTTCCCGAACGCCGTTGAGGTAGTTCGGAACAGTCTTTGAGCAGATGTTTGTCAGACCCACAGTAGGCGCAAAGACCTCTTTCTCTCCGTCTCCTTCTTTCTTCCGCGGTGAGTGGTGCTCGGGTGGTTCCGATCTGCATAGGTTCTTCACTCTGTTTAGAAGATGGAGGAAGAGTGTTGGATGATGTACCGATGCTAGAGGGATTTTCTCTGTAACGTCTTTTTTCATTACGCCTCTCCTGGAGTCGATGTTCAATCTGTAGGACAGAGGATAAAAGATCCGAAAAAGAGGCAGGTCGGGGAGACCGGGCTAATTCATCCTTTATCTCTTCTTTAAGACCTCTACGAAAAATGGCAAATTGTGCCTGTTCGGGCCAGCCAGCCCCTGCAGCCAGGGTCTTAAACTTAGTGATGTAAATGAGGAGGTCCGAGGATCCCTGTTTCACATCCAGGAGATCCTCACAAGCAGTGTAGGTGAGCTCATGTCTTTCAAAGGACTCTCTGAGAAGAGCCTTAAAATTCCCGTAATTCTGTAAAACGGGATCCTCTCCTGTCACAAGAGGAGTAGCCCATGCAAGGGCATTGCCCACCATATTCGAAATGAGGAAACCAACCTTAGCCTGATCAGAAGAAAACATGCGAGGGCGGAAAGTGAAGTATATAGTGGCAGCTTCCAAAAACTCTTTAAGCTTCTTGGGAGAACCGTCCAACTTCCCCGAAGGTAGGGCCACCGGTAGCAATTCTGGGGGAGGGGGAGGTTCTCTACCCAAAACCAATTGTTTTAATACTACATTTTCTGCTTTGACAGTCTGTAGCTCTTGATAAAGAGTCTGCACAGCTGTCCATAGCTCTTGTATCTGATCCTGCAGCTGCTCTGGAGTAGCCATTGGTATCTTCGGGCGTTGCAAACTGTCCCAACCTTGTGTAAGACTTGAAGTTATCGTATGGGTATTGTCCAAATGCTCCGCTTTCCCACCCGATGCACCACTCTCCTCACCTGAGTCTTCAGGGTCTGACGCTCCGACGCCGTGTCGGTGGGCAAGGTAATCCTTTTTACTCTTCGTTGTTAGAGCTCTGACACGGGACGAAGCCGTGGTGGAACTCTGAATTGGTTACCACCTCGGCTCCGGTTCCGTATGCAGGCGGGTAAGGGGAAAAAGCCCGAAGGCGGAAAAAACCCCTGTGTCGCGGTAGAACTGCTGGCCGTGGATTGCGATGAGATATGTAGCCGTAGTTGTCGTAGAATTCAATTGCATCGGGAATCCTCGAGGAAAACAATGCGAAGATTCATCTGGAGAAAAAATGGCAAGGAGGAAAAGAACACAGGCAGAAGGCAGGTAAACGCTGAGAAGCATAAGCAGAGAGAAACCGGCAGAAGGGGGGAGCCGCCAGGGAGGCAGAGAGGAAGGAGAAAACGAGGAGGAGACCCCCGAAAGGGGAGGAAAGAAACGAGCGAGAGAAAAATCACTGGAAGCGTCTCACCGTGAAAACGAAAGGAGACGGTTGCAACGCAAGGAACCATGGGTAGCAGGAAGTAAATAGGCGAGAGGAAAGAACAGAGGAAAACACTAGACCGTAAACAGAGAAACGTGAACAACGTGGTGGCAGTGTTTAATGGCGGCGAAGCCGTAACAACGGCATCCATCGCCTCCCGAGAGGGTTCATGACAGGAAGTAGCGGTCGCTAGGTTTGAGGATTCCAGGAGCAGATTTAGAGGAGAAAGGTGGAAGGAAAGAAGAAGGGACCGGGAACTAGGAATAGTGGATTCGCCGAACAGCACACACACGTCTAGTCACTACCTAGTGATAGCTTTGAGACGCGCAGGGCCATTGGGGCGTGGCCAATTTATAGAACGTGCCGTGTCCGACGTAAAGGCTGGTGCGAGGCAAGTCACTTGGCACGGCCATGTTGGGAGTAACAAGGAATACAAGCCCCGTCGCGATAAGGACCAGGAAGTCCAGAAAGGGCAAGTTCTATGGGTCATGACAAATGTAAGTTTGATTTTCGACGATTGTATACCGGAACGAGCATTAACTTATTATTATCTGAACATTATTTCTGGGTTACATTCTATAGGTTTGTTCTGTGTGGCTTATTGCAATGAAACGCAAGTACAACATTTTGTGTGTATTGGTCTTTTTACGTGCTTATGGGGAGTCCAGCATCGAGGTGCATGTAGACCACCACTCGGTTCCCCCACGTTCAACACTAATATTTCATGAAAATGTCATGTCTGACCATCTCGAATTGTGTACCACTTTCCACATTGTTTTCTCTCTGTTGAGATTGTTTCATGTCTGTGCTAATCGTTAGTTTAAACTCTATGCCAAATTAATAAGTCAATAGATAAAGTGTAATAAAGATTGGGTAGTGAGACACATTTCTGTTATGTTTTCGAAACAGATACATTCTGCCATTCTGCGATTGTCATAGATTCCAGATGCCAACTGACAGGTTTTTCAACCGGCAGCTGAACATAGTTGTGAACAACTGGATCACAGTGACTCTTTTTTGGGACGATCGCCAAGGGCCCATAAGCCCTTACGCTGTACTAGCGATTAGGTGCAACATAACATCCTTTACGGTGGTCTAGCCCCAAGTTGATGCAGAAGCACTGGAATTCACTGTGCGACCCAAGCGCTTCTTTTACCGAAAACAAACACTTTGTGTATGCAAAAAGAACAATGCGTGCCTCACGATAAACATTTTGGATCGCGAGTGAAGAAACAAATTTGCAATTTGATTGAATATGGCAATAGTCGGATGTTCTCGGAGCGTTTATTCTGAAATAAAAGTACTTTACAAATTGTACAGTGTTGTTGTTTTCTTTTAAAGTATGGTTTAATATTCCGAAATGTGACATGCTGTGTTGTGAGTCGATGTGTGTTGATTTTCGGGTTCTGCGTCACGTCACATAGGTGATTATGGGCGCGTTTGGCTACGAAACTTGCGTAAGGCACATTGGCAATGATCTACAAGCATGGTTTTGCAAATGTGGCAGTGTCATAATGTATTTAAAAAAAATAGCGGTATAGCTTTAGTGACTGAGGGGTAGCCTGTGGCCATGGGCAGTGGCCAGAATGTCCGGGTCATGGAATAAAGTCATGATCCGGACAATCTGGCTACTGGCCATGACCAGAAGGGACAAAACAAAGGATTAAAGTGGCCATGTCCACCTGGGACTGGCTTTGTGGTAAGGTTATTCGAAATTAGGATAGATTTTAAAGGGAAGAAAAATGTGCTTGTGGTAATATGGTCATAGGGTTTTCTTTGTGTCTTCTGCAGGCTGCCATGGAAAGCGAAGAGGGGCCCTGTATGGAACCCCGCCTTCCCTTTCCATGGTGGCCATCTTGGCAAAGGATTTTCCTTGTGGCGTCCCAGTGTAGGATGAAAAATCCTCTTTTTTAATAGCACGGGTTCCCGCTTTGGAACCTAGGCTGCTAATGGCCTTCATCCCCCATTTCAGGGGCTGGGATGGGGGGATAATGGTCCAGAGACCTTGTTATCCACCCTCCCTTCGCTTGGGCTGATAACTTGGGCTGCTGGGCCGGTATCCACCGTTCCAGTCCCTGGAACGGAGGATGAACGCCCCAATATTGCCATTAGTATAACACAAAATGCAAATGGAAATGTTGGAAAATGTTATTAAGTCTATGTACTTTACTGAGAATTATAAAGTAGATGGAGTCTGCGTTTTTATTTAGTTCTATTTTTTAACTGTGAAAGGTGGTTCGTAAAGGAATATTTATTTTGTTTTTGGATGGATTTTTTTTGGTGGAGAGCTTAGAACGATAGGTGGGGAGGGAAATGAGGGAAGAGGCACCAAACACTAATATGGAGGTGCAGGTGGAGAGGGGAAAATGTTGCGCGTGTGTTATTTCTAAGGTAGGGGGCAGTGTTTCTCATGCTCCTTGATTACAGCAGTGGTGGTGTCTCTTGGGGAGGAGGGATGGCCTTAGCTGATGCCATTTTAAGATAAATAGCAGTTTTGCTAAAAGTATGTACTGTGTACTAGATTGTTAATGGATGAGTAGGAATAGGTGTTGGAACTGTGCAAGGGAGATTTTGAAGTTGAAAGTTCCTAGATCAGTAGAAAATGCAGTTCCAAACTGTCTGCGAAGCACAGATCTTATTGTGAAGTGCGTATGGGCTCTCGGACACGTCATCATGGTGTGCGCCACCTTATGGTCATGCGGCACTCTCCGGAAGGTCTGCAATGAAGTCAGATGTTCGCAGACATTGTGGTTAAGTTGCACTAATAAAAACCTATGAAATTCAATGAAAAAACTTTGTTTAGGGGCGTTATGGTTAAGTTGCGTTACTAAATACCTATGAAATTCAGTGAAAAAATATTGTTAAAGGGACGTTATTGTTCCAAGTAAAACCGAAAACCCCCTGAAATTCGCCAGTTATGGTAAGCTAAGCAATAACCATAACTCGCGCCACCACCATGCACTGCTAAGACTAACACCCAGGACATCAAAGATGACATCACAAATGCCTCCATCTTCTATATGGTGTTTGTGAAGCAGCGATGCATATTCCGTTACACCATATAGGTCAGGTGTAAGTAGTGCATCCTCTGATGAGTGTGTCTCTGCATTCTGGTATTCATAGTGTTGTTTCTCATTTCTCATTGCAGAGCCGTAAGTGACAGAATGCAAAAAAAAGGAGGCATGCCTGGGTGCCCTATTCACACGTGACACTGCTCAATGAGTTGTCTGAAGTCTTCGTGGGTTGGTTGCATTATTAATAAAGGTTGCTTGCTTATTTGATTTTCGAAAACCGGCATCCAGCATATAGTTTTGCAAAAGTGCAAATTGAATGTGCAGGTTTGAAAAAAAGGTTTCTTTTGGGCTTTCAAACAAGCAGGCAGGCTGCATATTGTTTGCAAATATACAATCGGCCCATTCTTTCACAAATAAACCTAATAGGTTGGGAAACCTGTTGCATGGACTTGACTTTAAAATGCACATGGGCCATCAAAAACAGCCCCAACATTAGCACTTTGCATGCAGAGTTGGCACTTTGCACGTGAAAGGGTCACTGGAGGGGAACTTGCCCCCATGACTCAGTTTTCATTAATTGATGCCTGCTGGGCAACCCTTTTCTGACAACAGAGCTGTAAATCACAGCTTCCAGCAACACTGCAGGAAGTCCACTCAGCCCTGGCTGACACACACCTTCAAAGGCCAATGGCTGCTCCTGCTGTAACTTCCCTGGCTTCTGACTCTAGAAGACCAGGCAGCTGTAGATACATACAATCCCGATTGATTGCATCTAAACCGGACAACCGGACAGACCTCGACAGATACAGTCAGTCCAGTCAAAATCCAGGCAGGTGGCAACTCTATGGCTGTGGGCTCGCAAGGCTGCAAATGGCTCTTCCTCGAGGTGTTTATTTACAGTGAGGTGGTGTAGACTGAAGCCACTGCCAACTGTACGGTGAGCTGGAAACCTGGCCTGCTGCTCCGCGTCGGGGCCATAATGACACCCGCAGTGTGGATCGTTGGGGAATCCGCGGGCCCCGTTGCTGCTTAGAGTCCACAGATTCCCCAATCACCACACTCCTCGCATCTGGGGGGCGTACTGATGTGTGAAATGGACTGTGTATGACATGGCTGCGCAGTGAACGCAGGATAGCACAGGGGCAAGTGCTCGTCTTGGAATCAAGACCAAGCAGAGCAACAGGGTTTGAATACTGGATCCGTGCTAAGAAACCGGAATCAGGTATTAAGCGCGTTGTAAACAAACAATTAAGTTAGTAAATAAATGCTAAAGGTCTCACCGAACGTAATTCCTTATGCCTTTTCAAAAATGTGTACCCACATTTCCCATGGAAATGAGTCAAATTATCCCCCAATGCAGCATTATACTGAATTATACTGAACTTATATAGGAATGGACGTCACACTCTGTGGAAGCTCACTAGCCCTGGCTTGTAGTCTGGTTGCCTTGACAAAGACTTCAACCAGGCGCCCCCTTTGACTCGCCATGTAAATTGGTGCCATACAAACATACCCATGTGACATTAACTCTGTGTGCCGAGGCTGTGTATGAAGGGGCACAGGGAACCTGTAGAAGCAAGATAAAACACATGTCAAATATGATGGGCAGAACGTTTTTTTAATTTTATTTTTAAATCATCTTTATTAATTTTTGCAATACAACAATAACAAACAACAGTGCAAATCATGAGATACTTCAAAGTGGCTTCCAATGTTTCTTTTTAACTACCGCCCCTCCCCCCCATAACTCCCTGTATACAGCTCCAGTTGTATTATTACTCTGCTGACCTTTTTTGGCTAAACAATGTCACTGTTAGGGCAAGCCATTGGAGAATGTCTGTTCCAAGTTCCGGTTTTTGTTCCCCTAATGCCTTTTCCCATACTCCCGTTTCTGCTGTCGACCATTTCCTCAGATCTTCCCATGTTTCCCTACTGCCCTTTCCCACACTCCCGTTTCTGCCATCGACCATTTCCTCAGATCTCCCCATGTTCCCCTCGTGCCTTTTCCCATACTCCTGTTTCTGCCGTCGACCATTTCCTCAGATCTCCCCACGTTTCCCTAGTGCCCTTTCCTGCATCCCGTTGCATCCTGCATCCCGATATTCCCAAAACATATGTTTCAATCCTGCATTCACTTCTTTGCATTTGGGACATGCTTGCACACTCGCCTCTTTGAATTTTGCTATTGCTGCTGGTGTTGACTATGCCCTCTGTGTAATGTAGAGTTGGATTATCTGCAGCCTGGCATTTCTAGAGACTTTCTTGTGGTATAGGACTAAACCTTGCCACTCTTTGTCCTCAAACTTTCTCCCCAACTCTTCCTCCCATTTTCCCCTGCAATTCAATTGTGCTCTCGAGGTGTGATCGATCAATACCTCATAAATTCTGGAAATAGCGCCCCACCCTCCAAAATTTTTAGGAGTGTTTCCGTGTCTTTGTACCCTATGTTCTCCTCCGTGACGGCTGGCCACATACATTTGATTGCACTTATGGTCCTGTGTAATAGGAACTGGCCCTTATGTATGCTTGTGGCCTCCTGCAGTTCAGTGAAATCCAGCAGCCTATTTTCGTTTCTCAGATCCCCTATCGTCGCGATCCCACACGGCTCCCATTGTGGCCTTACTCTCGCTCTGTATCCGTGTACATCCGCCATTACCTCTGCTAAGGGTGGCTGTGGTGATATTGGTCTCCAAGCCCCATGGTTCTGCAGGTCCTCCGTCATATCTGTACCCTCAACTTTACTAAATGGGGGGGGCTATACTGTTCCTGCGGGGGAGTCCAAACCAAATCTCTAAGAAATAGTCTTTTTACTGCTGATTGTGGGAGAATTGTATCTCCCATGGGGTCATCCGCCATTCATTGCACTACACACTGTAACTGGCATGCCAAAAAATTTGGAATCTTCATTCCTCCCTGCGCATAGGGCATCTGTAATACATTGAGTGCAACTCGATGCCTACCTTCCTGCCAAAGGAAGCCCCTAAATATTTTGTCCAGTTCTAAAAATAATGTTTTAGAGAGATTGCATGGGACATTTCCAAAGCAGTGCATAAGTCTTGGCAATGCCACCATTTTTAATAGTGCCTCTCTACCTGCCATTGACAGGGGCAGCTTGCTCCAAAACACCATTGATTTAACCTAATCCTCCTTAGCCTGTACTGTATTAGATTCGTGTTCTGGTTGAGGGTCACAGTATATGTTTAGCCGTAGATACTTAAAGGAGTTTTTTCTCCATTGTAGGGGCAGTGCCGGAAAGTCTACTTCTCTGAGAGTCGCCATCCTTGCCAGTGGGAACAGACATGATTTACCCTTATTTATTCTGATCCCTGTCAGTGTACTGAAATTGTCCAACACCTCAAACACATATGGCAGATTCACCATCGGGTCACTCAGGTATAGCAACATAAAATCTGCATATATTGAAACTATGTGCCGCACTCCATCTATTTCTATGCCCGCATCACTATATTCCTGTCTCAGGAAAGCCACAATGCGGACTGCTGCGATTATGTATAGTGTTGGGGACAGCAGACACCCCTGTCTCGTCCCTTTATGCTGTTGCCATTTTTCAGAAAACACGGTACCAGGCATGACCCTACCCATTGATTGAGTATACATTAATTTCCCGCATCTCATATAGTTCAGACCTATTCCCATCTTAACCTTGGTGGCATGTAAGCAGTCCCAGTGGACAGAATCAAACGCCTTAGTAGCATCCAATGAAGTAACAGAGTTATGCTCAGCCCTGTCTCTTGTGCAATGGATCATATGATGCAGTCTTCTCAGGTTCCCAGCTATACTCCTCCCTGGAGCATATCCAGTCTGATCATGGTTAACTAAGGTTGGTATTACTTTCCTAAGTCCATTTGCCAGGAGTGCCGTAATGATCTTACTATCCTGGTTTAATAAGGATAGCATTCTGTAGGAACTACAGTCCGTACTTATCTTATTATAAGCGGGATTATCATAGCCTCTCACATACTTTCTCGGAGAATTGCCGATTCAAATGCCTCATTGCATACCCTGGTGCCAAGGTGTCTACATAAGCTTTATAGAACTCCCCTGGCAGCCCATCCGTACCCAGGGCCTTTCCAGAGGGCAATGTTCTTATGGTGGCTGGGGTTATGGGCCCCTCTAGTGTATCCCTTTGTTGTTCCTCTAATCTCGGTAGGGTAATGAGGTCTAAGGCATCATGTAGCTCTTCATCTCTCTCTATACGCGAGTCAGTGTACAACTTCTCATAATGTTCTGAAAAAACTTTATTAATACCTTCTTGGCTGTTTACCTCTTTCCGGACTGTATTTAGGATGGAATATTTCAGGGGTCTTGCATTTCTATTTTTATGTAGCCAGGCTAACATTCTACCCGATGTATCCCCTTGGCATTTCTTCTTTCTACATATCTTGCATAGCTAAACTTACACAGCCTATCTTAGCGTGTCATACACTCTTGTCTCAGTCTGATTTCTTCCTCCAAATGTTCACCTCTCGCATCTTCCTTCTTTTTAATTTCTAATAGTTTATTTTCTGTATCATTTAGGTCTTTAATGGTGGCTTTCTGCACCCCTCCATCTGTAGCTATCATCTCCCCCTGATCACCATTATATGTTTCCCAGATCATGCTCACATGTTTTACACTGCCTTTGTTGACTTCCATAAAATCTGCTGTACTTCTCCTTATATGTTCATTAAATGCTCTATACTGCAATGATTCACTTCTCAATCATCAAGTAGGTATAGGTGGGGCAGACACCCTTCATACAGTCAGTAAAGGAGCATGATCTGACAAAACACTAGCCTGATATTCAGCCTCTGTAAATTCCCACACATATTCCTCCACTGTGAACAAAAAATCAAGCCTTGTGTAAACTCCATGAGGGGCAGAGCAATGGGAGTATTCCCTTCCTTCCCTATGTAGAGTCCTCCATATGTCTTCCAGCTGGAAGTGATTCAAGAGTGTACGTAAGACCTTGGCCGATGGGGCCGGTCTTTTGTGTTTTGTGTCAGACCTATCCATGATGGGATTCAAGATGCAATTGAAATCTCCGCCCCATATCACAAATCCCACTCTATAAGGGCCTATCCTCGCATACAATGACTTGATGAAGATAGGAGCTTCATGTATTGATGTGTACGTGTTTTCGATGCACACTTCCCGGTTTTCTAACATGCCATGCAGTATAGCCGTCCTGCTCTCATCATCCGTCTTAGTGTTCAGTACTTTGAAAGGGACAGCCGGGTTTACCCATATAAGGACTCCTCTTGCGTGTTTTGAATATGTGGGACCCACCATCACCCCACCCCATGCTCTGTCAAGTTTCTTATGTTTATGTGCATTCAGATGTGTATCCTGTAATAGCACAACCCCCACTTTGTGTCTTCTTAAATACGTAAACACCCTTTGACGTTAAACATAGTTATTGAGCCCCCAGGTATTCCAGGTCATGATTCTTACCCCTTCAACCATCATCCGCTGATTCTCAAAGTTCTAGTGGACCCCTTGGAGCACCTTAGCTCCAACAAGGATTGTGTGTAGCATGTTACCACCTTTTACAGGCTTCCCCTCTCCCCCCTGTTCCCCAACTTCCCCCTCCCCCAACATATAACAGAACTTCCCAAAACTGTAACTGTCCAGCAATGCAGTGCATGCTTAGACATATCCTGCTTCCGCTCCTCAAATCCCCAGTCGAAATCCGGGGCTTCTGGTGTCCAACAGGTGGGTACAATAGAGTACCCTGTAAGAAAGTATATGGGGTAGTAGGTGGTCTCTTTTCTGGTGACTAGTTCGTGTTGCACCTGCAATAAGCAACTTCATCCGGCTACAGAATTCTTATCACTATTCGTGTTGGTCTTATTCCGCAGCGGTCCATCTTGGCGAATCCTCTGGAGTCTAATTGTTCCAGTCATTTTAGCCATCTCGCAGCTGCAGCCGGGCTCTCTAGTCATTCCTCCCTCCTGTCATCACTCGGCGAGTGGCGGAATCTTAGCATTATCCATCCTGTCTTGTGCTTCAGCTGGCGTCTCAAAGAACAAAGCCTTGCCATTGTGAAGGATCTTCAACTTGGCAGGGTAAATAAACATGTATTTAAGAGTAGGCTTTCTTCAGTCTCACTTTTGTGGCAATAAATTGTGCGCTGTTTTTTTGTACCTGAAAGGTATAGTCCGGGTATATAGTCCGGGTATATAGCCAGCTTAGCAGAGGCACTATGTGGGCCTCATTACGAGTTTGGAGGCTGCCTCCAAACTCGGGTCAGGATCCGTGGTCCCTGAATGGGGAAACACCGGGCCATTCTGACTTTGGAGGGCCCGGTATTTCCCCAATCAGGGTACCCAGACCCAGACCATCCCCATTCCCATTTGAGCCCCCATACGGCTCAATGGGAATGAGGAGCATGCTAACAACGGGCCCGTTAATGACAGGCCCGTTGTTAGCATGCTGGTCCCCTCACGGGACGTCCAGTGTGGGTCCCACAAGGGGACCTCATAATGAGGCAGTACGGGGTTAACGGCGCCGGCACATTTACCTGTGCCATTAACCCCTTACCGCCTCACTTGTAATGAGGCCCTGTCTGTTTGCCTTTAGCCTTGATGCCTTTTCATGCCATCAGTCAAAGACTGTCTGCAACCTGTGTGAACATTGTCAAAGACACTAGAAACCAGAACGTTCTAAGCCCCAGTGCAAAGGCTAATACGGAAAGTGTGGAGAAGACCTATGCTGAAAGTAGCCTGCCAGCTTCTCACCGGGAGCAGCAAGCTGCCGGGGTAAGAGAAACCAAAGCAAAGATGGACAGGCTGACAGGACGTAGGCATAGTCAGTGGACCAAGCAAGAAGCCAAAGTGTTGAAGCAAGGATCGCCAGAGACATCTGGTAATCCCAGGGAGATGGAATGGGTTACCTGGCGCCTAAGAGTGAATTCTGTGTCGCACTGGGAATGCGAGAGAAAGTGATTGAAAATAATAAAGGAACTGATACAAATGAGAATATTGTGAAAGAAGGGTTGGTGACCCAGTATTCCAAAAGAAGGCGCAATGTGTACGTGAACATAGTTAAAAGTGAGACTAAAAGCGCAAAACTTTTAAAGAGGAACTGTTACACAAATGAATCGCGTTGAAAATGGGTCGAAGACCCAACCTTAAAATGGGGAGGCAAGGTAAATATGATCTTTATCAGAAAGGGGTCAGTGACCCAACTGTTGAAAGTTGTTGTGACATGGATGAAAGAGTAAATAAAGGACTCATACTCAGGAGAGGGAGATAAGAAGTGAAGTGATAACCTGGCAGGATCGTACACCAGGGGTGAAAAGTAAAGTGACATTCTGGCAGGAGAATAAAGTAGGAGTGAGAAGTGAATTGATATCCTGCCATGAGATTAAACAAGGACTGAGAAGTGAAGTGATATCTTGACAGGAGGTAAACCAGAAGCGGAAAGAGAAGTGAGGTGATATCCTGGCAAGGGAGCAAAACAGGAGTACAAAGGCAAATAAACTTAGAATTGTGGATACAATAAGGAAGACTCTTACCCTTTTCAATGATTGAAAAGAAAGTCATAAATACCCTGGCAGGAGAGTACACCAGGGGTGGAAAGCGGACCAAGTGTGATAAATTGAACATTGTAAAGAAACTGCATTCTTGAAGGAAACTCAAACGAAGACTTCTGGCCTTTGGAAAACAGTTAAATTGTGAGAAAGAGACACTTTTGAATGGCCAGAAGAACTCTGTGGGAAGGGAGACCCCTTACCTGGCAGAACCTTTTATTACTTTTATGTTCTGCACCTGTAACCTTTATGTTAAGAGCTTTTGAAACAGGCTGCAAGTATATAGCTTACCATAACACCCCTATGCACATTATATTGAGTTTACAGTGTGAGGGTCAGATTTGGATTTTTGGACACAGGACGGAGGACACTATTTTATTTAACATCCTGACACAGACGTTCCTTCTTTTTTTGAGGCAGGGAAACCCCTCGTAGTATTAGGGATAGGTAGGATTTTTCCCAACCCTTTGTATTATTTTCTAGTAATAAAAGTCTATAACCATCACTTAACATGCCTCTGTGTCAGAGTCACAGGGCCTCATCACGAGTTGGGCGGTATCCCGGCAGTATTACCGCCGGTGCTAATAGCATTATCGCCAACCGGTCCGGTGCTATTAGTGCTAGATCAAGGGTTGGGCGGTAACTGTAATTCTTCAGTCCCCATTGGGTCCATAATGGGAAATTTCCGGCGCAATTAGCGTGCGCAAATAGCGCAGCGCTAATTGTGCCTGAAAACAATGGGAATTTTTCCAGCACGTTTTCCCCAGCTCTGAGCTAGGGGTAAACACGCCAGACCCATGTTTGGGAGACCCTTAAATGCGGCGATGATAGCTTTACCATCGCATTTAAGGGCTACCACCCAACTCGTGATGAGGCTGTTACTCTTGATCACTTACAGTTGCAAGGAGGGACAGGGTAGGCTGGCAAAGTCCAGTAAACCCAGAGCCAGTGTTGAAGGCAAAGTTTCCACATGTGATGCTGTCACTAGCATAGGTGAATTGAGGGTTGCCATGAAGAGTATAAGGAGTGGGGCAACAGTTGGGTCAGGTGTACAGAGCAGGGAGGCGAGGATGGGGTACTGGTAAAGGTGAGGATGTGACATCAGTCCTAAAATTACTGGTAGTGCTATTTGATGGGCCTGGGGTGCTTGGGTGGTAGTCTTGGAATGCTGGGCACACATCATGGTCATGGGTTCTCTATGATGGGTCTATTCTTCAATGTTATATATTACATACCTGTCATAGACAGCGCCCCCTTTTGCAGTGAGCACCCATGAATCGGTCTCATTAGCAGGCTCACATTGTTCATCTAGAGGCACCAATTCCACTTCAGGGTGCACATTTTTAGTACATTGGGCCTCATTACGACCCTGGCAGTAGGGGGTTGATGGTGCCAGTAGAGCTGCCGGCGCTGTTAACCCCCTACCACCTCAACACGAGGTCTGCTCGCGGGACCCGCTAAGGACGCCTGGTTTTACCAGACATCCTTAGCGGGTGCCGCGAGCGGCCCAGCATGCTAACAATGGGCTCGTCATTAACAGGCCCGTTGTTAGCATGCTCCCCATTCCCATTTAGCCCTATGTGGGCTCAAATGGGAATGGGGATGGACCGGGTCCGGGTTCCTTGAATGGGGAAATACCGGGCCCTCCATAGTCGGAATGGCCCGGTATTTCCCCATTCAGGGAACCCGGACCCGAGTTTGCAGGTAGCCATGCCCTTATTAAGGGCATGGCTACTGGAGATGTCACCTACTAGGCACAGCGGGTTAAACGCTGATGTTGCTGTGATCCCTGTTTGATCTGCAGGTCGCAGGTTCAATTCCAGGCAAGGCCAACTCAGCCTTTCATCCTTCCGAGGTCGATAAATGAGTAACAATTTCGATTGGGTAATAATCGTAATGTATGTAAATATGTCCTATGTAAAGCGCTTTAGAAGAAAACGCTATATAAAAAAGAATTACTATTATTATTAATATTAGTATTCCTATATGGCAGTACACAAGGAAGAGAAACATATCAATTGCTGATTCAGATTACAGTTCTGTTCCCCGTGTTGTAAACCAGACCTCACAACTGTGCTGTCAGCAATCAAATGAGATGTCAACTCACAAAGCAGATAAAGCAAGTTTCAATGTGATCAAAGAAATGCAGGTGCTCTGAGCTGAAGGAGGCTCTGATGAACAGAGCATTGCAGGCCTGGTCTTCATGCATAATGCCTAGATGTCGGCTTCCATATCACTTTTCATTTCTTTCTGTTTCAAAATATGTCAATGTTTTAGAATTTACCGGGAGGACTGCATCACCATGAAGTTCTGCATCCACACTTATTGAGCACTGTTTCTGCAATACAAGTGAAATACAAATAAATAAAAAATAAAGAGAAAAATAAAACAAGCCAAAAGAATATAAAAGGCAGCAATTCCTCAGTGTTTCACCAGTTTGGTTTGATAAGGCACATTTACTCTCTAAGGACAGGTGTAATTTCAAAGGTTTTTTTTGTTGGGATGTACAGACGGTGTGTAAGCCTTCCCAGGTCAGCTGATACAGATGTCTTTCAGCCAATAAACCCACTGAGGATTGTACCAAATACATCCTGGGGCAGGTCGATTGCGCCAAAGACCGTTGAAGTGGGTCAGCCCTTCGTGACAGGAGTTGCAAAGCAAAATAGAGTAGGTGAGTGCAACACAGCAAATGTAGCAACCCACTGTGAGGAGTCAGCAATGTGAGGCGTCCACCTTTTGGATGATGTCTCAAAATACGCCATTTTGTTAATGTATCAATTTCATCCAACACCTCACTCACTATCCCTACACTGACAAGGATTTCCCTGCCTATCAAAAACGAAAGGAAACACTCTAGCAAAGCATATCTGTTGCTCACACTTAAGCATAACTACTCAAGAAAATGTAATAGGCCAAAATTACCGAATATAATTTACTGACGTTACAAAAAGACCTAAAACACATGCCACCAAAAGTTCAAACTACCAAAAATTCAAGCATTTGGTGGTATGTGTTACGGTGGAGTCGGTAAATTAAAAAAAAAAATGAAACACCAAGGCTGCGGGAGTTGCAGGGGTGTCCCTGCAACACACCGCTCACTATATACAGTATCGTAAGCGGGGTGTTGCGGGGGGAAAACCCTGCCGCTCAACCGAGCGAAAAAAAGACAAAAAAACCTGGGAGTTATGGGGGTGTCCCCTGCAACACCCTGCTTACTATACTATACAGTATAGTAGGCGAGGGTTGCGGGGACACCCCTGCAGCTCACCCGAGCACCAAAAAACTAATTTAAAAAAAAACCAAGGGCTCCGGGGGTGTTCTGGGCAACACCCCGCTCACTATACTACACAGTATAGTAGGTGGGGTTTGCTGGGCACACTCCTGCAGCTCACCCGAGCAACACAAAAAAAAGGACCCTGCAGTGCCAGTTCCCGATCACGAAAGGGAACCGGCTCCGCAGGGACGCAGCACGTCGGAAAGAAAGGTAAGTAGGGGGGTAGGGGTGTGGTGGGGTGTATTGTGGGTGTATGTGAGGGTATGTGTTTGAATCTGTGTGATTTTTGAACTACAGCTACTACCAGCCCTATTCAGCATAGTTAATAGTGTGGGATCATGGGAGTTGCAGTCCAATACATCCGGAGAGCAGGGGTCAAGTCCTAAAAATAAAAGTGGGGGGACACATCAACAAACGCAATTCGGTGTGGCGTCACCAGAAATTAGCATATCAAGGTGAAATATGCACATTTAATTAAATTGGCTTGCATAAACACCCAGCTTGCACAGGACAGCATTTGTCTTTCATAAAATCAACACACACACAAAACCAAGAAAGGATATTTTCTTCTAATAAGATTTTTGAAGACGTTAAAATATGGGTAGGTTTTAAACTCCAAGAACCAATACAAATGTATTCCCTGCAACATGCAGTACTGAAATGTGACATTTCGCCTTTAGTTATTTGTTATTTGTTATTTGTCATCAGGTTATATAGTGCAGTCATGACGTCTCTGGCCTGTAAAGATGACTACCGCTGTTCGATCCCCGAGGTCAGCTTTAATTCATACATTCAAAGAAGTCATACCATGTTTCTCATTTTAGATGGGGGGGGGGACTGAGGCCACCCTCTGAAAAAAGTGGGTGGACTCCGTCCCCCGGCATGTATACTCGAGTTCAGCCCTGCTGAAGAGCTTTTGGTTGTAGACTCCTGGGATGGACTTGTACCAGCTGACAAAGCCTGCACTTCATGAAATCTGATTGGCTGGGGATGGTTTCAAGGTCCAATGAAAAAACGTCAATGGATAGTTCAGTCTTGTTGAATTCCATTTGGCTACCATGACTGCAACCTTGCTCTTTCATACATCTTTGACTCCTGGTAGCACACATCAACAGTCTCTCTTACTATAGCAGGTCTCCCTTCTGCTGCAGGCTCATTTGGTATTGCTTCAAGAGGACCTTGTTTGGTTTCCCACTGCAGGAACCAAGAAATGCATGAAGGAAAATATAGTGATTTGAAAGGACAACAGTCACCTGAGTCATCATTATGAGGCAATGATTGAACCTTCCATTAAGGCGGTCATCCAAGAGGTTTTAGGAGATGCGTAGGGTCAGTGATTCACATAGGAAACGAAGCCGAAATAACTGGCCATTAAATTAAGCAGTCGAAGCATTCCTAAAAAAAAACCTAGATACCATCTACATGCATCGTCAAAGGAGGGAGTTCCAAATGTTAAGGGCTTAGGAGTATGAGTGCCCACTCAAGAATGTATGAATCAGATTTTTAAAGCATGAACTAGCTGTCAAGTTGCAGAGCGCTGTACGTACAGGAAACACCCCTTACGTACAGGAAGCACTGAGAGCTGGGAAAGCAGAGGCGGCTGGGACGGATAGCGTGAGAAGGTGCGGGGGCCGTGCCATAAACCGAGAAGTAGGGTTGAGTGAATCAATCCGCGAGGGGTTCTTGAAAGAGTAGCGACTGCTGAACTCTTAATCAATTTCCAGCATTTAGGCATAGTTCATAGATATAAGTAGTACTTAATGAGCAAATGACAAGCTACGGGTAACGAATGGCAATGTTGAACAAGGAGAGAGAGATCTCATATTTCGCTTCATTTTCATCATCAGGCGGTTCAATTTGCCAGAGAATGTGGTTGTTGACTTGACTGCCCTTCATGTTGTTCCTGACGCAGAGGTATTGGAATTTTGGCCCGGGATGGATCCGCCAACCTGAAAATTGTATACCCTTAATCCGAACAGCTCCGCCCCTTGCTTTCTCCCGTAGAGATTAGCGGAGACGATCTCTTACAAGGTCGCCGGCTATGTGCACATTCTGTAACCACAGGAATTCCCCCCCTTTGAAAACCTCTTTGTCTGCATAGGTCCTCAATCCCAAAAGGACACTAAAATACGTTCACAAAGCCACTCATTCTCAAAGAACAGGCACAAGCCTACACACACACACACACACACACACACACGCACGCACACACACACACACACACACACACATTGACCTATTTAATAGAGAATTTGCTGTTTTATATCACCTTTCATCAGCACATTGTGTTGATTTCAAGCAGAGTTCTCCTCTTCCTTTCCTGATGCCCAAAACGATTAAGTGCCAAGGACGAGTATGCTCGTCCTTTTTGCATAGACTTGCATAATAGCCTGGCAGTTGTACGCTGTAAGCAGATCTTGTTTTCATGGTTTAAGATTTGCATTCTTTGAAGTGCAGAGAACAGTCAGAATTTACCTAATGGATCAAATGCTCACTTGACCTAAAAGAACTTTAAGGGACCGAACACAGCTTTGATAAAGTGAAATTAACCCCTCATGCATGCTACTCAATTCGTGCGCCATTGTGGAGCAACTAGAGCGCATTAAAGAGTCAACAGGAGTTTAAGGGTAAAGGTAAAAAATAGGTGGTATGTGGAATGCTGACTATTTATGCTGTCTGCCTCAATGTAGGGTCATAAGGTTTTTTAGTCCAAAATAGTATTCCGGGGATACTGCATGTTGTTAGGGTCGAAGGGTCATGAGGATTTTTACACCAAACAGTATTCAAGGGATACTGCATGCTGTTGGGGACGTAGGGTCATGAGGTATTTTCCCCCAAACAGTATTCTGGGGATACTGCATGCTGTTGGGGACAAAGGATAGCTCAGGGGAACGTGTTTGTATTGAAAGCTAAACTATGCAGTGCGACGCAGGTTCGAATCCCAATCTCGTGCTTAGAAACCATGCGCGTTTTAAAAGAACAATTATAAATATGACATGTTTGCGTGTGGCAATTCCTTATTGGAATTCTGGACATTTTTACCACCCTCCAAAAAGGTGGAAGTTAGATGTGTTCACCTCCCCCACGGCAGACAGGTAAAACGTGTTGTCCATTAACTGAAGGGTTTTGCTAGGGTTGGGCCTGCAACCTGTGTCTCCCCAGATGTTTAGACTACATCTCCCATGTTCTTCCACCATTGGCTATGCTGACTGGGGCTGTTGGGAGTGGTAGACAGTCCAAACATCTGGTGAGATAAAGGCTGCAGGCCTCTCTGCCAGGACATCTCAGAAGCCCATATTTTCACCCTCTTTGATGCATAATCCACAGAAGGGGCGCTGCTTCTTCTGTCCATTTCACCTCATAGGGCAATAGCAGTATTGCAGAAAATAGCTGCTGCATATTGGTTTGTTTCACTAAGAGGGCACGCCTGATTGAATGCCCCCTGAAATACAATCACACCCCACAATTCTGCCGACAAGAAACAGGCTGCTTTAGGAATCAAGATTTTATTATATTTTTAAAAAACAATGCAGAGGTGGTCCACAAGCTTTATGCAGGGGAAATCACCACAATAGTACATGATCAAAGACAGCATGTCTACTAAAATGAAAATAACATGCTTACATCGGACCAGGAGGATAGCTCAGTGGCAAAGCGCTCACTTTGGAAACAAGACGACACAGAGCAACACAGGTGCAATCCCTGACTCTGTGCTTAGAAACCTCTGGGTATTAAGCACGTTATAAATAACCAATTACAATTACATATATCCTGCTATTTCTCACACAGATGTATCCATAATCAAATCTCTTTACTTTTAATTATGAATAGCAATAGGCATTCTAGTTGTAATTCTGTTATTTGCGGGACATTGTATCACAACTCTCCTGTCTTCAAAACATTTTAGTCATAGACATTCTCTACGTAACACATTACGGAAAGAAGATTGCTTTCCCCAATCACACCAACAAGTGATGAAATCGGAGAACTGTGGCATACATCACATTTCCCATGTAAAATCGGGGCTGTGTGTTGCTGATATGTCTATGCAATTTCACAATATGTTTACACTGAGTTGAAACAGAATTATTGAGGTGTTGGGTTATGGGTGGAGTGTTATCAATTCAGCACAGAGACATTTGGTTCACCCACCCAAAATAGGAGAATAGTTTTAGGATATTCTGATACACATATGAGCATCCCTCCCCTTTTATTTCACACATTGAGTCCCACTGGCACACAATTATTTTTCTCTACTACGTAAAGTGAAGCGTAAGGGGTTGCACGGGATTTCCATTCACATTATTCTCTATGAGAATAGACATTACAAAATGAAGCTGGCTTTTATTCCTGAATTCAGTGAATGTCTATGGCCTTCACAGATCACCCATTAGCAAGGAAATCTTCATTTGGCTATGCTATGAATGTCTTCAAATCACAGCTCACTGCTCGCTACATCTGTGAAAATGCTTTGGGTACAATTGAGTGAGATGATTATGTACGAAGAGCTCTGCTCACGCTGCACAAATGGGCCACCTGTATCACAAGGCAAGCACAGCTCAGACATGTATTTTGGGTTTGATTGAAATGACAGCCTACTTGATTTTTAATGCAGTGAAAATTAACTGTTAATTTCCCATTATAACATCAATGTATTTTAGTAACCAACCCAGCGCATATGTTGCTGCATGCCTGAAAGGTCTATTCACCTCCATTGTAATGACAGACTGCAAGCCAATACAGAACACCGTTTGTTGCCATCGACATAGCGGGGTATTTGTAACTCTGAATGTATCCTCAACTGGCCGTTTAAAATGAATTATGTGTTTTAAACCCATTTTCACCAAGGTATGTCTCACATTTTCTGTTGATACTGTTCCATGATTTATGAGAAATGATTTGTTTATTGGTATATTGCATTCTGCTTTTACATTTTTTCCCAACCCCATATCACTTCAATCATGTAGACCGATGCAATCAACTGTTGCAATGTGGTAAAGTGTCAGGAATGCAGAGAGTTCCTTATTAAACTTCTCATTTCTGCATCTCCTGTTTCCACTTTAAATTTGCCAGAACCCAGTCTTTGGGGGAAAAAAGTACTCGAAGCCCAATATTGTTCTTGGGACAGTTTGCTTTGAGGCAAACTTTGCACCATGCATCGGGCGCTGTCTCTCAAGGGAGCACGCAACTGGGGGAAGCACATGTCGTGAATGAAGCAATGGATTTTTCTGGTGCCTCTCCATTTTAAACTTGAGGTAGTCTCTGAGTCTCACTTTAGCTGCTGTCCATTACACGAGGCGATGGCAATTCTCTTGCTTCTTCGGCGCATTGTTCCTACATACAACCATCACACGTGTCACACTGGAAGAAGCAGTGCAGCTTTTAGTGCCTCTGACTTTAGATGATGGGTTTTGAGTCACATTTATGGGGACAACGGCATGAACTACTAGTTGCACCACAACAGGAAGGAAAATGCATATATATATTTTTAATCTTTGAAAAGCATAACATGGTATTTAAGAATTGCAGAATTGAATATTAACGAAATGATGCATATATACTCTGTATGTGTGTAATGGCATGGCAGTTTTGAGTTAGTAATGCTGAGATTTCTGCAAGCTATGAGGGGAAACACCACATGCAGAAATGTGAGGCAGAATAATGGGAAACCTGTACTCCCGTTTCTTCATTTGACACTTGTGTGATAATGGGGAAACCACTTATCTGTGTCACTCTAAAGTTATTTGGCAGCATTGGAAGCAGTGTTGGATTCTATAAAAGGTGGCCTGAGGCTGCCCCTCTGCCTTTTGGGACCCTGCATGTCCCATCACACACAGGAGTCATGTGTATTGTAGTGCACGTGTCTTTCACTCTCTCAGTGAGACACTTTTTTTGTAAAACCATTAAGATTCTTTGCAAATGCAAAGACTGGTGCTGTGGCCCCACCCTGCAAAGAGTTGTGCATTGACCAGAAGTGTGCCATCAGCCTCCTGAAACCTGGCGCGCGAGCAGCCGTGTTCATAGCATGAAGGTAAGATGGAGGAAGTAGGCGAAGGGAAGACACCGGGGTGCCTGAGAAAGCACTGCAGTGGCTGCGCTTAATAACAGGACCAGGAAACACATGTCCCGGGAGAAAGATGTGAGGAAAAGATTAAAGAAGAGAGGTGTGGAGAAAAGAGCAGACTGTGAGTAACTGCCAGCAACCTTGTCAGAAGGAAGACTTCTGATTTGTTTGAGCGGTAGAATAGGGTTGGACTGCAAACGAGTAGGGCTGGGACCTTTGCTTTGGTCAATCCTTGGGAGCATTTTGTATTATTAATCTAGGGAGAACTTAGAAAATCAAAAACTGTGGAGCACTGAACATTACACCAGGTTAGAATGAAAAAAGCAGCTTACCAAAGTATCGGTTTATGCAAACAGAAATACAACTGATTCGGCCAAATCTAGAAGGTCGATTTGCAGGTAATTTGTTGTAAAGAACATTATTACCTGTACAACAGTATGAGCCCAGTACCAGGTTTACGAAGGGTTTGTAAGGCTGACTCATTCCAGTCATCCTCTTAAAGAATCGCTCCATACACCAATAATTGTATGTTAAACTAGCAAGTGGCAGGACTTCTTGCGTTTCATATCCTTGTTCAGCCCTCAGTACTTCTACTCAGGGGCACCCGTCTAGTTTTCTTTATATTACAGAAACTTTGCATCAGTGCAAGTTGGGCAAATATTGCCCTGGTATAAGAAAACAAACTATTCTTTCAGTGCATTTTTGTACTAGGGCAAAGTTTGCACCAGTGCTAGGACTACGCCTAACTTGTTGGAAATATTTACACCCCCGCACCTCAAAATAAAAAAATCACCACCACAACTGACTGGGCTTGCTTCGGAACAAGCCAACTCTACTGTCAAACGCTGTGTATGAAATAGAGATGTTAGAAATCAGAACGAAATTCACTACCCTGGACTCTCAGGAACCAGGAAGTAAGCATTTCTTGGGAAAACAGGGAACTGAACGCTCTTTTGAATGAATGTTGGATGATAGCTCAGGGGAAACGTGCTCGCCTTGGAAGCAAGTTGACACAGAGCAACATAGGTTCAATCCTCTGGGTATTAAGTACGTTATAAATAAACTATCATATCACAGGAGCTTCAGGGTCCACCCCAAGGGTGTTTAGGTTTAGGGGTGCAGGGACCGGAAGGCAGTAGCCCTACACCACTGCTGAGGGCAACGTGGGTAACTGTATGGGAACAACAATAATATTGTGAGTACACGGACTATAGGGATAAATGTACTCCTATGCAACCCTTTTGATTATGTTCCCATGGGTGAACCCTCCTGATTACCTGTGAACGGGAAAGCAAATTCTTTGAACATGGGAATCCTGTTCCAGCACAGGAGTGCTCAGCCATTCAAACTAAAAGAGGTAGACTACTGACAGTCTGTACAACAGTCAAATGACCCAAAAGAAACAGCAAAAACAACTCCCAATTACCTAGTCAAAACAAAAACAATGCTGCTCATAATCCTGGCGAAATAGAAGGCCGTATTGACGTGGACCGTCCCCCCACGTGCTGTTCCCGTGTGGCAGCCATGTTGGAATAGGAAATAGCAATGGCAACGGGAAACTCTGATGGCGGACATTGTCCATGTTGCCACGGCAGCATCCCGATGTGGGGTATCTAAACCCCAGCAAGCTATCGCAGTGTCCAGCAGGGTTGCCACAGCCACCCGTGGAGGGGACGGCTGAAGCGATCACCTCCAGGTAAGCTAGTCCTAACAACCAGAATAGTTAACTACCAACTTTACTTAACCGCCTTCTGGTTTCCTGTATTTTCAACAAAGCACTTGACCACTTCCTGGTATTCGCTTTTTCTGCAGAGTACACACCTAGTTACCCCGAATTCTAGAGAAAGCCCCTGAGGCTTCCAAGAAACGGAAAAGTCAAGTGAGGTCAGGTAGGGTATGAGGGCTGCTGTTTTGTGCGCTTCCTGCAACAGCGGAAGAAGAGCGAGCGGATGGCGTTCACCTTTGCTGAGCCCCGACGTTGCAAAATGGCTGGAAACTACACTGCTTAATGGACCTGCCATCACTCCTGCGTTAGCACTTACCCAAGCTGTCTTACGCTAATGAAAGAGCGGTGGTTTATGAGTTCTTGTGAACAGGTTGACAGAGGTGGACCACTTCCATTAGCGCGTGGTACCGGCTAAAAAGAGCATCACAGGTGCATTTGAAACACGCTCCATTCAGGCTGCCAGATTCAAGAGTGTTTACAGAAATGTCTATATTTAAACCACATCCTAGCATTTTACCAGCCGACCAAGCTTAAAGCAAAGCATCAAAGCAAAGACCCTCCGCAAGGCAGAGGCAGGAAATTGTGTGGAAAAAAATAGGTTAGATCTTGAATATAACATTCTATTGGAACTATATACAAATAAATAAATACATGAATAAATAAATATATAAATAAAAATATATAACTTTTACGTAGATGGGGAGGTAGTGCGAGGACGGAAATATTTGATTTTAAAGAGAAGATACATTATATAGAGTGTAAGCGCTTTTGACACAGACATTTTAAGAGCCACAATTTGATTGTGTTATTTTGTATTCACCCTGTTAATGTTTCACTGACAATTTGAAAAGTGCAGAATTCTGCAGCTCTCCTGGTGCACGTGCATTGTGACGATACAGTGTGGTGCGTAGATTTAGCAAGAAAGATACAAGCAAATCAGTCAGTGGGTATACACACACGGAAGGCCTTGTATGCCTCTTTGTTTGCGTATATGATGCCCCTAGGGCTGTAGTGCGCTCTACAAATCCAAATAAATAAATAAAAAATATATTTCACCATATAATGGGTATACTCATACACACCCTGCCTTCTCCAGTCACCTGCCAAATGCTGTGTGCCCTTCAGATCTGCAAATCTCCCATTAGCAGAAGCAGTTCTCACCAAAGAGAGGCAGCTGAACCCAAGAACATGTGCGAGCGAGTGAAGCGAGGGAGCTCATATCGCTAGGGGTGATATAGTGGTGCCCCCCACTATATTATTGTTTAATAGTGGGTCATAACGGTACATTTTACAGCACCATTTTCAGGAGATTTTGGATAAAAGGTTTTATGCTATGTCGGCCGTCCATTACAGGAGCATATATATGCCAACATTTCCGATGTGAGGTCACCTACAGTGGAAAGATTTCCCCTTTGCCGCAGCAGAACATGCACAATGTGTGCCCTAGAGGTGCCTGACGGCAAAAGATACATGAAAACCAAATACTCAGAAGCACAGACTAACTCATCAAATGTTCAAAAACAGGTGGGGGGCCTGGGTATGTTACTATGTCACATGGAGAGCATTGAAAGGAAGGGACATCAGTCACACCAACTACCCCTTGTTTTACTCCCTCACATGCCTGTATTCTGGCACTGGCCTTTAAATGAGAGAATCACAGTCACAAGCGGCATCACTCTTCATACATATGTATTTGAGTGACATCACTGAAGTAGGCTGATACAGTGGGCCAATACTAGACTGGGAAAAATTGTAACATAAGCATATGCCAGTAGAAATGTCACCAGTATTGTTTCTTTGTTCTCGTGTTAGTTCATTTAATAGGATCAGAAGTACCAGAAATTAAAATACAAGCAGAATAAGCTGCATGGGTGCTGCCATCACTTGACTGGTTACTTTCGAAGGGTATGCGAGTGTTTCTCAAAGTGTTCTTTGCCCTGTCAAAACTTTTAGGTAGTCACTAAAATATTTCAAATAACTGCTAATAGAAGAACAACCAAACACTCAATGCATCAAGCATATAAAGATTGTGAACATATACACCATAACACTCAAGTATGCCAAGTACACCTCTATATAATCGCTTGTTACTTTAGATATTGTCATGCCAAGCCACTTTCAAATGATCAGTCACATACTGTCAATATCATGCTGTTTTAAAAATGGCAAGTTCAACGATGTTCAAAGCACATTGCCATGCTGATTTCTGCATTGCCCCTAGGAAATTAATATGCCAGTTTTAGAATTGTCATGCCAATATTGCCTTAGGTAAGCACATTGTCCTGCTGTCACTCACTGGGACATTGGGACATTGGGATGCCCTTTTCGATAATGTTATGCCAGTGTTCATTAGCCCAGTTGAGCATAATAGCATGCTTGCTTCCACACTAACAATGTGATACCATGCCAGTGTTCCCTCAGATACGCGCTCGTGCGCGCGCGCGCTCGCACACACACACACACACACACACACACAGACACACACACACACACACACACACACACACACACACACCACACCCCCCCCCAACCCCCATTCCAGCACCCATTATGGCTAAACGGATGACGCTGGAACTGCAGAACTCTATTTTGATTCGGGCTTCGGCCTGTCACTAAAAAATACATTCTATAATTCTGAGCAAATCACTTAACCGCCACGTACCTTTAATTGTCACCAGGTGTAATGTAAGGCAAATCTGCAAAAATCCAATCTGCAGGGTGTTCTCTAGTTTGACCGGCTTAGTGTGATTTTTCGCTTGCAACGAGAAGCACACAATTTGATATTTTTATATGTGGCGCAAAATGTTTGCAATGCCTCTAGCCTCTAAACATTTTTTTTTAAAAAAAATACGGTATTAGCACAACTGACCTAAAAACATTTGACCTAAAACATTTGATCGAATTTTTGGGACCTTTTTTCGATCTCATTTTTATTATATATATATATGGGGGTGGGTAAGGGCCTACCCCACACATTTTAGACTGAAAAAAAGGAAAAATAAATTCGATCAAATGTGATTAGGTCAAATGTTTTAGGTCAAATGGACCCAAAACTCTAAAACGCCACAAGCTAGATGGAACACCATTAAGGAGGCGCAGGCCATATCAGCAGGAATCAGTATCTGTGGTAGGTAGATCAGAGCTTACTTCTAGACCACTTACCGTGGGTATGGCGCAGCATCATTCTAAAATGTCCCCATGGCCACGCGGACATATTATGTTCTAATTGAATTAATGCTGGAGAATTGTACTGATGGAGCACAACACCAGCAACTAACTTCTTATTGCCAGCAACATGGATTTCAACTGGAGATTATAGCAAAGGACAGATGTTTGCACCAGGCTTACACTCGAGGCATTGAAACGACCTGAAGATTTATTGTCAAGAATTTTGCGATGTGTTTTAGGAAACATTGAAGCCTACATCTGTCCCATGGGCTGTTGGACCTGGAAAGTGCTGACCATCTCCTAAAAATCAGACAAAGGTCATCCTGGAAAACTGCCTCCTGGACAAAGTTTGGATTATTCAAATACCTAGTTCTTCCCTATAGACATGGAGGTGCAGCTGCAGCATTAAAAAGAAAAAAGAAAATCCTGAAGGAATTAATAGATAGTTTTGGCCCCGATGCAATTCTTTTCCATATATTATTCAAAATTAAAAGAGAATGTCTTGAAAATGTGCAGTTAATAATACAGAGGAAAAAACAACTACATGGAAATGCACACAGGAGTCCATTCCACATTCCTGCAGGGGATTTTCCTTGTTTTATTATCATTCAAAAGGACCAATGTGGCACTGTGCACCAATTCCATGGGCAACACCGGGGGTCATGGCCCGGGGACCCGAGTTAATAGCCGAGCAAAGCAAGGGCGTTAACGGTAGCCCAAGGCTGTTACCCCCTGGTGTTGCCCTTGGAACGGGTGCTTAACGCCATTATCACCCCGGTTCACCAAAGCGGTAACTTTGGGTGCTAAAAAAAAGGATTTTCATTAATTGAACGGGACACCGCATGTGTCCCGTTCAAGGAATGAAATACTTTGCTAAGATTGTTACCATTGTTATAGAAGGCAGGCCTCCATATGGAGTCCCTCTTCCATTACCATGGCAGCTGAAAAAGCAAGAGGCAGTGAAACTGCTGCAGATGCCGCCACCCCACCAATCAGGTAAGTGGGGCAGGGGATGGGGGTTGGGGAATAGTTAAAAAAAATACAAAAACAGGAGGGTGGGGGAAGATAGCGCTGCAGGTCGGGGGAGGCTGCCGGCGGCTCCCGTGGAAGGAGGGCTGAGATCAGAGGTTAAAGCTCCCGATCTCCATAACCTGATTGGCTGCGCCCCCAACCCCTTGTGCTAATGATGGATCAGAAAAAGTAAGTTCTGTGAAGAAGGTCCTGGGGATTTGCTAATTTTTACCCATGGGTCATACATCAGTATTTGCAAATTACAGCCCAAATTACTAGATCAAGTCATCGTTCACTTTGTACAATCAAACATGAGAAAGTGGATGGTCTCAGAGACCTATTTCGTTACAATATACTACTTCGAGTCAGATATTGCTTTTAAAGCAGGGACCTTTAAATGGGTTCTAGGGATAATATTTTCTCACGGTGGTTTCATCCAATAGCATCATTTCCTCAAAACTAGGCAGAACTATAGTGATAAACAGTTGTTTGTGATAAGAGCATCTTTTCAAGAAATCGAGGCTTCTTTTGAGATGGGAAGGTGCATATGCACCCCCTTTCAAGTGCCGGTCCGATAGCACAGCAAGTAGAAGTGCTTGCTTTGACATCCTTGCAGAGCCTGCTAACCACAAGTTCGAATCCCGACAGCACCAAACTCAGCCTTTCATTCTTCCGAGGTCCATAAAAGAGCACCAAACACCGTGGGTAATAATAAGCAGGGATCAGATGCCTGAGGGCTCGTAGCAGCTATATAAATGCCAAATTACTATTTCATTAATTAACCACAGGAATTTACTCTTTCCAAAAACAGCAAAAAGGCACACGGTTCTGCAGTTATGATGCACTTTCTCTCAATTTAATTACAGTATAAGAGGTACAAGCAGCTGGAGGGCTGGTGGCAGTACAGCAGAAGACTTGCCTCTCATCAGTGCATGCTATAAGGAAAACCCAACATACTCGAACAAAAGGGATTCATAGTTTTGGTCCAAGGATTTTATTAAAATAAAGGGTGGGGCTAGGTAATTCCTCTCTATCCCTGCACTAGAGATGTTTCCCTGCTAAAAACCAAAACTAAGGGTCTGTCAAAGCCAAGATGCACAAAGCAAAACTGTCCTGTGTCCAAAGTACTATTCTAGCCCTCACATTCTAACTGTGGGATGTTTTTACCCATTCATCCAAGCCCTACCATAAAACTGTGCAGTACTGGTATGGAAAACATCATGATGGCCAGAACTCCCCAGAGAGTGCATAGGGAAAACATGAAGAATAGGCTGCCACCCATTTTTGCCTATGTTGTGAGCATAGGAGGGCACTGCCTAAAACCACCATTGGGCTACACACACAGTAGCCTGAAACCATTGGGAATGGCAATGCTGATTGCCAAAAAGCAACTCAGAACTGTGGGGAATTCATTTCTCAATCCCAAAAATGGTTGCAATACCGGTACTCACCACTATCAGAAAGCCGGCGTTTTAAAACCACCAGACTTTTGTGTAAAATTGAACAAATGAAACAAAACCAGGCCAAGGAAAGACTTGCTAAGAGGTGGAAGAATGTAAAACTATATTCTGAAATGACTTGAAGGAAGTAATTATTTAATGTATAGGTAAAAATTGTAAGTTTGATTTAAACTGGCAACTAAAGTGACATTTAGCTGAATTCTGCCTGACAACTACCCCCGACAGAAGAAACCTGCTCAGCCACTCTTCCCAGGCCTAGCTGCATCCTGCTTCCCCACCAAAAGGAGTTGACACCTCTCTGATTAGATTAGGGGTGGAGCACCTGGGAACTGGAAGGGACAGAACAATGCAACTTCCTTGACTCAGGCAAATGTTATATTGGGGGCGTCGTAAAATAGCTTCCTCTTGGGAGAAACTGGGGGGCAGCTGTGCCTCTGTGAACAAGCTGGCTTGGGAGAAGTGGATAAACCAGTTATTCCACCATGTGATGTGGCAAGTCACACCCCTTTTTGACCAGGGCATACTTTTAAAAAGATGGATAATTCATAGTACGGACCTGTCATAATTATATAAATAATATCATTATTCTTGTGATTTTTCTGTGTACATTTTAAGAGGTGTTAGGACCCTGTGATATGTTCCTGGGGATAGTAGCGGAAAAATGGTGTTACTCCAAATGTATGCATGTTAAAAATCTGACACTTTATCATCTGTAACCCATATCCCTGGTGCACATTTGTGTAAAATCTGGAAAGGTTTAGAGGTCGTTATCTGGATGAAAAGGGGAGAATTCTGTCATCAGTGGACACGACATCGTACAAAGACAGGGATCGGGTGGTTTGGTGCTACAGAAAATATGTTAACTGGACCTATAACATTAGAAAAATGGTACATAGATAAATATGTATTTGGGTCTGAAAAAGATTTGTGTGCAAATTGACCAGGAGAGGATCCTCTGACCCATAAACAGACCTCATCATGATGACAACCTATTTCCTTCCCCCAATCATGGGAGGGGGAGAATTGGGCCAATGACAAGTAGAGAAGGGCAGTCTTAGCTAGGCCCAGGCACACACCCATTTTCAAAACACATTAAAAAGAGACTGCTGGGACAGGTAGAGACATTCAATTCCATTTGCTGCGGAGCATGCTGACCGACGACTTCACATCCAGAGATCCAGACTTCAAATCCATCAATCTCCAGAACCTGTAGCAGAAATTAACTCCAGAATTTGTAGCAGAGAGGCCTGAATCCACCAGCTGAATCCTCTTCAGCAGGCCTCAAAACTAACCAAACTATTCAACAGCCGGGCGAGCTGTTTGAATTTTTGCCAAGAATTTTTGCAAGAACCTGTAGCAGTATCCAGAAAGCAGTGCTGTATCCGGAACCCGAGAGAACCACAAACCAGACTGTTGTGAGCAGATCCAGTGCTTGACAGACCCAGAGAGCAGAGCTGACCCAGATAGCCGGGACTTCATAACCACCCGCCGGAAGTCCCGTACAACCTGACCAGACCGTGACGAGGCCTATTTCAAATTGATATTGTGAGTACCTAGCAGAACTGTGCAGAACCAATCTCTTAGTTAAAATAATCTAATCAAAACTATTTTAACCTAAGTAGAACAGCCTCCTAGAAATCACGTCATCTGTCATTTTTAAAGCTGCACAACTGTCACCTGTCAATTCTGCAGCTGCAAACTGTCACCTGTCATTTTGAGTTTTACTTTAAATCCGAAAATCTACCTTTATTAAATCGTCCGTATCTCTGGAACCGTTTGGGCTAGGAACGGAATTTAACTTTCATTTTAAAGCTGAGAATCTAGGCTTTTCAACAAACCTAGAACTCCCTATACTGTTTCCGTAATCGCGAGACACGCACTCGCGATATTTACCGCGATTTGCGATTTTGGCTCAATTTCTCCACTTGTCAAAATAGCTGCTCCATTCTTTCCTTTGTTAAAAATCCGTTTGCAACCTGGTAATAACTCATAGAGCGTTGCTAAAGTGAGCCTGAACTAATACCAACAAGCATCTCTCACTCACCCTGAATATCTAGAGGAAATTAAAAGCATGTTTAGCACATTTCTCACTTCATTGTCGTCACATTCAAAGCATTTTGGGCCTGTGTTTCAAACCTCTACCTGTTTTCCTCTAAGCTTGCTGGGGGGTAACTGCATTTCGTATTGCATTTTGTTGGGATTCTTGAAGACTGTGTGTTCTCCTTCCATTTCTTACATTGCATAGGGGGGGGAGTGATTTGTCAAGGAAAAGTGATTACATTGTCTTTTGTTGAAGCCGTATCAAGTTATTTTCTGTACTGCATTTCATTCATCATTGCGTTTCCTTGAACCATATAAAGCATTCTTTCCCACCTTATTCTTCTGTTCCTATTCATAAGTTACCTCTTGCTAACTACTGCTCATATTCACAAGTGTAATATCCATTATCAATTTATTTATAGAAGTGTGATATATATATATATATATATATATATATTGTTTACATTTTCAAATAAACCTTTTAATTTGCAAAACAAACCTACTTCTTGGCTCAGTGGGGTCAGGGGGATTCTAAGAGGGGGGTGTTATACAAGGGTTGTCATCCAGAGTACTGCACTGGATATAAAAATACATCAATAAGGGTTTTCCTCAGCATCCCAGACTAGGCATTGACTTAGCTGTAGTGTTGATTGAATATTGCTTACATAACAAAACAAATGATAAAGTAAAAAGGGTAATATCTTTGGCTTCAAGTGGTTCACAAATGTTTTGAAAGGAAAATGCGTAACTCCAACACAAAGGTTCCTTATTTCAGAGGGTGATTTCCTTCCCCTGTATTTCTCTTCCGTTCATTGCTATCTCAACCATGTCAGATACTTGGGGTTTCTCTTGAGTAATAACAACATTACTGTACAGAACAACTGAGCTCTTTGCCCTTGTCTTGTTAGGATACCTGTTGTACTCTCCTGCCAGGTTTTACCCCTCTCCTTGTGATGAGCACAGCCTTTTTGCTAATATTTTTGCTAATCTTCATTTGCTTTTCTCAGAACCTCTTTGATTCATGTATTGCCTATACAATGCTCAACTTGACCTTGCCTGGTGTACTTTCCTACCAGTGCTGCTTCCTTTTATACACACATTTGCAACTGCCTGGTGTACTCCGCTGTCAGGGCTTTCTTAAATGCACTTTCTTGCAACTGCCTGTTATGCTCTCCTGCCAGGACTTTCTCATGTATCCTTTTCACACTTTTAATTTTCCTGGTATACTTCCTCGCAAGGTCTTATCGCAGGTGGGCTCTATGCCCCTCCCCAAAATTGATAGTCTCTTGATTCTGCTTTCTCTGATGCTATATCTGCCTGGTATTTTATCCTGGCAGGGCTTCTTTCACTTGTGTTTTGCAGTCACTCACAAACTTGAAAGTCTTGTGGTTTCCTTCTGTTCCCTCTTTCGCTCTCTCTCTCTCATGTGCTTCATTAATGTTTGCTTGGTTTTGGCCTGGGTGCCAATTTGCCCCCGCGTTCTGACTTCCCCTGGGTGGACTCACTGGCTTTGGCTGGCCTATTCTCCTTCTTTCACGGTAAGCTGACAGTGGTTGTTCAGCATCTCCTCTTCGGTTGCCGTATCTGTTTCTTGGCTTCTTTACGTCCTGCGGTCCCTGCTGGGCTCTCCTGCTTCGTGTCTTCAGACTCCAGTAAGGCGAAGGCTACCTCCAAACACCTGCAAATGCCAGGAAGTCCTCGGTTGGCTTCTGGCATTCATGCAGCGTGTTTCTTCTCGCTGTCAACATCCCAGGTTTTTGTTCTCGACCCAGTCGGCTCCACTGCCCTCTCTCAGCCTAAAGGTCTCTGGGCTCATTCCCAGAGAAGCAGCTTTCTCTGTCCAGCAGCTCTCTTCTGTCAACTGCTCCACTTGTTTAAATCTCCAGGGCACAGCTATACGCTCACAATGACTAGAGCACAGCCTGTGTTCCTGGCCTTCCTTGATCTGCATTCCTCCGTTCATCTTCCTCATGGCAGTTCTTTGTTAGTTAAGGGAAAGGGAATCCATTCTTGAATTTCTATAGGTAAAGTCTGGAACGTGTGTGCAGTTGTTCTTTCAAGGTAAGTCAGGTGTAGATGACTTATGAGTAGTGGCCGAGAAAGTGGTTTCATTCATTTTAGAGGGTAAGTCCGATAGTGATGACTTATATACAGCTCTCCATAGAAGGTGTTCAGCATCTTTCCTAGATGGATGAGGCAGGTCTTACAGTATGCCAGTAAGGCATTAGGCAGGGATGGGAAATCCTCAAGAGAAGGAGGATACCATGCCTCATCTGACGGTGCCATGATACTCTCCCAGAGGTTGTCTCCCTCCATGTTATCTTTCCTCATATAGCCGTCGCCAAGGTAAGGATCAGGTTGTGGCTGCCATCTCTTGGCCACATGGGGAGAGGTCACTGCCAGGAAAGAAGTGATGACACCATTGGATTCATCACAATAACTTTTTATAAGATACCACCATAGAAGCTCTAAGCATTGGTGTAATTGCGCTCCTAATCGCATGGATGATTGAGTGCTTTGAATATCATTAAGATAGTTCTGTCGATCAAAAATAGGGCAGCGTCCAGAAAGAGCTAAAGATTAGCAAGTCTCCAATGGAACATTGCATTTAATTTATTTGAATTTTTTTATTTGAATTTGTTATTTATAACGCTCTTAATACCCAGAGGTTTCTAAGTGCAGACCCAGGGATTGAACCTGTGTTGATCCATGTCGTCTTGCTTCCAAGATGAGTGTGTTGCCCCTGAGCTATCCTCTCCGAGATTGCATGTACCTATAGGGCAAAATATTGCGCTTGATGCCAGGTTCCAGCCTGTAAGCGCAGGAGTGGGTTTCGAACCTGTGCTGCTCTGCATTGTCTTGTTTCCAAAACCAGTATGTTGACTATGAGCTATGCTCCTATCTCCGCTTAGCAATGTCTTAGACCCGTGCCACATGTGTGCGACGAAGCGGAGAAAATATGTCCTCAAAGAGCGGGACACGCATCCCCACACTGTCAAGTGCTTGCCACTAATTACATGTATTTTTTCAAATAAAAATGTTATTGACATTATTTTAGATATGAGAAAAGGCAAACAGGTCTCAAATAATATACATGTGGTGTATCATTGAATTACATAATGTAAAGGATTTTAACAATTTCTATATGGTAACTGACTTCAGATTTTTATGAAAATTCAGGGAAATGATTGTGCAGCAAATATCTTTTTTCTCAGCAGAATTTGAAGATCTATCCTGGGGTCATATGGCGTGGTGTCCCTGGTACCATTAAATAAATAAGCAACCACAATCACATTTTTAAAGAAAATATTAGCACAGAATGTTTATTTAGAAAAAAGTTAAACAATACATGTAATATATACCTTCTTCATTTAATTAAAATGTCTGTATTTTTACTGTTTGTGTTACTTTCAATGAAACGTGTTATTTTCACCTCATTTGTTGCTATTTCATATTCAGCGTTGGTCATCATTCCCAGAATACTATAAAATTGAACTCAACGTGCCAAGGCTCTGGCCTGGGCATGTGATGGTTGCAGGTGACATATATATACAGCTTTATATGGAATACAATGGCAGTATATGGCTACTTGAGGCTGCATCTACCATATGATAGAACCTCATTACATGCAAGCTTTACCCTTGGTATAAGAAGAATGTAGCTGGACATGTAAGACTGCAATTGGTATTTAAAGGAATATTGCGCTGAAAAATGTTATTGTCCCAAGCGTTGGGGCATGTAGTTTAAAGCAAACTGTGAACGATCATAAAAATATTTCCTATGCACCTTACCATAGTTTTCTGCACTTTGACACGTGTGAAATAAGGCAGCGGGGCGTGGCCATCTTGTGTTAATCTTATCCGTTTATCCATCGCCCTATGTTCAAGTGCCCCAGCGGCACTAAATCATATCCCCCGCCCCTGAAGCTGACATCACCATTCCTAGCGATATTCTTCACCTATCTTCATTACGTTTGTGGCAGCGTTGCCAAACATGCCCATTCATCACCTACGTCTTAACATTAGTTGTCGCAGAACCCAGAATATCAACACACACAACCTCTCACAGACAGCGTGTCCCAAATCGGAATAGAAAACACTATTTTTAAAGGTAACACTAATGCTCTGCAATTTACAATGTGCTTTTATTTCACAATAAACGCTCCAAGAACATCAGCCAATTTCCATATTCAACGAAATTTTGAATTTCTTTGTTTTCGAACGTCAATTGTTTATCATGAGGCACACAGTGTTCATTTCGGTCGAAGAAGCACATTGGATGCACCATGAATCACAAGGCTTCGGTATCAGGTTCTTGCAAAACCACAGTAAACGAAGTCAGGTTGCTCCTGGTCGCTGGTACCGCGAAAGTGCATATCGGCCCTTGGCGATCGTGCCACAACAGCGTGATAGTAAGGCAGCCAATTAGGTGTATCTGCCACTACCTGCTGAAGATGCCATCTATTGGTATCTGGAAAATATGACATTCGCAGAATGGTAGGATGTAGCTGTGTCTCAATAACTGTGATTTATTCTAATGCATCCATTTAACTATTAAATCTGCACCGTGTGAAAACTAATGATTAACACAAACCAGAAGCAATGGAAACAATGAGAAACCATTGTGGAAAGTTTTAGTACACGATGTGCTTGAGAGGTTAGTGCTGTGGAGTATGTTTAGCTTGCAATCGGATGGGATGCGGAAGGTGACAGAATAATTAGAACAACACAGAAAGTGCATTTTAACGGAATATTAGCAACAAACTTGGCATTGGTGCAATGTGGGGGAACCCAGAAGTGGACTACATGCATTTCAGTGCTGGACTGCCCATGTGTCCCGATCAAAGACAAATACATACATGTTGTGTTTGCGTGTCGTCACAATCATCCCCAACCAACAACTCATTAAAATGTAATCCAGCAATAACGGTCAGAAAATAAAACCTTGACTCGTTCGTCTAAGAACTTGCCTACAGTAAAACTTACATTATATTTGTATTTCCATGCTCTTGGCGTAACACTGGGTGTCCGCTCAGATCAACGGTTTTCATAAAATGAAATTACATGTTACTTTTTCCAGTTTTGAAATGGTGAACGATATCATTGTTGTGGGTATTACAAACCTCCTGTCATTCATTCCAAAGCGAATACTCCCTTTCATCCAAGGACGAACGACAATTGAACCTCCATAGCAGCGTCCATGCTAACTTTGCTTTTGGTGATGGAAAGCCACAAATCAAAAACATACTCTACATGATGCGTCAGTGTGAACAGGCCACAAGCAACATCAAATGCAGTGACCTTCACTCCCATGGGAGCGATTAGACCAGCCTGCCAACTAATGTGGAATTTGAAATGTTTTTGAAAAACAAACAAATTATTTTCTGGCATCCACCAATGCCGTGCTACCGTGAATACCTTTTTACTCTTCTACATTGATAGTGATTTAGTTATTTTCTGACAACAGTTCCAGTTATTTTCCTCGCCATTGTCACATCTGCGTGCACCGTGTTTTCGCGGGGGAATGTTCTCTGCGGATAACATGACACACTGACAAGTCATAAATCCAAGTGACCTTCCATCTCCACTGAACCTTCCGTGCACTAGGCTACTAAAGGGTTTGGAGCGCATACCAAATAAATAAACAAACAAACAAACAAACTAACAAATGTTGGAGGAGAGGTGGTATATCCCGCCCCCCTGCACCATTCTCATACCTGGAAAATGATGTATAAGCTAAGGTGGGAGACATCTCCACCCCTGAAACACTTATTTGCAACACCCATGTTTCATATAAGTGTATTAACGTTGTGCTAATGTGTATACTTGGAACTCCATTTGTGTCCTTCCTAATGCCTTCTTTTTCTTCTGCCCCTCTGGTGAACTGTTCACTCTCCCTCTCCTAGCGCTGCACACAGCCAGCCCCCACCACTGCTGTCAGCTCAGTGCATGTTTTGTTCTCATGGAAATGCAGCTATTCATTTTTGCAAGTAGTGATTATCGAACCCTGGCAAACTGTGCTCATCCAAGAATGTGACACCGAGGCCTGCTTCAACCTTAGTACTCCACCCATCGCTGCCCTTATTCATCCCATCTCCAACTCTCCCTGCCAGGTTGCTTTCCCCTGAACCCATGACCCCTATTTCCTTTGAACGCATCTGGTCAGCAGACCCTACCCCCGAACCACTTTAAATTCACGTACCATATACCTAATCTAGAGTGGTCATACATTTTGGTCACACTAACAGCTGTCCCCACTGTGTTTGAAAATGTAAGACTGAAAAGGCCGCAAATCAAAGATCAGCCCTTCTGATAAGCCATCCGAAAGCAAAGACCCCTAACATGTGGCCCACATAAATATAGGTCAGAATGCACCTATTTCACACCAATAGCACCCTTTCATGCAGTGTTTTGCTTACAGTCATTAGTTCCTGCATGCCAAGTTTGTTATTTTGCATAGGTCTCATTCCTTAGTGGGAGTAATATTTGTTCTATCTATTTGGGCATGTGCATGCTAAGGCAACTGCAGACCCTGTGGTTGCTTTCATGCTGACATCCATCTGACCCACCTGTGCCCTAATCAGTGAAGGACCCACAAGAGCGGGCAGAAAGCGGTAAGCGGGAATACACAGAGTTACACTGTATGACATCCCCCAACAGGCACTTCTTGCAACAACACACAATTGACAAAGAGGATACATTTGAATAGCCAATTTGGACGTTTTATTAGCTTTGAAATTCAAGTTAAATAGATTTCAAGTGGTCATGTACATTGTACAAACATTGTGGAAGATACACACCATTGATAATCATTTGAAACAGGAAGTCAACTGTTCAACAATGTCCTCTTTTGGTGGACAGAGCACGTTTGCAATGTTTTGTGGCAATGTATGAGTCCTAGGAACAAAATCATGATCAATTCCATGAGTGTGCATGTCCAACACAGTCAATGTGAGATCTTTCCCAAAAAGGAATTCCATTTCCTATTATATTGGCTTGGCAACCCATTTTTTGCTTCTTTTTGCAAAGGCCATTGTGTAACGAAGCATCCCAAACATTTCTGCAGTTCTCGATCGCTGTCTACCATGTTCTCGTTATGCACTAATACCACTAGTAATGTTCAATATTGCATACCATCTATGCCGAAATGCAATCTCTTGGGCCTGTACTTAAGGCACATATTGTGGAACACCTCCAAATCTCCGGTGTGACAGAATTCTTTGAGTCCCTTCAGGTCTCTTGAAAGAGTTTTATCAAGAGCCTTGTGTGGAAGTGAAGATGGAACCAACTAGTTCTTGCATTCATGTTCTTCTGATAAACGACCATGTGCACATTGGTGAAATTGTTGGTTTTCTGTCCACGAATGAATGTTGGAGCAGTGGTGCATCAATGAGAGCAATTTTTCTAGCAGAATTTCCACAGACCCATCACAAGTGTTGGAACCCCAACAAAGATGGTTGCTGAAAGACTGGGACCACTGTAAAATATTTTCAGAGCCCTTTTTTTACCTGCAGCTGTGATTTCTTTATTGATTGATTTGGCAATGTGCCATACATCAAATTGATGGTGAATGTTTGGAAACTGCTCTCGCATGGCCTTGGCTTTCGAAACATGTCTGTCAGTGGCTATGAGGTCTATTTGCATTACCCTCGACTGAAGCTGTTTGACGGATTTTATGAAACCATGTTTCTACATGACCACTGCGGATGTACATTCGGATACCTGCAAGAACTCCGAACTAACAATTATTTTAGTTTCAATGTCCTGAAAGTGGTATGTGCAGTACTTTGCTGAAAATCCGTGGCTGTCACACTGTCCATCGCCAGCTAGCATGAATGAATTCCCGGAGAATGTCCTTTCGATTGACATTTGTTCAATTTTCCAGGCTTGACTAATAGCGGCAAATATAAATTCTCTTTGATATCTGTAGTACTGCGTTTTAGCAAGGAACTGAAGTCCCACAGAAACTGAACACTTTACTAAAAGTAGAGCCACTGAAAAGTAGAGCTGCTGAACACAGTAGATTTCCAGCTGGCACTTTGCCCAGCATCGGTTGAGCGGACCATGAAAATGTATGATGGAGGTGGGCACGGATAGCTTGGATTTTCAGGTTAATGCCTTGTACTGCACGTCTCACAATCACCAATCGCTCCCCGCATATTTTGCCCCTCGCTGCATGCACACATTTCAGAATCAGTATAATCTCCAAAAGGCAGCTGTCGAAAACAATGCATTTATGCTCCTTTATTAATGAATTGTCCTGCATGATTGTGGATTGTGACTCAACTGTGGTGGATCTGTTGACCGAACTGGCAAACTGAAGTCGAGATCTTTGGCAAGTTCATCGGACAATTGCGATGAAGCCTCCGTCTGTGTTAGTTCAGATGGTGTTATTTGCACACAAATTGGAGAAACTGTGAACAACAAAAGTTTATTGGGTGGACCTTTTTTTGCTGGTGTAGATTGTGTCAAGTGGTCCTTCGAGGAACAGCAGTGATTCTTCATTATATTCAGTTTCATCTTCATCTTGTAGAGCACTCACATTGTAGCAATGGTCCAACAACACTCTGCTGGCTTCGCCGGTCACATTTAATTCATTTTCTAGCCATTGGACATAGGCATCTCGAGTTTGCTTATTGACAGGACCACCCTGCGCCTCAAATAGTAGTTGCTCCATGGTGATATCTGTTTGGCAAGCTACATCTTTGGTTTAATTTGGTGTCTCTGTCTTTATACTTCTTTTCCTTCTGGGCCTCTAGGAAATGGGTTGTAAAAACATGTTCAATGTGAATCACACATACAGTAGATAGCACTTTAAATAAAAAAAACATGTTATGGAGAAAACACTGATCCAAAACACTTAGAGAACATGAAAAAAAAATGTTTGTTATTTACCCTTGTTTTCTTGATTTTCTGTGAAACCGTGGTCCTCTCTGTAACGACAGCACCAGCAAGCTGGTCCACCACCTCTGATCCATGTGCCTCCTCTTCTAATTCCCAACCTTATACACATTCCTTGAATAGAACATTGATTAAAAAAAAAGGAATCAAACATTTATAAAATTAAAATCTTTCATCGCACACATCTCTTACATACATAACCTCGTAAACATTTTATGCCATTTAGTCAAAATATACATTTCGATTTTCACCTGATACATGCCAAGTGTACTCGATCGGAGATCAAACATACTGATTCTAATGTTGCCCTCAAACATTTTGAAATGTATTCTGCATTAGGGAGAATTAGTAACATTGGGACTGACATGATAAAAGTATGAAAGAATGCACGTTTATATGAATGTCACTGTCTGATAGTATTCTATGTAGGATTTCATTTCTTTCACTCTTGGGAACTGTCAGTATGCATACCTCATACTGTGGACCAACTCCAAAGGATAATGCAATTGTAGTCAAGGTACCAGCATCCTCCTGTAACACTGCACTTGTGTTACAGGAGGATGATCTGGATGAAAACCGCGAAATGGAACAGAGACAATGGGATGCAGACAATGGAACATGTAAAGAGAAACATTTCAATGACACATAGTGTAAACAACCAACCGGATACATAAAAAAATGTCATAGTATTTGCAATTCAAAGCATAATACTTTATCGTAATTGAAAAGTAAAAAAAAAATACCTTGTAGGCGCTAGAATTTGTCGTATACTCAGGAGGAAAAGAAATGGATGCAGTTCCTTGCTCCTTTCCTTCATTTTCAGTGCTTTGTCACAAAGTCGTAAAAGGGAAAATTTGATTTGCAGTAGACATGTGGGAAGATCCAACTCTTGATAATATGATCTCCTGCAAATCTGTAGGGCTCACCATTGGTATACTGGACGTGTCGGTGTTGTCATCACTTGCGAGGGTCTGTGCTCCAGTCAGTGTGCTCTCCTAAAAAAAAGGACATGTCAAGGACGCGATTACAAAATGATTATACTTCTTTTGAAGGGCACTATGCCATTGTTTTTTCTATAATGCTCCATAAACCAGGGACAGATGTGTAGTAAAATGTGGTATAGTTACAAAGTAATACAATATTGTAAATATGCAATTCATCATCCGGTACTCACCTGAGGCAGTGTGTCCACGTATAGATTTGGAATTGCATTGGGAAGCAATTTACGAGACGTTCTGCGTCAATGTTTTTTTGTGTACTGCAATTGCTCGTACATGTTATGTTATGTTATGTTATTTTGCATTTATATAGCATTTATATAGCACCTTATATACCATTGGTATGGTCTGAAGGCGCTGGTAGGTTGAACGCCCTTGGGAACCGAAGTTCGGGTCAGTAGAGAGAGTAGAGAGAGTCCAAAGGTGCGTGTGCACACCAGGTATGTGTGCAGCTGGTGCGGAATTCGTGTAGTAGCTGCTTCTTTGCGGTAGGTGTGGTGGTTGAGAGATCAGGAGTATGTGTTCGCTCTGGCAGGATTTTTCCAGACCGAGTGTGGCTGCGTTAGGCCTGAGGAGAACGCCTGGCTGGGGGTTGAGTAACCAGCAGTGTTTACTTAGAGTGATGGGGAGTCAGCGGGAGATGTTGATATGAGAACAGTTATACCGAATGGTGTCATAGTATCTCTGTGTTCTAGTTGAGTGGTGGTGTAAGGAAGAGAGTAAGAGTAAGGTGTGGAATGATGGGATATATGCTCTTTCAAATGTTCCCTGCATTCCAAAGCATATTATGTACACATCCGTACAATACACTCATCCGCTCTACATACCCATCCGCTCTACGTATTTATCCGCTCCATACATTCATCCGTTCCACGCACTCATCCGCTCTACACACTCGTCCACTCTACACACTCTTCCAATCTACATACTCTTCCAATCTACATATTCGTCCAATCTACACACTCATCCAATCTACACGCTCATCCAATCTACACACTCATCTAATCTACGCACTCATCGGGTCCACACACTCATTGGCTCAACATACTACTCGTACGCTCGACATACTACTCATCTGCTCTGCGTACTCATCTGTTCCACACACTCACCCGCTCTATATTTGGGTAAAGTGCAGGCTGCAGATGCAGATTCGATTAGCCCTCTTGTCTCCTACTTTCAAGCTCGTCCACTGGAAACCCACAACGTCGAACCCATTCTCTATTAAATCAATATTCTTCAGGAATTTAGCATTGATAGTGCCGATAATTTTGACACGGCTCCTAGAACCGCAACCGAAAACCATACAAGTAGGCATTCTTGGAAAATCTGTATAAAAAAGTACACATAATTACAAAACAATTCTACAGAATACATGGGATTGATGGGATTATATCAAACCTTTTTCATAGACATGGTTCCAGAAAGATGCTATTCTATCACTATTGACACTGACAAAATTTGCTATATATCGAGATCACAACACTTTAAACAGTAGACAATGGTAAAGTCATTGAGATGAATGAATATTACTCTACTAGGTACATTTGTCCAAATTGATAGACATTTTGAGATCAGAAAGAGCTGATTAGGTGACCTGCCCTACCTTGACTAACAAACAATTGGATTCAGCAAGCAGGGTAGTTAGTAGCAGGAGAACAGGTACCACCATCTCAAGTTGACTTCCCGTGCTCACAGATGTTCTCAGGATAACTATCAAGGGGTTTATAAAGAATTAGAAAAGTGGGTGTGAATGTGATGCAGAAAAGGGCTGTACATGTATATGTGGATTGCAGGGGCGTGGCCTGCTTCATGGGAGCCTGCCCAGAGACACTGGGTCTGGGGAGGCCATGTGTACAATGGCCCCTGTGCAGAAGATACCTTTGAAGTATACATGGTGTTTGGCACCTTGGCCGTTCCCACCCTGCCAGCCACCCTGGGAGGACACGGCCACAGGTGCGAACTGTCATTGATAGTGGAGGGGGGATGGATGGGCAAGAGGCATGCAGACAAGGTCCAGAATACTGCTGAAGGGAGGCACACTTATGTGGTTTGCAAGGGCACAGCCTGCTTCAATGGAGCCTGCCCAGAGACACTGGGTCTGGGGAGCCCATGTGAACAATGGCCCCTGTGCAGAAGATACCTTTGAAGTGTACATGGTGTTTGGCACCTTGGCCATTCCCACCCTGCCAGCCACCCTGGGAGGACACGGCCACAGGTGCAAACTGTCATTGATAGTGGAGGGGAGATGGATGGGCAAGAGGAGTGCAGACAAGGTCCGGAAGACTGCTGAAGGGAGACACACTTATGTGGATTGCATCGGCATGGTCTGCTTCAATGGAGCCTGCCCAGAGAGACTAGGTCGGGGGAGCCCATGTGAAAAATGGCCCCTGTGCGGAATTTACCTGTGAAGTGTACATGGTGTTTGGCACCTTGGCCGTTCGCAACCTGCCAGCCCCCTTGGGGGGGCACGGCCACAGGTGCGAACAGCCATTGATACTGGAGGGAGGATGGAGGGGCTTCAGGCATCCAGAAAAGGGCCGGAAAACTGCTGAAGGGAGACGCATTTATGTGACAGGGGCGCAGCCTGCTTCATGTGAGCCTGCCCACAGACACAAGGTTTGGGGAGCCCATGTGAACAATGGCCCCTGTGTTCGGAAGGTACCTTTGAAGTGTACATGGTTTTTGGCACCTTGGCCATTCCCACCCTGCCAGCCCTGCCAGGACAAGTGTGCGTGTCCTTGATTCAATGACAAATCGAAACAACTAGTCATAAAAGATGATTTTCATTTTATTTTGTTGCTGATGTTGATGGCACAAATGTACTATAAATTGTATACTTCGGGTTGCAGCACAGTGTGGGAAAATCCCCTGTACTGACCGCTGTCACTGAGGAATTTGGCTCGAATTGCACCAATGACACAGGCGGGTATTACTCGTCGAAGGCGGTATCCAAGCCTCCCATGGAGCCACCATGTAAACGCACGATAGGCCACCAGCCTGCACCACCCGTGGAAGAGAGACATACAAACTGTATTTAAATGAACATGATAAGTGTACAAACCCTAGTAGAAAATGCAATCTTGTATCCTATGGTTATTTGCCAGTACAAATGTGACTTCATGGATCAATCGACCTTGGCTTTAAAGTGTAGACACATTACACAAGTGAACACCCATGCAGTCCATAATGTTTGGGGGACAGAGAAATATTGTTTCATGGCTGCACATGAAAGACACATAAGATGACCAGTATGATTTCCCCAAATCGCGAGAGATGTATTGAGTTGCCAGACTACATTTATTTGGCAGTGATAGATCAAAGTTACGATAATATGGGAGAGAAACCTAAAATGTTAGGTTTCCTAAGTTGCATCAGATCTAGAGTACACTTACTCGTTACTTAGATTGCAAGTTCGTGCATAAGCATCATCATAATCCTCAAGACGGACCTTGTGAGGCAGGCTTCCCTGAAGTCATGCAGCTCGGTAACACACTGCGGCCATCTCCCGTCTTCCGATATGTAGGCCAAGCATCCAGAGTTTTCTCGGCAGCAGCAGTTCTCCTCCTCGGTAGGCATGACATTGCATCGATTGCAGGTACACCAGGTGGAGACGTCGTCCATGTGACTAGGCTCAGGCTCATGATCCGGTGGTTCGTCCTCCCAACTGTTGTCCGATGCCCCACCGTTTCCACATCTTTCTCTTTCAACTAATTCCACCTCGGAATACTCTGGCTCGTACTGGTAGGGCTGTATTGTTGCCATTATACGACAAAATTAAAATCAATAGTAATGCTAGTACCGGTATCGGTTTGCACAGGCTGCGAGCAACGAAGATAGCTGAACAGACTAGAAATGAGTCACAGGATATACAAAACAAGACAGTGAAACGATTTAAAAATCAACTCTGATGTTGTCTGAGGAGAAGCAGTCTGTTTATACTGATGGAGGAAAGAGGCCTCCTTCCATTTCATGGAGACACGTCATTAGCTGGCACACAGAGAACGTTGACACGAGACGTGCATTCGCATTGGGAAATGGGCTGTAGATGTCGGGATATGATTTAGTGCCGTGAGGGCAGTTCAACTCAGGGTGATGTGGCAATGGATAAGATAAGCACAAGATGGCCCCGCCCCACTGCCTGATTTTGCATGTATAAAAGTGCGGAAAACTATGGTAAGGTGCATAGGAAATGTTTTTATAATTGTTCACAGTTTGCTTAAAACCACATGCCCGAATGCTCGGGACAATAACATTGTGAGCACACTATTCCTTTAATAAAGCTGTAACTATTGGCTTTGTTAATGCATGTTTCTTACTGTGACCCCAGGAATGACCCGCCACCTGCCTTGGTTATTTGATTTCACATTTTTTAAATAGGTCACGGCTCAGGCAAATCCAACTTCATCACCTACACTGGTGCTCATCATAACACATTCAATTGTATTTTTTCAAGATGAATGCGGGCCCTAGCAAGCTGCCGAAGCAGTTTCTTTTTTATCTGCCGCAGGACATTATGCAGCTTTTGTAACCCGCTGTGAAGTCCTTCTGAATCCTACCATTCACAGTAAAAGCAAATTACATTTTCACACACCAAGGAAACCCTTGCCAGCTGCCAGTTCAAGAAAGGTTTGCTCTACTCGCCCAATTCGGTGCTTTCAAGCGGCGATAAGTGTGTGAAAAGACGTTGGTGTCCTGGCGCTGTGGCTATTGTGGGCCCTTTGGCAACTTGCCTATTTGATAGATGGATCAAAGGGCAGGCACACAGAGGGGGTTTGCCTGCTTCCTTCTGCTCCATGGCAGATGTGGTTCAGAGCGTGTTAGAAGGAGCAGACATTCACACCAGTGGATGCTTCCCGGTGTCGTCATAATCCTTGAAACAGGCAGGAGAGGAACAATGCTCCAAAGTGGAGAAATGCAGCCATGTTGGCACTGGGGCCGCATAAATAAAAGGTGAAGTAACAAGCTGGGGTTTCCTTTTAGCATGCAGTTTTAAGGTTAATAGCACTAGCGAGTCACAACAAAGCAAATGTCAGTCTAGTATTCTTTATGCCACTTTGCCCTTTATGTGCTCTCTTTCTCTTTTTGCATCTCTCTTTCACAGTCTGTCTCACTCTATGTCTTGGTTTCTTTTGATGTGCGTGAGAGTCGTAGAGTAAGTTAGGCATTTGCTAGAGCCACCCCAGCTGTTGCTGACAGCTACATGAGCAGAGAAAAACAGATATCTTGAGAGGCCGGGAGACTGTGTTATTTTGGAAAAGTAGCAATTTAAAAAAAAAAGGAAATGATAAAGTTTTACTAACACTGTAAACTCTCTTTTTAAAATGTTACAATTTTTCTATTGATGACTTCCAATATATAGTGTGGTCATAATGAGAATTGTATACTTGCTTTACTGAGCAAAACAGATAATGAAAACCTACACTAAACATATACATTATATTTGATAGACTGTTATTATTCCCAGATGGATAGTCTAGTAAACTCTTATTTTTCTCTTTCCAAATATTCTGATGAGAAAAAGGGAAGTGACAAATAGTACCAATGAGAGATTCTGTATGTTTTGCATAATTTCACTGAACATTTTGGAAACATAACAATTACCACAAATCTTTACATTTAACAAAAATCTCTTGGATGAAAGGGCTTGATAAAAATAATTAATCAAGACCAATTTGCACAGGGCAAAATCCAGCATTAAATGTATGTCACTTGTACATTTATTAATACCAATTTAATTAATGAGTTAACATTTCACAACACTGTGTACAATATTGAAAAACCTATCTTTATAAAACATATTTTTTGTTTTTCTCCTTTAAAAGATTCAAGTAAATACATACATATCTCACATTCATACTCATTCATAACAACTATATCAGCTGTCATATCTTCTCCACTTTTCTACGTGCTTATATTCACTTTAGTTGATCAGTATTTGTCAAATAGTGGATATTTTTCTGTCGACACGTGTTTCAAGCGGAGCTCATTGACAAAATGTTGATGCCAAATCCTGCTTCCGCCATCACCAGGACAAAGGGTGGTATGTGAGTGACCTGCCCACCTTCTAAAGATCTGGTGTTCAGACATGTCTACAATAAAGACATTGCAACCCATTAGAAAAAAATTCTGTACAACTTTGTTTCAAAATGACTTAATCATGTGATGTAAATTCAGAGCAAAACTAATTATAGTACAATAGTGCATACCTTGCCGTTGTTTGCATGCACTTTCCTTTACTTTCGTATTAGCTGCACGGGATATCGATCATCCCAATATATCTAAGAGTGAACGACACAGGGTAGCAATCAAATAAATGGCCCTGTAGACAGACAGTCTCTTTACATCTGAGTCCTACCCTAATTGGTATGGCTGTGCTCGCTCACCTGTCTAGTGAGATTTTCTGGTCTGATGAGCATGGCCCACATCGAGCTGCAGAGAATTTGCCTTTGTTCACTGGTGCGCTGTAAAGTGACAAAAAACTGTTTCTATTGAGCCCATCAATGGCTATTTAAGGGGTTAATAATAACTCATACAGCACCAAAAGTTACTTACTTGCAGGCCTTGGTTTTAGTTTGAATTGTCTCTCGGTGCGCTGGAAAAAGCCTGCCATGTTTCCAAGTATCCCAGTATTCACAGTCTGTGTCCCTAAAGGAGATATTTTATTTATTTATTGACATTTTTATAAAGCGCCACATGCCCGTAGGCCTCAGAGCAACCTTCTATCATGATGCCCTGGACTCTAGTACCACTCTTTGTATCTATGTACAAGTTTGTGTCCTGGGACCACCTCCATATAAGCAGTGTGACATCTGTCTAGTAGGTGAAAGTCTCTCTCTCTAAACTGCTTCTCACTATTTTTTGTTGCCACAACACACTGGACCTTGAATCTCTGGGATATTGTAACTAAGTGTGCATTGCTGCGTGCTCACATATTCACAGGGTATTGTAAAAAACCTATCTGATTATATGTTGCTAACAGAAAGGCTGCTTAGCGCGCTCGCCTCTCTCTGTGCATGGCCGGCTTCCTTCCCAGTGTTGTCATCCGCTTGGGAAGGCGTCACTATTACCGAGTATGTTGTTTGTGTCCTTTCCTCATGGGTAGAGAAAGCAGACTGGAAGGAACGTCGGGTTGCCCAAAACGGCTAGCTCGTACACAGTACGACTAATACGTGCTCATTCAGATACATTGAATGGTGTTAAAGGTCCACATCTATGTACTGACATGAAGCACATTCTCTAAAGTTGGAATAAATGATTGTGAATGCGCTCTCGGTGTAGATACATTTATGGGACATGGTTTCTACCTTATGTGAGAATTAAAAGACTATTTGCCAAATGTCTGTATATAGCAAAAGGTGTCCTAAGTGTCCCTCAAGGCACTAGATGATGTTACTAGTTTGCCTCTATATAATGAATTAAGGCACATTAAGTAGATTAGAGTAGATTATTGTGAATGTGCTCTCACTGTAGATACATTTGTGGGGCATAGTGTTCACCTTATACGAGACATAATAGACATTTATACAATGTCAGCATATAATAAACAATGTCCAAAATGTCCCTCCAAAGTGCTTGACCAAAAGATGGTCTATGAGCACGATACGCATGATTACACAGATGTACATTTGTGAACTGATGCACATATGTAGTTTGCCAATCTGGAAGGGTTAAAGTATTTGCAGACAGCCACATATGAAAGAGTTTGCATGATGATTTTGGTTTCTTTCGGTGGCTGTTAAGTGCAGTAAGTTTGTGCATCATATCCGATGTGACAGTTGGATCAAGTAAAAATGAACTGATTCCACCTTACCGAAATGTTGAGTCCACGATGGGCCGTATCCAAACGATAAATCCAACATTGTTCGAATCTATGTAGCTCTACTGCTAGATTGACACCCTGGGGGTATGGTCTAATAAGTAGTCTGTAAAATAAACCCTGTGGAGTGAAGGGCTGAGGACTTCCCTGGCTGTTAGGCTGTGGCGAGTTGGAGAAGACTATTGCTTCTGTTGGAGACTTCCATTTTTTCTCCACCCGAGGTGCGTGTGCCTTTAACAGCTGAGAGTCAGCTGACTACTTAAGGCTGCCTCCAGCGCCCTTGCGTCGTTAAGCCCTGTGGAGTGAAAGGCTGAGGACTTCCCTGGCTGTTAGGCTGTGGCGAGTTGGAGAAGACTATTGCTTCTGTTGGAGACTTCCATTTTTTCTCCACCCGAGGTGCGTGTGCCTTTAACAGCTGAGAGTCAGCTGACTACTTAAGGCCGCCTCCAGCGCCCTTGCGGCGTTAAGCCCTGTGGAGTGAAGGGCTGAGGACTTCCCTGGCTGTTAGGCTGTGGCGAGTTGGAGAAGACTATTGCTTCTGTTGGAGACTTCCATTTTTTCTCCACCCGAGGTGCGTGTGCTTTTAACAGCTGAGAGTCAGCTGACTACTTAAGGCCGCCTCCAGCGCCCTTGCGGCGTTAAGCCCTGTGGAGTGAAGGGCTGAAGACTTCCCTGGCTGTTAGGCTGTGGCGAGTTGGAGAAGACTATTGCTTCTGTTGGAGACTTCCATTTTTTCTCCACCCGAGGTGCGTGTGCCTTTAACAGCTGAGAGCCAGCTGACTACTTAAGGCCGCCTCCAGCGCCCTTGCGGTGTTAAGCCCTGTGGAGTGAAGGGCTGAGGACTTCCCTGGCTGTTAGGCTGTGGCGAGTTGGAGAAGACTATTGCTTCTGTTGGAGACTTCCATTTTTTCTCCACCCGAGGTGCGTGTGCCTTTAACAGCTGAGAGTCAGCTGACTACTTAAGGCCGCCTCCAGCGCCCTTGCGGCGTTAAGCCCTGTGGAGTGAAGGGCTGAGGACTTCCCTGGCTGTTAGGCTGTGGCGAGTTGGAGAAGAATATTGCTTCTGTTGGAGACTTCCATTTTTTCTCCACCCGAGGTGCGTGTGCCTTTAACAGCTGAGAGTCAGCTGACTACTTAAGGCCGCCTTCAGCGCCCTTGCGGCGTTAAGCACTGTGGAGTGAAGGGCTGAGGACTTCGCTGGCTGTTAGGCTGTTTGGCGAGTATTGGCAGTGATGGCGGACAACTGCACGAAAGCACTTAGAACGCGTGCCCAAAGAAGACGTGTGAGACCAGGTGGGTGTGATGTAACCCCAAACAAAACATCTACTGCTACAAAAAAAACCAGCCGCTTCTTTTCATGTGTTTCTACCTGCGACGATGTCATTATTGCCAATAGTGAGGAAAACATCACGTACACAAACTTGTCGGAAGATGATCACGTGTTCGAGAGTGAGTGCGATCTACAAAATGAACATCAATGTGTGGGGACTGACAGCTGTAGTCACCCTGAAAACCCCAAATTCAATCGTTCTACACGGCCCACACGTGATTTTTCATGCTCATCACAAAAATGCAAAGAGGGCCCTGGTGGGAGACTTACGACAGATGAATCTCTCAGCCTTCACTCACCCGTGGTGAGCGAGCAGTCTTCGGTCTGCGTCGTTCCCGGGGGTGCAGTGGAGGGCGCGCCGTTCACGGCGAGCGGGTCTGTCCCTGCTGGTCTCGCCGGTTGCGCGGAGGAGGTGATGCATGACTTTGGTGCCGGCCGGCGCGGCAGCGTCGGTGGCGGAGGAGAGGCCGGGTCGCCGTCGCGGACTGGTGACGGTGCTGGGCGTGGGGGCAGAGCTGTGCAGCGGGCGGGAGTTGAGGCCTGCGTTGATGCTCATGCGGCGGCGCTGAGTTCTGTGTCCCCCCCGGACACTCTGGTCATGGCATTTGAGGTCGGGGGTGGGACTGTGGGTCAGTGCCCTGTCGCTGTGGGAAGGATAAGGAATTCCCTGGAGACAGGTGAGAGTATGCCCGCAGCTGACAAGGGGATGAGCAATGTACGCACGGTTCACGATGGTGAAACCGAGGCAGTAAAACAAGTGAAATTAAAAGTTATGGCTACTGTAACCTCGGAGGTGGGAGGAGGCCTAGTGAGTGGCAAGGCCCCTCACGAACATGAGAGACGTCGTGACTCTATGGACATAGCAAATAACATTCTAGACAAGCTCATAGTGATGAACAAAGCTCATAGTACTGTGGGGAAAGGAGCGTTTATCCAGGATGGCCACTTGCAAAAGTCTACTCTTAAACGGCATAATGAACAACTTATTGACTCAAATAAAGACATATGGTCCAATGTATCATATAAACGGAGGAAGTCACCTGTAAGTGCCCCATTGGAGAGTAGAATCTCAGCTTCTTTGAATGATACGTCGTTCAACAACATACAATCTCAAAAAAGAGCAACCGATCACAAACTGGTGCAGTTGGACTCAACACATTTGAGCACTCGATCTATACTGCACTCCAGTCCCAATATCTCAGGGTCATGTGATCTGTCTGATTCCTCACTCATGGAGCGTTCCTTTCCTAAAATAAGGAGACGAAGAATACGTAGATTGGCAATCCCATCGAAGCTTGCTTCCGAGGCTAAATTGCTGGAATCCAAGAATATGGGTCTATCCGCTGAGTTGCACTCTGTTTTAATTTCATCTGTAGCAATGTCTCTGGCCCCCTACATGAAACTCTACGAAAATCTGAACGACTCTTTAAAGGATCTAACAACATTGACCGCTCTACTGAATTCAAAAGTGACTCATGTAGAACAAATAAGTGGCCAGTCCTTAGGAAAGGTGCTCGAGATATTGAAATCTCTGGACATTACATTGCAATCAACACGCGAGCAAAAGAGAAATGATGCAATCGATAAAAAATTGCTTGCTGATGTTGCACGCGAAGCACTGGCCATATTCCAAAACACTACCATATCTGGTCGACCTATAATCCGATCCTTGGAACCTATGCCAAAAAAGGCGACAGATCCATTAGGCGGTGATTCTGGTGGTACAGTAAAAGCGGCTGATATCCCTGAAGAGGCGCAACGGTCCTCACAGGATATTATCATTGATCTCTCAAGCGCCAAAAGCACAGACTTAGTGACCCTGACTGAGCCAGTCACGTTGGGAACAACAGACAACTCATTGATGGAAATTGACAGCTCCGATAAGGAGTGCGATAAACTACCCGAGATCTCCTTCAATACAGCCTTCGAACAAGCAAGAGCTTGCAAACAACGGCTAGCGATCGAGGATCAAACTCCCACTACTTCAACGCTGGAAACCCCCGTATATAAGGAGGATAAGGGGCCAAGGAGCTTGCATGAAGAAGACAAACGTCAGATATTTTCCATCTTTGGTGGAACGCCTAACAGCGAAAAATTGGCGGAACAAAAGCTCAAAGCGGTAAATCTCACAAAAAAATCAAAAAACATGCCAGCAAAGAGAGGTCGCACAAACACAGGAGCAAGAAAATTTTTAAGGAACATTAAAATCGTTCAAATCGTGTCAGAAAATTGTAAGAAAGCTGAGGCAAAGATGTCCAAAGTAGCCTTACCTATAAAAGCCTCAAATCAGCTTTCACAGGATGAGAACGATGAGGTGTTAAAGAGCATTCCTAAAGAGCTTTTAAACATGTCAACTTACAGTGATCCGGATATACTGGAGGTGGATCCTGTTGGCACAGAGAGACGGTTAAATGAAGGAGCAAATATTTTAGACCTCCAATGCTCTGCTCCTGTGACCCCTTCCATTCGCAAGCTCACAAAGACCGCAAAGTATCAAAATAGGATCTAAAGATCCTTTGGGAGCTGCGCAACCGAATCGGCTAATAGCAGCTCAGGAGCTCAAAGCGATGGAGACTTCATCACGGCCGAACAAGAGTCCTAGAAAGGATGATCGAGAAACATCTCCATTAATTGCACGAGAGAAGATTGTTAGAATCTGGCGGATTGTCGACGAACCAGAAAAATTGAAAATGGACCAAACCGTCCCGCCAAGTCCACCCTTTGTGACGATGCACGAAAAAAGATTGCAATTGTGCGCCAAACACGAAGGCATAAATCCAATAATTTCGAATGAAGCCTCCCCAGTTATACCGAGAAAAGTCGATTTGAAAGTCGGCTATGCTCTTGGATCCAAAGAACGTGCTGTGGAGACTACAAAATTCGACGACAGTGATGAATTAGACCATACAAAAGCCAACTCGAGTGAAATTGCTCGAGAAAGGAATAAAGAGCAAATGACAAAAACTAAAGGAGCAACGCCGATCTTTAAATTAATGATTGAAAGGCTGGACTCTGTGGACAAACTGATCTTAAATTGCGCTAACATCATTCATCTATTCGACTTGATCCCTAGTCTACGTGCTATTAAGTCTAGTGACGTTAAGGTCGTTGAATTTCCAAACGAAAATTGGAACGACAAGGTAATTTTACAAGTGACCTCGTCGTTAATAGTCAAATCTATCATGGAAGCGAACGCTGCCCTATTTTCACTGGGGTTTGATGTGTACGAGTTGACAGTACAGATGACGAATCAGCCTGAATGTTTTGACAGAAGCATTGATGATACTTCAAAATGCTTGCAACAAACAAGTATTTTACGACGACACAACAACGCACCAGAGATTTGCTCAGTGAGCAATATTGTTGGAGGGAAAGTCTATAACCTCGACAATAGAACAAGGGGCCCTGAGACAAAACAAGTTGAAAAAGACGAAGTTATCTTCAGAAATGCGAGCTCTCAAGACGCACCTAAAGCAAACATAAGAATCACGATTAACGGAGGTCAAAATTGCAGACTAATATCAGCCACGGACACTAAGGGCCCGAGCTCCAAGATTACCAACTGTGAGTGGGGTTGGGTAGCAACAACGATTAACACAAAAAATCAACAATAACGCCAAGTAGTTCCCGACTCTGGTGAGTGCTTAATGGCCTTGTGGAACACCAGAGGCTTTATGCACCTCTTCAACACGAACTGGCTGGAAGGATTATCGATTGTGTGCTTACAAGAGACCTGGTTAAGAGAGAGCCCGCTTGCAAGTGAATATGAAGTGGCACTTAATCCTGCTATGAAGTTAGATAAAGGACGCCCGACGGCAGGGTTATTAACTCTAGTGAAGAAAACTTCGGGCTATAGGATTAGCGAGTCGACTAACCACTCCCCCTTTATACAGGAAATTACGATCATAAACGACAGGGGTAGTGCCAAAGATCCAGACGAGATGTCTCTTCTAAATGTGTATTGGAACCACTGGAGGGCAGGGACACAAGAGTTTGTAGATCAAATCATGGAGATTCTTGATACCCTGTTTGTGCGTAAGGAGCACCCAAATATTTTGATTTGCGGGGACCTGAACATCGATCTCTTTAACGCTACCACTAAAAACACAAAGGTGTTGAGTAATAGCTGGTTGGAGGAAATGAACATCCGAGAAATGCAAATGCTAAATGGAAACACGATCGGAGACTTGAAACCAACCGCAACTTGGCATCGAGCTGAGTCTAAATCAACAATTGATTATATATTTGTCTCCAGAAATCTACATGCTCGTATAAAGTTCTTCATAGTTAGAAGCCAAATGAATAGCGATCATAATATGCTACTAACAAGTCTTAGCATGAAATCAAAGGAGGACCTTGAGCGGTGGAATCATAACATACTAGTCTCATCTAATAGGGTTAGACTACGGCTGGAGTCGCATGAGGTGGCGAAATTGGCAACAGCTTATTGTCAGAACAGTACCGAAACTGACTACGCACACCTATTGCTCAACTTCAAAGACAAACATGTTGGGCTTAAACATTGAAATATGGAGCGCAAGCACTGGTTTGACCTGGAGATACAGGTCCATAAAAGGCAGATGAGACAAGTGATCCGTCACGCCAGATCGGGAGACCAGGGTGTTCGAAAAGAGACCATTAGAATGGCAAAACAGAAGTATAAAAACTGGCTAAAGGCCCATAAACATATGACAGTCCAAAATGATGCAGAATAAATGCTGTTGGCATTAAAGAACAAAAATTCAGGAGAGTTTTGGAGGATTATTAACACCAGGCAAGCACCTCAACAGGCCTTGCAAACGTGTTCAGTGTTGGAGAAGGACTGTGTAGCCCACTTTGAAGAGCTATATAAGGGGCAGGATAATGGTTTCCATCTCGTTCAATCGATTATTGTAAGGAGGACATCATATCGATAATTGCAAAAGCAAAGAGCTCGAGAGCACCTGGCCCGGATGGGTTAACCAATTATACTATCAAACAACATCCTGAGATTTGGGCAGATCTATGCGTAACCTTGTTTAAAAGAATAAACAACACGGGACTATCTCCTGAATCATGGAAATCAGCGGTCATAGTACCTATATTTAAAAAAGGAGACCGGTCGAATCCAAGTAACTATCGACCAGTGGCTCTTTTGGATGTCTTGGGAAAGATCTACGCTACTGTTTTACAACAAAAATTGGTAGCATGGGCGGTTGAAACAGGTCACGTTGACGCCCGCCAGGCGGGATTCGTAAAACAAGTGGGCTGTTCTGTAAACTTACTATTGCTTAACCTGTTAAAAATGGAGGCCTTGAGATCAAACACTAACATCTACTTGGCCTTTATCGACTTTTCTAGCGCATTTGACACTGTTGACCGTGACTTGCTATGGTCAAAATTGCGCAGGTGGGGCTGTCCAGAAGATCTAGTAGCGGCAATACAAGAGCTCCACACGGACACCTCGATTAAAATCCGACTTGACCAAAGAGGGTCCTTGTCAACCACAATCAAGACGTACAAGGGAGTCAAGCAAGGGTGCCCGCTTGCTGCTGCAATATTTAGTCTGTACATATCAGACTTGGGATACTCGCTAGATACAGTGTCCTCTAATCCACCTAAAGTAAATAATGTGCACGTAAGTTGGCTTTTATATGCCGATGATTTGGTGATCATGGATTTGACACCGGTTGGCTTGCAACGCAAATTAGACGCAATCCAAGCCTATGTTGGCGATAATCGCCTGCTGATTAATGCAAAGAAATGTGAAGTATTAATATTCAAAAATCTAAAAGGGGCTACCTCAAGGAAAGTAAAAAATCTAAAATGGCACATGAGTGGGTCCCCAATGACGATATCACACAAAGTCAAATATTTGGGAATGGTGCTAAGTTCATGCATCAATGATGCCCCGTGGGTGGCAGACATGAAAAGGAAGTGCACCCAGTTAGCAAACCAAGCTCTGCTAATGAAAAAGAAATATGGGAAATTTTCCTTGGAACCGGTGCGGATGTTCTATCAGCAAAAAGTCGTGCTGGTCCTGATCTATGGAGCGGAAAATGCTCTGGGATGCTCTCATGATCTGTCGCCCTCCCTGGAGAACCAATTTTGGTCAAAGGTGTTTTGTCTCCCCAGAGGGAACTCGATCTCGTGTATCAGATACGAGTTATCCCTGATTTCATTGCATGCAAGGATCGTGTGGAGTTTACTGGCCTTATATCGAAAAACTCGAGTGCAAGAAAATATCTTGCAATTTGAACTTTTCCATAGCGCAACATCGAATGGTCAGAATATGGTGGCTTTATGGATGCACAGATGTGAAAGCCTATTAGTAGAATACGACATCAAGCCCAGCTTACTTCACGAAAATCCAGTTGCCGCTAAAATGAAAATCTGGCGCTTGGACTGGGAGAAAACTTGTACTGAAAGAGCGACGGCAAAGCTGATGTCAAATGCGCCGATGGAAGTCCGCCCCTTTACTACGCCTCAAGGGTATATCAATTTATTTGCGAAACCAATGGCACGAAGACGCTTTATGTTATTTCATTTAAATTTGTTTAAAACGAAAGAGCGGCTACAAAAATGGAAATGTAACAAAAACATAAACCTCAGTTGCAGATTTTGTACCAAAGCACCAGAGACGTTGAAACATCTAGTGTTGTTTTGTAATAGCTTTCGGGACAACAGAACAGTACTTTTGGGACCTTGGGGTGCCATCCACCCATCGCTGTGCGCAGAGGAATGGTGGGATCACATGTTTAACGGCACAGATCGAAAATTGTTATTTCCCCTGACTCAACTTTTAGCAATAATTGAACAGCAGCTGAACATGGTTGTTGATGACTTGGAAACGTATAAAGGGCCATTGTCCATCCTTAAAGTTGATGATTTGGGGGAAAGATAGATGGGGATGGTGATCCTGAATGAAGTATTCTGTGGAGTGTGGATGTTTGTAAGAAGTTGTGTTCCTTTTTAAAGGTTTGTAAAAACCGTATAAATAAAAAAAAAAAATAAATAAAAAAAAAATAAATAAAACAAAGCATTTCTCGGTCAGTGTGTCCCTTGTGGATCTAATGAGCGCTTTCTCATTGGTTTTATTCCGGATACATGACCGGTGTTCCAATATACGTTGTTTTATCGGCCTGATGGTTTTGCCTACATACAACAGGTGACAAGGGCATTTGATGATATATATGACATTTAATTTTTTGTATTGCAATTTGTGTGGGTACAAAGTTCCCACTTGATGTGTCCCTGCTCAAAAATATGTTTGGTGTCGGTGAACTGACAAGCCACACATTTGCCACACTTGTAGTGGACAATGATTGGAGGTAAACCCCATACATTCCATACAGTTCATTCTTCTCCTGCACATCTGTAGGTGTGTTTGGTAGATTCTGTTTCAGAATGAATATTTTTTCAAGGCAAACATGCGTTTCTTGTCTAGAGTTCTGCTATGTTTCACCAAATGCCAATTTTTAGGTATGATGTTCTTGATGGCGTTGCTAATGGGGGTAAAAGTAGTGACACAAATTAGTCGATCTGTAGTGGTCTTTCTGTTGGATCTGAGGCAGATATCTCTATCTGTATTAGGTGCCCGCTTGTAGTTACCTCTCACTATCTTCCGTGGATAGCCTCTTGCATAAGTCTATCCTTAAGTTGATTTGCATGTCTCAAAATCCTTCTTCTCTGTACATTTCCTGCAAATTCTCAGGAATTGATCGTATGTTAGATTTGTTTTTAGCCCTTCTGGGTGGAAGCTCGTATAGTGGAGGAGACTGTTTTTATTTGTAGGTTTCCTAAAAAGGGTAGTGCACAGGCTCCCCCCTCTTTTGTGAATTTGTAGCTCTAAGAAATTCACTGAATGTATATTGTGTTCCATTGTGAACTTGATGTTTCTATCACAACCATTTAGCCATCGATCAAACTCTTGCAGTTCCTCAAGCGAACCACGCCATATGAAAAATACATCGTCGTGGTATCTTTCCTATATTCGGATGTGATCAGTGAGCTGGCTGATGTCCGAGGACACAAACATAGTCTCGAAATTAGCCATATACAAATTGGCCACATCCGGTGCAAAAGTCAAAAGGGCTACATAATGAATTAACTATGTACATAAGGCACACTGTGCTTGGTGCTCATTTCATTTTTCACAACACTCGCCCTTACATTAAAATGTCTGTAACAATTAAATATATATAGTGTTTGGGACAGCTGCAGGATTTGAATATGAGGATAAAATATCCATGCACTGTTTTAGTCAGTCTGTGGGTAAGGATGGCTGTGCACATGCTCAGTTCCAAACGCAAAGACACCATAAGAGAATGATATATATATATAGAGAAGTTCCACTTTTTTAGAGACTGTACAGTAGCTTGCTCCTCTGAATGCCATTGAGTTCCAAACACATCCCAAGCGCACCCAGGGCGGCTTTCACGCAACTCCACATCAATACTGCTAAGGCTAGTGTTTAATTGAACCCCTGGGGCTTCGCTTGATATCTGTCCATTCCCTCGCACAAGAAATCTCATATGCACTGTCCGTGCTTGGATCTTATGCTATTTCTAAAGGCTTGTGTGAACAGCATCTTCTGCTGTGCTCATCCAGTACATTGAAAAGTTGTTGCTAGTACATTACTGTTACAGTATGCGTGATAGGGCACTACTGTTACATTATTATTGACAGTACATTACTGTTGCATACCAGGAGTTTTCCACTTACAAGGAATATATCAACAGGGACACAGGCACTGTTAGGTTATTAGGGAACACTTGGCTTAGGAAATTGAATACCAAAGTCCATCATCTCACTCTGCAAGGGGACACTCTTCAGTCTTGTTAGCGACTCAAAGACATACAGAGTTACTGAAGCATTAGCTGAAAATATTGGTGCTTTTTTGCCTACCCTGCCCTTAGAGTCAACAGGTGACAGTCTCCAGGCTTGCGTGACCATAATCAATTCTTACCTGCAGACTTCTAGCCCCAGAAATACCAAAAACAAGGGACAGCAAGCCCTGAAACAGAAAGTTAGTCTTGGGGAAGCGATGGGATTATAATCTAAATTATCCTAGATCTACCTGTTTGCAAAGCCGTAGACCTACTTTTTCAGACCATTACTGCTTTTTGAAAGAACCTGTTCCTAAGACTTGTGACTCAGGGTCTTCCAAATAGCAATACCTTGATCACTACAACGCGCGTCTACATTGTGACCAAGTAGAAATTCTCTACAACTATCTTGCTATTCTGGGTACATGTTACGATTTGATCAGCTTTCAGATTAATCAAAATGATATCTATCTCGGAATGCACTTCATATGAAAAAACGGTGGTCAGTAGTGATTGCTTGCAGATTGTGGAGAACAAAAAGGGCATGCATAAGTGTCTCCATAGACATCAATGGAATCATTTAGGGGATGTAAAATTTAGAGCTAGATGGAGGTTCCACCTGTGCAGCATGAATATGCGGGAAGAGGTGGTGCTACCGAAAACCCCCAACTCCTCATTAACAATCTTTGATCAGTAAACCTATAACTGGAAGTTATATGAAATCACTTTCCATTTTGCTACTTTCCCCTTAACACCTTAAATGCCAACGACGAGTATGCTCGTCCTTTTTGCATAGACTTGCATAATAGCCTGGCAGTTTAATGTAAGCATATATCTACGCATACTTGCAAGGTTTCCCATCTCTTCAACTATTTATTCATTTGGAGTTTTAAATTTGTAGGAGGACTTACTGTAGAGCGCCCAGAGCAGGGATATGCAACCTGTGGTTAGGGCCGATGGAAGTTGTAGTCCAAAACATCTGGAGAGCTAAGGATGCACACCCCTGGCTTAGAGAAACATTACAAGTCACAGGTACAATACAGAGGTATGACATATAAACGAATATTAGACGGCACGGGATGGGGTAACATGCAGGGACATCATTTAGGGGTCGCCAGAGGTCGCAACTGCAACCTCTGAGGTCTCCCTTGCAACCTCTGTGGTCACCCTTGCGACCTCTAGAAAAAAAAAAGAAAAAAAAAGTTTTTTTTTTTTTTTTTGTAATGCAAGCTCATGGGCTGTGGCCAGCACCATGTGGCTCTTTAGTTTTGGAGTGGCTGGCTTTCTTGTTAAAGGCCCTAAGAAAAAAGAAGAAGAAGAAAAGGAGAGACACAAGTCGAGCACTTTCGGCACTGACCCTAAATAAGAAAGATTAGGAATACCAAATAATGTGTCTTTCTGGAATTCTATACAATAATTGCTAGACTCATTAAAGGTTTATTTCAGGCACACTTCAGGGGGTGAGTCACTGTTTTAGTCTGTTCTTAAATGCCTCAACTCCTTCTGAGGTCGATAAATGAGTACCAACACAGGTTGGATGATATTGGGTGTATATTCTTTCTATATAAAGCGCTTAAGCAATAAAGCGCTTAAGCATAAGTGCTGTATAATAACACATCATTATCATTTGCTCATGGACGTCTGCTCGCATACACAGTAATTTGGTAATATGGGCCTATACACACTGATCGTAACGATACATATGGCGATCCATTTTTGTATGAAATGTACATCACATTATAAGGATATTGTAACCATCGTTTTTGTAGTCTACAATGCTATGTGATAGCACTTCCTGTTTTGTCAACGGGTGAAAGGTCGCGTTCCATCGCATCCCGTGATATCACTTTGGGGTGGGGTCAAATGACATCACTTCCTCTGAGGTCACCAGGGGGTCAAGGGTCGTGTGATGTCACTTTCGCTACCCCTGGCATTTTGGTGAAATGACATCCCTGGTAACATGTATGGAGTCTGGTAATATTTGAGATGGTAGGTTCGATTTTGGTATGTGCTTGATGCCTATGCTGCAGCATCCTGAGTTACGGAGGTCTGGCATCTGGCCAATGGGGATGAGAAGCCGAGATATGTTTCTAGCTCCATTTTGGGCTGCATTCAATCTCCAGTTTTCAGCAGAGTTACACCTGAGCTAATTCATCCGTAAATCCCTTTGTTATGCAAAACATGTCCTGGAATAAAATCTAAAGCACCATGAGAAAAACAGAGTAGATTAGAGTGAAACGCAAAGTACACAAATGACAGTCGTTCAATGCCCACCAATCGCAGACAACCTTTTCAAGCCTAATGTCAACCTACAGATGAACTGGGAACTAATCAAGATGTAGTTATAAAAAAAGGCTAGACTCTGACAACTAATTTAAGTGCCAGAGTAAGAAGAGCACCGCCTCCTTTCATCCGTTATCAAAGTGCATAAACACTTGAGGGGCTGTGGCAAAGTGGGACCCCCTGTCTCGAGTTCAATGCAACATGAGAACTATCTTCTACATCGAATAATGAAACCACCCTAAATGTCTGAGACATATAGCACTGTGAGGGAGAAGCCAGGAGACGTTTCTGACTCCATTCCAGACTCCAATTGATTTCCTGTTTTAGAAGAGTTTGACCATAGCTAATTTAGTCAATCTCTGGATATAGAGTTGAAGATCTGGAAGCTGAAGTTGAGCAAACGACAACAAAGAAGAGATCACATATCGAGCAGTCCATTTAGTTTTCTTCATTTGAGCTGACATGTGTTTCATGCTATCGAGCACTTCATCAGGGCTCATTTGTTTAAGTGCAGTGATGTTGCAACAGCATTTAGTCAAAACTAAAATGGAAGTAATATTGATGTCAGAGTACAGAATAATTCCAGTGCTGTGTATTTGGTTGACACTGGTGCATTTCTCAAGAGACCTCCAATTCATAAAATGAAATTGAATTACAAGGAATCGGCTTTGGATAGAGTGTTGTTTTATTTTTTGAAACAAAAGTGTGGCCTAAGTGGCAAGAACTAGGGGCAGTATATTAGTACTATAACAGAGGATGTCCTGCCATTGTCAAGTTTTCCATGCATCAATTCAGCATGTTTGTGAGTCTGGCATTAACTAAGGTGCTTAAATCCCTTGTTCCCTTCATGAACCTATATTCTGATATGATATGATATGATGACATTTATAACGTGCCTATACACAAGGCTCTGGTTTAGGTAAAGGAATACATCACAAGTTGTGATCCATAATTTGGCCGTTTTCAATTACCCTTGGATAGAGTGGGACCAGCTTGCTGATATCAGTTTCCCATTTATTTAAAGAATTTGATCATTTGAAAAGAACAGGAGGATATCGGTTTTGAGGTAGAAAAGAAAAGGCCTTGAAAACCTCGCTAGATGTTCAAATCTTAACCTCTTTTGCTTTGGGATGAACTTAATGATAACAATAATTTTCGTCCAAAGCGCTTTTCATAGAACATATTTACATTCTTTATTATTACCCAATTCAAATTGGTACTGAACTTATCGTCCTCGGAAGGATGAAAGGCTGAGTCAACGTTGCTGGGATTTGAATCTGCGAACTGCAGATCAAACACAAATCACTGCAACGAGTGCTCAACACATTGAACTATTCAGACAGTACAAGCTTGCTCTAAATCTATCAAATCTCAGGAGATCGCAAAATTAAATATTCAATTTGAAGTTTGAAGGGTACCTCTCAACTCTTAAAATTGTAGCACAAAGGCAGCGAATCTCCACAGACTATTAGTTCATTGCGGCAATTGGAAGGAATATTCACAGGATGAATAATAGGTGGCTAGAGGCATTGATTCAAATCATCTGCACGTTTTCTGTGTTCAATAAACCCACGTGTTTTCAAGATTTGGAAATTCGGCAAACACCCTTCTGTTTATGCATTAGGACATTGCCATGAACACAGTCCTTGTTAGTACTGGATATTTGGTAGTGGGCACAGGTTTGAGAAAAATAGAAGCACCGGTAGTTATGATAGGATTTATGATATGTTATAATTTTGTTTCCTATAAGGAGGATCCTAGTATGTTTCACTGAATGGCATTTTAATGAGCAGACTGTCAAGCACTTGGATGCAGTCATATTGGGTACCACATGCTGTATAAATAGGTGATACTTTTTAAATAAAGTGATATAGATCTGTTATGTTGGAATTTGAATGTAATGTTGATATACAATCAACACTCTTAAATTTGTTATATATTCATATGACATTCTAAAATATTCTGAAGTCATTTCCAATACAATCAATATGTTCTGCAAAATAGATTCAGTGAAATGCACCCAATGGTCACTCAGCTGGGCATTTGTCCTAGTTATGTGCTATATTGAATACATTTCTAAATTCACACTAAAATTAGGAAGGTATAATATGGACTTTTTCAAGGGCACAAATAATGTTCTTTTCAGCCTCACGAAGTAAACAGCTCTTTGCCATTAAACGTGAACGTGATTAGGATATTAGAGAATTGGACGCAAGATGTGCTCATCAAAGCACAGATATCAAATAGGATTTCTCCAGCACACTACCAATGATTCTCCTACTCATGGCAACACATGGCTTAACTTGTCGCTCAGTCTTTTCATACACTTGGAACACGTGATTCCCCTTTTCTTTCAGTCTCCCAGAGACTTGGGCTGAGATTGACACTTTGTCTCGCAGCATGTAGTAAAGATTCACCTTTTCTTTCAGTCTCCCAGAGACTTGGGCTGAGATTGACACTTTGTCTCGCAGCATGTAGTAAAGATTCACCTTTTCTTTTGGTCTCTCAGAGACTTTGGCTGAGATTGACACTGTCTCACAGCATCTAGTAAAGATTTACCTTGTCTTTCGGTCTCTCAGAGACTTGGGCTGAGATTGAGACTTTGTCTCCCGGCATTTAGTAAAAATATACCTTTTCTTTCAAGCTCCCAGATACTTGGGCTGAGATTGAGCCTTCATCTCTCAGCATCTGGTAAAGATTTACCTTTTCTTTTGGTCTCTCAGAGACTCTGGCTGTGATTGACACGTCATCTCCCAGCATCTAGTAATGATTTACCCTTTCTGTCGATTTCTCCACGACATGGGTTTGTACTGAGATGTCGGTTCCAAACATGTAGTAAAGATTCACCTTTTCTTTCAATTCTCAGAGACTTGGGCTGGCATTGAGACTGTGTCTCCCAGCATGTAGCAAAAGACTGACATTTTCTTTCAGTCGCTCAGAGACTTGGGCTAAAATTGAGACCTCATTTCCCAGAATGCTGCAAACAAATCACCTATTCCTTCAGTCTCTCAGAGTCCTGGGGTGGGATTGAACCTTCGTCTCTCAGCATGTAGCAAGCAAATCACCTATTCCTTCATTCTCTTGCAGTTCTGAAGTGGGATTGAGACTTCGTCTCTCAGCATGTAGCAAACAAATCACCTATTCCTTCAGTCTCTCGCATTCCTGGGGTGGGATTGAGACTATGTCTCTCTACATGTAGCAAGCAAATCACCTATTCCTTCAGTCTCTCGCAGTTCTGGGGTGGGATTGAGACTTCGTCTCTCAGCATGTAGCAAGCAAATCACCTATCCCTTCAGTCTTCCCGCAGCCCTGGGGGGGGATTGAGACTTCATCTCTCAGCATGTAGCAAGCAAATCACCTATCCCTTCAGTCTCTCACAGTCCTGGGGTGGGATTGGGACTTCGTCTCTCAGCATGCAGCAAATTATTATGTTTTACAGGTTTTATTAGTCTTTGGCTGGGTATTAGACTTCGGTTCCCAGCATGCAAAAAAAAAAAAAGAAAAATATGAAAGTCCTTGGCCATTATCTGCTTTAAAAATCCCCGGCATGTAGACATCTAACATTCTGCCACTTAGACTATCAGCGTTAGAATGACTGTCATGCCGTAATATGATGCTGCATAATACTCACTAAAGAAGTGCTGTGCTGTATTACATTTCACAAGTTCATGTCGTAACTCAGAGCTCCGCACGCATTGGCGCAAGTGTGCCAACCTCATACATGATGAGCAAAGCGCCCCCTTGCATCACTCGCTCCATGTCAACGGACAGTTTGAGGAGTGCAGTGACCTCTGCCGCAGCTCAATGGATGATGCCCAGGAAGCGCAGTGTCCGGAGAGAATGGAAGAACTCATCTATTCTTCTTCCTTTGAAGGTTTGCTCTGCACTCACAACCTCACCTCTGACTCTCCTGACCTCACAACCTCACCTCTGACTCTCCTGACCTCACAACCTCACCTCTGATTCTCCTGCCTCTCATAGAAAGTCAAAAAAGAAATCATGGTTCTTGGAAGGTACGAAATTGGAAAGGGCAACCAAAGTGCTATATCTGGGTTTTCCCATCTGGTCGATACCATCTGTAACTCATCACAAAGAATACATTGTACCCAAAATATGGCGAAGGTGGTTGGCCATAAATAGCTATGTGGAGCACAAAGGAGGTGGAAACATTGAAGGTTTTCTACAAATATACAAGTCTAGTGTGTGCCCGGCGATATTGTACATACTTGAGACATTGCCAGAAAAGGAAATCGGGTGGTTACCGAAAATGGAATGGAAAATCCTTCAATCTATAATGAATATGCCTAATGGTGTACCAGTGGAGGCCTTGAGACTAGAGTACGGATTAGAATCCTTACTCGCAAGCTGGTCCATAAAAAAAAACCCTTCTCCATTTAAAAATCAGTAAAGGGATAGCAGGTACGAATCCTCTCCTTCAGTTAATGGGAAAAACAACAAAAGGCGATTTTTCCAACTATTTCAGAAAAGAGCAGAGCCATTTTGCAGACTCCTATTTGCGCTCTTTGGGTTTAAAAAATATATTGGGGGCCAAAGAATATACGAACAAGTGGAACAGAACTGATCACCAAGCCAAACACAAAGTGTGCAGGCACTGCAACATAAAAGTGGAAACAACTCGGCACTTACTGACTGCTTGTACAGTTTTGAAACCCCTCTACATCAAGGGTTATGGAGGGCGAGTCAGGCACATGGAGTACATAAGCTGGGATCAGTTCTGGTCAGACATGATTGGGGCTGAATCTATAGTTCATAATGCTGCAGCCTACGACATATACGACATATGGAAAAAAGCTATGAAGTAGATACGATTAGAAAACTTTAGTAAATAACTTTGACTCTATAATGCACATGCCGCCATAACTACACAAATAGATGGAGGTATGTTTTCCCCTTACCTGTAACCATTGATACTGATGAATTTCTTTAATTTTTCTTTTAGTGAAAGTGATTTTAATTGTTTTTATTTAGGAAATGCGATTTTTATTTTGTGAATTTAAATGCAAAAATGTGTTCTTGATTGAATATAAACTAACAGCATTAATAAAAAATAAAATAAAAAAAGATTCTCCTGACCTCACAATCTCACCTCTGACTCTCCTGACCTCACAACCTCACCTCTGACTCTTCTGACCTCAGAACCTCACCTCTGACTTTCCCAACATCAAACCCTCACCTCTGACTCGCCTGATCTCACAACTTCACCCTTGACTCTCCTGCCCTCACAACCTCACCTCTGACTCTTCTGACCTCAGAACCTCACCTCTGACTTTCCCAACATCAAACCCTCACCTCTGACTCGCCTGATCTCACAACTTCACCCTTGACTCTCCTGCCCTCACAACCTCACCTCTGACTCTCCTGACCTGTCAAACTCACCTCTGACTCGCCTGACCTCACAACCTCACCTCGGAATCTCCTGCCCTCACAACCTCACCACTGCTCTCCTGACCTCACAACCTCACCTATGACTCTCCTGACCTCACTACCTCACCTCAGATTCTTCTGACCTCACAACCTCACATCTGACTCTTCTGCCCTCACAATCTCACACCTGACTCTCCTGCCCTCACAACCTCACCTCTGACTCTCCTGACCTTACAACCTCACCTCTGACTCTCCTGATCTCAAAACGTCACCCCTGACTCTCTTGAGAGAGGCATGTTTGTAGTAAAATAAAAGCTGCTGTCCCGGGCAGTATGGTCTGGGATTTTCTTCAGCTCCATAAACCAATTGTTGGCCTAGAGTGAGTTGGCATGTGGTTTGCATGTGGTTGGTCCCTTCGTGCGATGCCGCTGACGGGCTGAGGAACTGTGGAATGGAAGGGTGTCAAGAGCAATGCCAGTGGTTGTTATTCATTCAAAGCCTTCCATCCTATGAACTCTCCTCTGGCCCCCTTACCCATTCCAGTGACCTATGCGACCAGCACGCTCTACCTGTAACCTCCTGTGTTCACCCTGCATATGCATCACTGCCTGCATGGGTGCTTTGTAAAAATTGACGACTCTATTACGATCCTGAACGTTTTATGTTTATTTTTTTACCCGTTTTCAGTAGTGAGAATGGCAGGGTGGAATGAGGGGGGACTCCTAGCAAATTGCTGAGCCTATTACCATGTTTAAGCTCTATGCGCCGATTGGTGGAAGAGGGCTCCTAGCTCCTGAATGTGTCTCGTGTGCAAATGCAGTCACCGCGTCTCTGGAGTATTGCATGTGTCGCTAGCCTTTTACAGCGTGCTAGGGATCTGTTCTCAGAGTGCCAGAGCGCAGCTCAGACGTGCTTCTCTTTAAATCGGTCTCCTCTTCACAGAGAGGCACAGCATGGATATTTAGGAATAAATGCAGCGGATGTGCAGAGGGCCGCAAGAGGGGTTATCAGCCCGCAACAGAGTTATGCCCCGCAACCCAAGGGTTGTAATACCATTATAATTATCCCCCATTTAAAAAAAATAAAAATAAAACAAAAACTGGTTAAAATCATGTTGGACACAGACGAAACCAGGTTGAGAAAGTTCTCAGTACATTGCAGTTAGCATTGGAGACATTGAGCAGAGGACGTGAAGTTGGGAAGGATAGCTCAGCGGCAACGCAAGATGACACGAAGCAACACAGGTTCGATCCCTGGGTCCGCGCTTAGAAACCTCTGGGTATTTAAACGCATTATAAATATGCAACTAAGACAAAAAAAACTCCTGTAACAGCGCCATGATGCCCCGGGCTGTGTAAGCGCTTTAAAAATGCAAAACAGAAATAAAAAACAAGTTTTGTAATGGCGGTTAAGACACTATGCTGGCCCTTTGTTTCCAATGGCCGCTCAAACATTACAATGGGCCTCAAAACCGCCTGGTTACCGCTGGACTCGTATTACCATTCCACCTCCATGATTCCCGGAATTATCGGGGCATTACAACCCCGGTTTCCCGGGAATCACGGATGCGGAATGGTGTTAATCCCCATTCCCATTGAGTCAGGGACTCAATGGGAATGGGGATCATGGAAACACCGGCACCATCTCGTGATGCTGCCGGTGTTTCCTCGTCCGCCTGCAGGCTGGGCGGTGTTAAACCCGCCAGGTCAAACCTGGCGGGAACATCACCTCCCGCCTGCAGGAGTCGGGATCAGACGGTCCGGAAACAACGGTGGCGGCGGGTTTACCGCCACCGTTATTTCCGGACCGCCTGATTTGTAATGAGGCCCATGTGTGCTAATTTATGGCAGAGAGAGAGAGAGAGGGAAAGATTTACTAGGTCTCGTTATATTTATAGCAAGCTTTTGCATACATTCAAGATGAAGTCATTTAATTACAATGTCGTAATTACAGGTCACCCTCTAATAAGACTAATAGGAGATACATATCTCGCTCTAAAATCAGTTTCCCAAACAGTACGCGCATTTTTGTGGTTTACCCAACATGTTTCATAGTTGCCCTGTCAGTAAATGGCACGCAAGCCCGGAAGGCCATGCGCACCGTTCTTGGTTAACTGGGAGATTTCCTTGGGAACGGGCCAACCCTTTTCATTGGTTGTATTCAAGCAGTTTCTGTTTCTTGGAAAATGTGATGATCGTTCTTCATTTTGAGCCATTTTTATGTTGGCTTAATATTTAGGACCCCCCATATTTACAAATTTAATACAATCAGTTACATAGAAAATGAAGTCAAAACTCTCTGTGGTACGCTCAAACATGTTGACCTTATCATTTAAGGCCCGGCGAATCAGCATGAAATGGCCTGGCTGCCTAACAATCCCTGCAATCGCATGGATTTTTAATGCCAATTAACTAGTCTCTTCCAAATGTGTTGACGGATCAAGGCGTCACTGCATCCCTGTGGTGAAAGACACTGCATCTTGGGATCTCCTGACTTTCACTGCATGGACGGTGCCATTCAGACATGAACTTTGCAGTGGCCCCCAAGCGCACAGTGCAGAACTGTAATGATAATCCCACCTTGCCCAACTAGAAATGAAAAGAATATCACAGTGGACAAAGTGATCCCTGCCATTCTCCCTACACTAATCTCATTGCCTGACAACCTAGACCCTGATACTTTGGTCCACAAATACAACAAAATTATGCTCACCACACTGGATAGGATTGCACCACTCAAACTTAGACCAAGCAAACCTAAAGCCCACCTAAACAAGTGGTTCGCTCCACAATTAAAGGGCCTATGTCTCCTAAAAATAAAATGTGAAACTACCTGGAGACTATGCCCGTCCAACGAAAATAAAGTCAGACTAGCTTCAGTTTCCATGCAATACAAAAATGAAATTTGCCTGGCTAAACAAAACTCCTACAACAAACGTGTCGCCAAATCCAACTCAATTATGAAGGAACTATTCACCATACTAAAAGAACTAGAGTCTCCGATTCCCAGACCTGACATCTGCATCAAAAATAAAATCTGGTGCTCAGATATTCAAAATGCTCTAGTCAATAAAATAAAGACACTCCAAAATAAAATAAAATAAAAAAAAGACTCTCTGAATCTACAGCACCCTCCCAACACCCCTTTGCCTAGTGATACACCTACCGCCCGGTCACTAGATTCCGCTTCACTAAAACTTCCATTTTAGAGGTAGAGAAAGTTATCTTATCTCTCAAACCATCCAACTGTAAAAGCAACCTCTGCCCAGCTGAAATTATAAAAGACGCTGCCAGAGACCTGTCTCCATTTATATCCAAATTGATCAATGCCTCCTCCACCTCTGGCACCATCCCGTCCAACCTAAAACAATCATGGGTACTCCCACTCTGAAAGAAACAAACCCTAGACCCACTCATTCCCACCAATTAGCGACCTATCATGGCAGTACCATTCCTACTCAAAATACTGGATAAAGACGCATATAAACAGATCCAAAAATATCTTGAACTGCATAAGGTCCTGGGAGCAAGACAATCTGGCTTTTGCCCACTACATGGGACGGAAACTGCCCTTATCGATTTAAAAACACAGATTGATGAGCTGGGAGATAAAGGTAAGACAGCTCTCCTCTTACTATTAGATCTCTCAGCTGCATTTGATCTAGTGGATCATAAGGTCCTTTGTAATCACTTGGACTCAGCAGCTCACTTTTCTTTAGAAGCTATCAGATGGATAGAATCATTCCTGAGCGAGAGAATCATAAGGGTCTTCTCACCATCGGCAGCAGCGGACCCTGTCCCTATCACGTGCGGTGTACCCCAGGTCTCCTGTGTCTCCCCCACCCTGTATTACATATTCACCAAACCCTTGTTCGATGATCTGGACCTTCTGGGTATCACCTACACTACCTATGCAGATGGTACACAGATTCTCCTCCCTCTTTTTGGGCATTATGGCAAGGATTTGGCCTTGGTGAACAGGGTATCTCTCATCATCCAGGCATGGATGTCCATACACGGACTATGCCCCAATGATGATAAGACAGAGCTGATAATCCTGGGTACCCACTCTAACCTCAACAAATTAGGCCATGACTATTCTTCATTTACCATAGATGGAAATATCATTAAAGTAACTAAGGAGGTAAAAACCCTTGGCTTGAAGCTTGATTCGACCATGTCCTTTGACAAACAAGTGAAATCATTGACTTCCACCACCGCTTACACTTGTAAGCTTATCAGGGCAGGCAAACCATTCCTCTCAAATGACAGCTGCATGATCCTGGCTAGAGCAGTAATACTCTCTAGGCTAGATTATTGCAGTGGCACTAATAAAGCTATTATCCAGAGGTTACAAACTCTTCAAAATAATACCTTAAGATCTGCACTAGGCATTAATAAAAGAGAACATGCCTCCGCTACCAGAAGGCAATACAAATGGCTCTCTATCCACAATAAAATCTTGCTAAGAACCGTCTCCTTGACCCACAAAGCATTAAATAATGCTGCCCCCAGCTACCTAGCAGACAGATTAAATAGAAGAACGTCTCTCAGACTGACAACAGCTTGTAATGCCAACTGCCTCGTGGTACCGAGATTTAGAGTTACCAAGATCGGCAGTAATAGCTTCCCTGTGAAGTCTGCTAAACTTTGGAACTCCTTGTTACATGAGCTCAGAGCAGGCCAACCATACTTACACCTTAGAAAGAACTATATCAACCTGCTCAACTCCACTGACCACTAGTTTGTACTACTTCCAGCTACATTGCCCTGGCTCACCTTGTCAATATACTGTATTCTTGAACATAACTTGTTTATAATCTGTACATTTGTCTATACTTCTCTCTGTGATCATACTTGTAATTATATTGTGTATTCTGTTTTGTCTGTAATACTATGACCTACTTGTAACCTTGTAAGCTTTGCATCTCCTTACTGCTGTGCCCTGTTACCCTTGGGTCTGGTGTGCATTAGAAATAGACAAACAAACAAACAACAAACATAATGATGTGTTTTTTTATATAGGGTCTTTATCCAAAGCATGTTACAGACCACATATTTACATACAATATCACCCAACCGAAACGGGTACTCATTTATCAACCTCGAAAGGATGAAAGGCTGAGTTGGCCTTGCCGGGATTCGAAACTGCAACCTGCAGATCACGCTCAGATCACAGCAGGGAGTGCTCAACCCATTGAGCACTGAGCTATCTTATCGGCTTAATTGCGGTTACCATTGCAGACATGGCATAGTGAATGGCAGTGACCATGGCAGACATGGCATAGTGAATGGTGGTCGCCATGGCAGACATGGCATAGTAAATGGCGGTGACCATGGCAGACATGGCATAGTGAATGGTGGTCGCCATGGCAGACATGGCATAGTGAATGGTGGTCGCCATGGCAGACATGGCATAGTAAATGGCGGTGACCATGGCAGACATGGCATAGTGAATGGTGGTCGCCATGGCAGACATTGCATAGTGCTTTTGTTTTTTCATTATTCTGCTAGCGGCGGCACCGTCCAGTGAAACACCAACCAATGGTTAGGGATCGCAATGCTGAGAAGTTCTCATAAGCCTTGGGACCAACACATCAACTGCAGATAGGAGTTTCCGCGCAAGGCGCGGGAACTGCTCCTTGCCTTACAAATATGGCATGGGTGCCGGATCCAGCAGGCAGTGACTTTTTCACATGCTTTTCTTCATTATTCACGCCAGTCAGACTAAAGATGTCGGGTCAAGGGACTGCAACCAGCGGCTCTCCAGATCTTTTGGACTATGGCTACCATGATCAATCACCATTGAGTAGGCTGGCTGGGGATGATGGGAGCTGTAGTCCAAAATATCTGTTGAGCCAAAGGCTGCAGACCTTTGTCTGTTTATATTAGATGAACCAGGGGATATTTAAAGTAGCTTTGAAAAGGTTAATTGTATAAGCACACTTCATTTCTAAATGACCATTGTCACCCAAGTCATAGAAATAAAACTTTTGCATATGCATTAAAAGCAATCACTGCTATTGAAAGGTGGGGATGGGGCAAAAGGTCAGCAGGAGGGCAGGTCATGAAAAGTGTAGAAGGGGCTATGGGTGAATGAGCTCTAACAGCTGTCTTCAAGACTCTGGATACGGATCTGCAAAATGCAGCTCTTCAGATGTTCTGGACTACGACTCCAAGGATTTTTCATCATTGACTATGTAAGCTAGGGATGATGGGTATTGTAGTACAACATATCTGGAGAGCCAAAGGTTACGACGATGCAAGCAGGCACATAGCTTTAGGTTGACTCGGTGTGGGACGGAAGTGAGGAGTGTTATAATATTAATCGAGGACACTGCACATAACTTTTTTCTACTTACAGTTCGATAAATCGACCTTTTACACGTCTTATTCAGCAAACTTCACGTTAAACCTTTTTAGAGCTCTTCGTCTATTTTCTCTTCTTATTTTGCTTTGTGCTTTCATTTTCTCCCACAGAGCACAGTCCTTTTGCCAATCAGAAGTCAGACTTTTTGAACTTTATTGAATGTTTCATGATATTTGTGTTTCCTGCAGTTTATCCTCCTTTGACAAAGCAGCACATTTTGAAGGCTTTTCGGTCTATCCCCATGAGGTCGACAAACGATACAAAAAAGCACAACTTAACATTTCTTTTTTAATTTTGTCTTTTTGAGTGTGTGGTTCTTTACTTAGAGTGTGCCCACCACACCTTAATCTGCAACAGTTATTTGTTAGTCTATTGGTCACTTAATAATTTAGGCTTAGTCTTGGGAGTTACCAAGATGTGTGAGATGGAATTGCAGAAACTTTGCACCAGTGCAAGTGCAATTGGATCTTGGACAAAAAGTACCAAAGTACAAAAAAAACATTATTTCAATGCATTTTTACACCAGGGCAGTGTTTGGGGGCAGACATGATATGAAAGAATATTTCCTTTGGACTAAGGACATTTTGCTCTAGTACTAATTGCATTTGCCCTAATGCATACCTTTGGGTTAGGTGCGCTATATAAATGAACAAATACATTAATAAAATAAATGCACATTCTGTACCATATGGCTTGGCGGTGTTCCTTGTCCAGCCCCCTATGGTGTCTAGTTTCCTGCTCCTGAGTCTACCTAATCCAGAAGGCAGTTAGTGAACTGGGGACTGGGGTATTGGGTCATTTATTTGATGTCTCCTGGCTCCTCTGACCCTACCCCTCCCTTTGCACTGCACTGTTGCTTGTAAGCCCCTGGTGCGTCGCCTATGTAGAGGGCACCATCGCTTTCCAGCTACGCTTGCGCTTTATAAATCTCACACACATATGTAACACAGTGACCAATTTTCAAGGCTCACCAGGCGCGTGCATTGTTCGGGGCACAGTCTCCTCTAGTTACGCCTGTCTTTGATTGCTCTGTGCCCCCAAATTGGTCCCCGACTTTGCACTTAATTTCCGGATACAGACAGACAAGAAGCAAGGGGTTAGAATCTAGTGGTCTGTGCAGCTATGCCTGCAGCATGACTCATCCCACATTGTGGCAGGGGGGTCTATTTACAAAAGTAAATACTTTGCATGGTCCAGGGGTCTGCAACCAGATGGTCTCCAGATGTGTTGGGATTACAACTCTCAAAATCCCTCATCATTGACTATGCTGGCTAGGGTTGATGGGAGATGTGGTCCGGAATATCTGCCAAGCCAAAGATTGCAGACCCCTAGCATGGGCCGACGGATCCTCATAATCAAAGTGAAAAATCCATCCTAATTGTTTTTAGCAATATTCAGATATTATTCTAATGCTGTGCACTTTCCTGAACTGCAGTGCATGATGGTCTCAGCGGCTCCTGCTGAAGGGCCTCCACTTTTGAATTTAATTGAATTGATATTTTATTTCTATCGTGCTCGTACACAAGTGGTTCAGAGCGCGACAAGGTAAGGGAGGGGAACGGGTGTAGAGGAGGTCCCAAATACGGCCCACACTCCAACCGTCCATTTTGACGTACCAGGAGCGTTCACGCCAAAATATGTGACGTATGATGAGCAAAAAAACAACAGAGAGCCACAGCGGGGCTCTGTCCAGTACCTATTAGAAGAACAACACCTATTGAAGTACCTATACTTAAAAAACCATGGACAGTAAAGTACCCATTGAGAAAACATTATCAACAAATGAAACGAAAAGAAGATCGTCTGAGTACAATCCCTGAAGAAACCAAAAAGGTCTTAATGGAAGACAAATGGTGACGACACAAGAACCTGGACTGACTCACATATAGAAGAGATGACGACCAGAGAATGATGTAAAGAGACGAAACGCCATGGACTAGGGACATCGTGGACCTAAAGTGAAAGGACGATGTCAAATGTAAGAAGCTTAAGCTGTAATCATGACGAAGATATTCAACCAGTTTACACATGTACATATACTTGGAGCCGCAAGAAAGCTAAGGAAATCGTGCGGCTTGCTATGCTTAGTAGAAAGATTGAGTGCGGCAAGTGACACCTATACATTTCTATCTCAAAAAAGCACGTTATATAAGTATACTTCCACTTTGCACAAGAAGCAGAATTAACCAAAGGGTACTAAAAGTCAAACAAGGAAAGCTTCATATTTAACAAACTGAGAATAAAAGGAAGAATGAAACTCAGCAGAGGCAAATCGTGCCAGGAAAACCAAGGATGTATCAACTAAAAGAGATGAACAGTATCTACAATTAATGAAGCAAGGAACAGAATATCCTGCTCCGAAAGTTTGAGATAAGAAGCCAAAGGCAGGTGGTGGGTAAAGTGAAAATCAAATACACAAATTATATGTAGAAAAAGGCGATTTAACAGTGTCTGAATCACGTGACCAGCCGAGTGAAAAGAAGTGAGACTTTCACAGCTACGCATGATAGTGGGCCAGGCGAAGATATAAGAATTTTTCCAGATGTAAGATGAAGTCTCGAGGCCAACAACAGTGAAATAATTGACACATGGCACTAAGGTGATGATTGATTGTAGCAATAATAGTAGGAAGGCCGGGGAGCTGAGGGGCACCCTGGACCTGACTGACTATTCTGCATGCTGCTAAGCCAAGTGGAAAAGTATGAGTGGGGTTGGTGCCAACCCAATCATAATGGACCAAGTAATCTAGGGTCCTATAGTTAGTAGAACCAATGGGACGTCCAAAGTAGCCATTTTTAAGGTAGGGCTTAGATGCCCCACCTGACAGTGTTTACCCAATCCCCTTGTTCCATTACAATATACAGATATAGTACCTATATTAAAGTTACCTTTCTAGAACCAATAGAAATGCATGCCAATTTTAAGCGTTGAACGTCAGTGATGATGTGTTTTTAGCATAAATGATGTGCTTTTTATGAAGTTCGTTGGAGTTGTGAAGCGAGAGAGAAGATCACGCATCCGCTGATATTCATGAGACTCCCCGTTTTTTGTACTTGTCATTAAATGTACTCCCTTTGCCAAACCGTTGAGTTGTCATTATTGATTTGGTGTTTGAGTATTAATCTGCACCCCCATCCATATCACAGGTGCTGCTATCTTATCTTAAACTTCTATTGGGCAAACCCCAACTCTATGGGCCGGTTGGGGGTCCTGGTACACACAGGGGAGAACAAAACAACAATCTTACTAGGCCCAGTGGCATTGAGAATGTGCAAGTGCATGGGAGAGGGGGAGGGGAAAAATGCATGGAATGGGGGAGAAGTAGAAAGTGCTGAGCAAAGGATAGACAGATGAATAACAAGGCATACATAAAAAATAAAGGCAACAAACAGTGGTAGTGCAGCCAGCACTTGGCAAGTGCTAGGTTTAAGGCAGCAGACAGGGTAGGTCTGATAAGTGCAGGAAGAAAAAGGGAGGGGGGACTGTATAGGTACAAATACAGACCCCAGTGCAAGGGGTGGCCCAGAGGCAGTGCGGGAGGGTGGCATGGTGAGCAGGTACCTGGGCCGGGAGGACAGAGGGTGGCCAGGTGCACAATGCCAAGAGAGAAATGCTCAGCAGGGGGGAGAGGGAGCGAAGGCAGAAGCAAAGAGGAAGATTTTGAGGTGCTTCGGGAACCTTTTGCAGACAAAAGTTTAATTTGCCTCTTTGTAACATCATCCTTTGCTCAGTGCAGCTGTGACAGCCCAAGGGAAGCTTGATCACACAAGCTACTTCAAGAGTTTTACTGACATGCCTAATTATGCTTTTTTTCAGCTTCTGCTCAGGATTTTGGATGTGAATTTGCAGCTATTGTTTTTTCAGGTTTAGCAACTTTTCGGATGGTGGGTAACAAAAAAGTGTGGCTGTGTAACACATACTGTGTGCCTGTCACGTCTATTGTGGCTGGACCTGTGGTCCCACAGGTCAGCCCGATCAGTGCTGGGGGCACCAAGCATACTCTTCAAGTACCTTTGTTGCGGACTGGCTCACAGGCACACAGGCCAGCCTGAGGGTTGCTGGGGACACTCAGCAGACACTTCCAGTTGCCGTGGTCACACAGCTGACCTCAGTTGTGGGGAACTCCTGGGATAGCAACTGTACTGTGGTCACACAGTGTGACAGTGGCCTGGAAGCTCCCAGGTTTCACATGCTGATCTGGGAGCACCCAGATCAGCAGTGGCTGCAGTACCGTGGTCACACAGCATAGCAGGGCTTCAGGCCAGTATAGCAGGCCGTGTTCACTCAGCATCAGCCTGTAAGCCCAATAATGAGCTAGAACAACAGAAGTGCCATTCATGGAGTCTGCCACCATTCTAGTGCACGTGCTGGCTGAGGCTCTGTTTATTTACAGTCAGGCATGACAAAGTCATGACACATATCCTTAAAGGGGCAACACCACAACGTCCACTACTATCCTGTAAACATAAATGTGCCGGCAGAGCCACATACATTTTAAATGAGGTCCAGAGAAGAACATGTGAACTCCTGAAAAATGTGTAAAAGGAGGTGTGTCTGGCTTAGAAGCTCGACTCTAATAAACTGAAGGTCTTTAAATGTTCTTGTTCTTTAACCTAGGAGTTCTTGTTCCCAGATTTTGGAGATGAGGACACTTCACAGTGTCAATATTCCTGAACTGGATGATCTCCAAACAGCCCTTTAAGATGAGTAGCAGCACCCTTGAGATAGAAGGGGATTCAGATTCATACTCACTCATGCATCAAATAATTAAGACAACTCAATAGTTTGACAAAGGGAGTCCGTTTAATGAAAAGTTCATAAAATGGGGAGTACAATGAACATCAGCAATCGCCCGATCTTCTCGCTCTCTTTACTTTTGGAAAAAACAAATATTTATACCAAA